>NC_133548.1:31350000-31975000 GCF_048773025.1 Camelus bactrianus
TTAGCAGAGAATTGGTAACTTAAGGTGCAAGAGGAGGCTTTGATGGTTCTGTGGAGATCTCATGAATGCAATCCATGAATCCCTTAATAAAAACTCACACAAGAAAATAAACTGCAGTATTTGTACTTTTTAAAAATATCCAATTTAAATGACAGAATAAAAGAAGGCAGCTTGTAAAAGTTAAATTGTTTTATGTAGTAGGAGAATGTAGCTTCTTGAGCATGAAGAGAAATAATGAAAGTCATGTTGGCAATTGAGGATATTTTATTTTAACGGCCACCTAGGGAAGATTTGTTTGTCTAGGAGCTAATAAAGCTTTATATCTAACCAGTCTGACTCCAACTCCTCAAAGCCTAACATATTATGAGTTCAGTTGAGGGCTTCATATATATCTAGTTATGGATAAAACAGGCCTTCTGACTGATATGAATTCAAATTTATCAGGGTCCATCTCCTCAGAAGATAGGAGAAGAGCTACACTGAGTCTGGTGGAGGTCTGCTCTGGCTAATCCTACTGAAATGTTTATAGTCTGAGGAAGCTTCTCTTTGATAGAAAAACTCTGCACTGTTTGAAATATCAAATCTCTAAATAGTAATGTTTCACTCATGCAGTAGTTCCTTCCCTAATATTGTCTCTCTTCAAATTCAAGCTATAACAAATTCAAATCGATATATTTGGAGAAATAGTGTTATTATGTTTAATGGTTTTAAATATTATTAACATAACCAAATATTCATAGAAGATGAAAATACCTACTGAAATGGCAAAGGAGTTGGTAAGAATTTATGACAGCTTAAGACTTCCAAATCCCAGTGCAAGAATGGTTTTGGATTTTGTACTGCCCTCTTGATAGAAATGCTTAGTTACTATTTGTGTATATACCACTGAAAGTGGAAAACCATGGGAGACTATTAAACATCTTTAAAATCATACATGCACAAGATTGCTGTTCCTAAGAAATGTTATAAACTTGTATAAAGTGACAGAACACCCTGGCAAAGAAAACTCCTCCTCCATCATTGCACACTTAGGAAAAAATATCTATTTTGTTCACATGACTAAAGTGACTTTGCAACACCTAACAGTTAAGAATACCCAGTGCCTAGTAACGTGCTCCTTCCAGAATCCCAAAATGATAAAAAAAAAAAAATTCATGAGGTAAAAAGATAACTTCTATCATTGATCTATATAGATACAAGTGGATTGAAATTTTAAAAACTAGTAGCTTTTTAAAACTTATTGTTAGAATGATAAATGCAGAAATTAGAATTCTGTCAGATATGAATTTACACTAAAAGTTCAGATGTGGCAAGTAGGAGAGATGAGTGAATAGAACAGTATTCAACTATATGGACAAGCTCCAAAGCTGAATTGCCACAACACTATTATATTAAAAATGAGTAGAAGATTCATCCTGCAAATAAATGTCAGTACTATGAAACCACATCTGTAACACTTCACTTGATAACCTGCCATTTTAAAATGATTTGTTCTCATGTAAGTTATTTCAGTACACATACATTTACTGAGAGAAGTTGATGATCCTCTTCAGCACAATTTTCACCATAAATATAAAATAAGAAGAAAGTCATTGTGCTCTTTTAAAGTATGGTAAAAATTCATAAACAGTTGTAATATGGAAATACCTTAGAGCCCCTCGCTTCCTTCCTTTTTGGGGGGGAGGAACCTCTGAGAAAAAATAGAGTTGGAAGTGACTATTGAAATAATTTTCCCTATGTACTATCCATAATAGATGAGTTTACTGAGGCTCCTATACTAGTGTGCTCAGCATGGTAGTGGCATGATAGGGATAAACTCTATGTTCTTTTCCATTGAACATTCTGTTATGCTATGTAACCTACTTTCTGAAAACATTTATTACATCTTGAAATACATTTAAGATCTGTGATGTTCTATTTTAATAAAAATTTTGACATCTTTTTTGAGATTTGGGGGGGTTGGTCCTAATTAGGAAAAATTCAATTAACTATAAATATAATTCACATATGGGGCAATGCCAAATATTGTCTTCATGCCATTCTTTTCTGAAACTTAAAAGCTCTAGTAAGAATTGTATCAGTAGGATAAGCAAAAATAGACATAAAATTGATCATTTTAAAGATATAATAAACTTTACTGTAATGAATGGCAAGCATTCAAAGTAGTATACTTAAAATGAATATCATTTTATTTACACATTTTACTTAAATAGTTATATTTTTAACATTTTTGAGTCTTCATAATCAGGACATACATATAGTGATGTCAGTGGAGAAAGATAGTAAGAGAAATAGTTTAGAGATTAGTAGAGGATAGATTCTTATTCACTTGACTGTTGGTGAACAAACTACACTAGTATTTTAGGCATGTAAAGGGTAATTGGCCAGCCACAAGCATTTAGTGGGTTGTGGCCATTAATCAGTATGAGTTTCAGAGGAGACGGAGAATATTGTTTTGTTAGTAAAGTCAGTTATGAAGGATTCTATTCCATATAATGATAGAAGTAGTAAATTTCAATTGGATTTTCAGTTAATGACAAACTGAATAGACTCTTGGTTTATCTGTTAATGTATCCACATAAAACCTACACTGGGTCAGATCGTGCATCTAGATTCCAGTTTTGAATAATAAATTGATTTTAAATAATGTTGGATTCAAATAACTGGATTTTTTTATTATGATTCATCGAACTGTTTCAGCTTCTTACTGTGTTCAGCTAGTATATACTCTGCTCTTATTTCATACTCAGCAAAAAAGAGCTCCACACATGAAACGCTTTAGAAATAGGTAATGCTATCTATTTCCTTAGCGTATATTTTTAAAGTATACAAAGAAATATGGCCTGGTATGGTCAAGAAATGCTTCATGGTAAAGGTAGGAAATAAGTGGATGACTGAAGGACATTCAGGCTTAAACTACAGAGCAAAGTACACTAGAGATGAAGAATGTTCTTTTCTTTCTTTCTTTCTCTATTGTAATTATGTGACTAAGGGAAAGTTATTTAGCTTATCTGTTCTTCAGATTCTTTAGTCACAAAATAGGAATAAAAATAGTATCCATTCATTATGAATGTTGAGATAATTAAATGAGATTAAACAAATTAAAGTTGTTTAAACAGGACCTAGAATTAATAACTTTCAAGAAAATTTACCTAGTAAAGTTATTTTATTATTAACAGTTATATATAATTAGGCATATATACCTGAAAGATGGTAAGTAGGTAAATCTGACTGTAGGAAGAGTTCATAGTGTTGAGAGAGTTACATGATAAAAAAAATGCTATTCTTTTGCTTTAAGTGAATAAATGTTTGGGAAAAGGGAGGTGTGGCATTTAAATGAAATACGTGAATTAAGTCAGATTTCCCAATACTAACAATTACACAATTAATACATTTTATGACCCCCTCAAGATCATAAGCATCTCTTTTAATCAGTAATAAATAGTATTTAAATGAAATGAACAGTATTAAGCACTCAAAGGTTTATTTAAATACATTAAGGTAGCAGCAATCACATACAATTTTGTTTCACATAATATAATACCATAGTATATTCTAGAATCTTTGTGTAAATGTAGTTTACTCTTATGGAAATTTATCAGAAAGTAGAAGCACTTTTAGTGGAGGCAAGAACTGATAAGTTTTTTGGCTAAATTTTGATATATTTTTAAGAGAATGTCATGAAAACATTAAATAATTTAATGATGTTTGAAAAGGAAAGATTGTGTTTGCTGCCTTTTATTCTCATTGTTAATTTTTCTATGGTAAAAAGCTGCTGGAGATTACTTTATTGATGTTTCTGATTATGAAAGTAAAACATAAAAAAGCTAAAAGAAAATGAAATATCCTTACCACCAACAAAATTACTTATAAACTTTTTCTATTTTCCTGCTGCTTCAACTTCATAAGAAGTATGTTTATGTGCATTTGCTTTCAAAATACTTTTAAAATAAAAAAAAACCTCATTTTCACTGCATTTTCTAATCTTTTATATTCTACCCTATTATTGCTTCACAGCCTCAAAAACAAAAGAAAACAAAACAAAAGGAAGAAAAAAAATCAAAGGCTTTTGCTGTTGATGATGGCTAAACTCAAAGTTACAGAATACTGGCTTTAATCTTGAATCCATGAGCTCTAACCACAAGTCCTACACATTGCCTTATATTACAGCAACATGCAATCATCCTATTCTTCAGGCCACCACTTTTCCTTTAATGAATTAAATTACATGCAGATACGTGTTCTCAAATTCAAAAATTCCCAAAAAATGGAAGAAACAGGGCAAAGTCCATGAGGAAGGTGATATTCCCTTGGGTGGTTATCACTCTACAATTGGGAACTGCATGATTTTGCATTGCAATAAAATTTTCTTGTATCAAGTGGGTTTTCAAGGTAGAATCAGAATGCAGAGGGCTTTGAATGTCAATCCAAAGTGTTTATGCAGTTGCCTTCTGGTAATGGAGAGATAAGAAATATTATAATGAGAAAAACACAGAATAATAAGGAAAATAAATTTCTTCAACTGACACTTTTGAAGAACTTACTACTTTCTAGACTCTGTGCTTGGTCCTCAAAGAACAAAAGTGAGACCCAGTCTCTGTCATTTTGAGAACCCTTTCTAGGAACAAAAACATTTAATTGGATAAATTGGGAGATAATGTGGGGTAAATGCTTTAATATAAGTATTGGTCGAGACTATGACTAAGTACAAGGCACAACTAATTAATTCTAGAGATTTGGGAAAGATATTCCTTGATTAAGATTAATTTGCAAGTGACCTAAAAGGTGATTTAGAGGGAAAATAAAACCAATATTTAATCTTAATCATTACAGATGTGAGGTGATAGCAGTCTAGGGTTATGATGGTATAATTATAATTTGGTGAGAAATGTGAGATATTTTATTATGATGATGATTCTATTTTAATTTGAAAATGAAACTCATAATTTTCACTCTTCCTTGTCCCATACCATAAGATACCTTTGGTCTAAGCTTGATTACTAATTAAAAATCAGGAGTTACCATATACAATGTTACAACATGGCTAGGTAAACCAAGCCACTCATTTCCTGTGGTTGATTTTCTCAAGGGTGAGAGTAATGTGCTGTTGAGGTAACACTTGACTCATCTTTAAAACTCTTATCACAGAGAAGCAATGTTTCATGATTATCTTGCAGTGTTGGCCACACCTTTTCTTCTAGCAGGATAGAATGGGATAAACTAGATAGGTATGATTTATTCTGCACAACATCCTGAGAGCTCAGTCCAATGCCTAGCCCACTGTAGGTTCCTAATTATTGTAAGTAAATTATTTTAAGATAGGGTTATGTGGAAGAAGACCATTTAATTCAGAGACAAAAACATTTAAAAATAACTTCAGAAGCATAACTCTTGAGGCATATATGGGAAATGAGCTTTATTTGTTCTAAGTGTGTGTGTGTGTGTGTGTGTGTCTGGGTGTGGGTGTGTGGGGGGGTAATGTTGCAGTGAGTAGAACAAGCAAGATGCAGAAGGATTAGAGTGCCCCCACAACTAGTGATTTTCTGTCTAGTTAAGCAAATTTTATTTCATACTAAGTTTGAATCTTTGTTTTGGTTATAACATTCTGCATCACCATTGTCCATCCCCACTCCTAAATATGGAGTTTAAATAGGTGATCTTTAAGGGCTTCCCCACCCCAGAAGTTAATTCTCCGTTCTTATTGTTCAGCGGTCATGGCAGGCACATAAACACGTACCCGTGAACACCCCCCCCCAATGTAGTATTAAAATTATTTATACTTCAGCAATAACACATAAGAAAAGAGACTTGAAGTCTTGGTGCTCTTTCTGTACTCAGATTTTACACTTTGTGAGCTCTTTAGAGTTCAGGAACAGTTCTGGTCCTTAAGTGACTGTACATGCATTGTTGCACTTGTCTCTTCTCACATCTGAAATTCAAAGACCATACAGCTTTGCTGAGAAAGAGCACAAGGGAAAGCCTTTATGTCTGGCGTGTGACATGACAGGACAGCAGGGGCTCTTGCAACATTAGGAAGCCTTAAGAGGCCCTGAGAGGCTGTCTCATCTGTGACTTTCACTGAGTTTTGAAATGCAGGAGCAAAGGTTCCTGGCAGCGAACATTAACCTGGCTCTTTCTCCTTGGGAGTGCTATCAATTTAGTTAGTTCCTTTGGTTTGGTAACTGACTTCTACAGCCCACTTTTGAGGGTCTTTTAGAACTTGAGTTATTGTTAAGATATTTTCTGAAATGATTGGTGACATGCCAATAGCACTGTTCCAAGTGCAATGACTGCAGCAGTAAGAGTTGGGTACCACTGTAGGGAAAGTTCACAGACTTTCTCTCTTCTTAGCTGTCTTTTATAAATTATTTGAATAAAAGCACGACTTATACATAGAGAACAGTTTTTGAACTGTATTTAAAAGGAGCTAGATGCCATGCCGACTCACTTGTAGGCATACCATTTAATAATCGCAATTCTGAGACATTGCTATTGTGGTCCCTCTCTCTCCTGGATGAGGGAAGTGAGGCTTAAAGAGAGCAAATGAGTTGTTCAAGTTCACTCAGCTTAAATTTTAAAAAAAGAGAAAAAAACGTTCTTTGTCTCAGATAGGTATTTTAAATAATATTATTTCCCAAATATTTATAGTATCATTTCATTTTCCTAATCGAGAATTGTCAGTCCCATGGCCATAGCTTCAGGTAATTAATAAAATTTGGCAGAAAGAAAATATAGTCATCTTTCTTGGTTTTAAGGTCCTGTGGTCTTAGGAAACTCTAGGTAGAAAGAAGAGAGGTTTTGGAGAGATATATGAAGTGAAAGTAAGTCTTCCCCCACTGCTAATGTCCCACTCCCTTAAAATGAAAGATTCCATAGGGTTACAGAGAGAAGAGAGAGAGAGGGTGGGAGATGATGAGATAGTTATTGGTGGGGTCTAAGGAGCAAAGTCCTATCAGTTGTTTCCTAGATAGATCTCAGGACAGAAGCAAGCCTTCTGTGACTGAATGTGACACATACAAAAAGTGTAAGAATACCATCTTTTGGACAGTCTCACACATATTTGTATATTGGTCAGTTTTTTTTAGTAGCAAATTAGACTTGAAGTAAACACAGTACCAAAGTCAGCCTTGGTGAGAGAAAGTCCATGTTGTTGAGACTACATTTGAATTATATTCCTGCCAATTGGCTACTTTATTCATGAACTGCTTGAATGAGCCCTGAGCTCAGTGGAGAAGTAGACTGACAAACATCCAAAGGCTAGGTTATTCTTCTGATTAATAAAACCACTTTTATAATAGGTGGTGATCTTGTGTGCATTTACACAATGTATAAAAAATGAAAGTCTAATTTTAAAAATTGGTAAAGAATTTGAAGACACTTTGCAAAAGAGATATCAAATTAATGATAAATGTATAAAAAGGTACTCAATCTCATTAATCACAAGAAAAACACAAATTAAAATGAAACTGGTATGCCAATACAACCACACAAGAATAACTAAAATGAAAAGTTCTACTGTGGAACATGACAGTAGATCTTATGGAAGAGTCAGACTTTTCATGCATGGCTAATAAGAGTTTAAATTAGTTCAACCAATTTGTAAATAGTTTGGCAGTATCTAATAAAATGGAACGTATTTATGCCTTATGATCCAGCAGTTCTACTCTTAAAAATGTCATCAAAGTCAATGCACAGTCAGTTACACTGACTGTACTTCAATAAAAAAATAAAAAATAAAATAAAATAAAATTCTAAAGGAAGAAAAAAGGAAAAAAAAGCAAAGCACGAGAATGTTCATTGCAGCCCCAATCTGGAAACTACTCAATGCCCATCCACTGTAGAATGGATAAGTGAGATATTCATACAAGTGAATAATATATTGAAATTAGAATAAATGATTTACAAAACACACAATAATTGAGATAATCCTCACAAACATAACGTTTAGTGAAAGAAAACAAACCCAAAAGAGTACATATTGCATGGTTCCACTTATAAAAAGTACAAAAGCAGGCAAAACTGTGAGTCTAATCATTCTTGAAAAACTAACCAGTTTGTTTCATTTTCTAAAATGTTTCCTGACCTTTACCTTAAGAGCTTTTTTGGTAAATCAAGCAATTTGTTTTCCCTGAATTCAACTTTTGTCTTGTCTCTACTAGGAAAGGTATCATCCCAGATGCATTTGGGAATTGTGTTCTCATTTATCATTTTATTATAATTAGAGACAGGAATAAATTTTTATTGTCTATGATCAAATTGATTAAAAGCCTATAAAAATAAAAAAAAATTTTTTTCCACTAAATCCAAGAAGGAAAGTATGCTCACTATTTCCACTACTTATTAACACTCTGTTAGCAAAATTCATAAAAGCACTTAGAACACTATCAATTAAAAGTGTAATAATCTGAAAGGAAGACAGATTTTTCTAAATCTCTTTATATAGATGATATAATCAAATAGCTGGAAACTTCAAAAGAATCACTGAAAAATAAATCCTTAACAATGAGAGAATTTAGTAAAATACGAAGTAATAAAATAAGCATATAAAATCAGGAGCCACTATACACACACAAATAAAAATCAGTTAGAAGGTAGAATGGAAGAATATGATCCATTTATGATAGAAAATAAAACATGTTTTGACAAAAATATTCAAAGCATATGTGAAAAATACATAAACCATACTTAGAGTAC
This sequence comes from Camelus bactrianus, assembly GCF_048773025.1. Lineage (NCBI taxonomy): Eukaryota > Metazoa > Chordata > Mammalia > Artiodactyla > Camelidae > Camelus > Camelus bactrianus. The sequence continues at coordinate 31,358,695 of NC_133548.1, forward strand.
TCGGAAAAAGAATTCACCAGGTAGAAAGACATTACGCTTCTGAATAGAAAAACAAAATATTATGAAGATGCCAGCTTTCCTTAAGTTATATTACACTTTAATCAATCCCAATAAATTATCAACAGATATTTCTGTAAGCTAGTTAACATAATTGTAAATTCATTTTAAGACACAACAGGCAAGAATTACCGTGAAACTGATGGAAAAAGACAAGAAATTGAAGAGGAGCAGAAAAGTTAATATTCCTCACAATAAAACCCATGAAATATTACATGAAGAGAAAAAAAATGGAACTGAACAGAAATTCCATAAATAGATCAAATTGAATATGGACAATTAGGATACAATAAATGTCACATGAAGTCAGTAGGGATGAAAAAGATGCATAAGTTAATGAACAGGTTTAGAACTAGAAAACCTTATGGGAGGCACATAAAATTGAATCTGTTCTTTAAACCATACCTGATAAGGAAAAATATATATATCTCTTAACCATATTAATATGGTCTAGATTTCCTATTATGTGAAAATTTATGCCATTGTATCTGTATTATTTATATTTTAAAAAATATGCTTGCACTTTAGCATGTTTCAATAACATGAATGTGTTTGTCTTTTTGATTTAGTTAGGTTAGGTCTGAGGTGTAAGGTTGCCTCTTTGAAGTGTAGTTAAGGTGTTCTAATGGGTGCCAGAAGGTGAGAGAAATCTCAGAGTAAACATGGTGCACCTTCCTGATACTATATTTTGATCTAATGTTTTACTGGAGGGTATTAGTGGTAATATATTTATGATTAACATACTTGAAGCATTACTTTTAAACTAAAATAAACATCTGTGTTACATAACAGAATGCAAATACTCTTCCTTTTAATGATTAAACTTGAGAGTTCAAAGACAATCTGCATTTGAGAAGGATTACTTCAGGCTGCCCCCAGACTCACAGGAGGGTACCTCTCCACTGCTCTCTCCTATTAGCAATACTTCAAGGGAAAAAAATTGGAAAGCATTGCCTTCAGTTATTTCCATTCCTTCATCTTCTCCCTTCCTCATTTCCATTTCAAAGCAGTTCTTTCCAGTTTTTCTATCCCTGGCCTGTGGGAGGAGGGGGAATCTGTACCCTCAATGGATAAATTGCTGAATTGCCTGAGACTATTAACTGAAACAATTGTTAAGAACAGGGGTGAGCAGAATGTAAGCAATGGAGAAGATACTTCCATTGCAAACAAATGAGAAAATGAACACCCTGAAAGATTAAATAAAGTGTGATTTCTATTTACAGAGGGTTTAACTCTAGCCAGAAAGACTGTAGTCCCTTGTGGACTAACTTAGGCTTGTATATCAAGCGTGCACTTAAATTTTTCAGTAGCCCTATGTTTTCCCCTTGTCCCCTCTAAGGGCACTTCTTCAAATGTTCTGGGAGCCACAGAAGAGAGAAGGTTTAGATCCTCCCTCTTTTCACCCTTCCCATAGTCACATCAGAACTTCAAGATGATGAGGATTTCTTCAAACCACAGGAGTAGCAGCACATCATGGGTAATCTGGTTCATGGTGATTTGGTTTAGAACATAGCAAAGGAAATATTTCCATGAAAATAAATAAATACGTAAAAAGCTACCAAAATCAGGTGAAGTATTCTGTAAATTCATCAGAGTAAGTTTAATAGTACATGCCTGTTGGATGGAACATTACGTATGGGTAAGAGTGGGTCTCATTTGATTAAACCACTTCTGTTTCTACACATTCTTGCCAATCCCTTCTCAATCCAATTTTTCTCCTTGATTGAGAGTAGTTGGGGAACACTGGCTCTCTCATTTTGCTGATTATAGGGAGAAGGAATTAGTACTATAGAGCATTGAAGAACGGTCGGTACAGCTGGAGCTTGTTAAGTGAAGTGGCGAGTGAAGGGAAATGGGTTGTAGTAAGATCACGGCTAGAGAAGCAGCTGCATTGAGCAGGTGTGTGGAAAATGGAATTCGCAGTATTGGTAGAAAATGTATGCTCACTAGTGCTTTTACTTGATATTTATACATGGTCTTCTGCATGGAAACATGTACCAAGCTCTTTCAACTGTATTATTTTCATTCAAGTAACGTGAAGACAGCTAATTCATGAGAACATGATCCTATTTAGTATACTTGACTCAGAATGAGAAAGTAATTCTCTTCCAAACATCCTACACGTCTGTCCAATACAATGTTCTCAACTTCCTGGGAGATGATGTGTGTCGATTTATGCGGTACAGAGACTCAGGGGCTAAATTTCCTTTTTGACTCTAGTGAGCTGAGTTGTACTCACCAGTCTTTCATTTTCATTATGTACATTATGTAAAATGCCACTCTGAAAAGGCTGCATACTATATGATTCCTTTATGACATCCTAGAAATGACATGAAAAACTATGGTGCCCATGTAAACATTGATGGTTGCCAGGGATGGGAGAGGGAGGGAAAGCATGAGTAGAGGATTTTTAAGGCAGTGAAAATAACCTGTCTGATATTATAACGATGGATACTTGTCATTATACGTTTGTTCAAACCCATAGATGTAGAACATCGAAAGTAAACTTTAATGAAAATTATGGACTCTTGGTGATTATTATGTGTCAAGGTAGGTTCATCAACTGTAACAAAAGTACTACTCTGGTGGGGAATGTGGATAATGGGTGAGGCTATGCATATACGGGGTAAGGAGATACGGGGAGTATCTGTACCTCCTCCTCAATTTTACTAGCACCCTAAAACTACTCTAAAAATAGTCTTTTAAAATTTTTCTCTTATTATTTTCAAAATACGGAGGTGATCATTTTTTATGTGTTATAAGTGATTAAATTTGTCATTATTAAATGATATCTAATTTAAATCTAATGGAATATCTAATTCTTAACTATGAGCCTCTATTATTGTTCTCTTTATTGCTCTTTATATATTAATTTAAAGAATGTAATTAGGTGTGTAGAATTCTATCCTGACTCTATCCACCTTCATAACAAAACACTTTCAAGTTTTGTTGTTGACTTTTGAGATGTATAATTCGCTGTGCTTTGTTTCTCTTATATAACTGTGTCTCCCAGGGCTAAATATTAAGAGCTAATAATAAAAAAGCAATGTGTTTGACACCTGGCAACCATAATCTTTCCATCTTAAGGTTACATTCTCTTCCAAGGTTCTTATGAGATTAGCCAACAAATGCACTGCTCTGTTTTTATTGTCCAACAAATCTGTGTGAAATCATAAATATTTTCATCTGAAATTCTTACAGCAATACCTGATATTGGAATAGATTTGTCCATTTTTCAGAAGTATTGCATTAGTATGTCCTGTATCAGCAACTGTTTAACTCTTCACTGACACGTCTACTGTGTTTTGAGAGTTGGCCTAAAAATACAAGCCTATAAAGTGGGAGTAAATGCAACAGTTTCTGTTAAGTTGTTATTTATGCTTAAACTTCTTGCTGTTTTATGGATAGATATTTTAAGTGGCAAATAAAACAGGTAAGCAGGAAGAAACATGCCAGCTGTATTTCAAAACAGTTAATACAGTCATTACTTCTGTATATGAAAGGTGAAACACAACATAACTCTTTCCGCAGGAAGGGAAAACAACTAGCATGGCCATTAAACTACATGTTATTTACACTTCTGTTGTTCATCATGATAGCTTTCTACTTCTGTATATTTAATATTCCTCATGTATAAATGTCAAATAACTTTTAGAGCAAAACTAAAGGTAGATAAACTTCATATTGGTTTATGTGTAGTGTTATTAAGATGGAAAAGACTTGAAATATATTATATTATATTATATTATATTATATAATTTTGTATGTGTGTGTATATATATATAATTATATATATATATATGTAAAATTCGGCTGTTAACAATGGATAAAATTTACATTTAGCAGTTTATTCTATATGTGGCAAAACACATTACTGTCTGGGACAGCAAAGGTGTGAAAGGCTTCTATGTACCAAATGTAGCCCCTGTGCTCTATAAGAATTTGCTGATGTGCTGAAATGGCCAACTCATTAATGACTTTGGCTTTTATTCTTCTCTAATGTAGTTCATTTCTAAGTGTTGAGTCTTTCAGAAACAGTTATGACACCTTAAAAAAAATAGCATCATTTGACTGTGGTAGAGTTTCTGGATATTTTTCTTTTCATGCTATTTTTAGCTCTTATAATGTCCACTGACTTTAGCAGATTTCAGTTAAAAACTTGAGGAAAAAAAGTTTTTTCATGTAGTGGAGATTATTCAGAAGAGTATGCTATGTTATTCCTAGTGTAGTTTATTTAACTGGTTCAGAAATTAATTTTTCTTGGCTTCCTTATATATATGTCTCGAATATCACATTATCTTAATGATGCTCAGACACAAATCAATTGTGTGTAATTACTTGTCCTCTAGAGAAAAAACATTTCAGAATATATGTCATTTAAACTCTTCCATGGAAAATAAATTAAAATTTTATACAGATGGTTTCTGTAAAATTTTCCAGAAGAATGAATTATTCGTCTTCTTGTTTCACTATGATTTACATACACAACAATAAATTTCAGTAGAATAATTTGTATTTTCTTTGATAAACAAAAGCAACAAATTCTTTACTAAAACAGCAGTGTTAGAAAGTTATAAAAAGTCACTAAAATATGAATAATCTATATACCAATTGATAAATTTTATTTTCAAAGTGAGATAAAGTCTAAGCTTTTAAATCCTAGTGCTGTCTCCAGTTGTTTTATTTTTCTTTCCCAGGATTGACTTTTTCAGATAACCGATTTCTTATTTGAAAGTAATTTTTATGAGATAAAGAAGTTTTGGGATATATTTGGGTTCAAATCCAAGATCACTTTCAGAGTACCTGTCTAACCTGGTCAAGTGTTGATTTTCAATTCTCTGAAACCTACATTTCCACATGCTTAAAATGAAAATTTTATTGCTTACTTCAGAGAGCTATTCCATGGATGAGATAATATTTGCAAATTAAATAGCAAGATGGTTGATACGTAGTAGGTGCTTAATCACTGTTGGTTACCTTTTCCTTCTAATGTATGATAATTATAGTTTCACTTGTAAATGTGAACAGCTCATGATTTTTTTTGGATGCATTTCTTCTTTGCATTTTAATAGCTCTTTGATCCTATTATGCTACAGTGATTGCGTATTCAAAACCATTTATTCATTTCAAACAGTCAGTCAAATGTCTTTGTCTTTAGGATGATGGTCAAAATTGACTAAATTTGATAGCATGTTTTTGGTATCAAAAGAACCAAAGAGTTTTAAATAAGATTGAAGGTTCACAAATAACATTAAGTTTTTATCCAACCCTACTGAGAATTTAATCAATGAATAGCCTGGCTTGTAGGTGAATTTTGCATCTAGATCTAAAATTGGTACTCAAATCATTTTATTCATGGCAATTCCTCCAGTGAAGTTAGATGGAGGAATTGTGAGAAATAAGACTGGGGAGGTATGTAGGAGTCAAAGAATCTTGCAGTTATACTTGATAATCTTGCAGTTATTAACTAGTGGTTAAATTAATTCTGTTTTTCTAAATTTATCAAGTTCTCTGAATGTTCTCTGATGTTCCAGTCAATCCCATTATATCTTTCTATTCTAGAGAGTAATACAGTAGACCTAGTGCAGAGCCTGGCAGAGGGAGAGGGGAAGTGAGAGTTTGTTTTGCACTCTGGGTTGTGTACGATGTGGAAATATTTTCTCCCACTCTGTGGCTTGTCTTATTTTCTTAACAGTAACTGTCAAATAGCAGTATTTTACATTTTGATGAAGTGGGGAAATTTATCATTTATTTTTCCTTTTGTAGATTGTATTTTCATGTCATGCCTAAGAAATCTTTGCCTAGCGAGATCTTTGACTTTTTTTTCTACTTACTTCCAAGCATTACAGTTTTAATTCTTATATTTAGGTCTATCATCCATTTTGAGTTAACTTTCTATTTGGTGCAAGATACAGATCAAGTCTTTTTTTGGTATATTTATGTACAGTTGTCCAAGTATCATTTGTTGAAAGCATTCCCCTTCCTGTCAGCCTTGACATCCTTGTCAGACATCAATTTACTATTTATGGAGGTTCAATTACTTTATTTTGTTGTATTGATTCATGTGTACAGCCTTTCACCAATATTATACTCAACTACTCTTGAAATGAGGTTATGTGAGTCATCCAAAATTTTTTTTTTAATTTAGGAAACTTGAATTCTTTTATTTTCCATATAAATTTTAAATTAGCTTGTTAATTTCTATTTTTAAAAATTTACTGAAATTTCTACTGGGATTGGGCCATTCCTATAGGTAAAATTGGGGAGAATTCACATATTCATGTGACTACTTTGATTCATAAACCTGGTATATCTCTACCTTTATGTAAGTTTCATGTAGCCAGTGGTAATGTTCAGGTGACTGGCTTGGATATTGTGTTCTTTGCCTACTAATTATTCCTGTTTTCCTCCCTCTCTTACACACCTGCATTTTGCTTCAGATAGTAATGTGCCCAACTGAAGATTTGATTTCCAAGATTCCCATGTGTGCAACTGTAACGTAGGCATAATTTTTGCAAAGAAATATATTAGGTGCTTAGGTGTGGCTTCTGGAAATCCTCTGGCTTTATTGACTTTAAAAAAAAAAGGAATAAAAGTAGTCATCAGGGCTCCTCCACTTTGCCTTGGATGCCTGCTACCCTTCCCTGGATAAGAATACTGAATCCTTGGTGGTCACTAATTAGCATGTGATTTTGAAGATTAAGTCAATATACTAAGAATGGTAAAGGGGACAACAAAATGAATCTAGGTTCCTAATAAAATCAGTGAGCCATTGTCTTAAAGTTGCCTGCCTTCTTCCTATTTCTTGTATACGGCCACCTAAAGCTCCATTTGTCTAAGCCTCTGTGGGCAGATTTTCTGTTTTGGCAGCCAGACTTCCAGACATGCATCTAGAGAAATGGCAATATTGTTTGCTGATACATGAAAGAAGTAATAAGAAATAAATATCTATCATCATTTTGTTATGATTACAAGAATAACTATAAACAGCCTATTCATGAAAATATAGTTTAGAATAAAAAAGAGGAGATAACTATTGCTTTAGTTCTGGCTTCAGAGAAATAATTGAAATACTGTTGTACATAAAACTTCATACTTTAAATTTTCTGCTAACTGTATATTTGTCAAGGATTAAAATGGTCTTTAAAAAGTTACATTATACTTGCAGATAACATTTTATTAAATGTTCTCTACTCTAATTTGTCATTTTTGGATGAGCCAGTTTCATATACATGTCTTACATTTCATGGAAGAAAAAATGATATACTTAGCACACATTTGTCTTCTGCACACCATTGGGTCTTGTAACTTAGCAAGCTCATTGTGAATCATTAATGTCTGGTCCTTAAAAATCAATAATTTATTTTATTTTTTTGTAGTATATAAATTGTAGTTTCACAATTTTGGAATCCATCTTGGACTCACTAACTTGTATATTCTTCCCAGCTTCTTGCCTACAACTTTGTACTTTCAAAGTATAATTTAACTTCTCATAAAATATTGGTTCTAATAGAGAGAAGTAAGAAATAGCAATTATAGAACTATCAATAGAGTTTTGGGAACAAAAAAGTCAGATAAATCAATATCAAATTGTGTCCAAGAATTCTTTGTGCAAAATATATTCTCCTATCTCGGGTATTAGAATTAAATATAATCACCATCTGGATATCCAATTACATGAAGGTGAAAGTAGCATAGTTTAACTGTAATTCAAGTTTTCTCAAGGTAAAGGTGATATGTTGTTCCATTATATTTATCTTTGTAATTACTTAGTTTGGCTTAGGTTGATAGTAAAATTAATCTTCTCAATTTAGAATGACTTCTTGGTTATTCATGCTTTTTGAAATGCCTCTCATTCTGTAGTGCTAAGCCTCCTGTGCTGTGAAAACACCTATGCTTTTCTCAAACACCAAGTCACAATCATCATTTTTGATTCAATACTTCCATAGCCTGTGTTTATATTTATTCATTCCCCTTTATTGCATTCTGCCTAGATCAATGCTTTGTGTACAGATAAATCAGTCTTTCTCATTAAGAAGCATGTTACTTCAGCCATTTCTTCCCTTTCTATCTTTGGTTTGTCCTTCATTTTTTCCTCTTCACATTAAATATTACTGCTAAGAACACTTGAAAATTTTACTTTTTACTAAATCTACCATTATTCAGGGTGCCAATAATCACAATAACTTTTGTACAGCTGTATGAAGGATTTAATATTCTCATAAGCATAATTTTTTAAAATAATTTTCTTTATACAGCAAAATAAAACAAATGAAAATTATATTATGGTTTTCAGAATTAATTTCTATTGCCAAAGAGAATATAATTATACACAAATAAATTGAAATAAAAGCTATAGTACCCAATTGCAATTGGAAATACCAATTTGGACTCAACATATTAAGATACACATTTCTTCAAGCTTTTTCTGGTAAAATGGCCTGGAAGCAATGCCATTCTGGCAGAAATGAGCATCTCTAACCCCACAGTTTTCTTCTCTAATGCTTTCTGCTAATAGTAACCAGAATTCCTTAGAGAAATGTCTGATTCTGGATGTGACAGTTTCATCAGTTCAATTTCAAAGACGACCTCTTGCTCTAAACAGTCATCTTGGTTTTACATTGTCAAACTCTTAAGTCTAAATGGCTTTTGGTTGTTACTGTTTTGTTCTGTTTTGCCTGCCAGGTTTTAGTGTTTCTTCAACTCCTGAACTGACTTAGATGGTAAAGTATCTTGAGTTCTGACAAAAAAGCAACTGGTGCATGACACAGAAGTTTCTACTCATATGACTTATGAATGAATACACTTAATAATTAAATGAGCAAACCATTTTTCTTCTACTTGAGCATGGAAAGAGTTTCTGGGATTGCAGGTTTCCAGGAGAAAGCACCTGTCTCTTTTCCAGCGTTAATCATGAAGTTTGAGAGTACTTCATCACATCAGTACCACGCCACATACACCTCAGGGGGAGTATAAGGCAGAGCAATTGGACAGTTCCTCCCTGAAGGACACTTTGGGCATGGGCACACACACAGTGTCTCAGGAGGGACTTATAGGCTGCTGTAGGCTGAGTCTTCTTTAGGAAAGCACAAAATGTTAGTTGTCACCTGAGACTGAAGGAAAAGCAACGTCCACCCAGTACTGCTGGTCTATGACTTTCTGTAAACCTGAAGAATGCAGTTTCATATTTGTTACTAGCTTGGAAACTCCACTCACCTAGGAAGAATACTGAGCTTTTGGTGAATATTTTTGGTTTATTCCACCAGCGTGTGTATCCTCATTCTCAGTCACCACTCTTCGTGATGTTATGACAGATATGAAACAGAGTGAGACAGTCAGGAACATAAATTCAATCCAGGATTTTTCAAGAATTCTCTAGACATTTATTTAAGAATGTTTAGCTTTTTTCATCATATGAAATATAGACATGTATTATACACTCATTACTGTACTTGATAGATTTAGGCTTTTGATAGATTATTGATCATTTTCCTGTAGGAATAACAGCAAAAGCACAAGTATGTGAATCCTTTCTTGAGCACCAGTCACATATCAACCCAATGGAAAATAGAAGGTTACTGCCTACAGTTTAAATTAATTCCCTTTACCTGGCTTTAGTCTAGCAGGCAACTTCCTGAAGCACTAGAGAACTGAAATGTAGATAAATCAGTCGTGACTAAAGAAATAATCTTAGTTACAACTAATGAGGAAGCTAATTGGAGTCATTTATCTTCATGTCAGTTCATTATTATACTATTGCTCTTCTCTGTGTTCAAGTGGTGTCCATGTGAATAAACATTTATCAGGTTCTTGCATGGTTGAAATAAGGAGATTGAAATGAAGCTTAAAGTTTGTTTAAGAACTTTTGATTTTTTTACTCTTTTAAACTGAAATATTATATTTCTACATACTCTTCATTAGGTATGTAATTGCACTACTTGGGTTATGTGAGTTTATGAAGCAATTTCTGTATTTTGGGACTGTTAGCATCATTCTACCCATAGATGGTATCTCTCTCCTATTGAAGAAGTCCTTTATTTAGTATTTGAATAGACATTATGAGATCAAATTTAAATTTAATATGTTTTGTTTCATGGTTTTTATTATGCATCTAAATAAAATTGTTGAAACCTGTTTTTTTTTTTTTAATGGTTTAAAATTGTCGCTCTCAATTTCTTTTTTTTTTTATAAACTGAGACAAAAACTAAAAAGTAGAGATTATATCCCAGTACTTTTACAAGTGAAATCTCTCCCTTTAATTTTTGCCTCAGCTTATGGAAAAAAGAAATTGAGATGACAGTACAGATTATTTAGTGCAGTGGTTCTCAGTCCAGGCTGCGCATTCAAATCAGTCGCTTAGAAACTTTTTTTTTAGTTGAAACTCTGCTGTGCAGATGGATTAGTGATAATCCTTGGTACTCAATACATGGTGACCTTTGGCCTACGTTTATTTATTTAATGAGCATTACTAAACTCACCATTCAACCCCTTACTTAGTCCTATGTATGTAGGCCTTTCTTACACTAATCGCCTCTCTCCCCAAGGATGAAATCATTGGACTATTGTATTTTTTCCACATATTTGTACACTTAAATGCCTAAATAAAGCATTTTTTGTTTGTTTTTGAACTTTATAAAAAAAGGCAGTTATATATTTTCTCACTTATCATTAGATTAAGTCTATTCAAGTTATTGCATGTAGAAGTTCATTTTTACTGATATGAAGTCTTCCATTGCATAAATATACCACATTATTTTTCCATCTATGAACATTTTCCCAGTCTTTTTTTGTTACTTTCCCTTTTTCTTTTCCCTTTTTTCTTATATTTTCAATTTTCTTTCTTCCTTTTGTGTTTTTTTGCTTTTGCTATTGAGTGGTGCTACTATAAACATTCTTCATTAAACATCCTCTTCAAAACTTTCATTTGGGAGTATACTCAGGAGTTGAAATGCTTCTCACCAGGAAAATAGCGGAAGAGCCAGGATAGAATGAAGGAATCAAGAATAACTGGTAGAGGAGGGACATAATGACTACCAGTTGCAATTTCAGGATAAACAGGCAGGGATAGTTCATCTTGGTAAACTACCTCTGATAAATTTTCCCCCAGGAATTGTGAGTAGCCATCATCTTGAAGAAGCCCTGACAGGACTCAGTGAAGTTAATGTGAGATGGAAGTAGACCAGAGAGATGCAAAAAGTGGACTGTCATAGACCAAGCTTGTGGCTATCCTCGAGGACAGCTTTTGTAGTCACAATTTCCTGTGTACACAGAGTTCTAGCGTGCCTGAGTTTGCATTAATCTGGAGAGGCTCTTAGCCAATAAATAAATAGTGCAGAAGTGATAAAGCTTACTCAAGTGCTCCCACTAATCTAAGGCAAAACTTACCCCTAGAGGTACCCAGTATGACAACCTGAGGCTAATATTTTGCTTGAAATAACACCTTTGCTTAGATTCCTCTCCTCTGACTTCAAATTCAGTTCTCTGATCATCATATATAATAGGAAAAGGCAATACAGCCTAGTGTTCAGCAAAAGAGTGGAGAATATATTGGACGAGACCGGGAAGAGACTAATTAAAACTAGTGAAGAAGCTATTTTAAATGCTGAAAGATGAAAACAATGTTAAATACATGGATATTTGTCCAAGGCTAAACTATGATAGTTTTTAAAGAGGATAGTTTGTGAATATATAATGATTATCATCACATAATAGCTGTCTTAACCCAAAATATAGCTCACTTAACCTTTTTATATGTGTGCATCCCCAAAGATAATATCTGATCTGAGTTGAATTGAATGATCCTGGCTAACCTTGACCTTGGTCTGTGTGGGTATTTGCCAATGTGTCCGTCTTCCAGTACACATGCCTCTCTAAATGAGGAGGCCCTTCTCCATTAACAATGAAAAATAATCTCATTACCAAGAGGTTCTTCAAGTTTCAGGTTGAGGGTTCCTCCACTGAGATGTAGTCTCAGAGTCATACTTTGAACACATCCCTGGGTTGAATTAATGCTGCACTTGTCCAGGGGCTAAAATACCCAGCCAGGGATATTTTATATACAGTGGACTGCATGAAGTGTGTCTCTCCCCACTAGTCAAATGTAATAAACTCATTTTTATCCATATCACTTGAAAAAGAGCAACTGCTACAACTTATATACATACATTTGTACATATTGTGAAGAATATCATTAATTAGGAATAAGCAGAATAATGATATAAAAAACAAACAGAACCAGATTAAAGATATTATTGGGTATATTCTTTGATAAACCTTAGACAACAAGAAAAGAAAAAATAAGAAAAGATGGAAGGAAATAAGAAAGTAAAGAAGGAAGAAAAGAAGGGTAAAAAAATGTAGCATAATTCTTTTTTTCTTTGTAGTAGAAATATCAATGACCTGAGAGTTATGAAGCTGAATTTCTGGTGTTAGTTAAATTTTTACTAAGCTCTCTCACCTTTGTAATGCCTTCATTTTCTCTATGATTCAGGTTTCCGTGCCCGCTTCTCCTGAGAAAATCATCTAATAATCTAGCCTGAGTAATTTATGTGATGGCTATGAAAGAAAAATAATAAATATTAGCAGGGTTTGAGATGGTAACAATGACATAACATATGGAATAGTAATAGCTGAGTTCAACTAAGAGAGAAAAGATATTAACAAACAGGGTAAGATTCCATACAAAATTGTGTCATCGTTACAAATGGTAGATAAACTATCTCAGTTGGGAATGCTTTTAAATTAGATTTCTTTCAGTGGATTTTTTTATTTTCCTATTTTGATCTAATTTCTTTCCTTATTCCTTCCTCTCTTCTGCCTCTACATGCAGATTCATAAGGAAAAATAAATATACTTAAAGAAAACACTCCTAAATTGTGAAATACTCTTAACATCCAAAAAGCAAATAATTATCTGAACCTAGTAAATATGAGGAATAATGAATCTAAAAAATGTAATTTTAGATGAAAATCAAAGTGAAACCATAAAATAATAATACTGATTTTGTGTCCATTCAGATCAAAATCTAAACCTTCTCATTGCAACATGGAGTTACAAAGTGGTCTTGATAAAAAAAACTGAAATGTATTAATTATTTAAAAATAAAATATAACAGCATATTAATTATTGAACAATAAATATTTAGGTGCCATTATTATAAGCTAATGACTCTGTCAAAGAGAATACTTTAGAGGAATATCTTTGTCTCTTAAGTAAATCATCACTGAATACTGTATTCACCTTTTTAATCTTTAATACATACTGTTTTCTTTCTCAATTGCCTCTCTCTCAGAAGCAGTCCTTCCAAACCTTTTCTAGAAGCAGGTTCCCTGGTTAACAGTCTCCTTTGCAGACTCCTCCTCTAAAATGAATGTCCCACCCCGCCCTCATCTTTGCAGAAAACTAGTTGTTTCCCAAGGACATAACTTTTTAAAAAGTTCTCCACAGAAAGCAATGTCTGAAGGTGGAGCTCTCAGCTTCAACTTCCTAGGCAGCACTTCTATGATTTGGGGGTTAAAAATATAAAATGTAGATCTGGGATGTGATCCAGGTCTATCTCATTCTAGACTCTTCCTGCTTAACCACTGGGTTGCTGTGCCCTTTAGATGATAGTGTAAAATAGCAGACTGGTTGTGGTATCACACCCCATGCTATTTCCCACTTGTCCATGCTATTCTCAGTCTGGAATGCCTTTTTAAATCCTCTCTACTCCATTAGCTCCCACTTGTCCTCTGAAACTCAGTATATAAACCATCCTCTCCAGGAAGCCTTCCCAGGCCCCATTGTTTTAAAATGGGAATTCATTGAACACATTTTTATTGAGCACCTACTATTTATGCCAGACAATGTTCTAGGAACTGGTGATACAGCAGAAGACAAAACAGACCAAAAAAAAAAAAAAAAAAAAAAAACCCTGCCCTGATGGAGTTCCTGGAGATTAAATTCTAGTGAAATCAAGAGAAGAAAACTAATTCATGGAGAAAACAACCAAGTTATAAGCCAAAGAACAGTTTCTGTGAAGAGTGACAAAAGGGATTCCCTTAGTGTTTAATTCAGAAGGAAACAATGAAGTCCCTAAGGGGTCACCCCCAAAGACAGGGCCCTGCTGAGCTCCCTGACCCAAGCCTGAGAAAGCAAGGACTCACTGTCTCCACTTTACCATAGATTTAGGGCAGAGAGATTAATGCACATGGCTCCTGTTGGGGGTTGGGGGGGGGAGTGGAGGCATGGGGTGCACAGGACATTTGAAGTCTATCCCAAAACCAGTAACATTTCCAACCAAACAGCAAAACAATGATTGTACAATTTGTTTCAAGAATCAAGGCAATATTCTCTCAGATATGAAATTCTCACCATAGGCTATCACATATCACAAAAAGTGTATCTTTTGTATTTTTGTTACCTGTAACTGCAAAATACTCTAAGTTAGGGAATGTTTCCTGTTTATCTTTGTTCCCATAGTAAGCAGTCAATACATGCTGTTAAACTGACATGAACTATTTCTCTTCTATGGGGGAGTGTCTTGTCCCTTTCTAAGGTCTAGATAGTGTCTTGCCTTAGGGAGGTTAAAGCTTCATAAGATAATGAAAACAGGATTGCAAAAATTGCTTTTCCATATGACTTTAAAAGTTCTAATAGGTATGTTCATATGGATTTCCATCTTTGTTATTATTTCTCCACATCAAATCAATTCATTTCTTAATGACTTAGCTGATGTTTGCAAGTCTTCTCTAATTGTTTAAGTGAATCATTGTAGATGTCTTTATAGTTAATGTGTTTTTATGTAAATTTGAACAATGCTATTTTTCCACACACACAATGGTTGCTTTTCAAAAGCTCTTCTAAAAACATCTTTTAGTTCAATTGCCTATTGAACTACAAGTATGAGAAGTTTTCTTTTCACCAGTTCTTTCACTCTTGAAGTATCTCCTTATGCATAATTTTAGTAAAATGTAAACCTTTCATTTCCCCCAAACGTAAAGGTAAGTACAGAATCAGATTAATCTCTTCAAATCTTAAAACCCTTTGCTTTCCTAAAATATTTAATGGACTAAGTCCAAAAGCACATGCCTAATATTCAATTCTTTTTTACCTCTCTTGACTTAATCTCCTTATTGAGCCTTAATTTATTCCACTTGTCCAAATCTACTGTACACAAGAATCAAAATGGTTCAATTTCTAATCCTCCAATCCTCTAATCCAGTAGGATTTCTCTTATTGTTGCATTTTTTTTCCTGGGTCTACTCCTGTATGGAACATCTTGTCATTACCTCTGATTACTGAAATTTTTTTTTTTCATTCTTGAAGATTCAAGTCAACTTCTTCAGGTAAATTCTCTCATCACCAAAATATAGTATCAATTCTTTCTCTCCCAAACTGCTGCCATTTCTGTCTCTTTTGCTCATTGTAGTCTGCCTGTAGTTTTTACAGATGTTCTGTCTTTAAACACGATTCAATAAATCTTCCCCAGAAAAGCCAACTTAATTGTATAGTAAGTTTTGTTGGAAAAAAATTAAAGCAGAGGTGCTATTTTAATGCACAGAAGGCTAGGGCGATTTGGTAAATGAAGTAAATTACCTTTAAATATTTTTTGAGATTGAAGATTATTTAAACATCAATATGTGTGTGGTATAAACAAGAAAGAAAAGATCCCACGTAGATGGAATAGGACTCAGAAACAAGAAAGTTTGGTGCTTATTTAAAGGCTATTGAGGTTTCTGGTTTTGCTGGGAGAGGCTGTGTTTGTGAGTCTACTTTGATGTTATCTGATTACTTGGCACCCTTAAACCCCATCACTCTTCCCTCAGAATGTCCTGATGGGCTCCCAAGTGCATAGAGAGAGCGTCCAGATTAGTCTTCATTGCCAAAGGGACAGACACAAGATTGCCCGACCTGCTGAGCCAAGCTCGTCTGTGGCAGATTCATTTGGAGTTTTCCCCTTTGCCTGTCAAGTGTTGTTCCTGTGATGTCTGCATCTGCCTCTGATCCCATTTTGTTTGAGATTATTTAATTGTTCCACATGCTGGGAGTGTTTATTTATTCACCCACCAGACACCTGCACCTCTTCGATGCTGTCTTTTTGATTCATTTATAAATAGAAAAATGAAAATCCCATTGAGGGTGAAACACATTTTATGTCCAGTGAAAATGTTTAGCAATCACAGTAAAAGCACATTCTTTTAATTTCACAGTCCGTTGGAAACATTAGTTCATTAACAACCTAATTAAGCAAAAGGAAAGAGAGGTGGTTTGGGATGGAGGAACCTGTGAGCTATAGTCAGCACGCAGGAGCAGAACCTCTAGGTCTTCAGCCATTAAGCACAAATCAGATTTCTGCTTAACCTCCTTTGACGCCCGACCCTATTAGATTTGTGCTTCTCTCTGTCCCTTCTGTGTCACAGGAAATAAAATAGTTTCCCTGATTAGAGGTGATGGGTCAGTTTTATATTTCAGGTTAGTTTTGTGTCTTGAAAATTGAAGAGAATGATAGCGAAAAATTGAGTTCATTTTTTTTTACCTCTCATCCTCCTTCAAACATTTCATAAGTGTTTATTGTGTGTGAAGTGTGAGTGTGATGTAGCATCTGACTCTCGTTTAAGCTTGGATGATGGATTGCTAAAGAAACTATTTATAGTGCAGTGTGACACTTGCCAAGGACAAAGTCACGTATAACATGTAGAAGTGGGGAGATGAGAAGACGGTTAGGAAAGACATCCTATAAAGGATGAATATTTAAGTTAGGGTCCCCATTTTGACCTTTATATATGCTATATCAAATTTATGAAAGAATATTTTTTTCCTGTAACTGTATCTCCATGAAGAGGAGATTAAAGAAATAACAACAATAATAATAACTGACATTGTTTTCTATTTATCTGGCACTGTTCTATGGACCTTGCATGAATTAATTTATTTAATCCACACAACAATGCTACAAGGTAAGTACTATTATGTACAATTCTCATCTCTTCCATTTTGCAGTTGAGGAAGCAGAGACTTAGGGAGATAGAGTAATTTTCCTAAACTAACATCAAAAAATTAAATAGCAGAATAATAATTCAAACTCATGCAATCTGGTTGCTATGCCTTTGATTTTTAACAAACTCTGAAATATGGAAATAACAGCTTTTGGGAAAAAGAGGCAGAATATTGCAGGAACATGTAAATATCAGGGTCCAGTCAGGAGACAGATATCACACCCATCATTTGAGCAGGGAGATTTTCACATAAAGAACTGTAAAGAGGGGATACATTTGTAGCTGATGTAAGGAGAACTCTGAAGAAAACACTGAAATGGCAGATGTAGGGAGAAGCTGCTACATTTACAGCTAAGTGAGAGAATCTAAGGGAAAAAAAAAATTAAGAAAGACACCTACCCTATTATGCCAAGTTTAATCTGTTTACTTCATTGGAGAGATTGTATCTGAGGCTCACTGGATGGTAGAGAAATTCTCTGAGATGCCATAGACTGGAGCTGGTGAACAAACCGCCTATTAGGGTGCATGTAAAACTCACTGAGAAGGTGCCTGATTTGCTGCAGGTAGAACTTTCCCGGTTGTGCACCATCAGTTTCCTCATACACCAGCAGCCAGGAGGCTGTCATGAAATCTCCAGACCAGGTAAAGAAGTCCCTTCTACTTGCCCTTCAAGAGCCTAATGTTACGGCAACTGATAAAGCAGAGATGTTTAAAGTCTAGCTATGGTACCAAAACCTACTATCAAAAATGGGTGGATTTAGAGCAGAGAGTCAGAAAGTTGCTAACAGATATAGAACTGAAGAGATTTTTAGAAGCTCTAATCATGTAAAAATATAGTGCTCAACCATATGCTATTCAAAATAAAACAAAGACATTTTCTTAAAAAAATTAATGACATATAACAAAGTTTTGAATTTCCCCTAATGCCTAGATTGATATGTTCACATGCACACACTCCATATATCCTATCAGTTCAAACAAAACTTGTGCACTCATGATTTGATGGTGACAAGCATATGTTTGGCTTTTCTATTGGGAAATCTAGCAATGGAAGTATTTCTTCTCCAATTTCAGGATTTGGAATATAGATAAAGATGAAACCCTTGTAAAATATCCCTTCATTTACTTTTTATTTTTTCTTCTTTTTTCCCCTTTTCACACCTAGGAGGACTTTCTATTATCAATCTTAAGGTTTTAACTAGATTTAAATGCTGTACCTCCCATATCGCAGTGCAGATGTTCTAAAATGGAATTCCAAGGCTGAAGCATTCTTTAGTATTTGTGTACATGTTGTCCTCCTCAACCGTGTTAGAAGGTGGGACCATGGGTTGTTCGTTTTCCATCCCCCCACCGCCCAGCCACAGCCTCTTAAAGACAATCCATAGGGGCAAAACAAATTTAAAATACATTGTGGCTTGGCTTTATCTGCTTCCTAGAACCTTAATATCTCTCCAATGATAATGCATGGGCTCTAAAGAAACAAATTAACTGACAAAAGCAAAAGAAGCACAAAAACATAGAAACACTTTGTTTCTTTCTTGTGCTAGATGACAATCTTCTATTAGGAAAAGTTTAGTCTTTGCAATTAGAAAACCATTTCTCTGTCATTTTGGAAGGTATCTTTGATCTTTTCTATTTTCAAGTGAAGAGAGAAAATACCATTATAATAAATACATGGTCTGTATTTAAGACAGGAAGAATAGTAAAAGTATGAATTTCATTGCCCAAAGAATATCCATTATTTTTTTAAAATTTCTGCATACATGTTTACATTTTAGAAGAAGGACTGGTAGAACTTATACCTATTGAATCTATTCTACCTCAATTTATGTGATTCTATGACTGCATACTGAGATAAAGGTTGTTTTCAAATGATGTAATAATAGAACCTAAATGTTGATACTTCAGTTTTTCAACACCATACAGCAAGATTTGGAACACCAAAGAAACATATCTGTGAGATTGATTTTAATATCTTTGTGGTAAGATAGAGGGAAACAAACAAAATAGATTTTTTTAGTTTTGGAAACTGAAGAATAAGACTTAATAAGACTTTTATTTCCCAATATCAAATGTTATTTTCAGGATGAGAATTGCACTTTGATTTTCAAAAATCTCCTTCATATTTGGAAATTTAGTACATGAAGTAGATGATATACTTTAAAAAAAATCCTTTTTCAACTAATGCATAAGTGCTTAACTTACACTCAGCGTGTGATTTGATAATGAAAGCTAACTTTTGGAGCAGAGAGCATGCATGAATGCATTACATTTTACAGAGGAGGGAATTATAGTCATAGTATATAAAATATAGAGACTAAATTAATTGCTTAAGTTTGCTTAGATGGTAAATCATCGTTAATACTCAAACCTAGGATGATTGATTCCAAGTCATAAAGTCTTTCCCTCACACCAAACTAGCTCTCAAAGGCTGATTTTTAAAATATTTTTTAAACATGAAATGCGCAAAGACGAAACTTTTTGGTGTATGAGTCTCAGAATCCCTAAGAAGTAGATTATCATCTTACCTGAGTGTTTAAAAATACTCAGGAAAAGACTGAACTGTTTTTAGACTGTAATGTCTGATATTATGCCAATAACAATTGTTGTTGCAAAGGACAGACTGTTTCTAATGAAATGTATCACCAAGAAGCAGCTTATTAGGAGATTTAATCTTCATTCTGTATCATTCCTTAGTGGATTTCAAGGACCAGATATTTATTTTACAATAAAAGTGATAATTTTTAATGTTCAGTGATCTGGACTTGCAATTGGCTAGTTTAATTTTAATTAATTAATTATTTGGTCTCATGAATATTTTTATGTCATTATCTAAACATATCTTATAAAAGTAAGATCAGACATTGTATTGTATAACAAACGAGCTCTGTTTATTTAAGAGAAATTGTATTTTTGTTTAATCAACTGTGTTATATGTAGGAAATACTGGTCTTGAAATGCGTTTTTTGTTTTTGGTTTTTTTTTTTTTTTTGCATTTGTTAAGAAGGACCTAATTTCTGCCTTTGGTGGTCTTAGTTTGGTAAAAGTTCTGGAATCTCAGTTTAGCAGATTCTAATTCCATTATTTGTTTATTTTGGTGCACTGTGACCCTTAGCCTAGTCAGATCTTGCTATTCAAATTCATGTTCAGTTGATCTGATCAAAAAGGTACTGTTTTAATTAAAACTGAGAGATATTCCTAAACGGGGAGCAGGGATAGTACTGAAATAGCTATTTGGAGGAGCGACTTCTTTCAAACAATGGTGTAGGTGTTGGTCTAAGGCTATTCTTGTCAACTAAAAAGAACACAATATTAGAGATCATTGTTTCTAGGACACAGGAGACCGTGTGGAATTATTCCTACTTAGCAAGAGTTCACTTTCAACAGAAGACATTCTTAGATTTTGCAGACAGAAGAAATGATACATAGAGGTATCTTTTTTCCTTGATTGAAGCTTGACGTGTACTATATAGTTTTACTCTTTTGCTCTTGGACCTCATAGAGCTTCTAACCATCACTTACTTTTTGATTAAATACTCAATTATCTATAAATAATTAATACCTAGTTTTAATTCAGGACTTAGGAAATGACAATAATGATACATAGATTTTAAATAATAATACATTTTATATACCTGTTTTAGAATTCTAGGTCTAGAGCTTTGAAACATTAAAAAAATGAGAACTATTTTGTTATAAATATTAAAGATATTAATGTTTACAAATAATTTCTTATTGCTTCTACTTGTAAAAGAAATGTGTCATTTTATTTCCAGATAACAGTGTACTAGTCACTTACTTATTGTGGAAGAAAATAATCTGAGAAACTCAAACTATCTAAGCAAATGATGTAGCATAGATAAATAATCTAAAATACCAAAAGAATAAAATTCAATTTCTGCATTCATTAAGATAAAATTTACTTTAATATGTATAATTCATGAAGATTTTTAAAAAGAAAAAAATTTTAATTTTAATTTATTGCACAGCTTGATGAATTGTCTGACAGTGAACATACCTGTGTAACCACTGCTGAAGTCAGAAAGTAGAATTTTATTATTATCCTACAAGTCCCTCATGCCTGCTCACATCACTACCCTTCTCCTTCTCTCCAAAGGTAACAACTACTCTGAGTTATAATAGCCTACGCCAGTTTTACTTGTTCTTAATATTTGCAATGGGATCTCACAGTGTGTATATTCTGTATTTTTTTCACTTAACATTGTATGTATTTTTCACTTACTGTTAATGAGATCCATCCATGCTACTCATTTTCGCTGCTAATTTTCACTATTGTATAATTATATTGCATTCTATGTATTAGTACTGTGTAAAAAAATCAGTTGCATAAATCAATATTATTATTCTCACTTACTCTCTGTGGGACAGAAATGTGCACTTGTCACTGTGAGGACAATTTATTTCTGTTCCGTGGGTGTCTGAGGTCTCAGCAGGGAATATCCAAAGGACAAGGATGAGTCAGTGGCTGGGACTGGAGCCATTTGGAGGCTTTTTCACACACGTCTAGCATTTGATGCTGGTTCTGAGCGGGGAGTCCCACCAAGAAGTTGGCTAGAACATTTCATGTTATCTCTCTATGTAGTCTGTTTGAGACTTCAGTGCAGAATGGCTCAGTTCCAAGTAGGTATTTAGATAAATCAAGGTGAAATCATGGCATCTTTATGATCTAGCCTCAGAAGTCACATACATCACTCCCTTTATAATCTACTTCTAACAGCAGTAGCAACAACAACAGCAAAACAGGTTTAAGGGAAGTAACTACACACAACATCACTATGTGAGAGGAATTTTAAGGTCACAATTTAAGAAGGTCATATGAATGATATTTTTGCAGCTGTCTTTGGAAAATACAACCTGCCACACTGTATTTAAATATAAAGTGGTACAATCAGAACAGAAGAGTGTATATATCCATTCAGCTGTTGATGGGCTATTGATTTATTTTCAGTTGGGAATATTATGAGCAATGCTGTTATGAACATTCCTGTACATGTTATATGCTGTAAAATGTATACATTTTTTTGTTGTTGTTGTTTAGAGTATTCTAGAAATGGTATTGCTTGGTCATAGACTATTTTTTCAGGTTGAATTTTCAAGAAACAGTGACTGAAACAGATACTCAGACATATTTGATTTATTGAAGGAGTGCTTTTCAGGAAAGCCGTAGGAAAGTGAGGGAAGCAGGGGCGGGGAGGGGAAAGCCCACCGAGAATATCATCTCCAACAAAGTCAGGCCTTCCTTGACCTCATCCACAGTCGTGTCTGAAGCATAAATCACATGGCAGAGTAGTCTTCCCCTCAAGGCCAGGCAGCAAGCATTTTGTAAAGTATCAGTTGATCACTGTTCGTGAGCTGTCTGCGTCGTTGAGCACAGTGAGGGAGACAGGGCAGCGGCGGCGGGAGGTGCCTCTGCAGAGATATCTGCCATCAACCGAGAGCAATTCTCCAAAGTAAGGGGAGTTATGAACTGCTGGGAGCTGGGACTCATGCTAACAAGGGGACAGTCATCTAGGTGGAGATACTAACTACATTTACCATAGAGCATCCTTTGAACTTGAATCTCATATTAAGTTCATTTCATCCATTACACTACCTGGTTTCTGATTTATCACAATTCTCTGAAAAATTTACAAGAGGGGAGGTTAGTAATACCAACTACAAGATCCTGCTCTTAGTTGCTTCCACGGTTCTGACTGTTGCTTATCTTCTCCTTCCTAGCTTAACTGTTCCCAGCACCTCTCTGCCAGTTTCTTGGCTAGCACTTCTGGTCTAGGGAGCTTGCCTGGTAGAGTGACCCAGCCCCTCTTTTCAGAACTGTTAGAGACCTTGGTTACCATATACTTACCACATCATGTTGCTGTACTTGCCATGTTACAGTTGAAATTGGACATGGGTGTAAATAGAGATGCCTTAGTAAATCATAGTGATGAATTGCTCCCTAACACCATTTTATAGCAACAGCCTTGTCTTTTCATGATTATCAATGTTAATTACCTTTGGCAGTGGCATTTTTTTGATAATGGTAATTACTTTCTTCTTCTTACTTGCTGGCCTATTAACTCAAGGATAGTGACCAGGCAATATTCATAGTGTTAACTTTAATAAAAATCTTACTATCCTCCTGATACAGATGTCTTCTTTTACAATTTCATGTTAATTCTATTTGTAATTCACGGTAGTTATCACCTTTCCAGTTATGAGTTTCTCATTTCTGTAGCATCCTGCTTCTTTTCTATTTAGAGTAGACCTGTCAATATTTCTTTTAGCATGGGTTTAGTTTTGCTAGACTCTTCCAGTTTTTGCTTGTCTGTGAAGTTCTTTATCTCTCCTTCTATTCTAATGGATAGCCTTGCTGGATAGAGTATCCTAGGCTGCATCTTTTTTTCATTCAGGACTTTGACTATATCTCGCCACTCCCTTCTGGCCTGTAGTGTTTGTGTAGAGAAATCAGCTGAGAGCCTTATGGGGGTTCCCTTGTAACTCACTCTTTGTTTTTCTCTTGCTGCCTTTAGGATCATTTCTTTATCCTTGACTCTAGCCATCTTGATTATGATATGTCTTGGTGTGGGTCTGTTTGGGTTCTTCCTGTTTGGGACCCTCTGAACCTCCTGTACTTGGATATCTGATTCCTTCTTAAGGTTTGGGAAGTTTTCAGTCATGATTTCTTCAAATACCTTTTCAATCCCCTTTGTTCTTTCTTCCCCTTCTGGAACCCCTATTATATGTAGATTGGCAAACTTTATATTATCCCATAGGTCCCTTATATTGTTTTCATTGTTTTTTATTTGTTTTTCTCTCAGCTGTTCTGATTGGGTGCTTTCTGTTGTCCTGTCTTGTAGGTCACTTATTCGGTCCTCTGCATTATCTAGCCTGCTTGTACAGCCTTTAGATCAGTTCTTTCATGAGAATCAGAACTTTCTGGCAAGTAAAAGAAGTACAAATTCCCTGAGTTACTGGAAGTGATGGTAATCCTTGCCACTACTACTTTCATTCCTTGGTCTTTTCACCTATGAATTCTGCCTGTTGAGTCCAAAGTACCATCTAATGGCCATTAGTTTATAGCAAAGAAACACATCCAGGAAGGTTACTGCCTTATTCTTGATGGGTCATTGCCAAGTTGATGTTTCAGCTTCATCTTTATGAGGCTGTCTCACTACTCTAACAGATCAGCACGTACTAGTTGGTTTGGTATGTGAAAGGATGAGTGAATTCCATGCTTTGATAGGTATCTTCTCTGCAGTAAGGTGTCTTTTGTCCTGAAATGATGTTATGTGAGATTTCATGTAAGTGAACCAGTTACTATGAGAGCTCACTGATGGTGGTTTGGGTGAGACCCTGAAAACAAGAAAGGCAAACCAGTTACTGGAATACATGCCATTCTGATCAGGATTAATGAAAGACCTTTGTAGTATGGAAAGTGTGTGATGAGATCAACCTAATTGCTATCGGGTTATCTTCTAAGAAATGGTTCCCCATTGGTGTCTCAGCAGTGATCTCCACTGTTGACTAGTCAGACTTTCAGCTGTGGTGGTAGCTAAACTCTCTGGTGAGAGGGAGTCCATGTCGTTGGGCTCATTTGTAGCCTTCCTCTCTGATACCATGGGTACTCTACTCATCAGCTCACTGTGCCAGGCTCTAGTGTGGTCAAGCAGTGGAGAGGCTAAAAGACCTGACCAACTTGTTAAGCTGTTTTCCACTTTCATACGTCTCTGTACATGCTTTTCCTGAGCCACTTAACCTTATATGCCCAAACTTCTGGGCATTGGGAGAACTTCCCTGCTCCATTGGTTTGCAGGGTCACACTAAGTATGACCTTACTTGAGTAAATTAGAAATCTTCCTTTCACAATAGGATAATTTATTTGTAATAATAAATGACTTACTCATACATATAATATAAACTTTCTTTTCATCTCACCTCACATTCTTGTAATCAAGGTATTACTTTTTAGTCCATAGCATCATAATCCCCTATGTGTTAAATATTTATTTTCTAAACATAGCAACAAGAACAAACAAACAAAAAAAACCCTTAATTTTTATGTTTTGTAAATAAATGAGTTTTCTTGTTGGAAAATCTCCACATGTAACCAACAGTGTGTGCAATTTCTCTTTTTCAGTGCTATCTTTTTATTTATTCATTTCTTTTTAATTTTTTAATTTTTATACAATTTTTAAGTTGTATTAAAAATCTTTCCATTTACAGTTACTACAGAATATTGGCTATACTCCCCATGTTGTACAATACATCCATTAGCTTATCTTACACCCAGTAATTTGTACCTTCCACTTCTCCACCCCTGTATTGCCAGTATCTATAGCAAAACAAACTAACCAATTAACAAAAACATATGACCCATTGTTGTAAACATTTGGAATTTGGGGGATTTTTTTTTGAGAGTTTGGTTTTGGAGGTGACATTATTGCTTTTCTCAACTAAATATAGAAGTTGTATTAATAGCAAGATTATGTACTTTCTTAATAATGGGGCTATATGCTTGTTATGATTGTTATGATTCAGAAATAACTATTGATGATTACTGGACTTTGAGAGCTGCATGTTAGCCTGGGGTGTGTCTGTCAGAGTGGAGCTGGGACATTGTAAGAGCATCAAGAGATACAAAGCTTTTTCTAAGAAATGAATGGGTCTGGCTGCTCTAGTCTCTTATCCTTCACCTTCTCCCTTCTTGTTTATTCCTTTTGGCTTTCACCCATATAGAAGCACCCAGTCATCTCACTCCCTCAGATTTTACGTTTTCCACAGTATATCCCTTCTCTTTACTTGATAATGACCATATGCACAAATCTACTCCAATTTTGTAAACTCAGTGTTGATATACATTTTTCTAGACCTTTTTATGGCATGTCATCCCTGATTTCTTTTCTACTGTTCTTTTTCAGTGCTAGGAGAATTCTTCACTACTTCATAATTCTGATAAAATATGACAGGCTATCGGTGAGCTCTTTTGGTCTCCATGGGCTTAGTGTCTATTCCACTCACATAAGCACATGAGGAGTTTATTGCTTGGTGATATTTCTTGATCTAAAGCACCTGTCACTACTTGTGACATTGCATCTCAGACTAAAGGTCAGTCTGGAGCCTTGGCTCAGAGGGCCTCGAGCCCCTGAGGGTGGCTCTGTTTCACATAACTGCACTTCAGGTTCGGCTATCCCAGGTTGGGTCTCTCCTGCCACGTACACTGCCTTGCCTGAGGCAAGGCTGTCATTACAGTTTTTCAGTTGAATGAGAGAAAGGAGGCCTCAATAGGAAGATTTTTCAAAGCATGTAATTATACCCCCACTTTGGGAGCTAATGCTACCATTGGTCCTTTGCTCTATTCATTTTTATGTTGGATTTTGAAAGCATGCTTATCAAGTTTTTAAATTACAGCACTCATCTGATACTGTATAGGCCTAAAATAATTTGCTTAATGACTTTATGAAAGAAGTATTAGATATTAGAAAACTAAAATTATATTTAATAAAACACAGAATCCAAGTGACTAACATTTGGACAGTGGAGATCCATATGGTTAAAAAAACAGTCAGTTACAAAAACAGTTCAGCTTTTTGATGTGTTTTCCATATGTCATATGTCAGACCATACCTAGATTATTGATTTTCATCCCTGCCTGTAAATCATGTGTGAAAAGCTGCTGGTTAGGAATTTCTCTAGGAGAGAATAAAGTCCCTGGAAGCCACTATACATAAGAAACAGCCAAGAGAAGTGATGTTAATGTTAGGAATTACAATAAGTATAACTTTCAGATGACATGTTAGCTGTCCTCAAACACTTAAGGGATTTTTACATGCAATAAATAAATGTGAATCACTGAAGAAACTGCCAAGGACTTAGATTTCATTATAAAAACTAAACCATTCAAAAAATAAGCCAATCACACAAGGATATATACTGCATGATTCCACTTTGAGATATCTAATATAGTCAGTCTTATAGGAGCGAAGACTATAATGGTGGTTACCAGGGCTGAGGGGAAGGGGAAATGGGGAAGGTGAAAAGTTAGTACTCAACATGCATAAAATTTCAGTTATGCAAGATGAATGCATTCTCTACATTCTGATGTAGAACATTGTGACTATAGATAAAATATTGTTTTGTATACTTAAACATCTGTTGAGAGGAGATATAGTGTGCTCTTTCCACAGTAATAAAAAAAAAATATAGACAAAGAGGTGCTTAGAAAAGTGGTTGTGAAATCATTCACTGAGTACTATTAAAGGGAAACAGATATTTGACTATAAAGCTTAACTTTTTGGTGTCTTTTGAAATTTCAGTTGGCAAGTTCTGTGTAAAGATAGTGGATTGAAACAAAATATCTACCTTTGATTCCTTCTGGATTCCTACTATATAGTAAATCAAATTATTTTTGAAGTGATTTAAGTCCACAAAGACAAAGAGAATGAAAAAAATAGACAATAGAAACAATATTGAAGGACAAAGAAATATAAGATTGTAGAAAATAATTAAGATGATTAGAAATCCATTTCAAGAAAACTAATATTCAAGTAATAAGTGTTCTAGGAAAAAAAACATGTAGAAATCATTAGTGAAATAATTCTTTACAATAATTGCAAACTCAAGGACTTTAATTTCTAGTTTGATAGAGCCCATTTGTCTAGAAATAATGAGTTAGTAATGAAACAAATTAAGTATTTAAAAACAAAATCAAACCAAAAAAGACACATCAGAATAGCTTTGGACTTTGCAACAGGAACATTACAAGCAAAAAGACACTGGAATAATACTTTCAAAATTCTGAGAGAAAATTGTTTTCAATTTAGAATTTTATATCCAGCCAAACCATCATTCAAATGTAGAATAATAGTATCTTTACATATAAATGTTCTAAAAAATTGCCATTCGAACATTTTTCCTTAGGAAGACACTGGAGAATATTATCTATTGAAACCACAAATAATGAAGCTCCTAGATGCAGGAAATGGTGTATAATTCAGGAAAAAATAAAAAGAAATTCCAGGATGCTGGTACTAGAAATCTAAGGATATCAGCTGATAACCAAGTGATATGGCAACTAGTTTTCATTAGATTGGGTCAGAAAGCTCTAGGGGAGAACTTTCTAGAAAGTTAAAAATAATGGTGCATGTGATATGTCCTAGTATGCTAAGAGAATGTTTAGACAAATTGAGAGTTTGGAGTTTAATTAGTTATTGTTGATTTCATAGAACATAAGGAAAAAAGGTCTATTTTTAATTTCAGAAATAATAAAAATGTGGTGAAGAAAAAGAAAAGCAAATAGTTTACTACATAACTTAGCTGTGAAGAGTCTATGTAGTAAAAAATATAAATATTAAATTTTAATTAACCAAAGTCATGGTATAACTTTATTGGAAAAATGAGATAATGGGAACTGTATGTTTGTGTCATTTGTTTGTACTTGAGTTTTCTGTGTGTTACTGTGTGTGTGTGGGTTTACTGACCAGAGGTAGAAAGAAAAACTAATCTCCATGTTCGTCTAGTAGAAACAATAATACCTAAAATGGAAATTTTAAAAGTTGTATGTATGTGTGTATATATATATATATCTATGTAACTTAGAGACATGAAGGTAAAAAACAAAGTAATAGTTTGAAAAAGTAGAGAGAATTTTCTAATATACAAAATAAAAAATGTGAAGAGGGTAACATGAATAATTGCTTTATAACCCATACTTTTTTAAGTACAGATGATAACAAATTTGTAGTGTGAGAGAGACATAAAGAATGATTCCAAGATTTATGGTTTGAGCAAGTAAAAGAATCTTCATAACCTAAACATTCTTGGATTTTGATAACAACTAGTTGGAAAAAGGTGTTCTTTATGTTTTTCCCATATGCTTTTATTTACAGAAGGCAACTAGACATCTAGATTTGGGTTCGTAACTAATATCGTGTTTCCATTCAACTTAAATAAATCCATTAAGAGGTTGCATGCTTATTTAAAGCCACTCTGCCTTGAAGAAATCCCCAACAATAAATACAGGAGGGGAAAACAAAGGTCTGAAAGTTTTTGCTTCTTTTTTATAGCTAATGTTAGTTTAATAAGAGATGAATATTATTAATATTTCTATAAGAATTAGTAGATTCCCATATGTTGAGACTTGAGATTGGAAAGTAGAATTACATGTCTGCTTGTCAGCAATGTGTCCAAGGGAATTTCATGCATATAGGAGCATTAGGTTGAATTATTCTTAAATCTCTTCTGACAGTAAGTTTCTATGGCTATTAGATTCTAGTCTACATTCCAGCTTTTTGTCTTTTTTTTAGTCATTTGATATTTAGATATGTGAACATATGGCATTTTAATAATCATCATGAATCATTTGAATGACATAACTGTATTCAGTATACAGCAAAGTTATAAATTTTAGTGAATTAATGATTTCATTAATAACATTGTAATCTTTATACCGTTAGAGAATTTGACTTTAAATAAGTTATTTAAAATTGAGTGCTTCATCTTTAACAAAAGGTGACATTGCCTGGCGGAGGTCACTTTCAAGAGGACCACTTTCAGTGTCTTAGGTCTCAAAGTGTTAAATTTTTACGAATGCAGAATTCACATTTTTAGCTTTGTAAATCATAACCTTTCTCCTGAGACAATGCCAGGTGGTAGTGTTTGGGTGAGACATGCACTTTTAAGAAAATAACAATACTCTCATCTCACTCGAAATACTAGTGGGGCAAACTGTACATGTATTTACTCAAGAACAATAGTTTTATTAAATGATTTTCTTGTTTAAAATCCAGTTATCAGTCTGAAGGCTAAAATGTATTGAATATTTTCTATTTGCTAAACTATTTTTTTTCATCATAAATCCCCTCCAAAACCCTATGTTGTAGGCAATACTATGATACCCGTTTTACAAAAGCCCCGGAAACTCATAGAGTTTAAATAGCTTTCCAAAGTTCACAGACATAACACTTGCTACAGAGTAAGTTTAAACTCAGGCATCTTGATGACAAAGCAGATACTTAAACTGGATGCCTTGGAGTTGACTCCATTTTAGAAAATGTGATTTTTAAAAAATATGTAAATAATTTACGTAATCCTTTGTAGAAATTTACATGCATAATCCTGAGATTATGCATAATCTCAGGACACTCAATTATACTTTACATTTTTAAACTAATATTGATTACAAAGAGAATAATTTAGATGTTTGTATTTATTTGTCTTTATGTTGATAATTTTGATTTTATTTCTGTCTTCAACTTAATTTTTTTTTTCAGAACAGAATGAGCATAGAGATTCATTCAGTGGTATTTATGTAATTCCTACTCTTGAAAGGAACTAGGGTTCAGGGTATTAATAGAAGAAAAGGACATTGGCCAGGCACTTAGAAGCACAGAATCCCTGAGGAAGGGAGGATATGTACATAGAAAACTTTCTAGTGCAAGGAACAAAGTGGCATATGGCATTAAAGATACGCTGATTAAAGGCAATGAATGTAAGAGGTCATGGAAATTATTCACGCCTATGCATGATCAGGGAAACAAAGTAAAGGAGGGTTCTTCGGCTGGATCTTACCGTACAGACAGGAAAAGAATGGGCACAGGGAAGGAAAGGGTAGAACTGCTAAAGAAATACTAAAAAATTCAATTTGGCTGTAACGTAGGAAGCATGAAAGCTAAAATTGGAAGATGTGACTGGAAAAGGTAAGTTAAATATGCATTTTAATTTTTTTGTTTAGTGACAGTGCATCATGATTCATCTTTCTCATTCTTTAATATTTAGTGACTTATTTGAGGAAATATCCAGATTCCATGCCCAGAAAAGGCAAGAAAGAAAGAAGAGGAAAGAAGCACCAGTTCTCTCTCAACCCCCTTTTTTTTTAAGGCATGAACATAAATACCTTTAAAAAAACTGAAAACTGAACTAAATATAACTAAGGATAATTCAAACCTTTTTGTTCCCATGTTGCACATGCATGAGTCACTTTTCGCTATACTTACCATCTCCTTCTTACTCGTATTTCATTGTTCTCCACAGCCACAGCTCCTACTTTTGTTTTCTGGGTTTGTGGGAAAGAAACAAATGTTTCTCTTTCTAAGCCACTTGCCAGGGAAGGCATTGAGCCTTTAATAAAGAGACTTCCCTACTATGCATACTTCTGAGCTGTGGTGAGACCAGTAGGATGCGGGAACTTGATACCCATTATTCATGAACTACTGCAGGGAAGTGGCAGCAGGCATTAACATTCTCAAGAACAGTGTTGAATTATTGATTGGTGATTAGGACCAGAGTAACAAGGAACAGGTGTCAATGGACCTGGACCTTGGACCTGGGAATCTGCAAATGTTAGGTGATAGGTTTCCTCTGGACGCTTATGAAAGGCGTGTTTACTTTTGCTATATGAAGTTGCTGCAAAGTTTCCAGCCATGTGCAATGCTATAGATGTCCGTGGATACATCTCCTTGGAGAGTGGTGCACAGGCCTTCCCTGCAAATGCAAGATCATGAACATTAGAGTTTACTTTCATTATGGAGTTGGCTTCTTGATACTTTTCTAATCTTACCTTTTGCTTTGTCTCCGTCTGCATTTCGTGTACTCTCACATGGAGGCTTCCTCAGATACATCTATTTCTGTGTTGGTACAACCCATCTTAAGTTGAGGCTTCACGTTTCCATATAAAATATATAATCAATCAAGTCATTTTCCCCCAAAGACTTCCTATGCAAGAAAAATTTACATACTATACTTCACTTGTCAATTTAAAAAAAATGATAACTGTATTAATTTTTTTTTGCCTGTTACTTTGTCAATTTTTCTTCAGTTTCCATTTGTCACAATATCATATTCTTTTTTTTGGCTGACATTTTCTTTAAATTTCATACTTCAGTTTTCCATATAATTTACTTTCTCTATATTCTCCTTCTGATTTTTTTTTTTTCATTTTGCCCCTATTTCACTCTCCATTTAACAAGCAAGTGCCAAATGGGAAAGGGAAGAAAAATTACCCTTCGGAGGAGCGTCTTAAATGGCAGAGCTTTCTGTGCAGTAGACCTTATTCTGCTGCATGGCAGACTTTTCTAAATGGGGACACTGGAAGAGGTGAAGTAGCACAGCTGAATGCTAGACGATGGTGAAGGAGCATCTCTTGGATAAGGAGGTGTACAGATCTAGTGAGTGATAACAAAATTGAAGTGTACACTTAGGAGGGCATGACCCTTTTTTGATTTCAGGGTGCTTTGGGAGCTTCATAGTGATTTCTTAAAGTAGCGGTGGGTCTATGAAGAAGCAGAAAGGCTTTCCCCTGGCAAGAGAATGTTGTGTTTAAATGGAATTTCTTACAAATTAACTGTGAGGAAGGCACCAGGTAGGCAGGAGGACACTAAGAAGAACTACACAGAGACCCCAAAGGCTTGCCACAGGAAGTCTCTCTGAGTGCTTTTTGACCACTGTGAGTGACCATCGGGTGGTTCCTGAACTCTTTATGCATATAAACGCACCCAGTGTCACAAAATTATGTGAAAAGGCCTTCAGCTTCTTGCCGTAATTCATCCTCTATTTCATTTTGGCATCAATCCATAATCTTTTTGGCATGTGACCTCATAGCTTCTCTTCCCATTCTTTGTCTTGTCTCATTCTTCAGATTTTATACTCATACATACGTTTCCAACTTAGATATTTCACTTCATACCTGACACCTGAGCACACCCTCTCTGAGTCTATATCAGCTTACCCCAGCCTGGATCCATGAACTGGACGCGCGGTGCAAGCCCTATGAGCAGTTCTCCTCAGTGGGCTGCTCTGGGCTCAGAAGGATGAACAGGATACAGAGAGAAGTCCAGGGCATTATGGGGCTTCTGGCATCATATGGAAGCTGAGCAGCTAACAGTTGTTGCTGGCATTGCCTGTTAATGTAACCCCTTTCCACAGTACTTTGTAAACAGTTTGCGCAAAGAAGAAATGTTGAAAAATTTAGGAAGGAACATTTTCTCACTACACTGAATAGGACTGCAAAACTTAAAAAGTAACACTAACCTTTTATGTGATAGTGTACTATGAATTAAGGATTAATTCACAATTAGAAAATGGGTGAAAATGTATTTTGAGCTTTCAGTGGTAGGGCTATGTGGAAAACATTTCACTGAAAGGTCAAACCTGTAAATGTTTCGAGATCAAATATTCTGCGCCTCCCAATCTAAAACCTGTGACCTTTATACTGCGTTTTTTCAGCTCTGACAGAATAGACTCCAAAGACTGTTGTATCACCCTGATAGTTTTCTGAGCTTGTCTGTTGGTGGTGAGTGTGTGCGTATGTATTCTGTTGAAAGATGCTAGTAAGATATTTTTCTGTAGTGTACATGTGAATATGCATAGCCATAATTCAACAAAACAGACATTTTGAAAATGAATTAAGCATACCAGCCACATTTCTGAATCTCAGGATTTCATGTTTGCTTATTAAAATAACAATTCGTCCTTTTGAATGGGTGCAAATGCAGTTCTAGTGTACGAATATTCTTTTTGGAAATGTATTTCAGTGTTTCTTGTTTAAAACTTCTATTTCTTTTATAATGAGACATGTAAGTAGAACTCTTTTAAATGAGTAACTTTTCTTGGCCAAAATTGAGTCGTTTATAAGCAAGTGTATTTCCACTTATCAAAGGACACATCTACTGGAGCCAAAGAAATATGTACTGTGAACTAAATAGAGAAACATTTTGTTCTTCAAAAGGTCTATGAAATAATTTATAGAACTGACTATATCATAAACAAAGAAAATAGGAAAGTTTTAGAAGCTACATATGGGGAGAAGAGTAATCATAGTTTTAGAGTAATTAATTTTAAGGAAGAAAATTCAAATAGGAGGGGTACTACAGTAAGATACAAGGGTATATCCTTTGAATCTTATTAAATAGATAATGTATTTATATACATGTTGTACTGATATGGCAGGATTTATCTGGCAAGAGAAAATGTAATTTCCTCAATACTATTATTAAGGCAGTTAGAGAAAAAACCAAATAAAACGTGGAAGATTATGGTATATAAAGAAAAGTCCTTCTTTTGGGGGGCAAACCCTGAATTTCCATGTGATCTTGGACAGTAAAGGGTCCACTTGCACTTTTTATTACTACCATATTGTTTGCATACTGAGGCAATTATGTTTCTACTAGGTCAGTGACTACATTTTTCATCAATAACTTATACACACTAGGAAGTATGATGACAGATATTCAGAGTGGTGATAATGCTGTATTAAAGAGAAAAAAATCGGAGATGGGCTGCACTTGAAAGATGATTTTCTTCTTTCTCTAAGGTGTAAATATCCCCTAGTGAGTTTGGTAGAGAACACTCTCAGAAATTCTATACTTGCATAGGTTTTTATAAAAAAAAAAAATTCTTCTAAAGAAAGTGGAGCCTGAGAAAACAGTCTAGGCTTGTAGAGATTTATTGAAATCTCTTATTTATCTTGGGAGGATGATACTTAAGAGAAGCCGATTGGATTACAGGTCCTTTAGCACCTGCTATAAATTTAGTGTCTGGTAGTGAAACCCCTAGTATCCTGATGCATTCATCTCTTTGACAAAGCATCATCCTTTGTCATTCGATTGCTGAACAAATAGCTCCACTTAAAAGTGACAAAATCGTCAAGTTTTAAATTTTAAATTCTGGCAGTTGGCATAATATCTATCTGCGTATCCTTGTAAGATATATCATCAGATTTGAGTAAGAACAGAAAATTGCTGAATATAACTATCTGGAAAAGTCAAGTAAAAAAATCTTTTTAATTTCTGATATTATACTTCCTTTCTCAGGTTATGTCAATTATAGAGTAAAGGGCATTTACACATTCAGGATATACATCTTATGTTAAGCAGGGTACCATGATACATCCAAGGAAATGATAATACTTTATTTTTTATGAAGGTTTATTTCATTGAATCATAGAAACTCAGCATTAGAAAGAGTCTCAGAGTTTCTTCTAGTCCCTTCTTTATCTAGTGCACTGTAATGCAGTACACAGAACTCTTAATTAAGAGCCACTGGTTGTGCTGGTCAACTGTTGATTGTTTTTTTCCAACCATCTTTATCCTTAGCCAACTGTGTTCTGTATCATAAAGAATAAAATTCTCATCACCTAGATAGCCAATTCCATACATTAATCTTTTTCCCCTGTGGAACCCAAGAATATTTTTCTTCCACTAACTGAAAGTTCACTTATTTAATCTCTTTGAAAAGGATTACTCGGATAGCTTTTTATTTTAATTTAGTTTTACCCTCATTTGAGGCAAATGTAGTTGATCTCTTTCCTTTACACATCAGTTAATACAGTTCATGAGAATTTTAAAGAGCCAAGTAACTAGGCACTTTTTTTTTGCTTTGTGTCCACATATTAGGAAAAGCTTCATAACTCTAGCTTTACCATATAGTAGCCCTGTCATATCTCACTAAATTTTTTACAAGGAGCTGCATTTGGTGTAGAAAAGCTTAGGCTAGTTGGAATTATGTATGTGAAACTGCATTCTCATTTCACTCTACTTTTAAAAACTTATATTCTAATTGTTTCAGCCCTCTGAATGAAAATCTGTATTTGTACTCTATTTGTAAATTAAGCATATTTCCTACTCCAGGATCATTTGTGTCATTGAAAGCCATATAATTAATACTTAGGAACTAATAAAATTGGGGTGATGACTTGTATTGTGATCTAATCACTGGATTATTTTCTTCCAATGAGAAGGGGGGTTTCAGATGATTACAGTGGAACCCTTGAGTTTCATCTCAACCTGTGGTTTAATGGTTGAACTCTTAGTACAACTGTAGTTAGGAAAATATAGTTTGATATTCAGCATAAAATCTCTGCAAAGGCTTAAAATCTCTATTTATTCCTTTTGTTATTCCTTTTATGCTGAACCCTAAAATCAGAAAGTTTTATTTGCATACAGGCAGATCTCTTCCATCTAACAAATATGTTGAAAGTCTCAGCAGTAGTAAAAATCTTTATTTTTGAAAGTGCCTTTGAATTGTGACAGTTCTCCCCACAATTAGGTGAACTGGGAAACCCTAACCTCACCATAATAGAGGATTTCTGAAAAACAATTTTAAGTGAGTTCCACAATTTTAAGTGAATATCTCAGAATATGTGTGGGATAACAAAACTCCATAGTGCAGTATGTAAACATCCTTGTGTCATGAGCCAAAGACCTCTTCTCTTAATGCTCTCATCGGAATAACTAATAACAAGGCCGAGTGGAGGAAAATGTAATGAACCTTTGTTCTTTTAATTAGCATTTCCTGAAGATTATCTATAATGGAAAGGGAAAGAGAGGGGTAAAACAGGGGTGTTTGTAAACCTCAAATGTGCAGGCAAATGGCTCCCGAGAGAAAAGACACCAGGCTTTATCTTTCTGCTTTCTCCATGGACTGAATACCAAGGTGTTCAGGAAAAGTAACTTGACTATGCTTTCAATCAGAATCCAAAGGAAGTTGATGCTTCAATTAAACACTATTTTTTAAAAATACCATAGAAATTTATCATTGCAATTAAGTAAAATGACAATTTTTATATACCTTTCCAGCTACTGTCTCTGTAATTGGCCTAGACCCTGGATAGAAGCCATGTTATTACACTTTTCAGTCTAGTGCCCATAAACAATTTGATAAACATGTCCTGAGCTGTAAAATTATGGACTTCTGGAGAGGATGAGCTTTATTCTATTTTTTATTTTCTTCTAAGGATTGAGCATAGTATTTGGCCCAGAGTAGAAGTACAACAAAAATACATCAGATAAATTAGCAAATGTTTGTCAAAGGTAGGTACAAAAGGAGTTTTGAACTAAAGATAGTTATCATAAAGCTCTCCCTAAGAATTGTTTCTTTGATCTCTGGACCTCTCAAGTACCTTAAGAGTTATGGCTGTAGGGGAGATGAGGAAATAGTTGCTGCATTTCTCTCCTTGGCAGACATCTAAATTTTACACATTTGTCAAGTAAACACACAAACAAAAATGTTTGCCTGAAGAAATTGCATCCAATCATTTTTACAAGATTTGTTTTAATTACTATTATTACATTATTATTGGGGAATCTAGTTGAAAATGCTCTGCTTTAGTGATGTTTTAAAAATATTTTCTCAGAACATTTAAGGGAGAATCACATTTGGCATTATAGTTACTAAAAGGGCTTGGCTATATAGGAACTGTATACAATGTGAAATTATTTCTTCAGTGATTTTTCCCTGATTTTGCTGTCTCTTTCTTACAAGTTTTTGAAATTTAGTAATTAATTCCTGTAAATTACTTTAGCTATTAAAATAATTTTTTAAAAAAATACATGATTTGATTTAATTGTCTGTAGTTAGCCTTTACCTGCTTTTTGAAAAGTATTCTATATAATTTATATCTTGCTTTTGAGAAATGATGATTAGCGGATTGCTTCTTTGAGATGTAGGTTTAAACAATTTAGCTTTTTTGTTAGAGAGCTACAAAAATATTCCATTTTCAGCTATAATTTTCCTTGTGAAATATATATATCTTTAAAATTCAGTATTTTGAGTTCATTCATAAAATTCCTATAGACTTTCTGTTTAATACTAAAAATGTTTTCTGTGTGGAGGTATAAAAATGTATGTTGTATTCAGACAACAAGGATTATTAATGAGGAGATTTAAATATAGTTTGTAATAAATCATACATTTTGACAGTAAAAAGAGGTAACATAAAACTACACCGTATTGTGTTGCTGAATAAATAAAATTTCAGTGTAAATTAGTATTATTTGTACTGTGAAAACTAGTTTTGTGTGACTACAAAATTTTGAACATACCATTCATTGGTCATAATTATCTCCCCAGAATGCCATACAAAAAATTGTTACACAATTTCTTTTTTTGCATAAAACAAAACATTTGCAGAAAGAAGTTTAAATACAAGTCAAAATGGAAAAAGGTCTGCAGTTACTTTTGGCTTATATTAAAGGGGGCATTTTTTAAAATGTTAAGACACTTATTAAAAGTTAACATTTCATAAAATGTAATAATGTGATGTTTATTATAAGATGACCCAAATTTTGCTGACCTTATTTGTATTGACTATCTATTAATCTATCCAATAACTTTGAATTACTACCTCCGTTTTTAGTATTACTGTTCCAGCTGTGTCTACCACTGTTACTACTAATAATTGTAATCCTAAGCAACATTTATTAAATGGATTTCTACGTCCCTGTTAATGTGTTAAACAATTTACATGCATCATGTCTCTCAGTAAATGTTTATTGTATGGCTTTTTGTTATGCTATGCAGGATTTCAGGATAAGCAAGCAGTGATGCACATCACCATAAATTTGACACTATTATTTACTAATCTAAGTTCTTAGGCTGGTGTTTCCATCATTTAACACTAACCTATAGGCAGTCCTATAGTTCACTTGATCACATGGATTAGTCTTCAGAAGGACGGCTCATGTTTTTCAATCAAGGGTAATCTTTTATGAGTGGAAGCAGGCAGAGAAGTTTACTCCATTGCAAATCCAAACCACTTCTTTAGAAAAATGAAGGACCCTATATAGGGCAAAACCCAGAGTCTGGAAGATGAAGAAAAGAGCCATGGGAAACAACTCACAGGAAGTTGGAATGAGCTTTAAATAAGGAAATGGCAATGTATGCAGATTTGAAAAACAGGCATACCTCATTTTATTGCAGTTTTTACAAATTGAAAGTTTGTGGCAACCCTGAGTTGAGCAAGTCTGTTGGTGCCATTTTTCCAGTGCATTTGCTCACTTCATGTCTCTGTGTCATACTTTGCTAGTTCTTACAATATTTCAAACTTATATTATTATATTTATTTGGTGACCTGTGATCAGTGGCCTTTGATGTTACTACTGTGACTCACTGACGGCTCAGATGATGATAATCATTTTTTAGTAGTAAAGTATTTTTTAATTAAGGTACATGCAATGTGTGTTTAGACATAATGCACACTTAATAGACTATAGGATAGTAAAAACATAACTTTATATGTGCTGGTAAATCAAACTTTTGTGTGACTTGCTTTATTGAAGTAGTCTTTACACTTGTATAGAAATGGTATAAATCAGTTTCTGCCATGTCTCAACTGCTCCTCAACTAACCTTTGTTAAAATACCACAAAGTTACCCAAGGAGAGATCATTATGTTTTCCCTTTTTGTGTAAAGCTTCTTGGTTGCCTTCAGAAAGAAAAAAGGAAAACTGTCAGGTAATATTTAAAAAATAAAATGTCACAACCCTAGTCTTCACCAGCTGAGGTTGAAATGGAACAGCACTTTATAGAGAAAGCCAAATGAGGCCTCGTACCGCCAGAATGTTCAACAAATCTCTAACCTCCACGCAAAAATAGTCATACAGCCCAGCTAAAGTCAGCTTCAAAATGCATAGAAAATTATGTCTAAGCCCCTGTATTTCTCCTAGTAATTATGCTATGCCATAGGAGCAAATTTTCTCATTAAGTTATGAATTAAAAGTAACATCTAGTAGTAAAGTCACTAAGCCATCATATTCAGCCACGTGTAGTGCTTCTTTATTATTCCTCTGGGCCCGTATGACTTTCTGTAGACTTTAGGGAAATTTATAACCTCCCTGAGAAATAGAAATTCCCACCCCTTGGTACTTCAAAGAATTGGCAATAGAATATGTGAATCATGAAAATGAGATTCTATTGAGTTCCACTGAGTTCCTGTGGGCCTTTTTCTTAGTGCATTTGATTGCATTTCTGTATATTTTAGTTTGCCTGTTTATTATTCTCCTTCCACATCTCTATTTCCTCACCCTGATATATTTCTTGACTCTTTCTCCGTTTCTTTCAGTTCCTGTGAGAACGGTCTATAACAGATTTTTAGAGAACAAATGTATCTTTCTGTTAAAACCAAGTATGTAAAAAAACTCACAAACTTTTAAATACAACAAAGTTGGAATTTCAAACTATCTAATTTCATCATCATGTTCATACTATTAAAATGTCATTTGGTTATGAAATTATGCAAAACTTTCAAGTACTGCTAGTATCACACCCCAGCCTATTGTTTAGAGAAAATCAGTGATGCTTAATCTTTCATTAAAGGTTTTCTATAATCCATGCACTATGTACATTTTATTCATTGCTTCTATTATTTTTCTTCATTTCTTGAGGTTACGATCAAGCATATCTACAACCTATTACCAGGTTATACACTTGCCTTGTTTTAAGCTACAGAATGAAATTCCAGACACTTACTGTTAGAAAACTATTAATCCAGTAACAGCTTTCCCACTGCAACTCCTAGTACTTTCCATTTTTGGAAAATTCTTTTTATTAACTTTATGTCAGTTATTATTTTTCTCTGAGTAATTTACTTTCTAATCATCTCCTTCACATTCGAAGGCCAAACAGAAGGAGGTTAAGTCATTTTCCAAAGTTTGCATTTACACATGTACATATATCCTATTTCTTACAAAATGAAAAATGATTTTGAGTTCTACTTGTTGATTCCTCTTTTATGAAATCCTTGGGTTTTTTCTGTTTGTTTGTTTGTTTCTTTAAAATTTGAATTCATAACTTGTAACACTACATTCCAAGGCTGGTTTGATTACCACAGAACTGAAGCTTTTTGCAGACCAGCAATTATCAAATCAGGGAGAACAAAGTCCTTCTTCCAGCAGCGCATCAAAATGACTGTTGGTATTTTATTTTTAAAGTGTGTAAAATCCATCTTAGTACCCATCTCTGTCTTAAGACTTCTAAACAGAGTTGAAAAATCATGACATGGAATGAGTATTTTTATTGATAGAAGAGTGTTTACACATATAGGCATACAGGTCTCTTATAGATCCTTACCTTAATTACATCCACAAAAACCCTATTTCCAAATGACTTCACATTCTGAAGCTTCAGGCAGACATTATTTTTTTGAGGGGTGGGCGCACTATTCAACCTACTAAAGTCCAAACAACTAAATGATATATATATAATAGCATGCACATATATGTAAATACAAATAGCAAAGCAAGTAGTAAGAACCATAATATAAAATAAAATAAAAACATCAACCAATTTGTTATGACATGAAGTAAAATGGGATAAATCTACCTTTAAGTATTAAATCAAAACTATCTATTTTCTGAGAGGCAAAAATAAAGCACTAAAATTAAAAGGTTGAGTTTGTCTCTTTCAGAATAATGGAATCTTCCCTCATAACATTTGAAATGACCATAAAGCTAACTACAAAGGGGAACAAATTGGTGAACATACTGAGAAGGGTTTCGGTGATTTCTGGAAGACAGAAATCAGTTGTATAAATACTCATGGATAAATTAGGGCTGACTGATATAGGGCTCAGGATAAGCAAAGGAGTAGAAGACAAAAGACATAACAGCTATTTTGTTACAACTGGACACCAGTGAGATGGGAGATACAATGTATGAGACTGATAAATTGTTACAAAATATTTTACTGAAAGTGATGTTAAGGCTGGAGAGAATGTGTAAGGCAAATTTAAATTTAGACAAAAAGAAAGCAGCTATAAAAATATTAATGTCTGACAAAGTAGCTTCAAAATAAAAACAATTGAATGAAAGGATTGTGTGGGGTTATTACTAAGCAGTTTTGTCTTTAAGAGTATTAGCCCCAAATCATTAAATAATAGAGATTATCTTATAGATGTATATGTCTATATATATATGTAAAGATAGATTTTAGATCAAAGGATAGAGAGTGAATAGATAGATGATAGAGATAATAAAAACAATTGAAAGGAAACATTAATACTGATTTTTTTCCTTTAGAAGTGTTTGCAGTGTATCTAATAGATATTTATATAGCCATTTATTTATCTATATAGCCATTTATTTATCTATTTTGATAGAGGTCCTAAAAAGTTTCCATCAGATGCTTTATTTATATGAAAAATACAGAAAGAAGCCACATTCCTCTGTGCACAGTCAGGGCATGGTGTAAATGCAGCTGAAGTTATGCCCGGCAGTGAGTTCCAATATGACTATGTCTGCTTTAAACTCAAACTTTTACTGCTTAGGAAGTGGCTCATTAATGGTAAGTGACTCATTTTAAAAACTGCCCTGAAAAAAACTATATAGAAAATTATCTTCCATTTCATTAGTGCTGCATATCTCCATTAGCCTGAATTTCCCTGAAATGACCATTGGTGTTAATCACTCTGTCAAGTTCAGATTGTACCTGCAACACTAGATGAAAAGCCATTCACCTGTTCACCCTCCCGCATTCCACCTCACCCCCTTGACAGTCTCACTCCACTCTGGATAGTCAATTATGTTGAGAAATGTTTCTGCTCTGAGTTTTTTTCTTCCAAAAAGGGTTCATCTGAACATGGTCTTGTTTTTCTCTTTTATGTACTAAGCCAAGTCATGGAAACTGGAGCATTCTTTGTTGGTGTGTTGTAAGACTTCTAATCTTCACATCTGAAGACATTATCTAGGATTGAAAAACACTTTTGGAAACTGTAAGACAGAATTAAATTTGTCTTTTCCCTATCTTTATGCGTATTTATATAAATTATATCTGGAAGTTAGTCTAAAAACGAGCAGATTTTTCTGGTTTTTTTTCACATATACAGAGGACAAAGAAATCTTCCAAACCCCTTTACAATATGTTGCCTTCCATTTCAGCATCATATGAAGTAGTTAGGAGCACTATAATTTTTCAAATGAAAAAATAGAGGATCTGTGTTATGTTGTTCATAGTATGTTGTTCGAGATCCTGAAGGTAATGACCAGCAGACCCAGACTTTTTGTCTCTAAAACCTATTTTAGTTCTAATTACATGATATTATTTTTTATCTTGAATACACAGCACAACAAGAATAAAAACTAAAGACCAACTCTTCTTCCAAATTACGTTGTTCATGGCAGATTGTGCTAAGAAAAAATTTCATAAATGCTTATCTTGACCATCGGGAGAGGTGGATGTTACCAACCAGGCAGAGTGTGAGTGCTCTGAGTTTTGTTTTATTTGAATTTATT
This sequence comes from Camelus bactrianus, assembly GCF_048773025.1. Lineage (NCBI taxonomy): Eukaryota > Metazoa > Chordata > Mammalia > Artiodactyla > Camelidae > Camelus > Camelus bactrianus. The sequence continues at coordinate 31,401,727 of NC_133548.1, forward strand.
ATCATGGACTGCAAAACTCTAATGTTGAAACACTTATCCCCTAACCGTCATGATGCTACATCGTTGAATTTAATGACAGTCAGACTATGTGCTTCTTTCTCCACCCCTTACTTTGTCCTGTGCTGGAAGCAGTGACTTACCTGGTTGGTGGATTTTCAAGAATAAATTCTTCCTCCTTCCCTCTGCCTGACTGCAGATGACATGCGTTCTGGTCATCTCTCAGCCATGTGATCAAAGAGGTATGCACCAGAGGAATTATGGACTGATTAGTGCTGATTCAGCTTTACAGTGAGTTATCAAGCTCATTTTGCTATAAGGCTTACCTATTTCCACCAACTTAGATTTTAGAACAAAAGCCAACAGTATTGTCCCCCATCTGTATGACTCCTGTGTCAACTCATTTTTTTAATTGGCTTGGGAAATTATTGTTTGAATCCTTTCATGATCTAGCTCCCTGACCTCAATTTTTACCTTTGTCTTGGTCACTGATCCGACCATAATCATTTCCTGTTCTTCCTGGAAGAACAGTATCTTCTTCAGAATTTTATACTTTATACTCCCTCTGCCTCCTTCATTTACATGGTTATCTAACTTAATTCAGATCCCCCCTCAAATGTCACTAATACATATATTCCTGTATATATCATGTCTGAATTTACATATAAAATAGAAAATTTCTAGTAATTATGACTACACTTCTGTTAACTTTCATGCTTGACACAATTGAAATTGCATTATATATTTATTTGTTTACTTGTTCATCTATCTCCCCCACTAGACTTTAAACCTAATAAGAGCAGGAACTTAAGCTTTCTTCTTCTTTGCTGGATCTTCCATAATTATTTGTTGAATGAATGAACAAATTAAAGGTATCCAAAATTTAGCACCCACCACAGGAAGGATGCTCATTAACCTGCAAATCAACGTGTTTCAAGGAAATAACAGGGGGTTTGGAGTCAGACAAACTAGGATTGTGGCATTAAAGGCAAACCTCTTTTTACTCACAGCACTCTGCAGTGTCTTTCTCTACCCTTTTTCATTGCCTCAGAATAGGTGGCAATCTCTAAGAACCTAGTAGAATCTGACAACTTATGTTTGATTTCGGTGTGTACTTTGGACTACACTGGCTGTGAGTAAGTGATGAGTAGGGAGAAGTATGAGAATCAGATTCCACTGATGCGACCAGCCTCAGGAAGCTGGAGCATTTCATCATAAGAAGGGGTCTCATAGGTCAATAGATAAGGAGACAAATGACTTGTGTTCTAGTTGTGGTCTTCCACTAACTGTGTGATGTTGTAGTGAGTTCACATTGATGAGTTTCAGTTTTCTTACCTCCAAATGGAGGAATTTGGGTATATCCATCTTGCATACTTTCTGAGTATACAGTCCGTAATATCTGAATCTCCAAGTATAAAATTGTATATTATTTTATAAATCATATATGAATTATCCCACTGTATCATCCCTTTGCTATAGTTTGGTATGTAACTAAGGGTCAAAGTCAGACTTCATCAATCATTAGAGACTTGTCAAAGTTGTTGTAATTATTCAGAACAATGTAGGTAAAAAAAACCGCTGCTAAATTTAACCTAAAGGGAATTGTATTTTTAAAACACGGAACAAAACACTAATCTTTTTTATTCACAGATGTTGTTTTTGTTTTGTTTTACTACACTAAACTTTAAGTCAGGCTTGTGGCTATTCCAGTCTTGATCTTCTCACCCCAGCTCTGTGACCCAGGTTTCCTTCTATCACCCTGTGCCAGGGTCACATCTTACCAAAGCTGGTATTGTACCTAGTTTTCTGAAATGAGTGATGTTTCCCAGTCCTGCCAATACCGTGTTCCTTATACCTGCCCCTGGGATTTTACTCCTGTGCCTGTTCCCAGATCGCTGTCTTCCAGTGTAGTACATGCTAACATTCGTCTGTGAGTCTACTCTTTGTGTTCCTAGTTTAGGATTTGTTTGCTGTTTATCCCTTTCTCCGCCATGCTATCAAGAGTCCCTTTCAATGATCCAGTGGGTACGTTCCATTAGGGCCTGCTCCACTCTAGAGTGGGGTCCAGTAACAAGGGTGGCCTCCATCCTGCTCAGTTCTGCAGCATTTCTGAGGAGTAAAAACAGCATGCTGAACCTTCCAGGGCTAAGTTAAGTATTTACCAGAGATACACTTGTAACTCTTTTCAACCTTTGTTATATGTGTTATATTTTTAAATCATCTATTCTTTTGTTGTTGACAAATCCAGTATCATCAAAAATCATGCATTCTTTACTGATACAAAAAAATGATCAGAATTATATGGTCATTGAAATAAAATACATACAAGCCCTGCAGAACTATCAGCCCACTAATTAATTATAATTAGATGCCCATAGAAATTAGATTGATCCAAAGTCATTTAAAATATTTTCTTTCTCCTGTATTTTGTGGTTTCTAAGCTTTTATTATAATTTCAGTAACAAGTAACTTCAAAATTCAGACAAATTTAGCTACTGTTAATATAAGGAAAAACATGCCTGATTCAGAGGGAAATGAGTTATGTGCGTGCTTTTAAGGATCTAGATGTGATCCACTTGTCTTGTTAAAGAATAAGAGTGTCAATTAATTCTACTTGTAGCAACCTTGAAAGTTTTCTGAAATTACTAAGTTAAAGAGGACTTTTGACAGCTTAATTTATTTTTATATTCTATATACATTTTTACATGTGTTCTATTGATTAGATTATTTTTAAAATGCATATAGTGAATACAGATTCCATTTCTTTCTATTTCTTAACATTTCTGCTGTCCAGAGATGACCATTAACTGTAATGTGAACTGAGGATAATTTTAAGTGGCTTATGACATTTCAGTTTGAGGACTAACATACATCAGTAACACAAGAGATGTGTTAAAATGTGTGGCAATGGAGATTGAAGAAGGGGAAAAGAAGGTTAATGAGAAGGATCAGAACTCCTCCTTGTGGAATAAACTTTGAAATGATTTCTCTCTCATAAATAATGAAGCTAGGCTTCCAAATGAATTTCAAAGATAATATATATATTATAAAATACACCATGCTTAGAATTCAGAATTTTTTCAATTAAATCTACTTGTTTTTAGTTTAATGTCCTTCAAGTATCTTTTTTTCCTATCTGAGGCAAAGAAATCAAATAATCATGTTTCAGACATCCATAGAAATCTCTTTAATCAAATGAATTATGTTTATTTCCATTACCTTAAAATATAATACTTTTACAAATTAATAATTATAAATGTTAGACATCATCTGTGAACAAAAAAGATTAGTATTTTGCTCTGTTGTTTAAAAATATAATTTTCTTTTAGGTTAAATTTAGCAGCAGTCATTTTTTCCATGAGTTGTTCTGAATAATTGCAGAGAATTATATGTGCCTCCTCTTTCACATGCAGAGAATTAGTTAATAGCATGATTATGCTAAAGGGAATTTTATAGGTTTATTTTAAGGAAAAATTAATACACATAGGTTAAAAGAAGGAATAAGAATAAAAGATAAAAATGGTGTTAATTTTATTTATAATGTCTTGTGTGACTGAAAGTAGAAATAGAATTAAAGTACATGATAATGGATCTGAAGGAAGCAGAGTAATTTTCTGCTTCCTTTCATTCACTGAGAACAATTAGCCAAGTTGGAAAAAATTAAGATAATATACATTTTAGAGCCTAGAAGAACAGCAAAGACATATTGGGTTATAATTCCCAGAGAAAAAGGAAGCTATGCAAAATGAGTCAGACATTTGGAAGTACTTTTCCTATTGAAGTGTTTTTCCAACTTAAGGGAGAAAAATGGTTCCTGAGATGAGAATCTAAGCAGGACATCTGAGAGTCCAAAGTGTACTTTCATCAATCATGAGACAGGGAGAATAAAAATTAAACTTGAGTTCCTGTCACGTTACAGAGGCTCAGGTAAACACCCAGAATTCTCTGCTAGAATCCAAAATACGGTGTGCAAGAAGTAATATTAACCTGGAGACAAGCCAGCTGTCACTGAAAATAAATTTGAAGCACTTAATTTCTGAGAGTATTAAAGTAATCTAATCCTCACCTAGCTGCCTGTCAGAAGAAAATCAAATCCCCTATCTAGAAAATAACTACAGAGATACCAATGAGCTATGTAATTTTTATCTACAGATCAGTCAAAAAAACGCAACAGGAACATTTCCAGATAGGATACAATAGTTTGTGGCAGGATAATGCTCCTGTTACAACAACTAGTAAACCCAGATAAATTATAAAACCTTATTTTTAAAGGCATTAGGGGGCATTGGCAGCAATAAGGCCTAGATGAGCTACAATTCATAGGAGAGAACTGTTTTGAGGTGAGTTGAGGATGGCTAGCTGTTTTTGTGTTCTTTGAGACATTTGCTGGTTCTGCATGTGGGCCTAGGATGAGCTTGTTCCGAGCAGACACCTCCCTCGAGCAGAAAGATAATCCAGCAATGCACTTTGCAAAAGCTTAGGGCTAGAAGGACAAGTGAATCTTTCAGTGGCCTCAAATTCAAAGCTACTTCTGAGCTCTGGGGTTGCACACAAGACTGGGAAACTATGCCAAAAGTTTAAAAATAAGAAAGCTCAGTATTTTGCAGCCTCCTCATGCTTAGGGGGGAAAATAGATACGCGTGGGAAGAGGTCTTGCCTCAGTCTTAAATGCGGTCTTCCCTAGAGATACTTATAAAATTTGAAATTGCATGAGCTGGAAAGCTCAAGGTCTAACATGGGAACTCAAGAATGACTTAGACATCTTATTACAGAACTGAGAGAAAAAAAAGTCCCTAGGCCTGAAAGATCCATGCAGGGAAAATAAGGATAAACTTGATCTAGACTGAATCTTTCTAAAAATTAATAGATAAAGAAAGAGAATAAAATATACCTAATAATGATAAAAATAGACAATAAAAATAGACTTACAAATGAAATTGATATTGAAGTTCAGAAGTTAATAGTCACCCTTGAACATAACGGGAGCCCCCCTAAGTTGATTGTGGAAGTATAAATTGATAATAACCCTTTGGAAAACCATTTCCTAGTATCTACTAAAGCTGAATATATGACTCTCCTCTGGGTATATACACAAAAGATATGCCTACATATGATCTTTAAAACACACACACAAACACACACTCACACAGATGTGCTCAGAAGAATTGTTGGTAGTAGCCCAAACTGGAAATACCTCAATGCCTCTCCACAACACAGTGAATGAAAAATTGTGGCATATTTATAAAATAATATACTACACGTGAACAAGAATAAATACAATTTCAACTATACCTGAACAAGTGGAGGAATCCCACAAGTATAATACTGAACAAAAATAGCCTGATACAAAGAGGATATGATGCATGATTCCATTTGTATAAAATTTAAACCAAGCAAAACTAGTAGTTAATAGTGAGGATAGCATTGTCCTTGGAGTCAGCTGTTGTTACTAAGAGAAGCACACTGAAAATAAATGACCTAAGAAAATATCTAAAAGGTGAGAAAAGAAACAGCAAACTAAACACGTTAAGAATGAAGGACATAATGAAAATAAGGACAGAAAATAATAACATACACATAGACTAGAGAAAGAATATATACACGGCACTTTTTTATAATTCTGTTTTTTTCAAAAATGTACATTTTAATAAAAAATAAAATAGGCTTATTTTGAAATAATTCCAAATCTTCTTTAATTAAATTAATTTGTTTGATACATAGAGAAAGATCCTCCACTTGAATTCTCTCAGTTCCACTCCAGGTAACTATTAAACACTCCTTTGTTTCCTTGTAGATAAATGTATATAGAGGTGAACTAATATAATATAATAAAGTAATTTTCAAGAATGGGATTATTTTATACTTATTCCACAACTTGTTTTTACTTATTGTAGATAACATATCACCCTTGTCAGTATAAATGATCTATATATGAATTTATCTCTATATAAATATACTAATATATAAAAACTATGTATCACTTTGAAAAATTCTTATTTAGTTATTCCTTAAGTATACACAAATATATGTCATGAAGCTACAGATCAATAAATTGCCAGAAAGTAATTAAACCTTTCAAATTAACTTCAGTAAACCTACAACAAATATATGAAAAGCATATGTAAGAGTTAATTACCAAATGATAGATGGAAATCAGCAAGAAGAGACTTTTTTTTAATCTTGTAAAGACAAGAGGGAGAACAGATTTTCAGGGAAAGATAATACAATTGCTCAATCTGTTTTATATCCTCTCCCCATTAAGTTACGTTCATCCTTTTTTCAGGGATACAGTGTTGTCTTGCCTTTCTTCACAACACTCTAGACATTCTGGCAGAGAAAATTCCAACCTAGCGTACAAATCTGAATTTTTATTGATTTTGAAAGTAACAGAATTCAAATTCCTGTGAAGTGTAAGTTTCAAATCGTGTCACCTTGGAGACTTTAATTGTCTTATGCATTCAAGAGCAACTGAAAGTAACTTGCCGCAGTTGATGAGAAGATCTTTATTTTCAGGGTACGCTTTGAATGGTTAAAATGCTACTGTCTCATCTTCTGGTACGAGGGGAATCGTCTAGGAAGGAGCCACACAACCTACTCAGTCAGCACAGACTGATTCAGCTAGGGGAGAGTGTTGTACTCACCCTTTTGGTCAGAGTCAGAATAGTCCTCTGATCACAAAGAACCTTAAGTTTCGAAACTAGAAGTGGGGAAGCAGTTGGTCTTGGGGACAACATCAGTTCACCTCTGTTGGAAGATCCAGTCATCTCATCCCTCCAATGGAATTAATCAGTCCCTTTTAGTTTCCCTCATTTCTGTTGCCACAGTAACTAGTCAGCATCCTTATAGTTTAGTTTACCACTGAGAAGGCAGCATTTTAACATTTTCTGACACAAATTGGCAAGATATGTAGCTGCTAGATTAGTTCCAGGACCCCTGAGGATACCAAAATCTGCAGATGCTCAAGCTCCTTATATAAAACGGCATAGTATTTGCATATAAACTACACACATCCTCCTGTACACTGTATCTCTAGATGACTTATAATACTTAATACAATGAAAATGCTATGTAAGTAGTTGTAAATAGAATTTAAATACTATACATAGCTGCCAGTGCACAACAAATTCAAGTTTTGCTTTTTGAAACTTTCTGGAATTATCCCGCACCCCGTATTTTCAACCTCCTTTTGGTTGAAGCCACAGATGTGGAACTGCAGATACAGGTGGCTGACTGTAGTAGGAAATGTGGCAAAAAAAGGAAAAAGCACCTGTGGATAACTGAATATTCCATGAGTAAGAAAATGCCTTTGGGATATTTGGTACAGTACTTGGAGTATTTGGAATACACTGTACTTTAGTAGCAATATCCAATTCAATGAACACTCTGTATGTGCATACAATCATTATACTGACTGTGCAAATTATATGCAAATGAATTGGCATGCTCTCTCACCTCCAGGGACTTGCACTCCACTGGTACAGATAAGATAATCCTGTCACAGTTCAACCAAGTCTTAGTGTGAAAGCACAAGCATGGGACAATCAATTCTGATCAAACAATTCTAGGAAGGCTTCACACATGAAATAAAATTCTAGGTGGCCTCTCTTGCACATTTCTCAGTAAAGTTATGAGGAGGGCATTGAAGACAGAAAACTACAGGAGTGAAATAAAAGGGTGGACATCCTTTGGCCTGCAGATCAGAGAAAGGCAGAAAGGTAGAATCCTCTGAATTCAGAGTAGGTGTAAATAGAGTGGCAAAGTATAAAACTGAAAAGGTAGATAAGCATTTATTTAAGTATATTTCATACCAGTCTTTCAAATTATCTCATAACAAGAACTGTATTGAGTTTCTTTCCTAATAAATAAACATGAGACTCACAAAAAAAGAAATTGACTCTCCTTCATTTAAGTTGAAATAGAAATACCAACTAGAATTAATAATGTCAGCTTGTTATCATAACGTATTACATTAGATTGAACCATTTAAATTGACTAGTTTTAGTGGTATAAAAAACAATTCTGTGTCAAATCTTTACACCAATCAATTTAATGAGTAATATTGATATGACATATACTTATACATTGCTTAATTCACTATTTTTCCCAGATTTTTTGGGGGGGAGGGATTAGCTTTTTATTATTATTATTATTATTTTTAATGGAGGTACTGGTGATTGAACCCAGGACCTTGTGGATGCTAATCACACACACACCCTACCACTCAGCTATACCCTCCCTGCATAAGTTCTCAGGTATTTTCAACACTAATAGATATTTCAGGATTGCTTTTTCCTCTGAATAAGTGGGTCCTAGAATTACATGCAAACTTATAGGTAAGTTTCCATATATAAGAACTGCACAAATTGTGTGTAAGGAAGTGGCTCTCAAATAGTATCGGGATTTTTAACGTGCATATTCCTAAATACAGAGGTCAGTTTAGGATTTGCCTTTGGAGAACAAGAACATAAATTTCGTTCTCAGCGAGGATGCGTAACACATGCAAATGACTGAATCAATTAACTAGAAGGCCTCATGACTCTGGTGGTTTCTAACTCAATAAAATGAAAAGCTCTATTATATAAAGCATCATCTTTCTTTGCCTTTCTAAGGCACGTTTCTTGTCATGAAACGATCATGGCTTTGAAATAGGCTGATAGTGCTGTTGATTCTGTTTTTGTTTGATTTAGTCCTTGTTTAATGAAACTGTATAACTGATTGCTTTCTACTTTGAAGTTCAAGACCCTCACATTGCTAATCAGTGGCTGGGATGAAAGTAGAAAATAACATTTTCATTCATGAAAAGGTATTTCTTCTTTTGCTCTTAATGAGAAGAAACATTATTTCTCTTAGGTAAATTTTAGAAACTTTGAATTATTTAAAATACTAGAATTTTGTCATCTTTGAGGATTAAGTATTTTTTCACCCTTTGAATCACAAACTATTTTGTGATAAAAATTGAAAGACTTGTCACAGTTTTCAGGACCTAATCAAAGGTGTCAGAAGAACAATAGTTTATCACGATTTTCTTCTAAGTACATTTCATTATTTTGGTTGTACAATGATTTTCTTTTAACAGCTTTTTGTAATTTTATTTTTAGGTGTTCAAAAGCCAAAAAGAAGAAATATCATTACTCAAAAGGTGCACCATATCAGTAGAAATATAATATATCCCAGCTAATATAAGCTGATTATACTGAGAGAAAATATAATGAAATAATTGCCAAGTCTAACAATTGGTATCTCTTTATTGCCACAAAATTGCCCTGGTAATGTCTGTCACAACATCTTAACTATACAATTTTAATAATCCCCTGATTAGTCTTCCTTTCACTCTTCTTTTAATTTCAAATCTATTATCCATACTGATGACAAAGCCATATTTCTAAAAGGGAAATGTGACCATTTACTTAACAAAGTCTCCCTGTTCCTCAGAATAATGTCCATTGGGATATATAAAATTAATGAGCATCTGTTATCTTACTAACTTTCAATGAGACTTCTACTTCCACCTCATGCTCTGTAGCTGAACCAGATTTGTTGCCAATCTCAAAATACATTTGAGTTCATTTACGCTGTCTATACACCAGGACTTACTCATTGTACAAATTGCAGCTTGAAAGTTTCCTTCTCTGTGCAGCTTACCCTGATCACTAAACCAAGCTGGGGGCTTCCTTTCACGTGTTGCTACTGTAAATTTTTTCATCTCTTGTCAAATTGCACTTGTTCTTTATAAAGATTCTTATATAGTGCAGATGAGATTCCCAACTGGAGAACACAGATAAAGCAAAGCCTGGAAACGTGGCTCTAGAATGGGGATGACAGGTGTCATATACTACATTCCCAATAAGGGATCATTTGCAGAATATCACTCTCAGAAGATAACCTGAAACCTTGACCACTGACATCTAGACCCTTGTGAAGCCAAGGAAAGCACCCTGACAGACTCATAAACCTCGTTTAGCAATTATTATCCGTGGTGATGATAGTTGTGTAGTAGCAATGACCCTGTATGTCTTAGGAGCTGGTAGTGTGGCTTGTTAATATAAAACAATGGACAGTGTGATGAGAAAGATAGCATAGATCTTAAAAGGCAGAATTAGTTGGGTGATAGGCTAGGTGGAATTTGAAGACTACCCTCAATGGCCCTTGGCTTTCTGTAATCTTCTCCCTTGAGTGTGAGTAGTAACAATGAATAAGGTGACATATCACTCATTCAATTATGTTACTTTATATGGCAAAGGTTAAGTAATACGGCCAAGCTGAGATTTTACTTCCTTGTCAATAATATGTAATAATTTCCTAGCAATATTTTTTTAATTGTATTACTTTTTCCCTTGTCTCATGACTTGTCTGAATCAATACAATGGTGTAAATCTGGTCTCTCTGTTACTCATGGAATCTCCCTCCATTCTTCATATAGTCACCAGGGTCATTTTAAAATTCAAAGCCAATTGTGCCATTTCCTGTTTAAAATCCTTTGGTGACCTCCAATTCATATTGTAATCCTCTTTGAGCTGTAGGAAATCTTATTTAAATGAAGTTAGGTATAGAGAATTGATATATAAATCAGAAAAAAAAAAAAATAGCTAACAGAGCTTCTCCACTGGAAGTGTAATTGGAGGCTCGTATCACTGAATGCCCTGCTTCTCCTTGTTCCCTGCCATGAAATTTGAGGAGCTCCTAAGTGATATCTAAGGATCTATGAAACTTATTTGACAACTCCAGGTTTATGACATAAAGACTACACCCTCTGACATCACAGAAACTCCTGAAATTACCTGGGACTACTGAGATCAATGCATTCATATTTCAAACATCACACGTTAAGATATAATCTAATTACTAGCCAAAATATGAGGACAGATTGTAACATAGTAACTTCTGTATCACCAGAGTTCTGAGTTCCCATTAAACATATCACAACAAAAATGATCTTGCTGAGATATTTTGAGTTTTCAGTAGATCACAAGTGGAATTGATACATAAATCCTTAAAACTCTGGAAAATGCAGTTTTTTCGTTTTTTTAATTTTTTTTAGTTGAGGTATATAGTCAGTTTACAATGTTGTGTCTATTTCTGGTGTACAGCACAATTCTTCAACATATGTGAATATACATATATTCATTTTCATATTCTTTTACACCATGAGCTACTACAAGATATTGAATATATTTCCCTGTGCTATACAGTATAAACTTGTTTATCTATTTTATATATACCAGTCAGTATCTGCAAATCTTGAACTCCCTGTGTGTCCCTTCCCACCCCCCTCCCCACTGGCAACCGCAAGTCTGTATTCTATGTCTATGACTTTGTTTCTGTTTTATATATAAGTTCATTTGTGTTTTTTTTTTTTTAGATTCCACATGCAAGTGATATCGTATGGTATTTTTCTTTCTCTTCCTGGCTTACTTCACTTAGAATGACATTCTCCAGGGCCATCCACGTTGCTGCAAATGGCATTATTTTATCATCTTTTATGGCTGGGTAGTATTCCATTGTATAAATATACCACAACTTCTTTATCCAGTCATCTGTCAATGGACAGATATGGCTTCCACCCACTCAGCACCATAGAGAAGTGCTGTTACCTGTTTCATACTGTCAGTTGGCTCTCATATTTATGTTTGTGTTTTGCTTTTTCTGTTTGATTTGACTTACACTATGTTCACTGGTTGCCAGTTGTAAGCTGCAGAGCTATACAGCCCAATATTAATACTGTTTTTGATTCTGGAGTGTTTATCTCCAATTACTAACTCATCGTTGAGCTACAGAGATGCAACAGAACTCATTTGTATACCTTTAAAATATATTTTTTAGTATTTTTTAAAGTAAGATGGCATGTTATTACTTTAGACTGAAGTCCTTAAATTTAAATACATTTTAATTTGTAAATAGTCTTTCTTTAGTTTTAAAAATGGCTCTCTTATCATAGCTTCCCCATCTCTTATTTATGTTACCACCAGCACCATATGTAAAGTAGGCATAATTCTAACTTTAGTAGATATTATTACTGGTTATATCAAATTAAACTCCCGTTTAGCAGTGTGAGAGTGTTTCTATTGCTGAACATTCTTGCTGACACTTGTATTATCAGTTTTCTTTTTTGTTGGTTCAATTAATTTTAGCCATTTTTCAGGAACTGTAGTGATATCTCATTTGAATTTTAAATAGTATTTCCCTGGTGACTGAACATCTTTTCATATCAGATGTTTTTTATATCCAGTTTTCATCCATTAGGAGAGTTTTTATGCTTTCATTTTTTTCCTCAACATTTTATGGTGAAATTTTTCAAACACAGAGCAATGCTGACAGATTTTCATGGTGAAAAAAATATAGCCACTACCTAGGTTTTTATCTTAGCATGTTTATTATCATGGATCTGAGTACTGATTTTTTTTCATTTACATTTCTTGAGTTTCTTGTAGCTTTATGAATACCTAGCTTGAAGTATTTTGTATGTTTTGGAAAATTATTCTGTATCTCTTCAAATATTGTTTCTACTTTATTTTTCCTTCCTCTTATGGCACCATAATTATACTTCCTCAGGTCTTTGCCCCTAAGATACAGGCCTTACATTAATTTTTTCCATTTTTTTTTCTTTCTGTGTTTACCCTGGCTATGTTTTTCCAACCTATTTTTTAGTTCACTGTTCTCCTCTGTTGTGTCATTTACTTTTAAACTCATCTATTTAATTTTTAATTTCAACTATTTTGTTTTTTCAGCTTTGCTACTTCAGTTATTTTAAAAGATAAGTTCTCTTCTTTGGAAAAGTTCAACTGTGCAATGTTCTTTTCATGGAACATTTAACCATAGATATTTTAATGCTCATTTCTGAAAACTGCAATAACTAGCTCATCTCTATTTGTATTGTCTTTTCTTTCTCTTGGTTTAATTTGTTGTTGTTATATTTGGAAACAATCATGACTGTAAAGTAGAAATTATTTATAAAAAATTGTGGAGGTCTGTGTAAGAATATATTTCTTACATGTGAATTTATACTGTTCTCTGGCAGGCAGCATCAGTGAGGTCAAGTCACTTTAATCCAATTTAAAAAAAAAAAAAACAAACAAAACCAAACTGTAGGTTAGCCACAGTTATTATAAGGTCAATGATCATCTCCTATTTGCCCTTTCCAAATGAGAACATTTATTTACTAGAGACTCTCATTCTTGGTAAGCTCTCCGTCTCACTTTTTAACTCTGCAATTTTAAAATCCACTGTTGTTTCTTAGCAGCTTTTTGCCTACTGTCTTGATCCCTTTCCTGGCACACCTTGAGACTTCAGTAAATGCCTCAAATGGAAGAAAATACGATGTTTGCCTTATTTATTTGCACTTCTCTTCTGTTGGAAATCTTGGTCCTTCACTTCCTGTGTATGTTGGTAGGTCCAAATTCTATTTTTTCCCTTCCCCAGCCCTGTGAGATAGCCAAAGCTATGCTATCTTCTGTGCTTCTTACCTGAAATCCTCCCACTGAAATAGTTTCATTATCTCTCCCTTTCCTAAGAACAGGCCAAATCCTAAGCTTTTGAATGTCATTTTCCATCTCTCCAGTTGCCTTTTCTCTAGGATCTTCTATCTTCAAGTTCTGATTGGCTCAGAAGCCCTCTATTGCTTTAAAGCATGGTATTTTTATTTTGATTTATATTCAGTTTTTTTTTTTCTTCTCAGAAATGTTAATTAATGTTCAACAAGTATATGGAAGATCCAAGCATTTAACTTACAGGAAAAATATTGGTTCAGGAGTGAATAGAGTTTCTGCTTTCTATGGCTAAATTTGGACCTAGATTAGAATGAGCTGAACAACATGGTATCTGTGTTAGATAGTTCCTTTCTTTCTGACTCCAGTAACTCCTAAGTTAACCATGGACAGATAGGGATGGAAGCCAGTAGTTTAATGAGATATTTTCACTCAGTTTTTGACAATTGACAATGTTCAGGAGTTAAGAAAGGGGGGCATCATAGTATCTTAATGGAAAAATTATGTGTTCCTGGCACTGTGAGGTCTCAGTAGAAGGCATCGTTATGTTTGCTACTCAATTATTTGTTTTAGCTTAGGTAGTACTGGGAACCAACATCCTCAGCAGTGGCATCAGGGTTGTCCTGCAGAATACAGGAAACAGCAGCCATGGAAACAAGATAACCTAGGATTCAAGTGGCATTTTGGACAGAAGGCATCCAAGAGAAGTGCTGAGAACAAATGTGTGATGAGAAAGTTGATGAGTCCTTGAGAGACACAGTTTGGGATGCCAGCAGGCTAGTGGGGAATGAAACGGCATGGAAAATAGCTTTAGTGAAATGTGGTGAGATGAAGACATATACTGTTAACATAATTTCAATTTTAGTTGTTTTTAATTTTGTCTTAAAAATCTGCCTTATTCAAGCAACGTATCACAAAAGACCTGGATGGCCTCTTGACACACTCTTTTCTTTTTTAAATGCGTTAGAATTTGTTTCATACTTAACTTTTTTTGGTTGTAATTTCTACCTATATGATTGGTTGATAGATCCTGGGGCTGGGGTGGGGGTGCAGCATGTATTATTATCCTATTGTTTCTTTAGCAAGTTGTCACAAATTTAGTGACTTAAAACGACACAAATTTATATCTTACAGTTTGGTAGGTGAGAAGTATCACTTGGCTAAAATGAAGGTGTGAGCAGGGCGGTGTTTCTTCCAGAAGTTCTAAATGGAAATGTGTTTTCTTTCCTTTTCTGGCTTCTGGAGTTCAGCTTTACTCCTTGCCTGGCTCATGGTCCTGTGTCACTCAGACTTCTGCTTCCGTTGTTACATGTCTTTCTCTGATCCTGACCCTCCTGACTCCCTCTTTAGGGACACGTATGATTACATTGGCGCCATCCAGATAATTAGAAATAATTTTTATCTCAAGATCCTTAATGCCATCTCCAAAGTTCCTTTTTTTTCATTTAAAGTAACATTCATACATTTGGGGATTAGGACATGGATATACTTGGGAGGCCATTATTCTACCTACCACTTAATATACAAAGTCTTTTATATTCCTCTTAAATCAACTAATTAGCTATCTGAAAAGAATAAGGTGCTTAGAAAATATCTGTTGGTCCGCTGGAATTATCTTTAAAGACTTGAGAACTACTTAGAAAATATTCACTGAAATAGACTGATGGTTGGCAAATGTTAAGCATCAAATTTCTGATTAAAATATGAGCAGTCGCCAATGACCCATCTAATATAGGAATATTTAGACTATATTTGACATACTGAGAAAATATATCACCAAAGGGTCTGTAAAAATAAGCATATAAATTATGTTCACAGATGAAATATTTCCAATTGAGCATCGTAAGATTTTACTATTGGTTCATGTAGATCTACACCCTAGAGTAAATTGGCCCTAGAGCTGTAGGCTTCAGAAACAGTTAGATCTTTGTGGTTTGGCCGATTCTGATTACGTTCCCTACTTGATTCCTTCTGATGAATTATTCACTGAGAAGTAGTATAAATCTCTTGGGACTTTGCAATTATATATATTTTGGGACCACACACATTGGACCCAATCCTATGTTTAAATACATTTTATACCTTTAAAATTCAATTAATTTTCCTACTCATAGTCTGGCTTCTTAAAAGAGGTCATGTACAGCAAAAATCTGCACTATTTTTGAAAAAGAGAACATTATTTTACTCATCTAGTTACTTCATAAGACTGAGACTATTAATTTAGAACCACATTTACATGGGTTGCTTTTTGTTTAATGAATTAGACTATTAACTTTGGAACTATGAACCTTGGAAACAGCAGATGGTAATATAGAAACTTCTAGTTTCCCCTAACAGTTATAGGATTTGATATACTATGTTTCCTGGCGCCAAAAATATAATAAAGAAAAAACAATAATTATGTATTTAAACATAAAATTACATATTCATTATTTTAAGTGAATATTTTAATGTGAAAATTATGTTTATAACATCAGATTTTTATAGTCATGGTCGAAACATATTTTAATTTTATTGAAGCAGGTCAAATAATTTTTGAGAACAGAATGTCAACTGTGTCAGTGATTAACAAGCAGGAAGATAATAGTTGTGTTGCTTTAATAGCAAACAAAAACCTGGTTGATTTCTCTTTTCATTTTGTTTTAAAATATCCATAGAGTCAGCATCTCAGAGTGATAGGCCTACATTGTATAAAGCAAATAAAGTTTTATCATTGAGTAAAAACAGTGACAGTAATTTTAAAAATGCAACTATTGTGTTGAATGGAAAATAATCTTCCAGGGAGTTAAATTAAATGTTTTATTTACATTAATTCATCAAAAGTGCACAATTAATACAACATACTAAAATCAGATATTAAACTCTCCTTTTCAAGATGAGAGGGTTGAGGGAAGGAGAAGTTAAGTAATTTGCCTAATATAATCCTGGTTTGTTTTTTTTTTTTTGCTACTCTTTTAAATAATCAGACTTATCAAATTAAGTATTGACAAAGAAAACCTTAACATTCGCCTCAGCTTGATTAAACTTCTTCGAAAGCCTTCTTATTTGCTATAGGTCCCTTTTCTTAAAGTATTTACTTAAAAAAACTTTCATTGTAAATTCTTCCTCTGACCCTTTGATATAAGTCTTTTTAAGCCTCTTGCCATTTTACAACTCAGGGCTGTCTTTCTCAAGGATCTGGGAGCCATTCCTTTGAAGAATAACCATCAAAGAAGACAGTGCTCCTGTCTCCTAGTCTCTATAGGAGGGTAGGAGCCTAACTTTGTTGTGTGCCTTGCTCCAAGTTATAAAACTACCACCTGCCATGAACAGAAAGTTTAATTTTCCTTCAGTTAAAGCCAATTAGCAAACACAAATGACCTACAGTCCTCCCAACCCCAACTCTTAGAAATCCTCCTGCTCTTTGTTGCATTGGAAATGAGTTCAAAGTGTGTCTGGCCTCTCTCCCCCATTGCATAAAGTCTTCCATTACCTGTCTAACTTTTGTCAAGTGCAGTTTTTGCCGTAACTTTGTTAAGACATCAGCTTCTGAATTATTAAACCTATGTGTCCTTTCCAGTATGATTATATTGTAGGGACAATTATCTTGCATCTGGAAAAAAATATATATGCTTGCTGTTTTGAAGGTAAATATTAAAACTATTTTAGACAGAGTCATGGAGTCATTTTCCCTTTTTTTCAAGCCATCTATCTGCATACACAGTATTGTGTATGTGTGTATGTTTCCTGATTCCCAAATACACTATAAAATTCTGTTAATTTGGGTGAGTACCATCTTTGCTTCCCTTCTTAACACCTTCGCAACTTAATACCTTGCTTTTAGTCTGTACCTGAAGAGATACAAATGGAATAACTACAAGGAAATAGGTTTGGCACAAATACTAAAAATAGCAGGAATTAAAAGAGAAAAAATATATTTGTATCATGTGGCAAGTAATTTTTAAGCACTTTTTGGATGGATATCATTTATTTTTTTCCAACAAACCTATTACTAACTTAAATTGTGAATAATGACCCACATTGTGCATTGTGGATGAGAAAACTGAGATACAGGGAAGTTTCTAATCTATTTCAAAGGTAAGAAAATCACAGCACAAAAAAGTTGGTAAATTCCTCAAGATCAACAATTTAATAACTGACACAGCTGGTATTTTAAATCCCAGCAATTTACCCATAGAATCTGAGCACTTAATCTCTCTGTCACTTTAGCTCTCTTTACTCCATATACACAGTACCGCCACCAAGTACCATGCACAGACCACAAAGTCTACTGAGGAGTGCATCCCTCTGATTCTGATGTTTGTATGGAACTCTGATTGTCCTTGATTCTCTTAGAAGTCCAAATAACTCAAAGCAAATTGCAAACCTCTCTGAAGAAATGAACTTTAAATGGAAATTTACCTACAGAGAGAATTAAACCTCTTGTCAGAAGACAAGAACACAGTGAAGGATCTTAGGATCCGGTTAGCATTTTCATTGTGAAGCAGAGCCTGGGCACCTGGTTGCTGCTGGACTAAGTTGTTTCAGGGAGTTATTCCAAAATTGGGTATTGTAATAATCTAGCCCAGAGGTCACAAGAAAAATAAGTCAAATAGCATAAAAACACTCCTTAATTAGGATTATCTCGGTGGTTTATATTTTTATGGCTTCTTGAGACTGTAGATAATTTAACAAAACAGAATTGACAGTATGGGTAATTTCATTTCTCTCATCACATTATGGTTAAGCAAAGTTAATGAGGAAAAATAGGATCCCTCATTCAATCCAAGTGCTACTTAATTATAGATGTAGGAGATGGGGCTTACATGCCTTACATTAGGAC
The DNA here is from genome assembly GCF_048773025.1 of Camelus bactrianus. Taxonomy (NCBI): domain Eukaryota; kingdom Metazoa; phylum Chordata; class Mammalia; order Artiodactyla; family Camelidae; genus Camelus; species Camelus bactrianus. The sequence continues at coordinate 31,420,027 of NC_133548.1, forward strand.
GTGACATATTTAGGGGTTTCAAGCTAGCAGTAAATGCAGTATCTGCCAATGGTGTGATGTGCCAACCTTGCCCACCCATCAAAATGATAAATGCCATTATAGGGGGTGGTAGTGTTACATAAAAATAGGTACCACCCTACTCCATACCAGTTATCAGAGTATCCTTGGATAACACAATCATTAGAGAGAACTTACTCTTTTTAAGATCTATATAGATAAAGTAAAATTCATTCAATGGAAAGCAGTTAGGCTAAAGATACATCAAAACTGTTTAAGGGACAAATTGAAAAACAGGCACAGTTAAGCCTGGGGAAGTACATTCGCAGAAAGAGGTCTAACATTCTGTATAACCTTGATCATGACCAGGTAACAGGTGTTGAAGGCTCTGGGAAGGCATACATTTTTACCATCAGAGCTACCTCAAAAAAGGTGACTCAGTAATTAGCTTCTCAAGGTAGTCAAGTCTCACTTTACAACTTGAAGTTATTGTATGAGATTAAATATTCAGGTGGAAAGTTAAATTAGATAAACTGTATGGTTCCCTTTTAACTTTTGATTCTATAATTCTAATAAGTGAATTTGTTGAATGATGTGACAGTTTGTAACATGTAAGCTCTCAGCTGATGAGGGAACTGTGGGAAATCATACTATTGTCACTTTGCAGAGATAGTTAATAACTGAATTTCCACTCACTTGGAATATCACTTGCATGTATTGGGTTCTAGGAGGATAAGATGAGACTAATCACGGGTAGGTAGGTAAATGGTTCCTCATTTTTGTGCCTTGAAGAAAAATAACAAAATATACAGAATATTGTCACATAAATTTTTGAGATAAACATCAAAGTAACAACTGATGTTGGGAAATCAAATACAGCAATGATGTGTTAGAGGGGTGTTTCTACCAAGAAAGGTCAATTCAAGGCATCCTCATAACTGGACTTTTAACCTGATGGCTTTACCAAGTCTTAGGTGACCTTTACACTAATCTTGGAACACAATGGCTAGGATTCTATTCACCCATGCTTTCAGAAACATAGACTTGCATTTTACTGAATTTCTTGGGAAGCCAAATAGAAGATGCGTTTGTGGTAAATAAAGAATTTCAGAAAATTCAGGGGTGGGGATAAATTAAACTTAATTTTCTAAGGAGACCATGTCTCTTTCAATTTAATAATCTGGATAGTGATTTTAGCTGATTTATCAGACTTTCTATCTCATCCCATTGTCTGCAGATTTGATTAGTTTAAATCTCAGAAGTCAATTCTGTTTTCTTTAACTCCAAGATCCCATGGAACGTCTCACTATCCTTCACATACTGCTTACAAAGAACAAGAGAATGTATGAAGTTCAACACCAAAAACCCATTTGAGAGACTGTTGTAAGCCAAATGATTACTTCCATCACTTTGCTTTTAAAGGAAATATCTCAGTCTCTCCAGTAGACATTTATTATATCGTGAATGAAGGAAATGAAACATTTCTATCACGCTCAGACCTCTAATATATTTTTAATCAAGCTACAGTAAAAATCTAAAGTGAATTCTAGACCCTCAGGAACCTCTACTAAGACAAGTTAATGGAAGTGACTAAATTGCAGTCTTGGCCTAGTATTTTTAAAGAAATGAAAAATCTTTCCACTTTTGACCAAAAATTGCTTCAGTGGATAAACCCATTTCCTTATCTCCTTGCTAAGGCCCTGAATTTCTGCTTTTTGTAGGATAAGATCATTTCTTTCCCTTAGGGCTTCTTTAAGGATTTATTTTTTTCCAATTTGTTCCAAAATTCTTATTATGTTTTGTATTAGATAATTTGTTCAACTACACAAAATAATGCAGATTGAATTTATAGATCAAATTCCCTTTTAATACTCCTTTTTCCATTTAATATTAATATGCTGGACAAATAAGGTACACAGTAGACCTCACTTCTTAACAAAGGATCATAAGTGCTTAAAAATAAGCACTTGTATGGCCATGACATTAGTATAAGATAGACACAGAGGGGAGGAAGTAACCATATCAAGATGTGCAGGAAGCATGACAAGGAAGGCTTCTAGAAAAGAAAAGTATTCATTTGAGCAGAGGCTTGCACTTCAAGGAGAGAATCAGGGGGAAAGGACTCTTGGTGGTGGGACTAGAAAACATGAAGTTTCACTGAAAGCAAATAGCATGCCTAGAAAAGAATTTGATGTGAAAACTTTCTTTAATATGACATTTTGTATTTTAAAATTAAATTTATCCAACATAGAAAACAAATTGTGGTTAACAAGGAGGAAAAAAGGTAGGGGGAGGAATAGATTAGGAGTTTGTGATTAGCATATCCACACTACTGTATATAAAATGGATAAACAACAAGGACCTACTATATAGTACCAGGAACTATATTCAATATCTTGTAATAACCTATAATGGAAAAGAATATATATATAAAATTGGATCAATTTGCTGTACACCTGACACTAACATTGTAAATCGACTACTCTTCAATTAAAAATAAGAATTAAAATCAAATCCAGCCAAATGTAATAGATTATTCACTTAGAACAGGACAGTGTACTATACATTTCTGATCAGGCAGAAAAGAATGAAGCAGAGCAAGGGAACATATGGCAGGGGAACATACGAGCTCTTAAATTGACTTTGAAATTAAGTAAACCTAGTCAATTTTTTAATTCAACATTAGGAATGTTTATAAACTTGTGTGATGAACCACTCCCCTTTCCCACAATTCTTTGGCACCTCAAAATTAAAACAATGCTTCACTATTTGGTGCCACTAGGATTTCCTTCCAAGCTTTTTACTCCCAATCTGCAAATTATGATATTGCTATTCTTTTTTTTTTTTTTAATGGAGGTACTGGGGATTGAACCCAGCACCTTGTGCATGCTAAATATGCACTCTACCACTGAGCTATACCCCCATGCCCACAATATTGCTATTCTTGATAATTGTTAATGCTTGGACATCAACCACCACATCACAGCTGGCCCCAGATCAACACTGACTGTAAAATAAACCCTGATCTTAGAGATCTTAAAATATGAAAGATACGATCCATAATAGTCATGAAAAGTATTGATAGTACCTATCTCCCAGTATGAATAATAATTCAAAAAACTTAATAAGCAAGAACTTTTTGAGCACTTAGCAAACTGTTTAGTACATAATAAGTACTTGATATGTATACTGACCAGTTAGAAAGCTGGTCACCACTTGTCCTAGGAACATTTGCCTTCTTCAGAAATCAAGATATCTCATTAACCCAAAGAATAGAGAATAACGCACGTGTTACTTCCTCATTTAATATTGAATCTAACTCAGCATATAGGCAACAGATTTAACAGCAATATTATTATTTTCAGTAATTAAAGTTAGTGTATTGGATCAAATGTAGTTTAGTGTTTCTGTATTTCCTAGCAAGATACAAGGACTAACGGTTCATAATGTTCCAGTTATGAAGCTACCTCCTCCTTTCTTTGGTCTTGCACACATTTTATTCCTCCAGCGCATGGCACAAATGTAGTAGTGTGGAGCACATGTGGAAACTAAGGGAGAGGGGAACACTAGTTCATTTCAGACATGTCACTTTATACTAACAAAGAGAAAATAAAAGCAAATGTAATTAAGCTGCTATCTCACAGCTGAGATACTCTATTATAAAACATTTACCATATATAAATTTATTTCTTTGTATATACTTTTTGCAATAGTTAGAACTAGAAATCTATATAGATTGCTTTTTAAAATGACGACCTGGTTGAAGAAACACCCATAGGAAAAATGCCTCTTAGTTTACAAATTTTCTAAAATCAAACAACACATATCAAAATATCTTCTTGAAATGATGGAAGGAGGAGCCTGAGAATTACCTAGCATGCAAGGGATAAAACATAGATATAATTTGATGTGTGTAAAATATCTTTGGTGTTCATGTTATCTTTATAAAGTTTTTAAAGTTTATTTTAATAACAAGTTTACTAACAATCCGTAAGCGGCCTTCATAATTTTGCCAGTGACTTTGGTTTACCTGCTTTTCTGTCCACAGGTATTATTCTCTATTTGGGAAAGTAATAGTAGAAAGGAAATGAATATTATCAGTTCTAAAATCAAGCATCTTTCTTTACCAAGAAAGAAAAGAAGAAAGGATCTGATCCCTTTTAAACATACTAATAAGAGATCTCTTGTCAAATAGACTGGCTAGCAAGTTTTTATCTAACGAATGTTTTCATGAGAGTGAACCTGGTCTAAGTTGCAGGAATTTATGCATTTATAAATCCTGAAAAAAGCCTGCACGAGCTAGCACGTTTCCGAGAATGTTTTGCCTGTGTTCTCTTCTGGGAATTTAATGGTGTTATGTCTTATTATGTCTTTAAACTATTTTGAGTCTATTTTTATAATTTAAGTCTTTTTGGTATGTCAAATAGTAACCAATATAAAGCTTGTGATGCTTTAAGATCATTATCTTTTTATTTTAAAGATAATATTTTCATCATTATAATAAGCCTTATGATTGGAAAAGAAATTATTCAAATGGGACCTCAATATCAATTTAATTTCCACTTCTTACCAACATTCTAATATCCAGGAAGTATTTGAGAGACTTCACATTTCCATCTTAATCTATGTTTCAGCATTTTTGCCTTTTAGGGTCTAAACTTACTTTTCTTGTGATATCTCAACAACTATGGTATTCAACCCAACATTTTAGAGTTTGAGTTATTTATCCATACCCAGAATTGATAGATGATAAATACCTAGAATTAGAAAAATGTACCTTGCCCTCTGAAATGGGAAATAAATGAACAAACAAAAAACATAAAGCTCCTATTTAACAAATAAAGAAATGTAACACTTTAAAGTTAGAGCAGCTTTGATTCCATTCCCACACCATTCAACAGGGAGCCAGTAATCTAGGAGAATTCTCCCAGCATAATTGTAATTGCCATCACTTAATGCTAAAACAAATACCCATTCTCCCCTATTCATACACAAACAGAAAAACAAAATAAGACAAGCAAAAACAAATCACAAAATATAAAAATGAATGACATAAGCCAAGAATCTATGAAGTCATGGGCTAATAAATTCCATGAACAAAATTACATAAGTTAAAATTAAAATTATTTTACATATATTTTAATAAGTTGGTGAATGTTATTTTATAATACCTTGAATTTAAATATGAGGAATCAAATACATTTTGATTGCTTAATTCTAAGGTGAAATTCTAATTTTGATGCCATATAAATTGGAGCAAAAGTTTATCATCTGTACAGCTTGATATATAATGTTTTAAGTGTTTGCCTCTTCCTGCAGTCTGAGATTGCTTCATGTCTAAATGTCAGAATTGAAATGAATATATGCCATGGCATGTGTAAAAGAAACAAACACATTCAGACATTTTATGTGAATCTTGCTAGCTTCACTCTGTACATTATTAAAACAGAATGAAGACCAAATTCTAACATATCAATATTTTGAGAAAAGGCCTTTAGGGGAAATCATCTTATTGAAAGCTTCCTCAGGACCCTAATTTGACTTTGCAGTGACATCACCTCCAGTTTTGAAACAGAGTGAAGTTTTGTTTGGAAGCTCCACTTATATGTGTATAAAATTGTTTGGAAGTTCAAACTATATGTGTATAAAATTTTACTAATAGAAATCTTCTATAGTATAATATTATACCTATCTATTCTAATGACTTATTGGTATATTCAATAACTTATATGCAAGCACAATTTTTAATCTCCATTTTTTTAATTTATAAATATGCAATGAGGAAACAATGGAAAAATGTAAGAATTTGGGGAGCAAATGTGTTGATTACTCCTCAAGAATGAAGTACTCAATAATCACAACCATCTCTAAATCACCTCTTCTGGTTCTAAAATATTTGAACCAAGTAATAAATAGTGTGATAAAATAAAAAAGAAATCAATTTGGAACTATAAGCATTATGCTATTACCAGTTAGTACCTAAAAGCCCCTGGATAAGTGACTGAACACTTTTAAGCTTCTTTTATTAGAGTACCAGCCAGAGAGATTTCTTACAGGAATTTAAGAGATAATAAATGTATGAAAACATCCAGCTCAGTGCTTAACTCACAAGACTGTGAGCTTATTGAACTATATGAGTTGACCTTTATTCTCCTTATAAAGATGTTTTACTTAATGTTTGGCATTTGAAATATGATTTTGATAATATTCTGTTCAATACATAGGTAGAATCACCAAATGACACTCTAGACTACAATTCAGAAAATTTCTTCCATGAATTGTAAGCTAATAAATATTTTAGTCTTTGCAAGCCAGATGTATGTTGTAACTACTCAGCTCTGCTGCTGTAGACTTACTATATGATCCAGCAATCCACTCTTGGGCATATATCCAGAGAAAATTATAATTTGAAAAGATACATGCATCCCAGTGTTCATAGCAGCACTTTTTACAATAGCCAAGACATGGAAGCAACCTAAATGTCCATCAACAGATGATAAGATAAAGAAAATGTAGTATATATATGCAATGTAATAGTACTCAGCCATAAAAAGGAATGAAATAATGCCATTTGCAGCAACATGTATGGACCTAGAGATTATCATATGAAGTGAAGTAAGTCAGACAGAAAAAGACAAATATATTATATAACTTATATGTGGAATCTTAAAAAATGATACAAATGAACTTATTTACAAAACAGAAACAGTCACAGACACAGAGAACAAACTTATGGTTATCAAGATGGAAGGGAGGAAAGAAGATTAAATTGGGAGTTTGGGATTGGCAGATAAAACTACTATGTACAGAATAGATAACAAAAAGGTCCTACTATATATTGAATATAGCATAGAGAACTATATTCAATGTCTTATAAATAAATTTTCTGCCATAATAAAAAACAATGTCTTGATGAGGTCCCCGTTTTGTTCGTCCTCAAATAGGATAGTGTGTGTGTGTTTGTGTGTGTGAGGTAGTAGTGGAAGTGAGTTCTGTTTTCCTTTTATTTCTTATTACTAGACTTATATTAAGATATTAGGTAGGATTATTATAGGATCAGTCTGAAGATAGCATACATAAAACTATGAAATAATTCAAATTTAGAATGTATTAAAAATATGTATGAGGACAAAGTAGGACATAGGGCACTAAGAATGGAAATGAGTAGGAGAAAAATTCCCTTAGCTACATAAGGCACGAAAGTTACTGAAAAAAAAAAAAGTAATACGTGGTTAAAGGGAAACTTTTAGGGATGATGAAAGAAATAGTCACCTGGAGTCAGAAAAACTACAATATAAACCTGGTTCTGGCTCAATGACCTTCGTCAACGTAGGGGAGTCATGTGGACTTTGGGGGCTTCTCATTCTCATTTTCATAAGAAAGAGTTTGAGTGGTGATCAGGGCCTACACAGGGAAGAATGTTCAGTATCTTGTAATAGACTGTAATGGAAAAGAACATGGAAAATAATATATATGTATGTATGTGTATATATATATATATATATATGTATATGTATATATTTGTGTGTGTGTATATATATATATATATATATAAATAAATAGATCTTTTTGCTGTACACCAGAAACTAACACAACATTGTAAATTAAATATCCTTCAATCAATCAATCAATCAATCAATAAAAATAAAAGCTGAAACCAGCCAGATGTTCTTCAACAAATGAATGGTTAAACATGCTATGCCTGTTGAAATGTCCATGCCATGGAACACTACTCAACTGTTAAAAGGAATGTAGTATTAATACATGCAACCACATGAATGAAGCTCCAGAGGGTCACCCTGAGTGAAAAAGGTCAATCTCCAAAATTTAAATAATGTATGATTCCCATTTATATAACACTCTTGAAATGACAGAATTATAGAAACAGAACAGATTTGTGGTTGACAGATGTCTGGGTGGGGAGGGTGGAGTGGGGAGGAAGGAGGTGATTTGGCTGTAAGAGGGCAACAGTAAGGAGCCTTGTGGTGGTAGAAATGTTGTCTCTGACTATATATCAATGTCAAGTCCTGCAAGATGTTACCCATTGGTGAAAACTAGGTTAAAAATAAAAATAAAAAGAGTTTGAAACAGACCACTGCAAGAGTATGCCCGGCAGCAATTCTGTGCAGAGAGCACTTAACTGTAACCTCCGTGGTTCTGAGGCCACAGAACAAGTGGCCTACTACAGTTGTCACATTGATTTTAAATTTTTGTCTTAAAATACATTTTACATTTTATTCCATTATGGATATATCCATTTTAACCCCAAAATAATGTTTGATTCCTTCACAAATAATGAACAAAATAGTCTAGGAAGGTGCAATACACCTTTCCTGTAGATTTGCCTGTTGCTGGCACATTTCTCTGTTTTTACAGTTTGAAAAGAAAAATACTAGTTGTCATTCTGTTTCTTTTTTTTTTCTCTAAAAGTCTATGAGACAGCATGATCTTAATTCTAACCTCCAGTGAGTTGGGCAAAATATAAATTGATTATTTATTACAAGATCAGTGACACCATGTACCCTATTTCCTAATATCTCTAAGAATTGTGCTTAATACAAAGCAGTAAAAATAGTGATCTTTCCAGCTGCTTTCTCTTCCATACCACCTCCTCTGATTCTTCAAGGAATGATCTCTACCTCATATAACAGGAGATACCACTTTTATAAACTTTATCATGTTTAATTTGTAAAATACATATGTATATTTTGTATATATATATATATATTCATGATTTATGCCTTTGGACAGAGTACTTAATCCAACTTGTAGACCTGGTAAATAATAGATGCTTAATACACTGCCTGATACATAATATATGCTTAACAAAGATGTGTGATGAATGATAAAAAAAAATTATGGTTGATTACCTGAATTGGAATTCCTTATCCAATGCCTTTTATTTCTCTGTGTTTTATTTTTTAAATACCTTTACCTTTAATTATAAACTTAGTAAAGTGACTTACACTTGTAAAAATTATCCAAGGTCATTTTATTCATTAGCAATGCTGATACTGCCATTCCATATACTTAAGTAAAATTAAAAGTAAAAACAAATTGACCTCATATACATTTTTATTTATTTCCCTCTTTTGTTGCTGTTTTTGCTTTTATATATTCAAGTATATTGATTAGAGATACTGCATTATTAGATTGATTGATAAGGAGATGGATTTTTACATCTTTCATAATACTTCGTCAAAACAAGAAGCAGGGAAAAAATCTCATGTCCAAAAATCTTGCATTTATAAACTACAGAATTAAGAATAAAAATGATTCGTGACCTGTCCAAATAGTGCTTTACAGTCCCTCTGGTCTTCTGCCACCATCTGCTGAATTCTCAGGATGGAACTCTGTTTAATGTTGATACCAGCTCTGATAAGCAGCTGAAGATTCTTGTGCCAAGGTTCTAGAAAGTCAATTACCGGAGACTTACAATTTCACAATCATTTTCTTTTTCCAAGATGTAAATATTTGTTGAAAAAAATAAAACAAATTTCACATGGGTGGATACAGATTTTAATTTTATGGATAATTAGTCAAACATGCAGTCATTTTAAGCATAACCATATGAGGTTCTGAGGAAAATATGAAGTCCTAAGGAAAAAATCTTAATGTTCTAATATCAATTAATGTAACTTTCCTATAACAAATATAATTAATTATAAAAGGGGTAGATTTAATTAATGATTATTCATGAATATGTTTATTACCTCATTTGAGAACTACTCAGTGTTTCTGTGTTAAACACATTTGCTACTACTAGGTGCAGAAAAACCCAAATGGTCACAGTCCTTGCTGTCAGTATAAGAGATAAAAAGGAGAAAAATAATCACCCTCACCAAAATATAATTAGAGAAGGACAATATTTAAAACTTATTATCAACTGAGTACCTACTATGTGCTGACAAACAATAGAGAGGAAGGAGCCTTTCCCAGCAAAGACGTGTCACAGATCCCCTCAGGTGGAGTGAGTGATGTACATTATACATATTCTGTCTTCTCCAGTTTGTATTTTACCAAGTACTCAAGCAGTATTTCAAAGGTACTCTATGACCAAAATTTTATTTAAATCTCATATTAATTTTATGTGGTAGGTTTTATTATTCTGTTTTATAAGTGAGGATATTGAGACTTTAATAACTTAGGTTACCTAGTTGACCTCAAAGAAAGAGAGAGGATAAATTAAATCACCAAGCTACAGAGGTTTATCTTCAATATCTATGCTCTATCTACCTCATCTTTCAAAGAGCATTTAGTTATTCCTTCCACTTCCCTGGCTACCCTAGTTTCTAGTACTGTCCTTAAATGTATTCTATGTGCTATACCAATGAACCAAATGTAGGATTTCCTAATTGGTGTTGCCATCTTCTGAAATAGGAAACACTGAGGAGGAACCAGATTATATCAATTGAATTTTAGTTCCCATGTTTTCTACAGGGAGCATAAATTATTTTGAATTTAGTCAGTCATTACACACTGAGCTATAACTTTTAGAATTCAATTTTTAGAGCTAATCATGAAAATTAATTGAACTGACTTTTTGAAAATGTATAACAAATAAAAGGTTTATTATAATTGATGTTCTATTCCATGGATGTCACAATTTCATGAACCATATATAATCACAGGTATGATTATAAGAACTGTAAGTGATACCTTTTTAACAATATATTAATAATTCAATGAAACGATTAAAACAGAGAGAAGTTTTCAAATGTGAAATTACATTAATACTAATTTTTATTTGCTTTGGTTCTATATCTATTCCATGCTTTTCTGACCATCTAGTGTTGATTTTTCTTTTTCTGAATTACCCTTAATGTGTGCTTGAATTTGAAAGAGGGCAATGTAATCAAAATAAATAAATCTGTACTGGTAGAATTTCAATTCTGTGCCAGGTTTTTGGGAGAGGAAAAAGAACTAATATTTTTTTTGAGCATCCATTATATATGAATGACAATCTTCAATATCATAAAGATGTTGTCTGGAGCAACATATTTAGTGATATCTGGAATAACCACAACAGAAGCATCCCACTTTACTATGAAGGTCATCACCTGGGATCTCATCAGTGCTGGCTATGCATCTGTGCTGAATTGTTTCTCACATAACTTGCAAGTTTACAGAGCTGAGGAAGAAAGTTAATCATTATTCTAATGAGAGGGAGGGAGGAAGGAAGAAAGGAGGAAGGAATTGAAAGAAAGAAAAAGAGAAAAAAGAAGGAAGGAAGGAAAGAGTAGAGAAAGGAAGGAAAAGAGAGAAAGAAAAGAATAATGGCCACACATTTTTGAAATCTGGTGATGCTCCATTGTTTATGTGGTCCTTATAAAGTTTATACATGGCAGTGTCGTTCATATTTTCCTTCCCTGGAAATTTTGCAGTTTGTGATATAAATCAGACTTTGCTGTGAGTGCCATTAAGACAGTTAACAAAAAGATTCCTGAAGCTGTCAAGGTCACAAAATGTATTCAGGAAGTTCGAAAGGCTGAATTGATATTCTGTACTATAGCTTCTTTATAACACCAGCTACTCAAGTCTCAGTCAGTGGTGGGAGAATGATTCTGGAATCAATGTCTCAATTGGTCCACTCTAGTCTTCTTTTTGTCAACTGTCTTGATTACATTCACAGGCGCTTTGCCCATTACACCTACCTTTTTAAAACAGTCACAGTTCTAATTTTACAATTCAAATGTGTCTATTTTTTTCAAGTTTAGGTTTCTCTTTGGATTATAAATTCCACATACAGAGGAGAATGTCTGTTTTGCTCTTTCTCCCATGCTGGATGAGTAAAATGTAACCGCCCAAATATTTGTATAAGTACATGAATTAATCATCTAGAGAGGGAGCATTTGAGTGAGCCAGTTGTAGCCAACTCATAAACTTGTGCAGGGTAATCTCTGTTTCTATTCTCAGAAAATAGCATTTATTCCATTTCTTTCATAGAGTTTTATCCCATATTGTTGTCATTGACTAGTTATATATTTTTCAATAAAAAGAAAGATAAAACTGCTTATAGTCCATCTTTAAGTTCATTATGGTCATTTTTTTCTCATAACATTTGGCTTGTATCAACCTAGAATCTATTACCCCCCAGAATTTTGCAAAATAATATTTATTAGAAGTGATCTAAACACCTGTGCAAGTCTCTAGACCCCCTAAAGACACTTCATATTTTCCTCTTATAGCAAAGCCCAGAATACAAAGAAACTAGAGCTCAAATCTACTGAGCAATAAAATTGACATGTTTTTTAAATTAGTACTTCTAAATTTTATTTTCCCAAAGGATACTCTTGCTCAAAATAAATATGCAAAAGACATGAGCAAGACCTGAACTCTGTATGACAGATAAAATAGGACCCAGGGAGTAACTGGTCTGTAGGGGAAGCAGAAACATACGGGTGATAGAAAAGTACCCTATCTGCACCTCCAGACTGTGGTCAAGGTGGGATCACATTAACACTTGGCTCTCACCTGCTCAGGCTGTGCCTCAGCTTTTCCACCCCATTGAAATCCTCATTCTTTGTCAGTTATGTCAGGAAGATCCAGGGAGTTAGACTCACAAAAGCCAAGAACAAGTCAGCTCACATTTCCCTTCTCTGGTGCATTCAAGAGCCCTGCCAATAATTCTTGCCTTTGCTGCACGTGTCCTGTGGAAACGTTGCTCGGCAGGGTAAAGCTAGCCTGGAATGGTAGCACGACTGGTGGTGAGTCTCAAAAAACTTTGCATTAGTTCATCTCCTTGAGCCTCAAGTCATGATTTTCCTCTTCTAATGTGTCTCCAAACCAGTCCCACAGGCTAAGTAGGGGGAAAATGTTACTTTATCATTTGCCCTTCTTAGTTCTCCTTCTTTTATTGGTGGAAAAGTTTCAAACTTCTCTCTTCATCCTCAAAATCCCAAATCTATCATAATTTCAACTTTTTCAGATAGAATTATTTGAAAAATTCTGGGTACAGTTATACAACCAGAATTTGACTATTAGATCGGTATCTGTTTGGACTAGTGCAGAAAGTTAGTCAGTGGCGGAAAAATTCATGAGCTTCTGCAGAAAGAAACAGATGGGAACCACAATCTTGGATACACTGGAAGTCTATAAATTTAGTCACTGGGTTTCAACTAATTACCCATTTGTTGTTGCTAGGAAACACAGGGGTATGAACTTCATTAAAGGTGTGACCAATTACTGATGGAAATCTAGATAAGGACAGTGGTAACAGGCATAGGCATCTTCAGTATTGTAGTCTGATTTTCTGAGATCTGGTGCCCACACTTGCTTATTTGGGACCTCCCATTTGTGTTTTAAAGACATTTTTAATTATCTATCTTTTGAGATACTGGAGACCAGTAACCATGGTATATACATTTAATTCAGGCAAAATTAGTTGGATTTAATTCAGTATAAAAACAAAAGATATCATTACAGATACTAAGCATTAAGCACATGATTAAGATACTGAAGACACAGAAATAAAAGGAAGGTTATATGTGGATTTGGACGTCTACTGCAGGTAAACTCAATAACTAGCATAGTGTATCCTATCTAGTCAATGAGTAATTAAAAATGAATACTGGAATTTGTGAATAAGTATTGGTTCATTTGTTTTGCTTTGACTGATGTGTATCAAAGTTATCTAAATGTTCAGCTGTGACACTTCCATCTTCCTTTGTATTACTTTTGCTCTGACACAGTCATTTACAGCTGAGTTAGAAGGGGATATAGTTCATACGTAAATTAGATATTATTTCAGCCAAGACATTAGCATTCTGTCTGCAGCATAAGTATAATATCATGCATTTGTAGGTATATGATGTCTGTACTCACAGTTTTTCCAAGTTGTTCTGCTATATTCTGTGGCTTGAAACTAAGGAATGAGCATCCAGAGATAAAGGAGATTTTTGCGCCAAATCTTATATTTCTTATATCACTGAGATCTAAGCCTGGTAATTATAAAGTGAAAACATCATTAGAAACCCAGTTTTAAAAATTTACTTCAATATGTTTTATTAGTTGTATCATATAATTCTTAACAATATCGTTTTTTCCATGCTCCATGTGATAATGATTGAACTTAAGAATTGTTACCGTCACTAAAAGTCTTATCTCTGAAGTCAAACAGAGCTGAACCTAGATTTTAAGCACTACAGTCCAAAAAGGCAGAGTATTTTGCGTGCGATTCATATAACATTCCTCTCTAATACCTACAGGGCTGATCTAAATTTGACTTACACTGAACAAGTGTACAAGTAAATCTCAGTTTTTAACTTGTCATCGTGACAGCATGTAGTATTGTTTTCTTTTAAAACTATGTGTTTACTCTAAAATGATACATTTTCCACCTTAAACAGTTGGAACAATACAAAAGTGTGCTGTTTGGATTTTGTAGCTTACTTCCTGAGGCAACCACTGTTAACATCGTAATGAATGTCCTACCAGGCATTTTTCTACACACATTCACACCACTTACACATGCTATTAAAAAAAAAAAAACTCATATTATACATATTGTTATGCAAAATACATTTTCACTTGATATGTTGGAGCCAGTTTTCCATGTCAGAACATGTGAATTCATTGCATTTATTTTCATTAGCGTTTGATGGTTTTAAAAAACCCATCTGTGTTCTTCTTTCTGTGACCTCGTGGGTAAGAAGTTAAAGGCAGGCTTCGGCATCCACTCTGCTGCTTTAAATAGGGAAGCCCTGCTTACAGCTGTTTTATAGACCGGGGACTCATAATTTTATTTAAAAAGAGTTTTATTTCAGAAAGATGATGTCCGTATAGGATCACTAAAACAATACTACTTTTAGAACAAAGATATGTGGAGAAATAACGATTTTAGATTTTGTGGTATGTTTGTTTGAAATAATGCCTTCTCCCATGATTTTTACAGTTTTTTTCCCAAGACTTGAAATTCATTCACTTCAGAGAAAGTGAAAGAAATGTTCTCTGGAGACTCAGTTCATTTATTTTCTTTTGTGAAGAACCTGATGCTAAAATTAACTCTACTGTAACTTTGCTCTGTCTTCTGAGAATGAAGTATGAAAATTCATACATAAATATGGAATTCTTTGATAAGATTAAGCTTTGTTCATTTTAGCTTCCTTTATACAATAATTTTAGGCCTCCATTTCTGTTTAATGTTAACTTTGATTTAATTTAATATAAAATTAATTTATGTGTTTCAGCATAATAAGTCATTTTACAAGTGTAGGCTGGTTAACTGGATCCTGTGGGGATGGTTGAGAGATTTACAATGGATAATCTTTTGAATCCTGTCACTGTTTTTCAAAGTTTGGCTTTTGAAAACTTTGCCCCCATTTCTAAAGTGACTCTTCTCTTTAGAAACTTTTTCTAACCCTTGTTCCTTAAAGTCTCATTATACCTAATAAATAATAATAAATATTGTGATTTATAAATTTGGTAATAAATCATTAGAATTTTTTCTTTAAATTCTCACTTGACATGGGTTCTGTAAAGGCCGTTCACCACCATGGACAGTTATATGAACGCTGTAAACAGGCTACGTGATCGTGACATTAACCTCTATCACTTACCAGCTCTAATTTCAGCTACTCAAATTCTCCTGTATCTTAGTTCTGTTATCAGTAAAATAGAAATGACAGTTGCAACTACTACAGAGGGGTTGTATCGATTAATGAAGTAGTAAACACAAAGAATTGAGAAAGATACTAGAGATCTGAAAAACATTATGTATTAGGTATAATTATTATTCTGAAATTTTATGCTTTCCCCATCTGTCATTGTTTCTAGTAATGATCATCATTAATCATCATTTTTAACATTTATCAAATATTTGCCATGTCACAAACATTCTGCTTAAGTGCATTAAGTATAGTAACTCATTGACTCTGCACAGATATATTTGAGATCTGTGTTACTACTATGACTGTTTCATAGCTTAAAAGTAAAAATTTAAAACATGAGATTTTGAGAGGTTCAGCATTGTACAGTGATCCCACAGATTATAGGTAGAAAATCAGGGATTTGAGTCCACATCATGTCCATACATTTAACCAGGTACAGGGCTTTCTACCACCATGAAATCTTTATTTGCCCTTGTGATGATCTATCTTTCTGTTCTTAATTTCTCTGCCCCGATAGTATCATCTCTTTTTGATGGTGCAGAGTATGTTCCATTTTGCTGAGCTTGCCCTGCTAATATCTCTCAATCTCCTGGGAGCGCCTTTTCCCCATTTCTTCACAGAAATCGTTTTCACTTCTGCCTCTGGTTTCCTGTCTTCCCACTCTCACTTTTGTTTGCTCCTATGGTCCTGTACTATTTTCAGGTCAGTTGACCACTTTGACCTGCACCACGGTAAATTTTTTCTATGATCTTGAATATTGATTAGGCTCCTTTCCTTTGTAATCAGTTCCACCAAGAAAATTCTACAAACATTCCCAGGGGCTGAAACGAGGGGATGTCTGTGTGATGAAACTCATTCACTTCTAAGAAATGCTCCTCCTAATCATGAATAAACCTGTGCCTTACACACAAAAAGAGACTTGTTTGGCTTCCTCATAAGTCTGGATAGGTTACTAGTCTTCTGTGTTGTGTTGGTTGCATCTGTGTTGGTTCCATCTCTATCCTCCAGCAGTAATCTCAGGACAGCTTTGTCTGCCAGCTTTGTTCTGTCTTTGTTTTTCCATGTGATCTCTCCAGAGCCAGACAGAATTTACATCAACTTTTATAACCTAAAATCAGAAGACATTAAATATAACTTCCACCACATTCTATTTTTTTGAAGCAAGCACAAAGCTTGCCTGAGTTAAAGATGAAAAGAAATCGGAACCATCTCTTGATAAGGGATGGCAGAATTTTAGAAGAGCATAGAGGACTAGAAATATTTTTGGTCCATTTTTTTTAAAAATACAGTATATCGTACATCCAATTTGCTCCCAAAGTCTGTATTAATGTCAAGGTTTCATCAAAAACCTCTCTTTTGGGGGCACTTACCTTCCTTCTAAAGATCACCTTTAGAAATATCTTTAGTGAATAACTGTGTGTGATAATGGACTGTAAGATTTTCTTTGCCTGAAAATGTTTATATAATTCTCATACTTTAAAGAAAATATGGTAAACACAAAGTTCCAGAATCACAGTTATTTTTTTCTCAGGACTTTGAAGGTATTATTCTACTGTATGTTGTTATTCAGTTTTTGGCTTCTATATTGGTTTTTATTGCTGTTCTATATTTTTTTATGAAGTGTCTAAATGTTAATATATTGTTTTAGAAAATTATTCTTGGAATTTATTAAGGCTTTCTAAATGTAAGAATTGGTAGCTTTCATGATTATAAGAAATCTTCAGTCACTTTTCACATTATCTTTCCCAAGTTGTCTCTATTTTTAATTCTCTCATTAAACTTGTGTTAAATTTTCTCACTCTATATTCAATATTGCAACTCTTTATCTTATATGTTTTCCTTAATTTTGTGTTTGTAAAATGTACTCTAGTTCTAGTGAAATATCAGAAATTTCTTTTGATATTCCATATTTATCTCATCACTTTAGTCAATTTATGCTGCCCATTGGATTCTAATATTAATATATATTTTAGTGTATTTTATATATTCATGGATTTCTAATTATTAATATATTTATTATTTGATATTTAATGTGTTCTTTTTCCAATATGCCTCCTCAATTTCAATAGCCTCATACTATTTTAAATACTTTCTGTCTCCTTTTTATTTCTTAGCCATATTAAATGTATTTAATTTTCATATATGATAGGGAAGAGGTCATCCATTTTGTTGGTGTGGTTCTGTAGATGTTTTTCTGATTACCTCTCATGATTTGTTCCTTTAAGAGCTTAATGATACTTCTCTATAACCTCATTTTCCTAAATTTTTTTAAACCTAGTGTCTTAAAGAGGAATATTTGTTTCTATCATGCTTCTACAACTTTAATCACCGTGAAAAATTAGCTAAATATTCTGCTTATTTTGTGGGTATGTGGGGGGGATTATAAAAGTGCGTAAACTCTAGACCCAAGCCCACATGAGTAAAAAGCCTGAGTTTGGGAGTCTTCAAGTATCATTCTTCTTCTTTCCCTCCTCTTCTACCTCCTTTTTCTTTACCTCTTTCTTCACCATTATACCCCTTAGGTTGTCACTATACCAGTTGTCTTTGCTTTTTTACAGTTGCCCTGATCTGCCCACCAACCTGTTGGCCTCAGATTTTGTATCATGTTATTCAGTTGCACAGACTGTCCCACCTGCACCTCAAGTGTCCTGATCAGGTGCTCCCCCACCACAACAGTAGGTGCCCCTCACTGTGTACTGAAGTGTCTTTGGTAAAAATTCAAGCTCTAGGATCAGCAAAGGCCTCAAAGTCAAAAGCTGGATCTAGTTATAACTTGAACCCCTGGACTGAATCTGTTTTGCATGTTTGCTTTCCATGGAAGATCAGCTTAGGAATGCGTTTCAAAAGGAATATTTTCTATTATATACCGCCTTTTTAAGGATGCTATATTAGAATTGATTTATCTGAATATAAAGAAATTACTACAGGATTAGAAGCACCATTTTTGATATTTGAGCCTTCTGTCTCTGGCATCCATTTCAAATCTGAATTCAATAACTGCTCTAAAATCTTTATCCTCACCTCATTATATTAATGCATATTAGGAATAGAAAACTCTTCAAGCTCATAATTTAGCTTTGCATTAACTATATTCCTAGTCTCCGACCTATGTCTTTATATTACTGCACTGTACTGTATATTATATATTATATAACACAGGACTTCTAGCCCTATGACTATCACTCTCTTATTCTTGAAAATTTTGTGGACTACCAATCCCTGTTTGTCATCTTCATATTTGCTTTAATAAAATAATTACTGTAGTAGTTTTTTGTTTGTTTGTTTGTTTGTTTTACATTTAAGCTACATTTAGCTTTTTGAAGTCTTATGTATTCAGGGCCCCAGTTGTCAACACCACCTTGAGGGCATCAAATGCACTGTGTTGTGCCTCGTATTTTCCTGTACCTGTGGCATATAGCCCTCGTTTTTCACTCCTCTCTACCCACCCTTTCTCTTATTCACACAGCTTTCTTTAGTTTGCAGCATTCTAGCCTGCTCTTTATGCTGTTCTGTTTTTGTTTTTGCTTTTTTCTGTTTAACAGTGTAATAATTGCTGGTTGGATCAGAGCACTATGTCTTCATTTATTTTACATTTTGCTTGTCTGCTTTAAGGCCAAGCTGTTTGTTTTGATTATGCACTTCTTTATATTTGGATTTATGATATGTTCCAAAGCAAGAGAAATGAAGTTAATGAACATTCATTCGTTCAAAAACTTGGGCTCCCTTCCACCTCCTAACGTGGTATAATTCCACTAAAGACATATCTCCATTTACTCCTATTCCTCCCTGAGACTTTCTTCCATATGGCATTTCTTTTCTGAGTTTCACTTAGAGATTTAAGTTAGTATATATGCTAGGGACGAATGTTATGAAATTACCTTATCCACACACCAGCAGAAATAATTATCACCTTGAATCTCATCTGATGAAACTTGATACATTTTAACTCATCTTTCCTTTCAAATTTGTCAAAGTTTTGTTTAACAATAGAATATTGCTGTTCTAGACTTTTCAATTATTCCTATTAACCCTTTAGTTACAAATTTAAGATGCAAACTCTCCGTTTCCTCCTGGTTCTTAATTTTCCCCAGGGAAGAAGTACTCAATTTGAATTGTAAACTCTTAAACTGTCAAAGCCCATTTTGTCCCTAAGTAGTGTTAAATTCTCCAGGTAAATCGCAGCAACAAGCATCTTGACCCTTAGGTCCTTCCTCTGTTTCTTAATGTGTATGCCTCAGAACTCCCACAGAACTCTTTTAGGAATAACAAAATCCTTTATAACATTAAATATCTGCAAAATCGTCTTAAAGTCTATTATCATTATGGATTTGTATGGCAAATAAATGTAGCAAGAATTCAAGTTGCTAAAATTCTTTTAAAAAGAAAGGAACTGAGACTTAAAGAGATGAAATAACCCACTAACATTTATAGAGATGTTAAATTGCAGAGCTGAGGCAAGAACTAGTGTCTGTCAATACAAAATCAGACCCCAGGAAAATTGCAAACCCTTAAAACGCATTTAGGAAATTAAGCTGAAGAGTATGGTGCATTAGACCTGGAAATCTGAACACTCACAGTCAATTCCTCAGGTGGTAGCTGTCAAGAAGTTTGACGCTTCTGCCATTACCAAACTCTCTTGACGCTAGTAATCCCAAGGCTCTGTGTCTCCCTATCGACTAAGGACACTCATGCAAATAGCCCACTTAATGTAAGGAAGCAAACTTTTGACCATTGTTTTCATAGGAAATGTGAGGAAATTTAAGTAGAAAAGTGTGAGCTAATAAATCACCACTTTAGCTATGGGGAGCAGCTAAGAATCTTTCACAGTGTTAATGAGGTTTTAATACCAGTCTTCCTTTGTTATCCGTCTTGCTTGTTCTACACTAGTAACTCTTTTTTACCACATCAAAGAGGCTTGGAAATTGCTTGATGAAACATCCATCCATGCTGGTAAAAGTGCCTTCATGATTAGATTTCTGGCTGTGTAGCTTTGCTTTTGTGGTGCTCCATCCAGCTCAATAATCAGAAAGGTCACAAGATAGTTCTTTTTAGACCAGCCAATGTTACAAAGCTGACAAAATGCTGGAAATGGATTTTGTCATATGTCCCTGATACAAAAGAATCAGCAATGCCATTCTCTTTAGTAAAGACAATTAGTGTAAGTTTATTCCAAAGAAGCACATGTGATAATTAATGGACTGGAGACGGCAAGAAGTATACACAGAGATGAGAGCTTTGGTCAGTTAATTGACCAAAGCTTCATTTTGTCAAAAAGCTTAGCAACTTTTGTTCTTCATGACCCAGTGTTTAGAAATGTGTGGCTGTCAAGGCAGCTGTACAGAGCATCTGCTAAATAAATAGTGCAGAGCTGAATATGGGAAAGTAGATTCAAAACTCGATTCAGTTACAAGGAATGGGCCCTATGAGATCGTGGGAGCTCAGCTAAGCTGCCTCAGTAGGGTTTTTCTTCTGATGCTGGCGCTTGAACTTCACAGCACAGGCAGTCAGGAAGTGATGATGGCTGTCATGTGGGGAAGATCAAGGGCAGGCTGGAATCCACAAGCATGAGCTGGAACCCTGCAAGGACAGGCTGATTCTTATCTCCTCTCTTCTGGGTGACAAGAGTATCCCGCAGAAGCTGGCACCTTTTGTCACAGAGCTAAGCACGCACATCTAGCTGAGGAGTCAGAAATGCTGAAGGAGGACCCAAGGAGAAGACAGGACAGGTGCAGACCTAGCGGCTGCTTTATGCTAGTGGAGGTGAGTCAGTAGCTCAGCAGCAAAGTGTGTGAGCTACAGAAGTGGCTGTTTTCTCTTCTGCCACCAAATCTCCTTTGTGGCCCTCTCTAAAAAGAAACATACAAGAAAAAGAACTCTGGGAAGTGTAGTTCAGCCTAGCCACGTTTACTTCTCCCAATATTCTTTATAAACGGAATTGGCCATGTTCTCTGTTAAGCTGTGAGTGTGGGACATTAAGACCATCTAGTTAGCAGTTGAGCTGGGTTTTGATTCTTGTTTTTGTAGTTACTTAATGTCCATCACAGGATTCAGATTATTCCAGAGGTGACCCGCTGTTACCTTGGGCTTAGTGTATTCCAAACTCTATTTCGTTAATTTTTTCTTCTCTCTTGAGTTGCCTCTCCATGTTTCTCAAAATTATATGACCATTTATGTGTGGGGATCTATGTCTGGGATTTTAGAGTGAATCTGTAGATCAGCTTGGGAAGACATAATTTCTTAATATTGATACTTGCAGTGCATAAGCATTGTATCTCTCTCTTTTTTTTAAGCTTTAATTCTTCTATAAGAGATTTATAACTTTTACCACAAAAATCCTATACATATCTTGTTATATTTATATTCAGTGATTTGGGGATTTTGGTACTATTGTTAATGGTACTGTTTTATTATTTAAATTTCAATTGAAATAAAACTTAAATAGTAGCAGTAAGCTAGCATGTAGAAATAGAATTAATTTTAGCAAACTGATCTTTTATCTTGTAACTTTGCATAAGAGTTACTGGTTCTAAGAGTTTTCCTGAAGAGTCCTTGGAATTTTCTGTGTAGACAGTCATAGCATCTTCAAAAAGAAAGGGTTATTTCTTTTCTAATAGGTATCACCCTTACTTCCTTTCTTCCCTCGTTTTGCTAGCTAATCCTTCCACTACAAGGTTGAACTTGAATGGTTAGAGAAGAATGTGTTCTGGGTCATCTTTTGCTCCTTTATCAATTCCTTGGAAGAAGTGATACTTTTCCTAAGGAGAATTTAATATCATTTTCATGTTACTTGTTATCAAGTCTTTCACAAATTAGTTGTCCCCATAGATTGGGAAGGTGGAGTTATGAAACTCTTAAGATGTGAAGAGCTGAGAGAACAGTGCAGAAATGATCTTCAGACATATTAAAAAGACAGGGAAACTCACACACAAAAATGAACTGGCCTCATCAACCTCAAACAGCATTGGACTACTCATAGTTTCTTTACGTGCTGTACACTAAATGGTATATAAGCCTGGAAATTCTAGAAGCTACTACCGTTGGCTTATTTTCTTTGAAAATCATTGACCTCTCTTAAGGGTCCAAATGCTGCTGCAAGCTTTCTCCATAGGCCAAGGGTCTCTCTCTGGTCATTAGATAAGATCATATTCTTGTGGGTGGTAATGGGTTTCTCTGAAATAGTGGATATTTCTGTTGTTAATTATGTATTTGGAAGAGATCAAGGGCCAAACCACAAGAACCGAGGAAGGCAGGGAGAAAGATACTTTCTTACAAAGCATTGACACTGGCATCGACACTGGAGGTGGAAAAATGTTTGACAAAATCCATGAAGAGACAACCCAGTTCTCAACATGGTCACCATGGCAGTGGTGCTGGACATGTGGGCTTTAGTAGGCATATAAATGACTCCTTTTTGTATTATACTTCTTTCCTTATATTTAAATCTGTAATAATATCTCATCACAGTTTACCATCAGGTTTTAGCTATTCCTGTGAGTCATTTAAGCAAAGGTCTGTGACCATACTGGGGACAAAGCAAAAAAGAGAAAAATCATAGCAGCCTGAGGGAAGACACGTGTCCAGGAACTTTAGGAAACAACTCCAGTGGAAAGAGCCAAGGCCTAAGGAGAAAGCATGCAACAGGCATTTTCCCTGTTCCCGGGACAGGTTTGTGACAGATGGAAGCATCCTCCTGTTAATCCAAGATACACCGAAAAGGTGACTATGGAAACATATAAAACCAGCAAAATAGGACTCCCCACAGTAAAGCAGAAGGAAAGAATGTAGCGATAAAATTTAGTTTCTGAACAACAATAACAAACCCTTAAACTGATAAAATATGTGAAATCAGATTCATGTTATAAAAAATTGAGCCGCTGAAAGTTGGGTCCGTCTAGAATGATTCATTTAAAATGATAATTCACCTGCCAGAGTGAAAGTATGACAGCTAAAGCACAAACAAAAGATTTTCTAAAAAGAAAGTATGACACTAGCTTCATATTCAGTGAGAATAGGAACACATGTATTAAATCTCTTAACTGACATTAAAGGGGAAAGCATTTTAAATTCAGAGTGGACCACATTAGACTTTGCATCTGGGTCAGTTTGTCGTCCTTGTGACAGTTCTTTGGGCATATGGATCCAGAAATCTAAACAAACTGCCCAAGGAGCCCTACATTTGTTCCTGAAAACGGACAAGGCAGCCTGCTGACGGCTGGATGCTTGTGTGAAACTGCTCAGATGCACAGCCGTGATGCCTGTGGGATGCCACATCCCGAGCCCGTGTTTGCCGGCTAAACTCAGTCTGTCTGGAAATGAGAAGAATGAAAAAAGGATTCTCTTGCCTGGACTTGTCTGACGAATCACATTCTTGGTCTGATCTGCTCGTAGCAGTTGCAGTTATGTTTAGATAAAGGACTAAAATCGCCTCCCGTTTCCCACCTCCATCTTACATCCAGTAGGCTAACCTTTATGAGAATTCCTCTTTATTCATCCATTCATCAAGTGTCTGTTGAGTGCCTATGATGCTGCGCTGGCCACTGGGAATACAGATGGACAGATCCTCGTTTGTCAAGGAGCCCAGCCCAGTGATGAAGGAAGAAAGAGAACAGATAATTACCATAGATCCGTCAGCAAAGTTGCTTGATTGCAGGCAACTGAAGGGAACTGTTTAATCCCACCAAGATGCTACTGTTATCTGTTACTGTCATAGAAGAGGCTTTGCTGAGTCTACAATGTGGAGAATGGGGTAGAGTCCTCAGAGGGAAAAAAAATCAAGATGCTGATAAGTGATAGAGATGAGTTTTTACTTTTTTTATTTTTCTTTCACATTGAATGTGGTTAACACGTGGAATTGAGTTAGGAAGCTCAGTATTTTTCTGCTTGAGGGACAGCAAAGGAATTAAGCGGATTTTATAAAGCAATGATGGGAAGTAAAGGCTGACAGGCTCCACTCTCTCCCTAATACCCAAGGCAGACATTTCTAACAAAGCTCACATCTGCACTTTCCCTTCCCAATAAACTGCTCCCAAGCTGTCATCACCAGCCATCAGGCTCCCTGTGTGGAACAAGGCTTTTCTCTGTTTCTCGCGGAGCAATTGTACTTTCTAGTATGGTGTAAGAGTCTGTCTTAGTTTGCAGTCTCTCTGAAGTGTTCTGGAAGGTAGATAACAACCCTATTCCAGCAAGATATTCAGCTGACTTTTGGTTGGCTTTCAAAATTTCCAGAGCCTGTATTTTGTGCTGTTACCTAGTGTCTTGTCAGTCTGCCCTAGCTGAGTGAGCTTGAGATTGAATTCGAAGTCAACTCTGTTTCTTTTAGCATTTCTCGGATAACTAATATTGATATGGTATTTTTGTCGATGTAGACAAGAGTTTCCAACACTCAAGGAACTTTTAATACCTCTAGTTATATTTAATAATTGATGAATATATCATTTCCTTCGAGACCTGTTCCTTGATCGCCTTGTGTGGTGAAATCATATTTTCTATCCTTCATTCTGCTGCATTTTTCTTTGTAAGATATTACTTTTTATACATTAATTTGTTTGTTTGTATGTCACTCTTTTCCACTAGAATATATGCTCATGAGGGCAGATCATTTTATCTGTCTTATTCACCATGTAACCTCAGTACCTAACAATTAAACCTGTCAAATATTTAATGCTTAATTGAAATATGAAGCAATTGTGAGAAGCAGGCATGGCACAAGCACTGTTTTGATGAGAAAGCAAAATCAGAGGGTCTCTTGTCTTGATTAAAGTTCACACACAGTAAACAGCACAGTTCCTATGCCTTTGTTGTTTTCTTTTTAGCTTAAGCTTACATGGTGCTTGTTGGTAGCCTGTTCTCCTTCAGATGAGGTTGATAACCAGAGAAAATTCAACAAAACTTAGTATTTAAGGAAAAAACCTGATACATAGAGAAATCTAAAAAGCATTTGGAGTCATTAACTTTTAAACAAGACTGGCACTTTTATGGCTAGCCATAACATGAGTGGTGTATACAAGAGCCTACCAGATTCATTAAAGCACTCTCTAGAAAGCTCAACAGTTCACAAAACTAATAAAAGAGAAATTTCAGAGGCTTTCTTTTATGCTTGTCAGTTAACTCTCCTAAGTTATTTCAGCTCATTTTTATTTGCCTGACACCTTCTCTCACAGCAGTCCATTTAATTGACGTTACCCTTAATGAGCATTCAAGAGAAGCAATTGAAAATTGATGTTATTTTCTTATTTCCTACTACTTTCTTTTGTCCTTACAAGTTTATTCCAAGTTTTCCTATTTTAAAATAATTATGATTCCCATTTAAAGAAATTCTGGATTTCAATATTAAATTTGTTGTATTCTATGATATAATAAAATGAAAAACAAAGACTTCCACATATACTTAGGATTCATTTCGAATTGCACATACCTATTTTTATAAATATGTAATAATGGTATATATGTTCCAGGTACCTAAATTACATAAATATTATTAAGTTGCTAAATTGCTTGACATGACTTTTTGGATTTCTGGCTTTGTCAGTGATTTAGTTGGTTAATAGCAGACAGCTAAATATTTCATTGCTGCTATTTATTTGTAACCTTGAGATACTCTAAAGCAGCAAATAAAAAAAAAGTTTCACCCTCCAACAAATATCTCCTTTGACCAAACTCAATAGCAACACAACCTCCTCTAAAGCTGTCCAAAACACAAAGCTAACACAACATGGGCTTAAGCTCATTGCAATGACACCCAGGTGCACTGTTCACCCAGCATTCTTTCCATTTCATTTACTTTCTTCGAACTGGGAGAGGTGAGCAAATCACCAATGAGGCTAAAATTCTCTCCAATATATTCGTTTCCACCCTTGCTTTTGAACAGTCAGAAAGGCAGTAAATTGCTTGGTAGTGAATTGTTTCCCAATTCTCCCCTGTGAACCACTTTTCAGACAGTGATGCATGCTCTATTTCCAGTATTTTCTGGCTTCCAAATTTTCAGAATAGAATATGTCTTGAGGGAACCTCAGTGTCCTTGTTCTCATACACTGGTGACAACAGAGTGCCAAAACTTTTTTATGTATTTATTTATTTTTAGTGGAGATTGGCCTGTGTTCCTTCATGGATTGGTGGATTTAGGCCAAATCTCTACTGGGAGAAAGTTTGTGCTTTCACACACTGGGTTCAGGGCCACTACAACTACTTAATAGGCATGTGAATCTGGGCAACGTGCGTAAGCTCTCTGTGCCACCATTTTCTCTTTTGTAAGACGGGAAGAATAATAATAATGTTTACCTTATAGGATGGCATGCAAATCATTTAATGAATATAAAGTGCATAGAATGGTGTGTTGCACTGTGTACTTTTAAGTAAGGCTTTGCTGTTACTGTTACTCAGTACACACACACACACACACACACACACAAATGCTCTTTCATTACTGTTGACATGAATTGTGTTTATTTTCCTCCTGTTAAATAATTTAGCATTTTATAATGAAGTTGTTGACATCATTATAGATCTATTAATGCTGTATTTTAATATGCAAATTTGTGTGATAGGGCTTAATTATGGGTAATTTTTTTAAATTTTCAGTTTACATATAAACCTGTATTTTAAAATAAATATTCAGTATCACTTTCTCAAGCCATGTGATCAATATGATTCAGACAAATTAGTAATAACCAGTTTTAATGCCAGATATTTTTGTTACCAAAAAGTGGGAGACTTCTACTATGAGCTACTCTACAGCATGCTAAGCTGTAACTACTGCAATCATTTTGGACTTTCTACTGAACAGATCTTTGTAATTTTGCATGTCCATGAGGAAGTCAATTGCAAAAAAAAAAGTCACTCTTACAAACACAAAGCCATTTCAACCATGAAGCTCTCAGAGCCCATGAATCCCTCAGGACAAGAGAGGAGAGGCATTTGTTTTAGCTCTGTAGGATATTTTATGATGAAGGCCAGTGATGCTAGTTTTCTTATTTTTTTCTTTAATACGTATTTATTAAGAACCTATCATTTGCAAAATTTGGCAAATAAATAAGACCTGAATCTAATTTCAGTACATTTTCACAATCCTATGTACAGGATAGATGTATGAACAAATAATTTCAAACATGTGTTAGAATTATTATACTGTCTACCTAAGATAAAGGAATAGGACACAAGAGGGAGTAAGCACTTACTCTGCTGCAGGACGAGGGTGGAAACAAAGGTTTACAAAAAGGAAATAAGCAAGTTTTGACTTAAAGCTTACATAAGGCTTAGCCAAAATTTAATTGTAGTAAGTGATGCTTTGGATACCTTAATATATGCTAAGTAGTTCATTTGCATATGTTATCTCATCTACTCACATCATAATCCATGGTCTAGGTATTGTTTTTATCTATTTTGATAGAGTCATTGAGGGACAGAGATATTCAGAACTTTGCCCAAAGGTATACAGTTAAATAGGAGAGGCTGGCGTTTGATCCTTGCTGAATACCTATTCCAACCTCCAGACTGTACTGTTGTTTCTGTAAGGAGAGAAGGGCATTTCTGGCAGAAGTCACATGTGCAAAAGCCAGAGGAATGAAAAAGAATGGTGCTTTGGAAAACTAGATAATTTGGCATGGCTGGAGCAAAGGCTGCATTTTGGGAATGGTAGGGTAAAGGATTTGATGGAAGTGCCAGAAATCAGACAAAAGGGATTGTATGTGCTGTGGATGTGAATGATGACATGGAGCAATACAAGACAATAGGTCAGGTAACCAGTGACAGACAACCGCAATAATCAAGGTTAGGACTGCTGGTAGACTGAGAAAAGCAAAATAGTGAATATAAAGAGGCACGTAATACTTAGCAAGAAAGGGATGATGCAATGGAGCAGGGATAGGGTTTGAAAGTGAATTGGATGTGGTACATAGCAAATGTTAGAATAAATTACATATTTATAACCTGGGCCAAATTCACAGACAGTAGTGCCACAAACCAGGAAACAAGAAGGAGAGTTGCTTTCGTTCAGTTGCTGCCTTTCAGTTTCATGTGCATCTTTTAAATATGCTTATGTCTGGTGAACCATTGTGAAAGCAATAACTATTCATCAGAAGTGTATCCAGACAGGCAAGCCTCTCTCCTAAACCCTTGGGCAACCACAGAGTAACAGTTTTCCTTTTGTGGGCAAGAAAGAATCTCCCTTCATCCTCAATA
The DNA here is from genome assembly GCF_048773025.1 of Camelus bactrianus. Classification (NCBI taxonomy): domain Eukaryota; kingdom Metazoa; phylum Chordata; class Mammalia; order Artiodactyla; family Camelidae; genus Camelus; species Camelus bactrianus. The sequence goes on from NC_133548.1 coordinate 31,448,808, forward strand.
TTCAGTCACTGAAAGAATCCAGTTTCATGGGTTTCCTTTTCAGCCTCTGAGTCAGAAATTCCAGCAAACTGTTTGGGAAACAGCTGACATTTTTTGAGATATACAAATTGTTTTCATAGACATTATCTCACCAACAGTCATTTCTTCCCTGTGAGGTGGGCCAAGAAACAATTTATCTCTCTTTGAAGGACAAAAAGAGGTCAAATGACTCACCTGCAGAGCTGGAAATAGAAGCTCCATCTCTGGAATCAGCTCTGTGTGTAAGAGGAACTAGCTAATGACTTCATAAATGAGTGTGAGTTAAAGGTTATTGATATTTCACAAGACTTGAGTTGTTGGACTCACCATTTACTGGTAAACAAAAAGAGCTCAGAAGTAGAAGAGGAATTCAAGATTGTTGGTTTTTTTGAAGATAGGCAGGTTTTCCTATTTCTGTGTAAGCCTTCCTCTGACCCAAAGTATTCTGTAAACAGGAATCTTCAGGTAATTTTCAATATCAGTGGAATATCCTCAGCACAAGGACAGAAATGTCTGCTGAATTTAATGTACTTTCATATTATGTAGCATCCATGCTGCTACCAGTCGTCACTGTATGGAGATGGGGCAGTACAAGTGCTACTTAATACGTGATGAATTTGTATAATCCGGATGTTTATGCCATGGGAAACATTCTGAGAACTGGTTCTGTTTCTATGTTCTTTATTATACAGTGGTAAAATCGTGGATGCAACACCATAGCCCCTATTCCCAATGAAGAAATATCTACATTTCAGGAAAAGATGGTGAATGATCACTTTCTCTTCCTTGAAATAATTGTTTTTTAACCTAGTTTTCAGGATTCATCAATCACTCGGTATGGTTTTTTGGGGTTTTTTCCTGTATACTTCTAGTCATCCCTTGCTAGTGTATTTTCTTATTCCTCCTCAAATTAGTAAAATCCAAGCCTTGGGTTGTTCCAAGTCTTATCCCTCCAACTCCTCCTCTCCTCTGTGTGCCCAGTGCCTAAGTGATCTCATTTCTTTTTCATTCTTCCTCAGGCTCACTGTAGTCCATTTATACTGGCTTCCTGACCTCACCAGGGAGACCAGCTTCAGGGCCTTTGCACTTACTGTTTCTTCTATCCGTGGTGATTTTAATAATTTACAATACATGTACAATAACTATTTACACTGACTGTCCCCTCTCTCAGTTAAGGCCTTTCTTGTTTCTTGAGGTCAAGAACTTTACACTGCTTTCCACATTCCCACAATCCAATCCTCTTTCCTTGCCTTACTTTTTCTCCTTTGAAATTATCACTATTTAACACACTGTGCAAAAATTTATTTATTCATATTACTTATTTTCCATTTATTTACTAACATGTAAATTTTGTAAGGGTAAGAAAATTGTTCTGTACTATGTCCTATGTATCATAAAATACAAAGGGTCGTGACTCAATGTATATTCATTAAGCGAATGAAGGAAAACTAATTTTATGGTTAATAGAATAGCATGAATTTTACAAAACATGTTGGTCATACTGTGTCATCCGATCATGAAAAATGTTTGCTACTTGTCACAGACCTATCAAAAGTCTTGTGTGTATTTAATCTGTTAAGCTGAATCATATAAAATTGACCAAAAAATGTTGAACTATGAAAACATTAGTTTCATATGGCTTAACCTAGATGTAAAATGAGATCCAGGAAAAATGCACAGTATTCTTGATAAATATTCTATGAATAAACTTTTTCTGTTTCTTCCTCAATGATAATTGTTTCTTCCTTGACTTCTTGAGGTTTGTAGATATAGTTCTCCAATTATAAAACCTACAAAACCTGTAATTTGCATTAAAAACAAAAAGCCTGCCAGTTACCCAGAGCACAACCACGTGTAATGTAGCACTACTTCTGCTGCTGTCACCCGCAGATTAAATGCTGACAGTTGCCATGTAGGGGAACATCTGTCTCTGGACTTAACCTGTATTTATCCTCATAAAAAGATGATTAGCTTTCAGCTATTTTTTTATTAGACAAATATACACAAAAATCAATCAACTCTACAAAATATTTTGAAATATTTAGTCCAGGTCTCTTTTTTTCTATTATCTTTATATTTTTCTTTTAAGTGGTCTTCCTCTGAGCAAACTTAGGTACTTCAGATTGGGAAAAATTCTTTGAAAAAGATTTTTTAAGGATAAAAGGCATACAGAAAGAACAGGAAAGAAAATGAAAAGAAAAAAATAATGTTCACTGCTTTGCCCTTGAATGAAAATGATTTCAGTGAATTTGTTACACATTAAAAAATAAACCATAATAATCATACCTAAATCTCTCCCATTGTTTATCCTCCACTACTTAAATCAATTGCCTCTGCTAGTTTTATTCAGTCTGTCTCTTCCAAATAATAAATGCCCTCAAGTACCTTCAATCCAATGGAATATGGGATTTCTACTTACAGTAAAGTGTAGAAAAAGAAAAAAAAAATGCCTTTGGAATCAGGGGAGGCAGGTTCAGATGAGATACTAATGTAGATGGGCAGTTAAAAAGGGAAACTAATTAATCACCTTGATGTGATTATCATTGTCCTGGTACTTTTCCACAACAATCTTGCACAGTAAGATTTGTTCATCTCCATTATACAACATGAATAGAAAATAAGGAAATTTAACAATTTTATCAAACTAACATTTAAAAAATATTTTTTATTGAAGTGTAGTTGGTTTACAATGTTGTGTCAATTTCTGGTGCACAGCACAATACTTCAGTCATATAGGAACATACATATATTTGTTGTCATATTCTTTTTCACCGTAAGTTACTATAAGATATTGAATATAGTTCTCTTCACTATGCAATATAAACTTGTTGTTTATCTATTTTATATATATTAGTTAGTATCTGCAAATCTCGAACTCCCAATGTATCCCTTCCCACCTCCTTCAAACTAACAAATTTTTCACATATTTATATTCTACATTTTTATGTATTTTTATCAAGCTAACATTTGCTTTTTTACATAGCCTAATGAAAAAAAATGATGAAACAGTTCAATAAAACCTGGGACAAGTATTATAACTAGTAAGTGAATGAGTTAAATTTAGGACCTAGCTCCATTTAATATCAAATTTTTAGTCTGTTATCCATGCTATAATCATTTTGGTATATGATTTGGCTTTGGTAATATTATGAGCATGTAAGTAATTATTAAGGATTTATCTTTATTCCATCCAAAAGGATTTAAAGTAAGTAGACCCTGAAAAATGTGGCCAACATTGTAAGGTTTTCATCATCTTTAATCCAGTAGGAACTGAAATGGTTATAACCCATCCAAAAGCTGTTTAACTCTAAATTAAACCACAGAGATTACAGGATGATATAGTCACTTAAAAAAACTTCTTAACTTTATAGAGAAAAACACCTCAGCACTAGAGCCTACTGGCAGTTTCTTCAGTGGCTATCTTTTTGTAGCTCACAAAATTCAGGATTCTAATTTACTAATTGGAATGGTGGAAATTCCACCTAAGCTGATTTTGTAACCTCAAGAGGATGTTGTAAGAACAAATCTGAAGGTCACCTTCCCTGAGGTTGTACCTTGGGTTTAAAGTTGTCAGACATTTCAAGTACATGTATTGTTATATATTTCAACAGATATGATTGTTCTTCAAGCCTATTTTTAAAGGATATATTAATTTATCTTAATACAAGTAGACTCTTTATATGCCAAAGATGACAGTAAATGTTTTTTAAAAAGCATGCGTATGCTTCTGATATTAAAGGCATTTCATATATTGACTATATTATAGCTGTTACCATATAAAAGTAATTTGCTGCAGAAACGTGCATGGCTAACTTCCTAAGTTAAATGTTTTCTTAAAATTGAAGTAGGCGTGGTAGGTAGAAATTTTTACATGGCCCTAGAAAGTTGTCCTATCGTAAACCCTGGAATCTGGGATGATATATCTTGATATGATGACATGTTACTCCTTGACTATGTTATGTTTTATGGTGCAGTTGACCTTAAGATAGGGAGAAGATTCTGGGTCCTCTAAGTGGATGCAATGTAGTCAGTCACATATGCCCCTAAGAGCAGAGAGTCACGTCTGACTGGAAAAAGCAAAAGCCAGAAAAATTTAAAATTTGAGGAGGACTCCATGCATTGTTGCAGCTTTGCAATGGAGAGGCTGCATGAGAAGGAATGAGGGAGCTAAAAGGACCTTTGCTGAGCTTAAGGAGCTAAGGGATGCCCCAGCCGAAAGCCAGCAAAGAAGCAGAGACCGCAGTCTTATATCCGCAAGGAACTAAATTTAGCCAACAACCTGAATGAGCATGGAAGACTGCATTTCCCCAGATCCTCTGGATAAGAGCCTCGTCTGACTGATACCTTGATTTCACCCTTGTGAAACACTGAGTATAGAACTCATGGAAGACGACCCAGTTTTTGGTCCTATAAAACTGTGAGCTAAATATAAATGAATATTTTTGAAGCCACTAGGTTTCTGGTAAAGTTTTACACAGGAAATGTAATACAATTGGCAGCTGAAATGTGTGTTCTGCAAATGACTAAGAAACACATGTTTGGGCTCAAGGATATGCAAACAGTGATAATACGGATTTCCTCAGTTCTCATGAAGTAACTGGAATCATTTGATATTAAAGATGATCATATAGGTGAAAGTTCATGGGAAATTATAAATAGCCATAAACTATGCATTGTTTTTTTAATTTCTATTATCATCATTATCATTATTATCATAACATACGTTTTAGTTCTCCTAAACTGATTTAATAATGCAGTACCTCAGCTTCCAATAAAATCATCCCCCTAAGTATTTCTGGAGAGATAGGGGTTCCATTTGATGAATAACTTTTATTTCACTTCTGTCCTCATTCAACGTTTGGGGTAATGACTGTGACCATTGGCTCCTCATCTCCTTCCAGTTTCCGTACAGTAGAACGGTCTGTAAGTAGAGTTGCCCGGGTGTGAAGTGTCCAGAACATTTATTTTCCTTTTCTGCTCTTTGCTGTTTCTGATGGATCTAAATAGTGCTGTTTAAAACCTTAACGTGTTTAGCATGTTTAGTTTAAATGAAGTGCTTACTTTTGTCTTTTCGCCTTTAACTGGCCATTTCTCTATCACCAAATAACTCATACATTGTTTCATAGGGATCTGTACAAGGAGCTTTTTCAAGCAAGAAAGTGATGCCTTTAGAATGTCTCCTCTGAAAGGTATACAGAGTCTGTTACATTAAAGCTTTCCTGGGCTGCGTTCTTCTTCTCAGCGTCAGTTTCTTCCCAGGAGCCTTGGTCCACATGCATACAGATTTGTTCGACTTTACCTATCCATTTTCTAGAGGTGGCTGACCCCCAGGACTGGAAACAACATAGGGTTGATACAAATACAATCAACAAACTCAAGAGAAATAATGTCACTGTGTGGATATACGTATGTTCTACATCATCTGCCAAGTGTGCATTGGGGCCACTTTGTCTTGCATCACGGCTTCACTTCACCTTGCGGTATTTTCATAAGGTATGCCATATAAAACTCATGCCTGAGAACCACCAGTTTATGAAATGTGTTTTGGAGAAAATGACTCTGCATCAGGCCTTTATAACTCTGACAAAAATATTCTAAAACATTAATTTGAGGACTTTGAGAAGGGAAGGAAATTGATGGAACCAGCACCAAGCTATACCTGGTGAGATTTTTAACCTGGTTCTGAAATTAAGTTATTTTGTCACTTGTAGAAATTGCCACCATTTCTAGGCTCCTCACCTAACAAAGAAGAAAACATGCATAATCTTCTCGTAGGAGTAATAAAAAAAAAACAACAAAGAATAAGAAGCTCTTTGTTGAGGGGGGATACAATTTTCATGATAACAATGGCATAATACTAATGCACTGATATCACTATATCAATATACTAACTAATAAAATATTTTCTAATACTTAATATTTATTAGTCATAATTTATATGATGGTTATAATAAAATGTGTATTTTAGACACAGGTCACCGGGAAGTTTTGTTCTCAGAAAATAGAGAATTAAAGGCTAAGAGGAGAATAAATGAAACCAGAATGAGGGGAGAAACCAAAACTGTGTGTTTAATAGGCAATTGCTACCACATCTGGATCCAAACCGCCGTAACTATTGGCAGATAACTGTATGTCCTCTTTCTACATTTCTGTAATTGTGTCCTTTTGATTATATTACTATTTACTTAGACCTGATTTTCCTCATTTGTAATATACAGGCAATTGGATTATGTCTTAGAACCCTAAAGTATTTCTAAAAAATTCTAATCTTCTCAGTTATTTAGGAAATAAAAAGAGTCTTTGTTAAGCAATTTGGGAGACAAAATATGTGCCTATCTTGAAGCTATGATGTTCATTTACATGCACATACTAACAGAACTGAGAAGACTTGGAGTTAAAAAAAAATACTACTTCTGTTTGCTTAACTTAGCTTTTATCAAAGTAAAGTCTAAGTCTTTAGCCCACCCCGATCCCCCTCTCCTTGCTATTTTAGTACAGATCTGCCCAACTTCAATCTGCCAACATTTTCTTCGTTTTACCTGAAAGATTTCTGTGTCCCTCCCACCAGTGTTTTGCCTGCGCATAAGAGGACCAGAAATACTGATGAATTATCTCCTCCCCCACCCCAATATCCCTCTGCAGGAGTTGATGTGCTGAGGTACTATGGTTTGCTCATACTCTGAGGTGCAACACTGACTTCCAGTTTCCCCAAGGACGAAGTGTAGATCACTCTCCCTGGAATCTGGCACCATAATGTACCCTTTTGGCTGACATTCCTTCCTTGTCCTTCTTTTCTGATGTTTGCTTTACCTCCCAAATAAACTGTTTCCACTCAGGATCTTCTTGGGGGAAGGGGAGAATCTAAGACATATTTGGAAATTAGTATGCTACAATATCTTATTGGCTATTCCCAGCTCCACTTTTCAAAGACCTGGATGTATTGAGATTATTTCTGACAGATTCAGGACACAAGCTTCCAGTACCTGGCTTCTATGAGTCACTTACTAAATGTTTCCTGAATAAATTAATTTCTCCAGAGGGCAATACCATAGGTCTTTGCAAAGGAAAAAGCATGAACTCAAAGGACGTCACATTTAACCTCCCTACCTTTTGTGAGACTTAATGGACATACAGGCTGTGTCCCAGCTGTTTTTCCACTGCCTCCCTGATAGGCCAGTATCGTCGGCCTGTCTCTCCTGTGGCTCTTATCTCTACTGATTCTGTGTCTCAGTGCCCTTTTCTTTCCTTTCACGCTTGCAGTTTGTTAAATACGTAGGAAATTCTTACTCCCTTGCAATTCACCATCAACAAATGGAGGAGAAGGAAATTATTAAATCCAATATTTAGGCCACTTATTGAGAGAGCCTACTATGTGCACGATGGGAGACTATGTACTTGTGGTGACTTCATTAAATCTTGATATGTATAATTTCATTAAATCTTCAAAGAAGTCATAAATAAGTAGGGTTAGCCCATCTTGCAGATAAAGAAATGGATTCCTAAGGAGCTTAGGTAATTTTTCCCAAAGCCATACAGCTATGTATCGGCAGAGCCAAGTTTCTAAATGAAGCATGTAGGAGGTCAGTTTATCTCATAATCTTAATAGCAGAACACTTCTTGTAGCATTTTTTTTTCACATTTTGAATAACATTTCTTAGTGTGATTTTAATACAAAAAGAATAAAAACAAGAATGACTCAAATTTTTGATCCCCATGTAACTCTAATTTCCTTTCACATTTTTTTACAAATTCAGATGTATTAAGATACAATTGCATACAATAAAAATGTCCCTTTTTCAGTGTGCTGTTAAAAGAGCCTTGATAAGTGGTTTAGCTGCTGATTAGAAAAAGCATAAGTGGCCTCGGATATTAGGTCTGTCACTTACTAGTTTTGTGACTATGGTAAAGAATCGAAGATACCATAAGCATGTTTGTTCATTCTTAGAATGATGGAAATAACAAACACTATTTCATAGTTGATGCTAAGCATAGTTTCTGGCAAAGGGAATTAGGATACTAAAATAATGTTTCTGTAGACATTTTGTATGTCGGTGCCCAGAGTTTATAAAAATTTTATGTTCCCCATAGTTTTAGGCACCATCTTGATGACTGATTGATTGCTATAGTCAAGGTGACTTTTAGATGAGGTCCTTAGTTAATCTAGCGAGTAAACTAAACAATGCTACATGTCATGGAAAATGAGGCAGAGCAGGCAGGAATTCCGAGTTTTCTGTACCTCTAGTACTTCCATAGCACCAGGATTTCTTTTTTTTTTCCCCCTGGTTTCTCACTTTACATTACTTTGTCTCCTTTTTTGTTTCCTCCTTATGGAAAGACGGGACTTGGCCAGGGTTAGGATCTTACCCACAGCTGCTATGAAAATATTGTCTCCCCAGTCTGCAACTACCTTTCTCCCATCTCAACTCCTCTGTCCTTTTCAAACCTCCTTGATGTGTCATTGGAGACATATTTTAATCAATTCTTCCAGTTGTCAAATACTTACTAATAAAAATAGTTACCAGTTACTGCTACCCTATTTCGGGCCACCTGATGAAGGACAGGATATGTTTCTTTAGCATCACTAGGAATATGTCCTATACTTTGGGACACGCTCATATTTAAAAAATACTGTTCATCTGAAATTCAGATTTGTCTGGGTGTCTTCTATTTTTATTTGTTAAATCTGGCAACTCTAGCCATATTATGTTCCAGAAACTGTGTCAACCACTTCAAATGGGTTATTTCTTTTGATATTTATGATGACAGTAAGAGGTAAGAACGGATAGCGTCATTTTGTAAATGACGATTAGAGATATTAAGAAAGAAATTCAGGCCATACAGCTATTTGGGAACAGACTGGGCAGTGCAACACCACTTCACAAGGGGAGACTGGAAAGTACTTCCTAGGGTGTTCATCGTAAGTGCGGACTTACGATGTAGGTCAGCAGATATTCCTTAACTTTACTTTTAAGGATACATGAACATATGGAATGTAATGAAAAGAGTCTGGGTTTTAGTGACATGAAGGTTAAATTTTATTTTACAGTTAAGAAAAGATTTGTGTACCTGTCTATTTTGAAACAATTTTGACATAAAAAGTTACAAAAATCGTACAAAAAATGTTGAATACACCTCACTTAGCTTTTCCAAATGTTAATTTTTTATAATTACAGTAAAATTATCATTGATACAAATTATTCAGTTTTTGCCAATTGTCCCACCTATGTTCCTTTTTTTGTTATTAGAATTCAATACAGAATCATACTTATTTGAGTTGTCATGATTCCTTAACCCAATTTGGGACAGCTTGGTTTTCCTCTGTGTTTCATGACCATGGCACATTTGTAGAACAATAATAGCTATTTCATAGACTGCCTGTAGAATGAAATAAATATTTATGACTTCATTCTGTTATACATAAATATTGGGTAGTGCTTTGCTTAATAGAATAATTCCAAATAACAAATATAGAAAAATGGTGAACATAGAAAAATCAGTACTTGAAAAAAATTATAATAATAATTATTTCAGGTTGATAACCATCAATGGATGCTAAAATTAGTGGAGGAAAGTATGATGAGAGACAGGATACTTGTATAGTTTCAAACTGTTTCTCATAGAGACTTATAAATTACAAAGGGAAAAAATCACTTTACAGTGGAGAAACCTGGCAGACTCCATTTTAACCAAGTGATCAAAGTTAATTTTAACAATAATAAGACATTGCAACACATATGCCTCCTGGTACAATGCACTGAGAACTGGCCAAGGCCATTTAAGTGCTATTTTTGTCAAAAACATATAAGCTGAATTCAATGCCGAGGAAACATATCAGACCAACCCATAATGAGCGACATTCCACAGAATAGCTGGTTAGTTTACTATGTAGATGTAAAACATTTTAAATACACTACAAAAATGATACCCAAATGCTTAGGTATACAACATTGTGATCAGGTAGATGCATTTTGTTCACTTTGCACTGACATTTTTCTAATTAAAGTAAGTGGTAAAGCCCCGTATCTCTTTTTCCCCTCCCTTCCTAGATTTTACCATCTTCCTGAAGTTGACGAGTATCAGTTTCATGCATATTTTTGTACTTCCATCACTTGCTCACACACATGTGAACTGTACACACCATATGCTAGCCTGACTGATCATCCCCCAGATGTCCACAGCCTAATCTCCAGTTTGGATTGTTTGAAATTAAATGTTACCCTTTATAGCAAAAATAAAGGGGTGGGGGGGGAGTTGTGCAGATGTGATTAAATTAACGACCTTGGGATAGGGAGATTATTTTAGATTGTCCTGGTGGGCTCAAAATGTTATCCCAAATGTCATTATAAGAGAAAAGCAAAAGATTTGAATACTGTATAGGAGAACGTAAAGTGACCACAGGAGCAGAGATTAAAGTGATGTGACTGGGAGCCAAGGAATGCCAGCGGCCTCTGTTCTTTATCTGTTAAGATCTGATAAAGAACAGATTCTCCTCTGGAGAGTTGAGAAGGAAGAAGTTCTGCTCACACCTTGATTGTAGCCCCATAAAATTCCTTTTGGACCCCTGACCTCCAGAACTGTAAGAGAATAAATATATGTTTTTTAAGCTGCTAAATGTGTGTTAATTTGTTACAGCAGCAATAGGATATTAATTACATATACTATGGATTTGTGTTAAGATTTGCATAAATCAAATATGCAACTAATTTGTATAAATATTAAATTCAACTTTATATTTTTTGAGATGTACTAGCATTTGTATTGAGTCAAAACAGTCATTATAACTGTTGCATTATCATTCCAATGGATAAAGAATCATCATCTTTACTAATCCATTCATAGGATGACTATGTGGTCCAGTTTTATGCCTGCTTTCTTGGCATATCATCACCCTTTGATCATCACCTATTTTCTCCTATTAAGTTAAGTAACCTGTTTTTTAACCTGAAATCCACCCCCTGTGTTTTCTCTATGGAAGTTACTATTATAAACTTTCTATCGCAGATGATTTACCTCTTTCAAACACTCTTGTTATTGCATTTCCTTCCGTGTTTTGCTATCACTGGCAAGGAAGTATTGAACATTTTTGCAGAGTCTTCTTGTGCACATGTGTAAAAAAATGTTTCAAGAGTAGACCCAAGGAGTAGAATTGCTGGGTAATAGAAGAATGAGAGTCACCAGCTTTACTAGATTTTGCCAGATTGCTCCCCAGAGCGATTGTTCCTGCTTATACTCTTTGTCCATATTTTCATCAGCACTTCATCCCAGCAGGTGTAACTGTTTTTTCCCCAAACAATTGAGTGTGAGATGACATCTGTATTATCCAAGGAAGACCCTAAGGTTTCCCAGGAGAGAGATCGATTAAAAAACGTGGAAATTTACTCATCTCGAGAGTCCAGAACAGAGCCGCCATTTAGCGTGACATTTATTTCAAACAATCCTAACCGAGGATTAGGCTGTGGACATTTGTGGGATGATTAGTCAGACTGCCATAGCAGAAGAGAGACACAGTTAATATAATAATGCTGGAAAGCTATTTTCATTGACAGCATACCAGGGTGTAAAGTTACCAGCTAGAAAAAACTTACTCAAGCCCTGCTAATAGAGTAAAATCTCTGTTCCCCTCTGCTGCTCCTAACTGATTAATTCCTGCTTACTCGAAGCTCTTTGGTATCAAAAATTCTTAATGAGGCCTGAATCCTTTGTAAAAAGAAAGAAAGAAAAGTCCTCAACTAGACCTTGAGAGTCGCCTCTGACAGGGAACACAGGAAGGAAGCATATGCCAGAAGCACTTTCCCACTTTGGGTAACAATCTTGATAATAAGCCTGGGCTTCACTCCACTTGTTGAAAAGGGGAAAAAAAATCCACCAAATGTTTTTTGCTCCATAAGTTTGCTATTGACAACAGATGCTTGCACAAATAACTTCTTTTTTAAAAAAGAAAAGTATATCACTGTTTTTATGACACTTTTTATGTGTTATAACATTACTGAAAAAGAAAAAAAAACCAAGTAGCCCTGACTGCTGTCAGCCTGGGGATAATTGGGCTGTAATGACTAAGCCATACAAAACGTACACAATGTCAGGGAACACCAACGTAAGACACAGGCATTCTGAGTGTAATGGAAGGAGACAAAAACAAGACCACTCTGTAATTATGTCTGAACACAGACAGAAATGAGAACAAAATAAGTGAGGGAGATGACGAGGTACAAATTTCTAGTTACCAAAAAAAAAAAAAAAGTCACAGGAGTGAAATGTATAGGGTGGGGAATATTGTCAATAATTACATGATATCTTTGTATGGATGGTGACAGATGATAACTAGACATACCGTGGCGATCATTTTGAAATGTATAGAAGTATCAAATCACTATGTTGTGCAACAGGAACGGACATAGTGTGTAGCTTAATTATACTTCTAAAACAAACTCCTAGAGAAAGCGATCAGACTTGTGGTGACCAGCAGTAGTTGGAGGGAGGGAGAATTGGAGAAAAGTAGTCAAAAAGTACAAAACTTCCAGTTATAAGATAAATAAGGACTAGGGATGTAACATACAACATGATAACAGGTAATGTACAACGTGTTGTATATGAAATCTGTAGAGAGTAAATCCTAGGAATTCTTATCACAAGGAATTTTTTTTCTTTTTCTTTTATTTTGTGTGTACATGAGATGATTTGTGTTCACTAAACATATCACGGTAATCATTTCATGATGTATGTAAGTTAAATCATTATGCTGTACACCTTGAACCTGAACAATGCTGTATGTCAATTACATCTCAGTAAAGCTAGAAGGAAAAAAATTATTATTTTAAGGAAACAAAAAAAAATACATCTTAAAAATTCTTAAGGCTACTAATAATAGGACACTAGAATTCTATCTGCATATAGCATGGGATTGAGGGTCAAGACAGCTTTAAAAATAAATTAGAAAAAAAGAAATTTGGACTATTGGGGATACCCAAGCTAGTGATATTTCTCTTAAAGAAATCATGTATATGACAATCACCTGGCAGTCAGTAAATATTATTTCACCTCTTTTTAGATTTCCCTCTCAATATACAAACATATGTGGTCATTTTTAAAAGGATCGCCATTATCATTTCATTATCAACATCACCATCATATCGTTTTAACACATTGAACATAACAGACACATAAGCCATATGGTACAGTTTTGGGACCTCAAAATATATCTGTTTATTCACTCATGTGGAGCGGGTTTGTCAGGCACAGTTCACAAGGTAAAATTCTCCATTGTTCTAGGAGGTAATCTCACCCTGGGGGTTGCATGCTTGGTTCAGCTGTCACTCAGCACTTTCTAAAAAGGCAATCAGCCGCCTCGGGACAGTTTTTAGTTATGTATTTATTTTAGTATGGTTAGCACATATTTCAGTTTAAAAGACTTTTGGGATATAAACTAGGAAGTGTGTCACATTCCCGTGTGAATCTGTCATATTCATTTGGAATTATGCATCAACATGATGAACCATTGAATGTATGTATGTGCTGATTACATTAATCGCCACACCAGAAACATAAAGGATCCTTTTATAAAGCGTCCAGGTGGCATAATAAACACCTATTAATCAAGGTGAACAGTGGTGGCAACTGGCATTATTTCAGTCAGAGGAGGCCATCTGCAACACTGTAGTTGTGATTGTTTAGTTTCAGTCCCAAACTAATTGTTTTAAAAATAAGCAATTCCCATGTTATCTTGTTGTTACCAGGGTGCCACTTTCAAATGGTGTCCACCGGTCACCACTGTTTATTACTGCTCACGATGAATAAATGCTGACGGATTTACTTTCAGTCGGTATCGAAACCTAGAGCCTCAGCTGTTCAGCCTCATATCATCAGAGAACACTCCACCTAATTCTGGATGTCTTAAATTTTGTAAACTGGCCCATTAGTCTTCAAATCCAGATTGGGTTTGTTTCCCAGAAAATAATAACATTTTAGCTATAAGAAGATGGATTTGGAGAATTGTTAGGGAAAATAAAACATGACTAAAACCCCTTGTCACAAATCTTCCTATGATTTTTCCCCCAGTCTTTTCTTCCAACATCTCTTCCTCTGTTTTATTATATTCAAGGAAAAGTGTAACCTACTTTAACTACAGAACTTTAGAAAGAAGAAAATATACTTAAAAAAAAAACTTTTAAAGTAATTGTTGCCCTTGAAAATGAAAGCTTGGATGGGTGGCTTATAACTAAATTGATTTCCCTTTTTCCTTCACAGAGGGAAGAAATGCAGAATCTGAAATTTTCTGAATATACAGTGATAATGTATAAGGTTTATAGTTCAAATAAAACCTCATTGTGCTGCAATGTCAGCATAATTACCTACACATGGAATTACTGTAGTGTAGTGTGCCCCTTTTAGGTTTGATATATACTGCCCAGTTACCCTCTCTAAATTTTGTATTACATTTCCAGCAAACCAGTATTGTTTGCAAGTTGTTAGTTCCCCTGGCATCTTAACCATAACTGGCCACCAATCCTCTTAAATTTGGCTAATCTCATTAGTAAAAAGCATATATAATTTACGTTTTATTTGTATAATAATAACCAGTGAGTACAATATATTTAATGCCCATTTGTGTTCATTTTTCATTTGAGTCTTTTATTTTACATTTATGTGTACCTATTTAATGTTCTTACTAGAATTTCAATTGAAAAATAAGGTATCTTTGTTTTGTCACATTAAAAGTCAAAGTATCTTATAGATACGGTGCATGAAAAATGTGCATTGATAAAAGAGCAAATAAATGAAAGTTCTATTCTTAGTTTAATTCAAAATTATCTCTAACTTGCATAGTAAACACTATTTTTCAACTTTCAGTTTACAAGAAAAAATGCGTATCATTTATGACTTTTATCCATATAAATTTATTTTTTTCTAGGCAAGCAATGATCTTATTCATTTAAGATGAAACATAAAATAATGTCATAACATGAACAGTTTCCCAAGTTTCTATCCACTGTTTCCAAATCAGCTTCTTATGTAACTGAAAACTGTTCCCTTTTATCTAAGAACACTTACCTTGTTCTTCAATGTTTCTTTAATGACAAAGCACTTTCTTGCCCCTTGCTAATCCCCAGGGGGAGGAAATTATATACTTTATTGTTCCATTTTTGCTTTTAGGAATAGATGCAGGTTCTCTTTTTAAGGAATTGTGTAATGCAAAGTAAAATATAAAAACTTTAAAACATAAGAAATACCAAAATGATCACAATATTCAGAAAAAAAACACAAAATAATATTTTATTGATAAATTACCTGAGATATCTCTCACACCAGTCACATTGATTTGTTGATGGATATGCATATGAGTTTATTCCAGGACCACTTCACTTCACTTTAGGGGATTTCACTACACCATGGTAATTTTGCCTGCCTCTTCACTAACATCACTCTGTTTCCTCAGGACATGATGCGTTGGACACTGTAAGATGTGATGTAGCTTATTGGGATGGAGAAAATAGGACTTCACACACAGATGCACATGCTGTGTATTGCAAGAAATAGAGGGATTCTGATCAATTCTGTTTCAGGACATTTCACCAAAACAAAAATATAGCACATTCATAATTGTACATGCTTCACTATCATCATTGGGTATATTCCTAGCAAACCTGAACTCCCATGTTGAATGAACCACTGTGTGAATTAAATCCTCTGCTTACCAAGTTCATACTCTGGATGGTTATGGAATTTTTCATGTGCCTGATTCTCTTTCTGTATATTTTAAACATCATTTCTCTTCCACTGCCCTCATATTTCCTGTGCTCAGGCCTCTGAACTTGCACCTTTGAGTCATAACATCAAGTGAGTTGAAGCCATAGGCAGCGGAGTTCTGTTCTGTCCCTGTCTGCATTTCTCACCTAAGCCAGGCCATCGCTTCTCTGTGTCTCCACTTATGTATGTGCAAGATGAAAAGTCTAGACTAGATATTCTTTAACATCAGTTACTCTGCTAACTACTAAAGTTACTAAAATGTGGGGAAGAAAATTATTAGGGGATCAGGACATAAATATTTGGTTAAATTATATATAATGGGACAGAGAATGAAAACAGGTAAGAGGGAAGAACATTATGAAAAGGGAATACATGTATACAACTGAGCAAAATTTGAGGCAGAGTCATGAGATGATTTCTGATAACCCAAAGATAAAGGGTATCTAAAGATACAACGTGAAAAAAATTAAGTTAGCAATTTTAAGGAAAAACTGATTTAATGGCAGTGGGATAAGGCATGTGAGAAGGCTGGGGATCTCTTAACTAGATCTCATAGTCAGAATCAAGAATGTGCCCCAGAATGAGTGGCAAGACTATGCTTCATAGTAGGAAAAAAAGTCAAAGTCAACTGACAGAGCATGATACCAGGAAAGTGTGACCACAGCCAGCAGGTGGATGTCCAGGAGCATTACAGTTTTCCATTTGTGTCTGCGGGTTTCTGATGAACAGCTGGAACGTGAGCACAGTAAAGCCAGGACTGAATTATTTGCAGTGATTGACACTGTTTTCAGCATTGGAAAAATCTATCGGTACACAAGCTGAGGATTGTAAACAAGATTCTAGCCCCTGGAAAAATGAATGCAAAATGCAACTGGCCCCAGTACTGTAGAGACAATTATTATCTATAAACTGAGTCTCAAGGGAACCACCATTAAAACTACAAGGAAGTCCCAAACCGATCAAATGGTATTCTAGGCTTTCTCAACATACACAGTGTTTTGTGACTGATTGATTTTAAATCCGTCCGTATTATGTAATTTGTTAACTGGGTGATGTGGGGGAGGTACTGACTCACCTGTGACTATTTTCCCCATTACTAAATTGGGGATTGTAGTGGTGAATTACACTGTGTGAAGATTAGTTGAGATTATATGAGTATATAAGATATTTAGCAGAATATGTGATACAAATGCTCAGTTAATAATAACCATTATGGTTAAAGTGATTGTTGTCATTGTTCCTATTATCAATCTATTTTTGGCAAAAAAATGTATGTGGGAGAGGGAACTATACTTGACATGAGGACATCTCCCGAGGGCGAAAGGCATTGATTGCTAAAGAGAAAGTACTTGAGATTGCAAAGTGGAATGGTACCCAGGCAGGAACCCATCTCCAGCAGCAGGGTAAGTTCAGCAGGGGATGTGAGGTGGAAAGATTGAAATGAGAGCTCACCTAAACCCATTTATAGAGTGAATTCATGTTTAGAAACTGCCTTAATAGCTTAAAATACATTATTCTTTCATACCACCTCTGGATATTGGCATTCGTATTTCTTGTTTATGTATTTCATAGGACATTGAACCTCAGAGTGGTTGCAAAGCTTGCTTATAGATGAAGAATACATGCTGGCATATAGATCAAGAGATCCTATGATTTTAAGGAGCTGTCGTGTCATTGCAGTGAATCAAGAGAATCAGCTGCCTGGTAACCAGGAGTCAAGTAGAGTCTGTGGAAATAAAGAGTGTAGTCGTTTAGTGTAGAGCTTTAGAAGCACAGACATGGAACAAACCATTTCAGTCTAAAGTCTGCCTCTTAATGTGTATTGTCACTGTGACCTTAGGGAAGTTACAAAACTCCTCTGAGCCTGTTTCCTCATCTATAAAATAGTATCTCCAGGGGTATCGAGAAGATTAGAAAAGATAACGTATAGTTAATATTTAAAGTGCTAGAGAGAGCCTGAAATACAGTAAATGTTAGCTTCCTTACCAGATTTACTGCTGCTTTTTTATATGAATGATCATCTTTCAAATTTCACAGGCAAGTAAATATCTATTTCCAAGATAGTTTTCTGAGCGAAAAATAAGATTTTTATAAATTTTGATTTTTTTTCCAAGTAAGGACATTTAAAATGTATTAACTTCCATCTACTCTCATGGTCATTTCACAGGACAAAGGCTATTTTAACACACACACATATAGGGGAAGACGCTATCTCAGGATGAAGGAATATCCATTAACTTGACCAAATCAGCTTAATACAAAACTAGGGGGTACATTGTTTTTAGTTTTCTGTTCCTTATTTTCTCTTAGACACATTAAACCTTCACTCTAGACCAATTTATGAGGCACAGCCCAGTGGCTTCTTTGGCCAGACAAGTGATAACAAGACTTTTTTTTTTTTTTTTTTTTTTTTTGCTAAGTTTCAAATTTGGATCTCCGTGTCAAGTTCCTCGGCATTTCTGGGGAGGACAGAAGGAACAAGAGTAGGGTCAGGCCGTCAGCATAAAAATATCAAGGGCTCCAGTTGTGACATAAGGAGATTGAAACCCAGATAAAGTAGTCAGGATTAAAATGTGTCTACCTAAAGGAAGCAGAATTTTGGATGTCACTGTGCTCATAAGCACTGGACCATATCCCTGCCAAAAAAACCTTAAAGCCAGCATTTGGGAAGCCAAAAGCGTAAGAAGCATTGGATGGTTTCCTGCAGATATCAGATGAGAGGCTATTTGGATGAGCCCCTAGAACAAATTCAATGGGAGGAAAATGCAAATGTATTTTGGACAGATGCACTTAGATCTCTGAGTGGAAGAATGATTTTGTAAAGCATATTTGCTGGGATGCATAACTTTACAAAGGGGAAAGGGCCTTCATAGGACATACTAAACTACTTTTCCAGTTCATCCTATAACTAGCTTGGGAACATTCCAAAGCTGCCTTTTAATTGTTTATGTTGATACAAATGTCTAGGGAACAACTGTTCCAAGCACTAAATGGTATCACTGTTAAGCAGAGAATATGGCTTAGTGAAGGGTAATAAAAATCTGAGACAATAAGCTGTTCAAATGACGAAGAAATCAACTTAGTGAATTGTCACTTTGCAAACCACACTTTTTCAGATCCCAAAGTTAGCTAAAATCCTAAATTCCAATGTTTTATATAGCAATTTTTTATACTTACTTATTTCATAGTGAAAACAAAGGCATAAGGTGATGTTTGTCAACCTCAATAACTATTCATATGATTAGTTTACCTCCTATTTCAATATTATGGTGCACAATTTAAAAAAATAAGTCAGAAGTGTATAGTACATATACAAGAATGTCAATCGAACAAGAGAGAATAAGTTCTCACATCCTGTTATGAAGTAGTCTAGTATAATGCATGCTTTAATTCTCTTTCAAAAGTATTTGGGAACAGGTCATCAAAGCACTTTAGATGGTCCCATTTACAGGCAGATCAAAAGTCTAATAACTTTTTATTTATTCAAAAACATGTATTGATTGTCTAGTCTCTGTTGGGTAGGAACTGAAGATCACATCTATTAAAAAAGACATGGTTTCATCTCTCAGGGACAATTGCAGTCTACGTTGTTTAACGGAATATAAGAAAGAAGACGTTAATTAGGATTGATGCGTGACCAGGGAACTACAGGTACTGTAGGATAGAGAGTTAAGCAGAGGTAGAACGGATGGGTGATCAGGAAAGGCTCCTAGGAGATAACATCTGAGCTGGTTACAGTATGAGAGAGGAAATGGCACATCATGTTACAGGGAGAGCACAGCAAGCGCAGAGGCACGGAGGAAAGAAAGCACGGCACATTCAGAAAAATGCAGCCATTAGTAGCCACTGTGGGAAGGCCATGCTAGGGGGTTGGTGAGAGAAGAAAAGAGTTGTGCCAGACAAAATTCCTTCCTCCAGGCACACCAAAGGGAGGCGATGACTCCCTGATGCTCTAAAGCAGAAAAGGAGCAGAGCTCACTATTTCCACGTTCCTAATGCCGCTCCCAGCTTGCCCGTGCTGCCTCTATAGCCGCACTAAACTTGCTTAGAAGGCAGACATGTCAGATAGTTCTTAAATATAAAAACAAGGGTCAGCCTGGGCCTCCCCTTCACACAGCACGATTAACAGTGCCTTGAATGTGCATCCTCGGGCTGGTCCTGCTCAAGCAGAAGCCACGCTTCCTCATGTCCAAGCCCTCCTGGTGCCCCTTCGTTCCATACAAGAGGAGACGAATGGTCACGAAGCGAAGACAGTGTCTCAGTGCTGGACAGCGAGTGAGTCCCAGTTAGAACCGTTCTTCACAGCACCTTCTCTGCTTTCTGCCTGTAGGATTCGTGGGGTTAGAACAACTTATTGGTGCTTTGAGATCATTAACTGTAGAAGTCCTGCTGTGAGGCCAGGGATCACAAACCTCTCAGATCCAGACTATGAGAATGACTCTGGGCCATAAGAATTACATATCATGTTTACAAAGTGTATACATAACAGATGATATTATTCTGAATTAAATTAAACTATCCTCAATTAAAAAAAAAAAAAAGGAAATTGAAGCTTGGAGGCCAAATTCAGTTTAAAGCTGACTCTGACTTCTGTACCCTTCCCACTCGCCTGCACTGCTTCCCCTTCCGAGTGGTGAGGCACTTGCCCCTCAGAAGGAGGGGACTGAACGTGATGAACACTCCATAAGTTTGTGACTGTATTAATTTTATAAAACACTGATATCTTATAAGCCTTTTCAAGCATTCAATAATATAGTAGCTTAAAGGTTTTAATTTCCTTGGAAATAGGAAAGACTTAGATGGCCAATAGATAAGAAATTTGGGAGGAGGGTGATGATTCCTCTTCTGAGTTTGCTGGAGGCTAAGGGAAGAGAATTCTCACATTTTTGTGGTGTCCGTGGCTGTTATTTGCTATGCCCTTGTACCAACTACTGACTCACATGCGTATATGGTAGTAGGGACATATTAGGGAAATATATTGATGACTTACTGTGTGAAAGTGGTGTGATAATGGCTGACAATGAGTCACGCCTTCTATCCACTCCCTTGTGTCTTCCCCAGCCAAACTAGTCCTGGGCTTGGTCATTCGATTTGCTGTAGCCAGCAGAAAAACATCTCATAGCTTCCCCGACTACATGGCATAGCACTTAGTCCAAAGACCAAGAGTAGCTCTTTTGCATAGTGGGCGAACATGGAAGTAACACTGTATCTTACTTTGCAGAAAATAAGCTTTCAAGAACAAATGTATTTTCACAAATATATTAATTCTTTCACAAGTAAACTTACCTCTTGGTTATTTTCCCTAAATTAACTATTTAAATAAGCACCATGCTTTCTAGAAGAATTGAAAGTCATGCATTTAAGCCAACTTTATTCTCTTTACATACATGTCAAAGCCAGTTTACATATATTATAAGCAAAAAGTCAAGTCAACAAAATAAAAGTGGCATTGAGGACTCCTGAAGAACTAGAGGAAGTCGGTGTTGCTGAGAGAATGAAGTTTGGCATTTCCAAATAGAGTAACAGTGTATGCTGATTTACAAGAGAAAATCCCAAAGGCTAATAGTTATTGAGAGCTTACTTATAATAGATACCGGGAGCTATTTCCCCATAGAAGCAACCATAGAAAAAGTGGCTAGTTTCCCAACCAGCCTAAAAAAGCCAATTAGTCATAATATATCAGATAAATAAACAATATTTACACATAAAAATTGACTCATATTTCCAGGCTAGAATGCTCATTACCCAAAATTTCTGAATTCTAAATGTGAAATGGTTGCACCAGTGAAACCCCCATTGGATCTTGTATCCTTGAGCTGGTGAAGTGATAGACAAGACAGTTGAGATGAGGAAGTGGCGAAGAGGGTAAAAGAAGGAAAAACATGGGAGAGGAGGAAGGTGCTATTTTGAGTCAAGCTATGGAGATTTATTTTTGAACTTCCCCAAGAGACAAAATTTGATAATGAAAATAATCAAAATAAAGTTTTGAAAATAAAGTTTAGACAGAGATTATCCATGAATAATTTGAAACCACTGTGTAGATTTTCACAGATTTGCAACCATATGTACTCACATATATACTCATATATGCTTTTGTTCACTAAATTAAAAGCAGTAGAGGAACTGTAAGTTCTACTTTGCACGTCCTAAATTATTAAGAAGTAAACTTTCATTTTCCACCATTATTTCCCACTTGTCATTGGCTTGTATATTTGAATGGAGAATCAGATGGCACCAAAATTGTATTAAAGGTGAACATTACCTATAGGAAAGCAAGCTGAGTACACAATGTTGTCTGACAAAAAGGGTAACCCAGAGATAAGTTTTTTTAAAAATGTTTTAAAATAAAATTTGTACTTATTTAAGATGGAAAGTATTATGATTTTATGTATTAAGTATTAAGATGGATAAGTATTATGATGGAAAGTATGATGATAAAATGATTACTACAGTCAAGCAAATTAACACATCCATCAACTCATATAGCTATGTGTGTGTGTGTGTGTTTGTGTGTGTGTGTGTGTGATGAGAGCACCTGAAAGCTATTCTCTTAGCAAATTTCCAGTATTCAATACAATATTATTAACTGTAGTCATGATGCTATACATTAGATCTTTATACTTATTCATCTTGTATAGCTGCAACTTTGTAGCCTTTGACCAATATCTCCCCATTTCACCACCTGGCTTATTTCATTTAGTATAATGTCCTCCGGTTTCACCGATGCTGTTGCAAATAGCAGATCTCCTTCTTTAAGACAAAGGTCTTAAAAAACCTTAAAAAAAGGTCTAAGAAACAGTTGGCACAAACAAAAGACAGTTGCTTTCCTATAACTAACTTTTCACAGAGCAGCCAGAAAAAAAGTGAAGTTGGTTCCATGATCTGAGGAAATCACGAACTACACTATTTTAAAAACTTAGAAAATTGTGTTACCTCACCAGTTCATAATCATTGCTATTGCTGTTGCTTTTTATGTTAAGCAGATGGTTGTTGTCTCCTCATTACTTATAAAGAAACTGATAAAAAAAAAAAAAAAGGCCTGGACACTTGTCTGTGAGAACATCAAAAGGAGACAGAATTGGTCATTGCAATGTTGCAATCAGGGCACGTGGTAAGACCTATTTAAAAGGATGAAGATGTTTGTGGTTAGCAAGAGGAGAATTTAAGTTAAATCAGTGGGACCAGTGGGATTAGCAGGGACAAATAAGTCTGAACCCAACCTAGAACTCTAGGATAAAAAAAAGTGATAGAAATATAATGAAAAAGTAGATTTCAAGAAGAATACATTGGTCAACAGTGCAAAAGAGGACTAATGATTTCATGCCAAGAAGATATTTTGAGGAACAAATCATCCAATGATGTGCCTAGTACATGGTCATTGTATAAGTTATTTTAATTTATAATGTGTAACTATCCATAAAGTATCTCAAAGTGGGGGTGATCCGTAGTGTCAAAGGCATAAAGTTCATGAAAAAGACAGAAGCATGCAGGGCGTTAACATTTAGAAGTTTAATGAAGATACTAATAAAAGAGTTTCACAATCAAGATAGTAGTAGAGACTCAAATGGAGTGAACTGATGAGTGAATGTGCGGTTAAAATATACATATAAACAGTGAGAGAATCCCAAGATTTCATGAGCTAGACTTTGAAGTGAATGAACTAGACAAAAGCATTGGTTCATGGGTGAGTTTGCTTATTTTAATCAGGAGAAAAAAATAAAACATAAATATATACACATGCTGAGAGAAAAGAGTCAATGGAAAGGGTGACATTAAGGATAAAAAAGAGTTAAAGTCTGCCTGCACAAACAACACCTCAACAGAGGGAGGCTGTGTGGCTCCTCAGTTTAGACCATCCCTCAAGAGGGCAGCTAGAAATGGATGGAAGCTGGACCGGCATCTCCAGCTGCTTTGGGGTTTATGAAAACAAGTGAAAGGGGAAATTGCCAAGGGAACAGAAAGTAAAATATGGCCCCTTAGGCAACTCTACAGGATTTCTACATGATTAAGGTAATGATCTTCCCAGGAAGAAAGATTCAGACTACTGGTGTACAAGTAAGAATGTGCAGATCAGGAGACAATGAAAAACAGTCTGACTCCTTTTAAAAATGAGAAAATATTTGTGATTAATATAGCTACAAATCATTTTTACTATGTTGTTTTTTAAGCACTTTCTTCCTGCTAAGCATACACATGAAGCTTATAAGTTTCCATACAGATACAACCCAAAAGGGACTTCTCTAAGACACATTATAATAAAACTGTCAAAAATCAAAGATAAAAAGAGGATTTCAAAAACAGCAAGAAAAAAAGAAATTAATCTCACACAAAGGAGCCCCCACAAGGCTATCAGTGGATTTCTCAGCAGAAAGCTTGCGGATCAGGAGAGTGGGATGATATATTTAATGTGCTGGAAGAAGAAAACCCTGCCAATGAAGATTACTTTACCCTGGAAAGCAGTCTTTCATAAATGAAGGAAAGATGAAGACTTTCATAGACAAATAAAAGCAGAGGGAGTCCATCACCAATAGACCTGCTTTACAAAATGCTAAGGGGGCTTCTTCAAGCTGGAATGAAAGGCCACTGATTAGTAGCATGAAAACATAAGAAAATATAAAACTCACTGGTAAAGACATGTATTTTGTCAAATTCAGAATACTCTGATGTTATAATAGTGTGTTAAATAATTCAAGTCTAGAATACAGGGTAAAAGACGAAGTATTAAGATAACTACAGCTACTATAATCTATTAATGAATACACAATATAATAAGATGTAAATTGTGGCAAAAACCATAAAATGTAAGGGTTTGAAAAGGTAAGGTTTTTGTATGTGGTCAAAGTTAAGGTGTTATCAGCTTAAAGTAGATTTTTATAATTATAAAACGTTTTATGCAGCCCTCTGGGTTACCATAAAGCAAAACCTATAGTAGACACACAAAACATGAAGAGATAGGAGTCAAAACATACTACTAGGGAAAATCATCAAATCTTAAAGAAAGGCGAAGAGAAAAAGACAGGGAAAAAAGAAAAGATAACTAGGAAACAGAGAACAAGATGGCCATAGTAAAATTTTACCTACCAATACTTACTTTCAATGTAAATGCATTACATTCTCCAGTCAAAAGACACAGAGTGAATGAATGGATTAAATAATGCAATGATATGCTGCCTACAAGAGACTCACTTTTGCTAAGAGAACTCACATAGGCTGCTAACTATTCCTACAATAGCAATGGCAATCATATTACAATATATAAATGTATCAAATAAATATGTTTGACATTTTAATTTATAAAAACTGAAATAAAAAGAAAGGAGAGAAAGAAGGAAGAAAGAGAAGGGATGAAAATAATATTCCATGCAAATGGAACCAAAAGAAATCTGGGGGAGCCCTGCCTATTATAAGATAAAATAGAGTTTAAGACAAAGACTGTTGTTAGATAAGACAGGCCGCAGTTATTATTGTTACTAGTATCCTTATTTTAAAGATTGGAAGCCTAAAACCTTTGAGACTGTCAAAGGTCACACAGCTAGTGACAGATGTAGGAACTGAGCTAAGGTCCTTGACTCCTTGGCTTTGCGGGCTGCCCTGCTGCCAGTTAAGGACAGGTTAACAAGGTTCCATTTCACCAGGTACCTAGACTCAGCTTTCTGGGAGAGAAAAGAGCAAGTTAACAAGAAAACCTAAATGAGATCAACGGCTAGAGTAATGCAAGTTACGTAACAAATCCCTGCAACGATTGTTTTGAAAATGTTTAATATTTAAAAATTTAACTGTCCTAGAAAATCTGGTTTATGCTCCATTTCACCTGTACACAAGTGCTATTTTCATATGTATCTTTCTTTTCCTGTCTACTTTTACCTGTATCATTTCTCAGAACGGGAATTGAAGATTAAATTAAGCCACCTATAAAATGTGAGAATTACAGAGCTTAAAGGGTAAACACTATAAAAGGTATCTGTTGCCTTCTTTTTATTGCCTGCCCTACATCCATTCCTCCTTTTGGAAGGAGCACCTTATTTTTTCTAAGGGGAACTACCCCTGTCCTACTATGGACATATGACACAAGTCTGGCCAGAGCAGTCTATATATTGATATAGATAGATATAGATATAGATATAGATATATTTGATTATATTGCTTCAAAATGGATATTTGAACCTCAATTAAGCTAATCAGAATAAACTCCAGAAATTATACAGGAGATCGTAGGGAAGAGAAAGGAAATCTTATTCTTCTGAGATTGCAAAATCATGGAGAGAGCTGCCAGTGACTGAGGCTAACACACAAGGACAAGAGATGAAGGAAAAGAGACTGAATTCTGAGGATATTCCTTGAGCCATGCCTGAAACTAGCTAACTTATGCTTTTCAGATAAGGAGAGAACTGAGAAATTCTCTCTCATATTTGGCTGTTTTGACATTGAATTCTGCTTTTTGCAAATGAAAGACCCCTGATAAATAAGGCAAATTGAATCCAGTGATTAATGGGGAAATAAAATCACTGTGTTCCCTTTAATAATCCAATTATACCTGTAATCCTGGGACCCCTATTAGAGAAAAGTTACACACATGAGACAGGTACAACACATAGTTATGGTGCCTGTCTCATGCAAGTCACCCTGATCCCTTTTGATCTTTGGTTGTTCTTTAATATTTTTTCAGTTTTTCCCAGTTTGACGCTGTCTTTCTGACATTAGTTTCCCCCAGTTTGTATGGTGTGATTGGGATTGCTTTTTTTTTTTTTTTTTTTGATATTGGTGTTATTATTGTTTACTTTTTTGTTTTAGAACATTTTTCATCTTCTCTTATTACTTTCTTTTAAAATTTGTTGTTTATGCTTTGTAGATGTGCTCTGAACTCACACACATAGTTTAACCAGAGTTGTTTACTGGGAGTATTACAGCTCGAAAATCCTGAAGAGCACCAGAAGACCTCAGTTTTAGGGCTCCTGCGTTGCTGAAAGGCCAATTCTAGTCCGCCATCTCATTTGGGAGCATTTTTAAAATCACGGTGACATGCAGGGTCACAAAATCTGGGCTTCACATATGGTATATTTTACATTTGTGACTAAAGCTAGTTATCACCTACTGTGTTTGCTCACTTGGGCCCAGAGCAAGTCCTTGGATTATTGGGGTTAATCGTTCTTGGGACCTTGGGCTGCAGGGGAGGGAGCAAATCAAGAAATCTGTTGACAGCAATTTAACTCTTTCAGATATATCCTCTATCTGTCTTTGCAGCCTTCATCAATCCGCCCTCCCCGCAACAAAATGCCTAATATAATTTCTTTAACTTAGTAGGCATTCAGTAAATGCACTCAAATTTTTTTAATCGAAGCAACACATATATTTTGGGGGGTTAAAAGAGACACCTGTTTATTTTGGGGAAAAACATGAATAAATAGTAAGAAACTCCTCTTGGTCAATGTTCGTAACACTCAATATACTATGGTGTCTTGTAGTTTTCAAAGCAGAATCTGTAATTTATCTCCTTTTATACCTGCAAAAACTGCATATAAAGCCAGTTGAGGGGACTCAAAAGAGGTTAAGTGATTTTTATAAAACCTTCAAACAGTGAACATTGGAGTAAAGGGCCTGAAATACTGTCTTAAAATACTGGCTCAAATATTTTTTCTACTGTGTTCTGCTCCTTTTCCAAATTTCTTAACAGAATCCTTTTGCCTTCTTAGTTGGTTTTTTCCATCAATTACTTAAAATTTATACTAAAAATCATTTTGGATTCCAAACTTAGAGGGCAAGAGAATTTTGGAAAATGAATCCTTCCGCATTTACTGCGTCTGCTTCACTTCCCATCATTCAAATGAGAATCTGTATCTGAGGGAAAACTCTCTTCTAGGTCGTAAGAACTAATATCAGGATAGTCACTTTCTCTTTGTTTTGTAACATTTGTATATAATGCTGGAAATTAAATCATCTCAGAAAAGTGCCAACTTCCATTTTAACCTCATGTTTGAATGTAAAATATAGTGATAGATTTCAATGAATTTTCAACTATTCCTCTCTTTCCTTCTTGGCCTGAAGGGAAAAGGACCAACACAAAAGTGGTTTTGCATTTGGGAATTTACGTGTCTCTGAAATGAATTTGCTCTGGAATTAGTCATGCTTTTCATAAACTTTTTCAATTAAAAGAAAATTGATTTACTGCTAGTTGAGTTTGGGTCCAGTAGACACTCTTGGGTGGAAGTAATGCCAATGGAGATTGTTTTGCTCCCTGCGGCTCCAGTCCCCACCTACGAATCCCTTATTTTGTTGATATCACTGATAAACTTGGAAGATATATACAATGAACTCATAAAAGCCCTTCATCTATTGTCTCAAATTGTTAACATTTTACCTCATTTGGAAGGGTGTTGTTTTTCATGAGGTCCGCTATTGAGATATACAAGTACAGAGTTCTAATAGAGTGTAAACCAGTCTCATCAGCCCAAGAAAAGAGGCTGATGGTCTGTCTGCGTATGATGAGATTTTTGACTCAAAAGAAAACTGAGCTCAGTGGAATCATCAACACTGTAACCTCAAACCCAATGTACTGAAAAGGACAGCTGTGCCAGCAAGGAGACGGGAATGGAGCAGAAGCGTGCTTGTTGACTCAGCAGCCCCAGCTGTGCAAGGTGACATCTGATCCAAGCATCTGTCTGTGGCTCATTAAACAGAGCCCACAGAAAACCAAGAACAGATGCAAATTATTTCGAAAAGACAGCAGGTGTTGCTTCAAACTCGCAACAATCATCAGGAAGTTTCGTTTACATTCATATGCCAACATTGGCAAGATTTTTTTTTCCCTAATTTTTGACATTGAAGCAGAGTAGCTCAAGCTGAAATTTCCCTGGGATTCAATATTCAATATTGCCTGCAGATTGGTGAGAATTGCTGAAAGATTAAGGTGACAAAGAATATCGCATTTTAGTGGATCACAGCATTAAGTTCTTTCTGGTATGTCATTCCAAAATCTAAAAGAATAAAGTCAATTTTTATGGTTTTGTTACATGTAAAAGTATGATGGTGATTAAGATCTGTGCTGTCATATAGATTCATATCCTATCTCTTGGGGAGTTATGAGTTCAATGTTTTTGTTAAAATATGTGATTGTGAACAATAAACTCTGAGACAAACAAAGCAAGTATAATCTATGAAAAAAAATGTTCAGTTGTCATAACAAAAAGAATATAGAAATACTCCCATAACATAAAAAAGTATAGAAATTACTAGGAACATATTTATATTTCTGATAATTTTTTAAATTCATGTTCCCCTGGTAAATTAGATTCTTAGACTCAATTCCACTCTTCAGAGGAGTCCTTACACAAACAACAAGCAACTTTTAGGACACCAGCAGGGTTTTAAAGAATTCAACTCAATTCTGTCAGTAGCTATGCAGAAATAGCATCAGATTCCACAGCTTAAGGGTTCAGTCCCACAAGACTGTCCCCCACCTCGCTTCACATCCTTGTCACAAGTCCAAGTTATTACCTGTGCTTCTAACCAGCAGACAATAAATCAGAGATTCCAAAGACCTCCTCCAACTCAGAATTCCAACTGCCAAGTCCAGGTTGTTTGTTACCTGTACTTCTGACCAGCTAGCTGTAGATCACAGGTTCCCATGACTTACTCCTTAAGTTGACTCACAGAACTCAAAGAAACAAATTACTTGTTTATTATAAAGGGATGCAGGAACAGCCAGATGGAAGACATACATAGAACATACATAGACATACACAGACATACATAGAAGGTATGGGAAAAGGGCACAGAGCTCCTGTGTTCTCTCTGAGCCACTCTCCCCAAAACTCCACGTGTTCACCAACCTGAAAGGTCTCTCTGTTTGAGTTTTTCGTACATAAGATGATTAAATCATTTGTCATTAGTGATTGATTTAACCTCCAGCCCCTCTCTCCTCCCTGGAAATCAGGTGGTGGGACTGAAATTTCTACCTTTCTATTCACAGTTAGTTTCCCTGGCAACCAGCTTCATCCTTAGATGCTCTCAAAAGTCATCTCATTAACATAAACTCAGTGGAAAGGATTTATTATGAATAGCAAGATATCCATTTCACTTTTATGGCTCTGAAGCATATTTTAGAAACTGAGAATAAGATGAAATATTATGACAAAAGATGTTCCCATTGCTCTTATCACTCAGGAAACTCTAAGGGTTTTGGGAGCTGTGACCCAGGAACTGTGGAGGAAGAGCAAACATATATTTGTTATAAATCACAATATCACACCTGGCCATATGGATTTTCAATTCAGATCTTCATTTAAACAGTACAATTTCATGTTTCTCATCATAAGCTTAAATATCCCTAAATTCTTTTTAAAATGGTCTGAGTAAAAATAATGAAATTTGGAATCATCATGTGAATGTTCTAGTGGTGTAAAAGAACACAGTAAAACGTGTACGAACTGAAATTGCTGCCTTCTCAATTAGATTGTTTCTGGCTGACAAAGTGAAGACCATTTCAGTTACAATTTAGACAGTGTGCAGAGAATGTTCGTGAAAATTCTTATTTTAACATGACATTCAAGAACAGAGGTTCCTAACACAGGATCTTGCAAAAGAATCAGGAAATCTGTGAATTTGGATAAAGGTGTTTTATATCTTTATTTGTACTAATCTTTATTATTTAGAATTTCCTTCCATTAATACAGTGGAAACCACAATCGTGTGAGCATCATTACGATTCTGTCAGTAGAAATCAGAGAAATTTTCATATAAAATGTTTGTTGCAGCAGATACCTCAAAGTATCTTTTATACATGTCATAACTTTGAAATTACAGTATTTATTCCATTGCTAGGTTTTATAAATTAAAGTATTTGTATAACTTTTGAAAGGGTTCTGCACCCAACTCCCAACATGTAAGGAATGTTTCTCCACCAACAACAATTTTTGACACCAGCTGGGTGTCCTACATTTCAACTCAATTCTGACATTGTTTACACAGAGGTATCATCAGATTCCACAAGTTAAGGGTTCAATCCCACAAGACTGCCTCCTCCTTCAGATGTCAAACACCAGCTCAGGTTGTTATCTGTACTTCCGACTGAGTGGCTATAAATCAGAGGTTCCCAAGACCTCCTCCTTGGTTTTGATTAAATTGCTAGAGCAGCTCAGAGGACTTAGAGAAACGTTTTACTTACTAGATTACCTATTTATTTTAAAAAATATTAAAGGATTCACATCAACAGCCAAGATGAAGAGATTTATAGGAAAAAGTCCTAAGCAAAGGAGTTACTGTCCTCCTGGAATTTGGGGCCCAGCACAGTGCCATGTGGAAGTGTTCTTTTTCCTCAACCTGGAAGCTCTCCAAACCCCTTCCTTTTAGGTTTTTAAGGATGTTTCATTACACAAGCTCAACTGATTAAATTATTGGCCATTGATGATTAATGCGACCTCCAGCCCCTCTCCCCTCCCAGGAAATCAAGAAATGGGACTGAAGGTTCTACCCCTCTATTCAGGGTTGGTGCCCCTGGCAACCATCCCTCATTCTTAGATGCTTTCCAAAAGTCACCTCATTAACATAAACCCAGTTGTGGTGGAAAGGAGCTTGTTATGACTAGCAAGACACCCATTTCACCTCTATGGGTCTGAACCATTTTCAGGAAATGAGCACAAGAGACCAGATATTATGGCCAAAGAAGCCCCCTTTGCTCTTATTGCTCAGAAAATTCCAAGGGTTTTGTGAACTGTGAGCCAGGAACCATGGAGGAAGACCAAATATATACTAGAAATATACTTTAGTCATCAAATGACCAAATTCATATTTCTAACATTCACAATATTGCCAGGAAATAGTGGGTAGAAGAGCATGTGTGGTGGTTGGAGAGAGGGGAGTGTGTTAGCCCTAGGGACTAGAAAATATTCGTGAGATTATGGCTTGTATAAGTAAGCACTTGTCACTTAGCACATATGGAACCACAGTACGAGGTAGATAGTGCCAGAAGAAAGCAAGTTAAAAGTCATGCTTGGACTTTATTTTAATGATAGTGGAAGAATTTCTTTTGGTATATGCCATTACTCAATCAGAAATAGACATGACATGAAATTGTTCTTCAAAATAGGGCATCTCTTTAGCAATAGCAACTTTCTGGTATTAATGGGTTTATTATTCTAACTATATTTATAATTAAGTCTGACTAGAAACTTTAAAAAGTTATAACAAGTTCTTGGGTATTTTACTTTATGACTTAGCAAATGAGTGTTGGCTTTGGAATCCACCCAATCTTTTCTCAGATCTCAGCTCTTCTCCTCCTATATTGTGGGTGTGAGAAAATCATTTCATCTTCAAGACTAAGGGGTGATTTCTAAGTAGGCATATAACTAAGGGTTATATCATACAAAGAACTGAGCTAGAGGGTGCCTAAGAACTAGAATAAATTCAAAAAATATAGATTTGGAAATTTTTCTCTGAGACATCTAAGAAAACAAGAGAAATACATTTTTAAATGTAAAAAAGCAAAAAATATATTTAGAAGAGCCAACACTAGTAACTAATTTCCAAACACTGAATCTTTCCTTTTGACCCTGAGGACACACATTTCCTCTTGGGATTTCCCATATGACATACAAACTCAGCAGGAGATCGCTCTGCTCTGCATTCATTTTCTTACAGTCCATCTTAGAAAGTTTAATATTTTTACCTTTCATTTTACCAATTTTTATGTTATTGCCTTTTATAATGCCTTCACAAGTACCTCCAGTCTAAGGTGATCATGATCTGTAGAATCTG
Source organism: Camelus bactrianus (assembly GCF_048773025.1). NCBI lineage: Eukaryota > Metazoa > Chordata > Mammalia > Artiodactyla > Camelidae > Camelus > Camelus bactrianus. The sequence continues at coordinate 31,481,319 of NC_133548.1, forward strand.
AATATTCAACACTACCTTGCACCTTGCAAGTCATCACTCTCAATTCATTTCCAGGTCATAATCCAAAATAGTCTCTGTGTTTCTAATTATTCAGACGACTATAAAAGAAAAAAGCTATAATAGCTAATATAAATCCAGCATCCAATAAAAGGCTATGATATCCAGTACAATATTGAATATCATAATATCCTAACTCACATAGACTCCATTTCCCAAGTCTCTCATTCATTGGCTCCAGGTAACTGTAACCAAGCATAATTAGAATTCTAACCATCTGCATGTATTTAACCAAATATTATTGTTTTACTTTATATTTAAGGTCCCTGGTAACATAACTGAATTCAAGGGCTTAATTATAGCAGCTTGTACATTGGAACAAAGATGACATTAAAAACTTCTTTTCATGATTTATTTCTATAGCTGCTATAATGAAGTTCAACTGAATTGCAAACTATAGTTTATTTTAATTTTGGCAGTACATTAGCTTTTAACTTTTATATATAGTTAGAGCATATAGGACTTTTAAATTTTATCATTTATTTTAATACTGTACTCATAAAAAATAATTATATTAAAGCTGAGGTCACAGAATCTCCTGAAATTGAACAAAATTTTGGTTACATCTTTATTTTTCTTTGAAAAAAGATTTAAAATGTTCATCAAGTTCCCACTGCTCACTCCATCTGAAAATAAAATAATAATATAAAATTACATAAAAACAAAATACAAAGTAGCTTTTTTAATTATGATAAGCATTGTGTGTAAGGATTTATGAAAAATGGAACTTTCTTACCTGGTGAATGAGAGTGAAGCTTGGTTTAATATTTCAAGAGAAACATTTGGGTGTATGTAATAAAAATATAAATGATGTAATACATTTGTACATGTAATACAAATGCATAGTTCTCCAGAAAGTTTTAATAATCCTGAAAAGATAGAAGGTAGTTATCAGAAAGAAAAGAAACCATAAAAAGAAAGAGATAAGAGGTTAAGTTTAATGATCTCTTTAATATTCTAAATTTATGAAGTTGAGTTACTTTATCCCCGAAAAAAGAGGCGCTTACATCGGTCTGGATGGCCCATCTCCCAAAACCCAGGAAATGCCACCTGAGACTTAAGAAAAAAGTTGGAAAAGGCTGTGAAAGAGGACATTTTTTCCTCTGATGAAAGTGATCTTCTATGGAATATGCATCCAACCTGGGACAATGTGCCCATGAATATTTGTGAAGGCCACTATCAAAACAGTGCAGAAATTTAAATTATTTATAGCCAAAATGTGCAAGTGACATTTGGAAAGCCTAGAGCATACATCCTCTTTGGTTTTTGTGCTTTTAGAAAAGAATATGCTTCAGTGACAGGGACTTTAGGGATAAAGAGAATATGACTGGAGAGTCAGACAAGGGAGCCAGCCCAGAGACCATTATAAATTGGAAATTTAATCCTCACATGGATGCCTTTAAGCCAAAATCTTCCCTGCTACTTGTCTGGTTGTGGGAGAGCTACCCAGACCTATGAACTGCTGAAACTGAGCTGTGATTGAGTCAGGCTTTTTCTACAGGATAATCCTCAATTTGAAATTATGTCTCCAAGGGATTAGACAAGAAATGTTCCTGGTATAGGCACTGAGTTTTCCCAAACACAGCAAATCAGGAGGATAGAAAAAATAACACCGACTCAGTTAGATTGCTATTTCTGTGACATTGACTCTTAACAGACACTGACTCTATCCCTCAACTCATGCCTCCACACTTTTACAGGGAGAGTTAAGGCACCAGAAGGGTGTGGAAACTTCCCTGGCTACAAGCAGCAGAGACATGATGGAAAAGGAAGCAAGAGAGATGAGGTGGAGGAGAAGATCAGAGAAATTTGTAACATAAAAGGAAATTGTCCCACATTGCCAGCTGATAATCAGCAAGGAAATGGGGACGTCAGTCCTACAACCACAAGGAACAGGATTCATCAACAGCCTGAATGAGCTGGGAGGCAGATTCGTTTAAGGATCTCCCAGTAAGAGCCCAGCTGGCCCATACTTTGATTTTGGCATTGTACAATTTGGAGCAAACCAGTCATGGAAAGATAATAAATGTGTTGTCTTAGGATACTAATCTGCAGTAATTTAATACAGTAGCAATAGAAAATTGAGGCAATGTCTAAAATCACATTGACAGAATTCATACTGACTAATATCCATGTTAATAAATATATGAACATTGCTATTAGTGGATGGGAGAGAGGGAAAGTGCTGCAAAGATTCAGATAGATTTTTAGATGTAATACAGTCAGTAACCCCTATATCATATATTATACAGATTGGAAAAAAAGAGATGGAGACCAAGTGATTATTTCTGTCATTTCAATTTTCTAGATAAGAATTAGTGAGGATGGTCTGTTGACAGAATTAGACAGAAGAATATATGAAGTTGAAGGATAATATATACAAATAAATAATTTGGTTTTGCAGTAGATAAAAGGGGTTATGGAGTAAAATCTACCAGGTTTCTGGCCTGAGTAAGTAGAGAATGCTGATACAATTGAAATGAATATGGAAATGAGAGTATTGTGGACTTACAAAGGCAAGTTATCTCCTTCGGCTTTTGGCATACTGAACTGGAATGACAAACGTTGTAACAGGGATTCTTGAGTCCTCGTGAATATAGATTTGGAGCACAGTAAGAGTTCAGGGCTGGGACAGAGACTTAGAAGTTAGTATCTTAGAGGAGATGAGTGAACCGGAAACTATGGGGCTTACACTGAGGAAATAGCACAGTCAAGAGCAGATTCTTACAGGAGGGAAAAGGCTGACACAAAATGTAGAAAACAGAAGATTAAAACAATAAAGGCTTAATGAACGTCAAAGAAAATGAGGATATTAAGTTTATCAAGTGACCTTAAAGCAATTTGCTTTATTAAAGTGACAGATAGAAGTGAAGGGGGTTCATAGCACTTTAACCACAGGGTGCTAAGGAAGGGATAAGTGATATAAAAATAGATATAATAAGTTTTCTTTGAAAATTTCACTGTGAGAAAGAGTTCAAACAGTAGCTGTAAACAGTAATGAGATTGCAATACAGCTGGTATCTCAGAAATAAAGATACAATAATGAAGGGAACCATTATCCTTGAAATAAAGTACAGAAAACAAAAGAGCAGATCACTAAGCATTCTGAAATCAGAAAGAAGATTCAAAAAGCCTAATAATAATGTAAGCCACATAGCTAAAGTGCTGCTAATTTTGTTTCTCACCCATAGATTTCTAAGTCATAGTCAGTTGATAAAATGTTGACATAGAATTATGTAACAATCACATTAAATTTGAAAACAATTGAATTTCAAATAGTAGAGATCATATATATTAATATTTATGATTTTATTATACTTATGTTGGATAATTTTGGATATATTACATGTATTTATAATATATCCAAAACATTTTAAATTACAACCCTGTGAGATACTAAATATATTGTATTATATTATATTATATTATATTATATTATATTATATAAAGTAAATCAAATGTTTTAAGTCAGTTCTGTCCAATAGTAATATAATGTGAGGAACATACATAATTTTAGATTTTCTAGTACCATCTAGTAACAGTTTAAAAAGGAAGAGGTGAAGTTAATTTTAATATGTATTGTATTTAACCCAATATATCTAAAATACTATTATTTCTAACACATAATCAAAATAAACATATTTAATGAGATGTTTCTCATTCTTTTTCATATGCCCTTAAAATCTAGTGTGTATATTACACTTAATAAGACATCTTATTTCAGACCAGCTGCAGTTCAACTGCTCAGCAGTCTTCTCAATTCTGTAGTGGACCATACAGATCTAGATAATTGTTTATTTCCAACGTGATATTTTATTTCAAGATAACAATTCTCTAATTTAAGATTGTGAAGAACTTTAAAAGACATTACAATTAATTACGTGATTCAATATGAGAATGTTTTCACTCTTTGCTATGAGAATTCACACTTGATTCTCTCCCTTTCTCCCAGACTCCATTTGAGTTATTCTATTCCTCGAGACTGTCAAGATTTAGACCATTTTTATTTTCCTCTATAAACATTATTCTCCAACAATATATTTTCTTAGTTTTACGTGTAAATGGGTTAAATGCTCACACTATTCTTTATAAACCAGTTTCTTAATATAAATGTATTGTTCTTTGGACTCAATCAAACCTCCCATCCTTGGTGCCCATTAAGAAGGGCTCAGAGGAGCTTCAGTCCTTGACACATCACATTCCTTCCACTTGATTGACTATGGTAGGTACAAAATTGGGGCCACACTTTTTCTCAGATACTGAGATATTGGTCTCTGGCTTCTACTGAGTATGGTTAAGCCTTTGATTGTAGTGTTTACACTGTCAGCTAGATTTTGTCACCAACTCAGTTCTGGAGATTGCTTTCAAATCTACAAATGCTTATCTATTGGCTTTATACAACAGGCATAATACAGAGATGTTATGGGTACGTACAGACATATACAACAGATGTAATGCTATTAGGATGCTTTTTGTCCCTCATTCAATACTGTAGACATTTCCACTATCTGTAGACGTGTTAGAAGTGAAAGTCCAGCTATGTTTTCTTCCTCATTAAAGTTGATTAAATTGTACTTCTGTGGTTCTTTTTTCATTTGTTTGTTTTTCTTTTATGTTTGACATTCAGTAAGGTAATCAGGCATGTCTTGATTTTTCCATTCTGGATCAAAATTTTTTCTAACACATGCTCATCCTTTAAATATTCAGATCTGAATCTTATTTCAGGAAACCATTTTTTATCTTTTTAATGTTAAATTTTATTAATTATATTTCTGTGGGAGTATTTTAGAACATTCATGTATCTTTCTTTAATTTTTCCATTGTTTTAAGTGAATTTTTTTCTTCCTTTAATAAATTACCAATCTTTCTTTCTACAGAAGAAACTTGATTTTCAATCATAAATTATCTCATCCATTTATATTCTAATATATACTGGGTTTTGATAGATTTATTTTGTTCATCAATTTGCTTCTTTAGTTCCACAGTCTTCATTTTTATTTCTCTGCTGTTTTATCTTCATATCTTTGAGATCTTGTCATATTGAATTAATTTTCTCTACAAAATTTTTCTATAGCAATTTTTGTGTCTGTCAAGTGTTATATATACTCTTCTTAGAGGATTTAATTTTCTCTCTTGGTATTTTTCAGTGGTATTCTGCATGTAAATTCTACTCCTTTTACTTTTTCCAAATTTTCTTTACCTAGATGGTGTCTACTTTAAAAAGAGATTTAATGTAATCTATATTCTTTATTATACTATGTGGAAATCTTCCATCACTAGTTTTACCTTACCTGAAACTTGTTGGTTTTCTTCACTGAACTATAATCTGAACGTTCTTTGTTTTTGTACTTGGATGTAACCAGAGAGGAAGAACTCAGTAGGAATACTGCAAATAATTTATTGAAGGGAATGGTTCTAGGTTTGGTTCTGTTTTTTTGTTTCCATGAGATTTTGGTAAATGTCTTATCAGAAGTTCTCCATCAAATAGAAGTTATATATCCCAATTCTATAGGGGAATATTGGAGTTTGCACTATACTCCTAATCCAGCTTGGGGGACTAGGGCACCTGCTCACTTAAGAAGCAGTTGAAACTGGTTATTCATTTGAAAAATTTACCTTGATAGTAGTTGTAATTACAAAAGATTACAAAAAATATAAGAAAGAATCAAGAAAATTATTTTATATTTTTAGTTATTATAATATATTGCCCATGTCTACAAGGTGAAATTTTGCAAGTGATTTTGCAAGATAATCATATGATCCTTGCCAAATTACATTATATTGAAACAAAACATAATAAGCATAAAATAACTCTTGCTCTTTTCAGCCTAAATTCAATCACACTATGAGAATAAAAATGCAAAAAAAATTTAATCTTATAATATAAATGCACATATGTAACAGACATTCGTATTCAGAAAGAAATGTTGACTAGACTATGATGCTGACACCACTTACAAGTGTTATAGACAAGGGAGTCACTTGTCTATAGTCACAATTAGCATCATTTAAATCAAAGAAGAAATCAGAAGTATATTCATTAATTCAAAAATACATTTATTGAGCATCTATAATAAGTACAGAACTTTTCTAAATTCAAAGTATTTAGCAGAAAATGAGGCACATACAGAAAGTCTTAGACATTAGAGGGTGAGATAGACAATATATAAATAGATAAATATGCCATGTAGCTAGAGACCTCATGAAGAATGATTATATTGATGGTGACAGAAGGATAATTGTATTGATGGAGTAAAAGCAATGGCAGAAAATTAAAGGAGTGCCAGTTCATATTAAATCTGCTGTTGAAATGTGTTCGGACAATTATGGGATGTTAGGTAGATAAGCGTTGGTAACTTAAGATGATGACAGTATTAAACAAAAAATCATGTCAAATAATAATATATACGTGTGAATTCATTAAGTTTTCAAATTGTTGACATTCTAGATTTATTTTTAATGAAACAAGGAGTGGTTTGCAGAATGTCCATTTTTATTCTGAAGTACATTGACTAACCTGAGGAAAGGTGCTGGTACAAATTTTTCTAATGTGACAAGAAATCACTAGTTTTTCACCACAAAGAAAATCCCATTAATGAAATACTTCTCTAATACAATATGATTATACCAACCTGCATGCTTTGCTATTTTTAACAAGGTAAATAAACTCAATTAGATAATTCTGTGTTGCAAAGATATCACCCTGAAATCAATTTTCATCGATTCAGAATTCAATGAGAAAATTCAAGCAAGGCTTGGGCTCATTAAACAATTTGACTTTTACAGTTTTGAGTGAATTAATTTAAAAGATAAGCAATACTGTCCCTGAGATTTTTCTTTAAATTATATTCTTGGAAACCCAAAAATGTTATATGATATATTTGGAGAGATACATCAAACTCTAAAAATAAACTAAACTTGCTGATAATCTATTCATCATCCTTTAAATGAACAGTTCACTAATTCAAGAAACTACTTTATGAATTTTTTAAATAAATGGCATTTTATTTTTAAATTTCTGGCCCAAGCAAGCTAAGCATTGCAAGCTTAGAAATTGCATAAGTATTACATGGTTTATGATTAGAATATGTTTCAGTATTCCATTTTACAATGAGAATATGATCCATGTTTGGTAATCAAAAGTTTTCTAGATAGTATTACAACTATTGTCTGGAATAGACAGTTTTAAAACATTATTAAAATTGAAATGATTTAAAAGTAAATAAGTAACTAGTTTTATAACAAAAAATGTTAACATTTTATGATATATAAACCTTTAATTACACAGAAATATTTCATTATTTATTTAACTTTTAGTCTCACATATAACTATGTGGAGTAAATGATTCCTCAGCTAGAAAGTTTGGAAATCACTATTGTGAAAAATGTAGAACGATTGAAGAGTTTTGCCATGGGTTATATTTGAATTTAGGTAGCTCGCTAAGACTGCACAGGAAAAAGTCTAAGAAGGTGGGAACAATGGGAAGCAGGGAGGACAGTCTGAACTGTATTATAAAATTTCATAATACCTCCCATTAAACCACTTTTCTGCAGGTGAAAGTCTACATTAATTTAATGGAACATGTGTTTCCCCATACATTTCTAACACAAACAATAAGCATTCAAGATAAAGTACTAAATTATCCAGTGTTTAAAGGAAATTAGGAGTTTCTCTCTTGAAGAAAAGAATCACCTTCTATGATACAATGGCTTCCCGCTTCTATTTTATGTGATTGAATCCTACACAACTGTGAGGTCAATTTTACTTTTCTCTAGGTCTTTAATACCTACTCCATCTTTGGTGAGCACCAAACAACTTAGTGCTAATAGTAATTGATTTTGTTTATTTTGTTTTTTGGGTTTTTTTTTTTTTTGAAGTATAGTCAGTTTACAATGTTGTATCAATTTCTGGTGTACAGCACAATGCTCCAGTCATATAGGAACATACATATATTCGTTTTCATAGCCATTTTTACCATAAGTTACTGCAAGATAATTGAATGTAGTTCCCTGTGCTATACAGTATAAACTTGTTGTTTATCTATTTTCTATATATTAGTTAGTATCTGCAAATCTCGAACTCCCAATTTATCCCTTCCCACCTCCTTCCCCCTTGGTAACCATAAGTTTGTTTTCTATGTCTGTGAGTCTGTTTCTGTTTTGTAAGTAAATTCATTAGTCTGGTTTTTTTTTGTTGTTGTTTGTTTTGTTTTGTTTTTTAGATTCCACATATAAGTGATATCAAATGTGTATTTCTCTTTCTCTTTCTGGCTTGTTTATTTAGTTTTTACTCTATGCTTTGTTTCTTTGTGAAAAGTAATAGAAATGAGGTCTTCCTCTTGAATATCTGATCAAATAGGTATTCAACAGATCTATTTACTCAAGGAAAAAATAATCCAATTTCCAGTAGGTTATCTTGTTCTTTAATGTTCATAAAAATGCATCTTGCAATATTCAAACATTTTCACATTTCTGTGATGCCTCCTAGTAGAAAGAGAAGCGGAACTGACATCAGCAGGACCGAAGCTGAATTCTAGCTTCAACATTTTCTGGTTGTATAACCTTCACAAAATGTTTAAAGATATATTTTTATTCTATCACCTACAAATAGAGTTTCTTTACATCATAAATTTGAGTTGAAGACAAATGCGATGACACATGAAAAACAACTAGTATTGTCTTTTATGTGGTTCGTTCTTGCCAGAACTAAGGAGTATGACTACCCTCCAGAATAAAAACTGCAGATGTTGTCAAACAATTCCTAACAAAAACAAAACAATTCTCAAAAAACAGACAAAATTCAGCATATATCAGTTCTTATTTGGCTGAAGAGTAAGGGGTGATGAATATTTAATAAAAGTCATTTTCATGCCCCTAATTCTAATGCTTTTTTCTATTCTTTCTCTCTTCCCTATGTATTTTATTGGTTTAAATCTGCTTAGAAAAGTGTTTTCATATTTTATTCCTCTTTGAGTATAACACTAGCTATTCTGAAGCCTGCTGACACTGTGTACCATAGTGATTTGTGTACTCATCTCACTATTTGCCTACCTATTGCCAATTTCATAATGAAAGAAGAAAGCATGTTTTCAAAGGAGAAGAAAGTGAGAGAGGAAGGTGGGAGGGAGAATGATGAGAAGCAGACAGACAATAGCACTGTGAGATGTTCAAGCATTTCCTCTTTTCATTAAAGATGAAAAATATGAGATAGTTCTCTTGAATATATTGGGATCCATTTAAGTCATTTATATAAAGGCTTCTTATTATCAAATTGTTATTTACATAATTGTAGGGAATGGAACTGGCAGGACTGCAGCCACTCACATTCCTTTGAAATGCAGATTGGCCTTAGATTCTGTAGTTTACAAAGTCCTGAAATTACGCCACAGCTCCAGGGTGGGGAAGATGAGGGCATTGGGAGCTCTAACTCAAGAATGGTTGCTGCAAATGTTTCCAAAATATCACTTTTCAAAACAAACAGAAACACACTGTGTTCAATAAATCTAATTAGCAAAGTACTCAGTAATTGGCCTCTTAGCAACTTGTTAGTATTTTCCTTGAAGCAGTTTTCAAAAAATTTAAAACGTGCATTACTTGGCCATTTTTAATTCCACTAGGGATAAATTTTGGCACTTTGGTTACAATTATCTCTCAATAGAGTATAAAGAAACTACTATATAGAAAATTATAGAAGTATGCATAAACGATGAACCTGTATACACAATAAACACACATGTTGTCTTAGAAAGATTCTTTTCTACTTTCCCTTCTTCTTCCATCAATCCTGAGCAAATCAAGTCTTGCACATTAAGGTCTCTTTACATTTTGGTCTCTTTCATTTTGTATAATAAAATGAATCATTAATTCTAGGAGGCAATATTGCGTAGTGATTAAAAGTAGGAGCAAGGCATATATGGGTTCAGATCTACATTCCATACTCATTAGTGGTATAACCTTGGACTAGTTTCTGCATAATTTTGAACCTCAGATTCTATCTATAAACTGTGAAAAATTATAACACTGTATTTATGAGGTTTTGGGGATAAATGAAGAACTGACTTTAAGATCTTAGACAGACACATAGTTAACAGCTCAATGAATACAGATCCCTTCTTGTTTCTCCACTCAGCCCAGAGTAAGTAGATTGAGCACATGTTGTAAGCAAGAACACAGGGTCACCAAAGGAAAAAAGACAGAAAATGAATCTCATCCTTTATATTTGATTTTTAAATAAGTGTCAGATGGTTGTGAGACAGGAGGGAAGTGGGCAGGGCAGAGCCATTCCAGGAATGACAGCCAGTTAACAACAAAATGGAGGAAGATTCAACTCCCACTAGGCCTTGAGGATTAAAATGGTGGGAGATTTGACTTCTAGTAGAACTTGAGCCTCATCATATGCTCATAGTAACATATTAGCATGATGAATAACATGCCCACAGGTGCCGTGACAGTCCCAAGGCTAACCATAGAAGGTCAAAGAGTGGGTGGTGGCCCAATTCCTGGGAATCCCAGCCCCTTCCCCTAGTAGCTGAAATAGTCCTCCCACCTGTAGGCATAGAATTACTGAGTCTATAAAAACTGGCAACACCATGCCTCGTGGCTGCCCTTTTTTGCTCCCTTCTCTTTGGAGATGGCCTTCACTCTGTATATGGAGTGTGTACCACTTTTACTTTAACCTGAGCATCCAACTCCCACACCTCTTTCCTTGCCTTTCTCTTGCCTTACACTTTATGCAGTATGTATCTCTCTAAATAAATCTACCTTTACTCAACCATGGCTTGCACTTGCATGCTTTCCTGCACCAAGCCAAGGACCCACACTTGGCAGGGCACATCCCAGGAGCTCAACCAAGACCTGGGAAACGGCCCTCCTCACGCCCCACATCCATTTTTCCTGCATCAGTGGTAGCGATTACAAGAGTGTTTCTTTTAAGTGAATAAAGCCCAAACATAAGTGTATTTACCTATGAAGGTATCATTTCCTCAAGCAACATGAGCTAATGAGGTGTGTTACTAACAGCATCAGTGGTTTATGTTCTCAATGATACCATCAGAGACTTAAGATTTACTGTTTTAAAGTTTTACTATTTTGAGCTTTAAATATGCTCCTTTGCATTTAGTCATCGGTGTAATGTGATTATTTCTACTGGAACCACCATCTCCGTGTTCAATATAGGACTAAGCAGAGTGTATGTACTATATGTGGGGACAAATAATTGTTCCTTTTCTTCAGAAAAGAAGATGATTTCCAACATCTCAGTTAAAGACTTCTGCTGATGTCTTATTGTCCAGATCTGGCTCAAACTGCTACTTTCAGTAGCAAAGAATAGCCAGTTTTTCACTGGGAAAATTGCTTACTCCAACAAATTAAAGGTTTTTTTCATAGGAAAAATGAGAACATAGACATTGGATGAACTATTTTAGTGTCCACCATTGTAGTCAACAGTAGAAATGTCAGAATGGCATTAGACTTATGTACACTCGTTTTGTGGTTTGCTAATTATTGTTTTAGTATTTAAGTACTGCTAGTGAAAACAGAGAAGTAAGAAATGCTTCTCCTCCATGGATATCAAAAAATAACTGGGGACAAATGAAAATGGAAACACATGGTCAAAATCTATGTAATTAGCAAAAGCAATTCTAAGAAGGCAGTTTATAGTGATATAAACCTCTATCTGAAAACAAGAAACATTTCAAATAAACACTCTAACCTTACACCTAAAGGAACAAGAAAAAGAACAAACAAAACCTAAAGTTATTAGTAGGAAAGAAATAATAAGGATCAGAGTGGAAAGAAATAAAATAGAGACCAAAGAAAACAGCAAAAGATCAATGAAACTAAGAGCTGTTTCCTTGAAAAGATAAACAAATTGATAAAACTTACCAGACTTATCAAGAAAAAAAAAAAAAAGAGGGCCCAAATACATGAAATAAAAAATGAAAGAGAAGAATTTAAAAACTCTACTACAGACATACAAAGGCTCATAAGAAATTACTATAATTACACACCAATAAATGGATAAATGGATAAATTCCTAGAAATGTACAATCTCCCAAGACTGAAAATTTATATTTCTTCTCTCAAGAATACAAAATATGAGAAGACCGATTACCAGTAATGAAACTGAATCAGTAATACAAAAAACTCTCAACAAACAAAAGTCCAAGACCAGATGTCTTCCCAGGTCAGGTTTTGTGAATTCTATGAAATATTTAAAGAAGAGTTAGTACCTATTCTTTTCAAACTACTACAGAAAATTGAAGAGAAAGAAACACTTCTAAACTAATTTTATGAGACCAATTTAACCCTGGTATCCAAACCAGACAAAGACACCACACACACACACACACACACACACACACACAGAAAATCACAGGCCAACAGTACCAATGAACATAGATGCAAAAATCTGCAACAAAGTATGAGCAAACAAGTCAACATTACATTAAAAAGACCACACACCATGATCAAGTGGGATTTATGCCAAAGATGCAGGGATGATTCAATATCTGCAAATCAATCAATGTGATAAAACACATTAATAAAGTAAAGAACAAAAGTCATGTGATCATCTCAATAGATGTGGGGAAAAGCTTTTGAGAAATTTCAACATCCATTTAAGATACTCTCCACAAGATGGGTACAGAAAGAATGTACCTCAAAATAATAAAGGCCATATATGACAAACTTACAGGCAACAACATACTCAATGGTGAAAAGCTGAGAGCATTCCCTGTAAGATAAAAAACAATAAAATGATGCCTACCCTCAACACATTTATTCAACACAGCATTGTAAATTCTAGCCACAGAAATCAGACCAACACAAACCAAAAAGGGAAATAAAAAGAATCCCAATTGGAAAGAGAGAAGCAAAACTGTCACTGTCTGCAGATGACATGATACTATACATAGAAAATCCTAAAGATGCCACCAAAAAACTATTAGGACTAGTAAATAAATTCAGTAAAGTTGCAGGATACAAAGTTAATTTACAGTAATCTGCCATATTTCTATACACTAACAACAGACTATCAGAAAAAGAAGCTAAGAAAACAAGTCCATTTATAATTGCTTCAAAAAGAATAAAATATGTAGGAATAAATCTAACCAAAGAGGTTAAAAAAAAAAACTTGTACTCAGCAAACTATAAGACATTGATGAAAATAATTGAAGATGACAAAGACAAATGGAAGATATATCATGCTCATGGGTTGGAAAAATTAATCCATTTTAACATGACCATACTACTCAGAGCAATTTACAGATTCAATGGAATTCTTATCAAAATATTTATGACAATTTTTATAGCACTAGAATAAATAATTCTACAATATGTAAGAAACACAAAAGACCTAGAATTGCCAAAATAATCTTGAGGAAGAAGAACAAAGCTGGAGGTATCAAGAATCCTGATTTCAAATTATACTACAAAGCTACAGTAACCAAAACAGTATGATATTAGCATGAAAGCAGACACAGAGGTCAGTGGAACAGAATAGAGACCCCAGAAATAAACCCACACTTATATGGTCAATTAACCTATAACAGAGGAGGCAAGACTATAAATGTTGTTGGGAAAACTGGACAGCTACATTCAAAAGAATAAAACTGGGCTACTTTCTCACATTATACACAAAAATAAACTCAAAATGGATTAAGGCCTTAAATGTAAGACCTGAAATCATAAAACTCCTTGAAGAGGACATAAGCAGCATGCTCTCTGACATCAGTCTTGGCAATATTTCCTGGATACTTTTACTAAGAAACATGAAAAAAATCTTGGCATTTAGCAGTAAGAATGGAAGCAGAAGGGGCTTAAGGAAGGAAACCAAAAATGACTAGCAGAAACTATGAATAATAACAACACATGGTTAGGAAATACATGTAGAGTAGAAGATGAGGGAGACTGATCCAAAAACAGAAACAGACTTAGAGTTCTCACATGTGGCAAATCCTGAACAGGAGCTCCAAGTAACTTCCATTGTTGAAGTGCTTCTGGTTGCCTTAAAGCAGAAAAAATCAATAACTTCTATTTGCCTGGAATTCTATTTTTTTTCTTTTTCAGTTGAGGCTTCCATAAACTTAGCATGATTTGAGTTAACTTGAAAATACCTAGACAAAATAGCTCAATAATATCTGATTGTGGGTGAATTCAAATGGGATTTGAATCACGCAGAACTGAAATAGTATAATGTGTGTTTCTAAAGGCCCATAAATCCATGAGGGTCACACTTAGGAGTCTCACTGCAGTGTTAGGGTTTTTTTGTTTGTTTGTTTGTTTGTTTTTTGGTTTATTTGCTTGATTTTGATTTAATCAAATCTCCGAACCCAGAGAAAAACAAACAATCATTAATTTCTTAATTAGTTACTTCCCAAGACTATCCATCTTGAAAGATTTTTTTTCTTTAAACTTCACCTTACAAGTTATATTCATTCAGTCTTGTAGAGAAAAACAAATCATTATTTTTTTGTTTTTTAAATCTCATTTCATTTAAAACCATAAATATTTTTCCTGAACTTTATAATCTGCCTTATTTAGCAACTGAAGCAATTAGCTGTTTTTCAGAATTAATCATCTATCTGTGAAGAATGAAAACTTTCATTTACTGAGTTTGTTCGAAATAATTTGCTCCAGGTTCCAGAGGCATATCCTGCGAGGAGTTCTAAAAATGTCTCATGTATCTGAAATAACTCCCCAGCTACAGAGGGTGACTAAATTGAAGAAAATCATTTGAATAATGTGAAAAAAAAAAAAGATATTCTGGCTGGAGCCTGTACCTTTTATTTGATGATGTAAAAGTTTCAGAAATTTGAGTGATGATACTGCGTTTTCTCAAGATTTAAATCTATAGTATTTTTAGTGTGTCAAATTTAACTTAAACTAGTTTTGAAACTCTTCTATCATGTCAACCAATTAATTTCATTATATTGCCTAAATTTAACTGGCAGATCCCTCCAAACAGCAGTAATATTAAGATTTAAAATGTATAGGACACTCTCCATGTCAGTTACCATTTAAGTGCTTAAAAAGAAAAAATCCTTACAGCATATTCAGCAAGATAACAGACACAAAAAGTATTAAGTAATTTGTTCCTGATCACATACCAAGAGAAAACTGAAGCTAGGAAATTCACAGCTATAAATGCCTAGATCAGAAAAGAATAAATATCTAATAGCAATAAGATAAGCTAACATTTCAGAAAATAATTTTTAAAAAGGCAAATAAAACCCAAAGTAAATAGGAAAATAATGAATAGCAGAGCAGAAATCAAAAAAAGGAAACAATTATATATTTATCTATTTATAGGAAAAGATAAATAATGTAGAAATATAGAAAATCAATGAAATTAAAAGCCAGTTCTTTGAGAAGATAAATTAAGTTGATAAATTTGGCTAGACTGACCAAGATAAAAAGAGAGAATATACAAATCACTGAAATCAACAGTGAAGAGAGGGCCTTACTAAAATCAATGCCAAAATTTAAAAGGTTATAAGAGACTATTATGAACAACTTTATTCTAACAAATGATGCTACTTATATAATGAACCAATTCCTAGAAAACATAACAGCTATCTCAGGAAGAAATAGATATTTTGAATACATACATATCAAGTGAATAAATTAAATTTGTAATTAAAAATCTTCCCACAAAGAGAAGTTCAAGGCTGCACTGTGTTACTGGTGAATTCTAACAAATATTTAAAGATGAAATAATACAACTCCCATATAAGGTATTTCAGAAGATGCAGGAGGAACCACTTTTTAATTTTTACTAGAGAACAGATAAAAATTCACAAAATAAGAAAAAAAATACAGACCTGTATACTTTACGAATATAGATACCAAAATCCTTAACAAAACATAAGCAGATCAAATCTAGCAACATATAAAAAGGATTACACACAATGACCAAGTAAAGTTGATCCCAGGAATACAAGGTACATTTGACATCTGAATATCAAGTAATATAATACATCATATTAATAGAATAAAAGATATAAACCATATGAAAATCTCAGTTGACCCAGGAAATTTGAATAATCTCAACATCCTTTTATGATAAATACTATCAACACATTAGTAATAAAAGGAAATTTTTTTCAAATTTAAAAGAAACATTTATAGAAAACCTACACATAACATCATGCTTAATAGTGAAAGATTGAATGTTTTCTCTCTAATTTCAGTGACAAGGCAAGATTTTATTCTCTAATAACTTCTGTTGAGCATTAATACTAAATGATCTATCCAGGGAAATAAGGCCATCAAGTAGAGTTATAAGTCATACATATTAGAAAGAAAAAGGTGACAGTCTTTATGCAAGGAAAACAGCATCTTATAAGCAAACAACCTAAGGCATCTATAAGAATACTAATACATGGTTTTAGTGGTATTGTAACATAAGAGATATATATAAAAATAATTATGTTGCTATGTAACTAGAGTGATGCACTCTGAAACTAAAATTAAGAAGACAGTTCCCTTTGCAATAGCATTAAAACTAATATAATGCTCAAGAACAGATTTAGCAAATAAAGTGCAAGACTCATACACAAAAAATTACATAACATTGCTGAGAGAAATTAAACAATATCTAACTAAACAGAGATACACCATACTCATGGATTTTAAGACTCATAGGACAGAGATTCTTGCAATTTGATGTATGAACTCAATGCAATCCCAAAAGGCTACTTTGTACAAATTGACAAACTGATGTTAAAATTAGCATATTATCACACCAAGGGGTATCAGTTATAATATTCAAATATATAATTCAGTGAGCTCAATAATCAAGTGATTTTTGCCCCCATACCTGGCAATGTCTGCAGACATTTTGGTGGTCAGAATTGGGTAGAGGCCAAGGATGGACCTAAGCATCCTATAATGCAAAGGTAGCCTTCCACAAGAAAATATTGTTCCCCAAATGCAAATAATGCTGAGTTTGAGGAAACCCTGGTTTAATTGCATCCGAAGGAGTAGATTAATATCCTCATTCTTTAAATGGGGGTATACTATCCCACCAGAGCAAAAAAGATCTAGCAATAAAGAAGAAAAAGAGCCCTTTCTCCCCTGGAGAGTGTCTAATGGACACTGCCAACTCTGGCTGCATAAAAGCTCCCTTTTGCAAAATTATATGTCTTGAAATTTTTCTTCTTTTCATGGACATTTTCTTTTAATATTCAATTAACTGATCGTGGTCACATCTTGCCAGCATGATACCATTTGCTTTTGCTAATAATCTACTCTAAGGCATTAAATATAACTTTACCAAATCATATTCTCAGATAATAAAATTTCACAAATTTCTTGTATTTTGAAGTACTTGTTTGTAGTTTCTGTACACTAAAATTTTGTATTAGGAGTGTTTTAAAATGGTTGACTTACTTTGGCATTCTTATCTATAAAGTAGTGACTTATCTTTCTCCCTTTATGTTTATTAGACAACATAAAAGCCCCAAAATCTCTAATAGCTGTTTACTCAAGTATATGAGTTTCTGTGCTTCTGTACTTCTCAGAGACCAGATTGCTTTGAGAAATTTTAGTGTCAACATGTAATAGAAAATTAAACAAACAAGCAATTCTCCAAGGAAGACGTACAAATGATCAAAAGGCACATGAAAAAATGCTCAGTATCACTAATTATCAGAGAAATGCAAATCAAAACTACAATGAGGTATCACCTCACACCAGTCAGAATGGCCGTCATTCAAAAATCCACAAATGACAAATGCTGGAGAGGCTGTGGAGAAAGGGGAACCCTCCTACACTGCTGGTGGGAATGCAGTTTGATGCAGCCACTATGGAAAACAGTATGGAGATTCCTCAAAAGACTAGGAATAGACTTACCATATGACCCAGGAATCCCACTCCTGGGCTTGTATCCAGAAGGAACCCTACTTCAGGATGACACCTGCACCCCAATGTTCATAGCAGCACTATTTACAATAGCCAAAACATGGAAACAGCCTAAATGTCCATCAACAGGTGACTGGATAAAGAAGAAGTGGTATATTTATACAATGGAATACTACTCAGCCATAAAAACCGACAACGTAACGCCATTTGCAGCAACATGGTTGCTCCTGGAGAATGTCATTCTAAGCGAAGTAAGCCAGAAAGAGAAAGAAAAATACCATATGAGATCGCTCATATGTGGAATCTAAAAAACAAACAAACAAACAAACAAACAAAAACAAAGCATAAACACAGGATAGACATAGACTCATAGACAGAGAATACAGACTTGTGGTTACCAGGGGGGTGGAGGGTGGGAAGGGATAGACGGGGATTTCAAAATTGTAGAATAGATAAACAAGATTATACTGTATAGCACAGGGAAATATACACAAAATGTTATGGTAGCTCACAGAGAAAAAAATGTGACAATGAGTGTGTATATGTCCATGTATGACTGAAAAATTGTGCTGAACACTGGAATTTGACACAACATTGTAAAATGATTATAAATCAATAAAAAATGTTAAAAAAATAAACTAAATGAGATCAGAGAAAAAAAGAAAATTTATCAACTGCATCTCAATAAAAAGTACAAATTTGAGTTTCTTCTAAAAAGTGATTATTTGACTCTGAGGTAAAATAAAACTCATATTTATTGGATATAGTATGTACAATGTGTCATTTTACTATTCATAGGATATAAAATTACGTATCTTAAGTTTGGATATTGTAATTCTGAGTTTTTTTCCCCATACCTCCAAGAAATTCTCCCACACCAGATGGCTATCCTGCCATTCAACTCAATTCTAACACTACCTACCTGAGATTGCCTCAGATCCCAGAGGTTTAGGGATCAATCCTGCAAGATTGTCCCTGAACCTCACTTCAGATGCCAATTACATGTCCAGGTGGTCACCTATGCCTCTGACCTACTGGCTATAGGTGGGAGGTTCCAATAACCCCCTTCTCGGGTTTGATTAATTTGCTAGAGTTGCTTGCAGAATTCAGGAAACCAATATACTTACTAGATTACCGGCTTATTACAGAGGGTATGATTCAGGAATAGCCTGATGGAAGAGATTGATGCATAGGACAAGGTATGTGGGAAGGAGCACAGAGCATCTGTGTTCTCTCTGGGCACACTACTCTCCCTGTGTCTTTAAGTATTCACCAACCCAGAAGCTCTCTGAACCCTCTTTTTTGGATTTTTATGGAAATTTTGTTATAGGCACAGTTGATTAAATCTTTGGCATTGTTATCTTTGACCTATTCAATCTCCAGCCCCTCTCCCCTCTTTGAAGTTTGGATCTGAGAATTTCAACTCTAATCACAAGGTTGATTGGTTGGTTTCCATAGCAACTAGCCCCCATCCTTAGGTGCTTCCAAAAGTCACCTAATTAACATAAACTCTGGTGTGGTTCAAAGGGTTTATTAAAAATATCAAGAAGCCTCTATCACTCTTATCACATAGGAAATTCCAAGGGTTTTAGGAGTTCTGTGCCAAAAACAAGGACAAAGAACAGATATATACATATATATATATATATATGTAAACTATAATCCACAGCATTACATATATGGAAACAAATTCCTGCCTTAACAAACCAATTAAAATTAAGGTCTTGCAACAAAATTCATATGGCACATGAAATAATGTGACAAGTACTTCCTATATTCTTTTGACAAAAAACAACTTGGATTTTAAATCAAGGCTTGAATTTGTGAGCCATGACAAATTGAAACACATACTCAATATCATAAGAATTTTATTTCATTTAATGATTATTCAATCTAGCTAAAAATCCATCTTTCCTGCATCTCTATCATGATTTTATTGGTCACCATTATTATATTTATGATAGAGTTCTTTTCACAGTAGTCTTTTCTTTCAAATAATTAGGTAAAATGCAGCAAGTTAGAAATTATGAAACTGGTCGTGACATTTACAAAAGCTGTAAGATTCATTGATTGCTGCTCCCTTGAGTCATTCTGTAGCTGGCTAAAAGGTTACCTTCATTGATGAAAGTCTACCAGGAGGCATGGAATAGAAGGTATTGATGAAACGTCTACAGGGAGAAAATGTAATTATGATTACTCTGAAATTCCACTCAGGAATCTGTTTTAAGTTTCAGAGTTGAGAGGTAATTTCATTTGTTTTCTCCTGCCTATAAGGTAGTGTTTTAAACCGCAGGCAATAGCCACAGGATGCTGCAATGGCAGTTCCCAAATTGCTTTCCAGCAGATACGACTGGAGCAATGTAGACACTGTCCCATTACTTCTTATTTTAATTGAAACTTAACCTTTCCCCAGGACCATGTGCTTTTCCATCTTGTCCCAGGAGAGGATAATAAAGGAAAGAGCTGCCATTTGTTGAGGGATTACCAGTGTCTAGTCCTCGGCTCAGCATTTCATAGACATTGACATTTTAAAAATCAGAACCATAGTTCTCTAATTTGACATTATTACCCCAATTGTATAGAACCTGAGATTCAGAAGACCTTAATAAGTTGTTTGCTGCACATACATAGTGTGTAGGAGCATTTGAGTTGTAATACATGCTCTTAAACCACTAACTTTTCCATTCCCTACATACCATAACCTCATTAAGTGAAGTCAGTGTTCCTCAGGCCAGTATTACCACGTCCTATTCACTATACCTCCACGTTCATGTATAAGAATAATTTTTGAATGGCATGTCATCCTGCTAAGCTTCTGTCTGTCATCAGTTTATCAATATCACCTGCAAATCTTCTGGCTTATTTCACCGTCTTTACTGACCCTTTGTCACTGGACTTGGATGATTTCAATATTCATGTTGACAATCTATTTGTATCTTAATCTAACAACTCTTAATTGCTCCTCCAATGCCCTGCACACTCCAGCAGACTACACCCAGGGATGTGCCTAGACATGGTCATTAACCCAAAATGCTTGACATAGGAAGTATTAAACTCCAACATCTTACTCAAAACACAACCAATTGTTCAATCTCTATTACTTTTACTACTTTTCTTCTTTCCTTCTCCATTATCGCTCATGTCTAGACTTCTTTATTTTTATCTCCATCTGTTAATTCCCTAATTTTTCAATCATTATCTCAATAAAGCAAAATGATATCATCGAAAATAAATAATGCCATATATTATTTTTTAACAACTACGTTCTAGACACTTTATATGTTATCACAACTGAGGATTATAGATGTAAAGCAAAGCACCCTAATTTAAACAGGACTTAAGTGATTTAACTAGAATAGAGAAACACATCCACCTGTGAGATTCCGAAGTCCCGTTCTTTTCACTGCACCACACTGTCACGATAACAAAGATACAGTCCTTTCATTGCCTCTCAACTTTTTTGGTCAGAGCTATTCTTTCCTGTCTTGCAGAGCCCAACCTCTGAATCATTATATTCAGATGAAAATTGGTTCAAGGCAGGGGAGAGGATAACAAATAATTAAATGTTATGATGGTTTTTGAACCTTCAAAAGGTATGTAGTACATAAAGAGTGCACCATATTTAAATTTTATCATGAGGGCAAATGGAAAAAAAAAATCTAAAAAGGCTACTTCGAGGGAGAAGAGAGGTGGAGAAACACTGCCGTCAGGTCATGTTTTTAAACTACAGCTGTGTCTCCAATATTGTGTTTGATCTCTCTGTATTATTCTAGTCAACTTCCATTCTCACTTATTTAAACTCTCACTTCAAACTTCATTATCCCTTTGAGTCTTCAAACCTCTCAGCAAACAAGTAATTGTACGAACACACACATGGATGCATATACATAACAAATGATTTCCTATCCTTCCTCATGGAGAAATTTAAAGTTCAGGTGAGAGATTTCTCTATAGTCTGCCCCCCTCACTTGTCATCTTCTTGCATGAACTACACTTATGCTCACAGAATTCTTCCTTTCTTTCTCAGTAGAAAATGTGTCTCTCATCACTTGTATTCTGAGATGCCAGCACCTCAGTACCTTGCTCCATCAACCTATTTCTCTATTAATTATATCTTTTTTTTTTCTTTTCAGTCTCCATTAACTCATTGCACATGCAGTTGGTCTGTAATTGGTCTGCATGCTTTGCCTGCAGCAAACAGAAAATATAGCTATGGGTGACTTAAACAAATACAGAAAATCTGGAAGTTGGCAGTTGCTGTCCCTGGTTTAGTAGCTTAGCAATGTCAGGGCTGTATCTCCGTAATTATTTTGGCCTTTTCCTCATGGTGTAGATGCTGCAGCCTCGGGAACCACACCTTTTTAGCAGCCTCCCACAGACGTCCACTTTGGTCATGTTGGCTGAAATGTATTGGCCTGATTTGTTTCATGTGGCTGCTCATGCTGCGTTAGAGGCTGGAAGGCTGCATATGTAGTTTTTCAGGCCTCTGAGCAGAGGTAGAGAGGAAGAAGAAAGTTGAGGAAAATACAGTTACCTAACCTATACTATCTGATACAGAATTCTATTTACTCTGGTGTTTTCTGTTTTAAAAAAGAAAGGTTATGCAAAAGAAGACTGTGCCAGATACAAAATTTTGATTTTCCCTGTGTGTTTAACCTTATGTCTTTATCTTCCTTGCATGGTATTCAGTCTCTCTTAAGTCTTATCCTCTGCAGAGTTTGCCTGAACAAAACACTTTTCTATTTTCAGGATCCCTCTGTGTGAGTGTTTCTAGGTCCTTCTCTATAAACACTTTCAGGGTTCTAGGGAGGAACACTTTCTGGATTACTCTGCCCTGATATGGGATAATTCATCTTCATTTATATCTTAACAACAACAACAAGAAGAAGTATCTTGGGAGCTAAGTAATCCCTCCTTGTTTTCTTTTCAGTTATAAGAGTTTGCATATTTTTATCCCTTTAAAAATATTTTAATTTATTGTGGGTAAAGAAGAAATAAAAGTGTGTTCAATACAACCATCCTTAATTGGAGGTTTTTATTAATATATATTGTTAGTATTATTTTATTTATCTGAGTCAGTCAGGAGACCATGAGTCCTTGAAGGCAGAGAACATCAATAAATGCTTTTTTTTTTAAGTCGTTAGAAACAAACATGATAATTAACTAGCACTTAAATATTGATGAACAAAATCAAAGATGACTAAATAAATGAAGAGTTATTTCATACTCATAATAGGGAGACTCAATATTTTCCAAATGTCGATTCTTCCCAACTTGACCTATAGATTCAACACAGCCCCTATCAAAACCAAGGACTTATTTTGTGAATATTGACAAATTGATTCTAACATATGTGTGGAGAGGCAAAATACCAAGAATAGTCAACATGATATTGAAGAATAACAAAGTTGGAGGTACCGACACCATCTGACTTCAAGACTTACTATAAAGCTACAGTAGTCAAGACAGTAGATTATTAGGAGAAAGAACAGACAAGTAGATTAATGGAACAGAATAAAGAGCCCAGAAAGAGACCCACATATAAATATAGTCAACTGCTCTTTACAAAGGGGCAAATATAATACAATGGAGAAAAGGCCCCTTTGAAGACAGTTTGATAGTTTCTTTTGAAATGAAATGTAATCTTATCATAGGATCCTGCATTGAGCTCCATAGTATATATGAAAATGAATTGAAAACTCATGTCCACAAAAAACCTGCATGTGGATATTTATAGCAGTCCATTTATAATGCCAAAATTTGGAAGCAACCAAGATGTCCTACAGTAGGTAAATGGATAAATACCCTGATAGACCTAGACAATGGAATATTACTCAGTGCTAAAAAGATATGAGTTATTATGCTATGAAAAGATATGGAGGAAATTAAATGGCATATTACTAAGTGAAAGAAGCCAATATAAAAAGGCTGCACACTGTATAATGCAAACTACACTACATTCTGATAAAGGCAAAAACTATGGAGACAGTAAACTTACCTGTGATTTTCACAGCTAGGGGGAATGGAAGGTTAAAAAGAGCACAGAGGAGTTTTAGGACGGTGAAACCATTCTGTACAATAATATAATGTTGGATGCACATCATTATACATTTTCCAAACTCATAGCATGTACAACACCAAGAGGTAACTCTAATGTGAACTATGGACTTTGGTGATTTTTACGTGTCAATGTCGATTTATCAGCATAACAAATGTACCACCTTGGTGGGGGCTGTTGTTAGTGGAGAGGCTATACATATGTTGGGGGTGGGAGTATATGGGAAATCTCTATACCTTTCATTTAATTTTGCTGTGAAACTAAAACTTCTCTAAAAAATAGTTAATTTTATAATAACAACAGAAAACAGCATTCACCAAATATTTACCTCTCACCTACCATGTCTCTGACACTGTTCTTGATGCTGGAGACACAACAGTGATCACACAAACCTGTTCTGGCCCAAATGGCACTGAGCTTATGCTATGTTCTGCTGAAGAGATATTGATGTCTTATTTCATTGTGCTCCTTTTTATTAAAGATTAACACAGTACACAGTGTTTTATGTAAGTCTGTTACATACCAAACTAGATAGGAAAAAAAAATAGAGCAACACTCAAACATTTTAAAAACTTGTTAACATTAGTGTCACAGCCCTATTCCCCAAACCCTGGCTTTTTGAAGTTTGAGTTTGATTAATCTTTTTAAACTCTTATGTGTTTTATAAATATTTTCCTTCTTGAGTTTCATATTTACATTTTAATTATTTTATTTTTATATAAAATTGCATGTATTTTATATTTATTCCATTTTTATTTATATGTTGATTATCCTTATATCTCTTAACAATGAGGAAAATTATTTTCAGCAAGATTAATAACATGCCAAAATTTCTGTGGAGAAAAGGGAACCCTCCTACACTGCTGGTGGGAATGCAGTTTGGTGCAGCCACTGTGGAAAACAGTATGGAGATTCCTCAAAAGACTAGGAATAGACTTACCATATGACCCAGGAATCCCACTCCTGGGCATATATCCAGAAGGAACCCTACTTCAAAAAGACACCTGCACCCCAGTGTTCATAGCAGCACTATTTACAATAGTCAAGACATGGAAACAGCCTAAATGTCCAGCAACAGATGACTGGAAAAGAAGAAGTGGTATATTTATACAATGGAATACTACTCAGCCATAAAAACCAACAACATAACGCCATTTGCAGCAACATGGATGTTCCTGGAGAATGTCATTCTAAGTGAAGTAAGCCAGAAAGAGAAAGAAAAATGCCATATGAGATTGTTCATATGTGGAATCTAAAAAAAAAAAAAAAAAAAAAAAAAAAAAGCAAACAAAACATAAATACAAAACAGAAACAGACTCATAGACATAGAATACAAACTTGTGGTTGCCAAGGGGGTGGGGGGTGGGAAGGGATAGACTGGGATTTCAAAATGTAGGATAGACAAGATTATACTGTATAGCACAGGGAAATATATACAAGATCTTACGGTAGCTCACAGAGAAAAAAATGTGACAATGAGTATATATATGTTCATGTATAACTGAAAAATTGTGCTCTACACTGGAATTTGACACAACATTGTAAAACGATTATAAATCACTAAAAAATGTTTTAAAAAAACATGCTAAAATTTGACATGTAATTGCATAGCTCTTGGAGTCAACTCATTGTCCCCTAATCTGCACACCTACCTGCCTAATGTGTGTGAGGCTTTCTTGTCTTCACAACATGCTTTTCCTTTATAAACAGCAAGAGAAACAACAACATAATCAAGCCACCCTATGTTATTAACTTACTATTTTTCCCGCAGATTTCAAGTTAATAAAGACAAGCTAAGGAGACGAATTATGAAGACAGTATTCTATTAAAGTGAATAGAAAAGAGACAGCATTCATTCCACTCTATTATGTAACCCTTCTGCGTGAGCAATAAAAATTGTAAGCTACTTTTAAAAAGCTACACCTTTGAAGACAATTATTGCCTAGATGGAATAAAGAAGGGGAAAAGTGAATATAGAAGCACAAAGCTTTCAGTAGTAAGAGTCTCAGAACTTTAACTATTGACAAAGAGAATTTTAACCTTTAAGCCAATTTTGATTCTGATTTTGATTGCTGAATCCATTTGTGTTCTGAGAATTCAATACAGGATAAACTACTTTAGAAATGGTTAGAAGTTTTTTTCAGATGTCAGTGGAGAAAACCAAATTGGATATTGAGTCATACACAAACACTCAGTACCTTTAGGAGCTAAAGAGAAAAGGCTATATTTGCAAGTCACTAGAAAGGCAATGTGATATTGCTGAAAGGATAATGATACTGTAGTCAGAGACACTTCAGTTCAAATGTAGGCAGTGTGCACTTAAGAAGAATCAGTTCATCTCTCTGAGTTTTTATTTGGTCTTCAAAAGAATGATTTTAAAAGATAAAATTTATAAAGAACCTGTCAGAGGACCTGCTATATACTTCAACTCCGAATATTAACTATATTTACTCTTTTCTTTTAACACCGTATACGAAGCTCTGGACAAATGCCTGCCTAAGGAACATGTATCTAGAAGGGAAGATGCACACAGAATTGGGTAATTCTAGTGTAGGATGAAAGCGATATATATGGAAAAATTACGTGGTGTTAGGAGAATACACAGGAATATCATCCAGCTATGCCAGAGGGTCAGTAAATACTTCCAGGAGAGGCAATGTCTAAGCTGGATGAAGGATGAGAAGAGTTAAGTGAAGGAGACAGAGACGCATTCTAAAATGAGAGGAACTGCGAGTGGGCCAAGCTGCAGTGATCTGCTGCTCCTGGTGGATAAGAGGTGCTGAGACAGGAGAGGAAAACAGAGGTCCAAATAATCAAGATTAGGACCAACCCAAATCTAATTCATTCATCATCTTTTGCTTCAAAAAGAGTTAGGAAAGGGTAGAAGTTAAAGTATCAATCAGTGAGAATAGCAGCTGCCTCAGCACTGGAACAGGGGCCAGGAAGACCCTGCTGGTCCAGGCTGAACCGTTAGGAGCCGGGTGCTGGGACATTCCAGGGAGGTAGGATCAGGCCAGCGTGGTGGGGTTCCTGAGAACTCAGCACAGTAGCTGTTTCAAATTATGATGAAAACGTTTCAACTTTTAGAACACCATCATAATCATTCTTTTCTGTAACAGCTAAATATCAGTTTTAGATTTATTAGGGTAAAAGACTGTTAAATTAAATCACGGCTTCAATTTATTTTTGTTTTGAACTTATGTTATTATAATTTAATACCCTGCTCGGTTCTAGGTATGTGTGTGTGATTGTTCCACAGGATATACACTCCAGCTATCAATAAATAAGCCAGGTTTCATTTAAAAATTACTGATTTATTTGAATTAAATTGTAAATTAAATTTAGTTTTAAATTAAATTTATGATATTGTATTAGTGATTCTGGTGCCATACAGATGGTGTCATCCAGTTAAATTGACCTAGAGATCAGAGACAATCACATTTGTATAAAACCTTGCCATTTTCAAAGCACTTTCACACTATCAGATACAATACTCACAACAATATGCGGAGGAAAAAGAAGCAGGTTTTCAATAATTTACAAACACTCACCAGGTTTACTTTCACTGCTGCAATAGCATTGGGAGCAAATAAGGGCAGGTACTATCATTATCTCTACTTTGTAAATGAGGAACTTGAGACCTGGGAGGTAAACTCTGTCTTGACAGCTAAAATGAGTTTGGTATCTCTGGACTGAAATATCTGAAGAAATATATAAGGGAATAAAATTTTTTAATTAAAGAACTTTCACAAGTGTTCTCATTTCAGTCTTTACGATTAAGAAAAAAAAATTACTTTCCTCCAAGGTCGCTAAAGCATGCAAATTTTGGAACCAGGTTCTCATATCAAAAGTGTCTTTTCAGTATACCATTTTTACAAGGAGTTGAAGAAATTAAAATTTGGTTTTGGAATCAGTAACTAAAATATGTCTATTTAGTGAAAGCTTGAAGCTAGAATTCACAAAAATACTTTTGATGTGACGGGAGGCAACCGCAAATATTACAAATGAAAGCAATTGAAGAATACGAGTAAAATAATGCTCACTTTTAGTAAAATTGTTTCAAAACATTTTTAAAGTGAAAGTTACTACTAATGTTAATTGCACTAAACAATTATTGGCTGAAGGATACAGAAGATACATTTGTACACATGGATCTATCAGTTTGGTGTGGCACATGCATGTACAGAACTGTAATGGAAATTATTGTAGGTCAGATTAGAGAAAACATCTTTAAAAGTACAAAAATAAGAAAATGCAGTAAATATACCTTATAGTTGAGTAACTTTAGCAAGTTTCTTTGGAGGAATTGATGCCTACAATACATCATACGTTAAAAAAATATGATGTGATAAAGTAGAAATAACACAACTGAGAAATAGAAGTAAAGGAAGAGAAAAAGAGAAAAGCAGAAAAGAACTCATTGATTAGTTAATAAGTAGAAGTTAAATGACTACATTAAAACTGACAAGGCAATTAATACAATAAATAAGATAGCAGAGAACAAAGGGAAATTTTTTTAATGGTGTAAATACAAAAAATTAACCCTAGAACAAAAACACAAAATTCCCTAAATATCCCCAAAAAATGTTTGTGAATTAAGGAGAAAAGAATATACATTTTCTAGAGAAACATAGCAAATATAACAATGTACAAAACTATAAAATATTATGCCTGAATTGAGATGAAACATACTAGTCATACAAATAAATGTGAAAAAGTGTAATATACCCATTGAAAGACATAGTTTTCCACTGGACTTACAAAACAAGTTCCAACTATGCTCTATACA
The DNA here is from genome assembly GCF_048773025.1 of Camelus bactrianus. Taxonomy (NCBI): domain Eukaryota; kingdom Metazoa; phylum Chordata; class Mammalia; order Artiodactyla; family Camelidae; genus Camelus; species Camelus bactrianus. The sequence continues at coordinate 31,510,085 of NC_133548.1, forward strand.
CAAGAGATACATGTAAAACAAAATGATTTAGAAAGTCTAATACTAAAACTATGGACAAAGTGAATGGAAAAAATGAGAAAGCATTAGTAATGATCTCGATATCAGATAAAATAGAAGGTAGCCTAAACAATATAAGTGGGGTAGATCTTATAGATATGTTGAATTTTATGTCCGAATAAGAGAGGACTGAACCTCTTCTTGTATCCTCATGCAACACCCACAGAAAATGATCATATAATTGGCCACAAAGGAACTATTGATTAGTTCCTTAAAGTAGATGAATTTCAGACAAAACTTACATGCAAAAAACTTGAAAGTACTCCTGAAATAACCAAAGGTAAACTTTACCAAATAGTAAAACATCCCTTCGTCTTAAAGTGATTCATATTAAGGAGATATCACTTCTCCATAGGCTGACTTATAAATTTAGTACAATTTAAAAAATATATATAAAGATGTTATGTGCAATAAGATAAGGCTCAAAAGATTATGTAGATAAACAAACAGGCAAGACTATGCAGTAAAACACTGGAAAATAAAAACTAAGAATGAAGATCATTCTAGCATCATTCCCATGGTGATCCAGCCCAAAATGCATTATCTGAATTTAAACATGAGGCAACAACAGACAAACACAAATGAGTAGACATCGCATAAAATAACTAGTCAGTATTCTTCAAAGCTATCAAGGTTATCAATGCAAACAAAGTCTGAAAACTATCCCATACTGGAGGAGACCAGAGAGACACGACAAGCTAAATAGAATCTGGGAACTTATATTAGATCCTTTATCAGAAAAAAGAAAAAAATTCATGGGACCTCTCTAAAATTTAAGTAGATCTGTAGATTACTTAGTAGAATTACATCAATGTAAGTTTCCTGATTTTGATATTTGTACTCTGGTTGTGTATGATAACATTTGAAGACTCTGGGTGGAGGGGATATGAGACAATTTACTGTATTTGCAACTTTTTTTCTGAAGTCCAAAATTAATTTTTAAATAATAGTAATAAACAAAAACAAAACAAAAACTTGGAAGAGGACTTACAGATTCACCCATCCTTCATCCTTTTTATTCATTAAAGGAAGAATTATTAAGATTATTATGTGCTAGGAATTATTCTCTGTGCTGGGAGTAGAGACATATGTATAATAAATAAAACCTCTGCTTTCTTGGAGCCTCTGTACCATTTGAGGGGAGAATTGTAAAGAAAGAAAATATACAATAACTTATATGCCAAGTACAAGTCCCTTTTAGACTTACAATGATAAAATAAAATAGACTGACAGTGTGATTGCCATTAACACAACAGGGACAAGGAAAAAAGACACCTTTACAGTGAGTCCCTTGGTGTGGCACTTCTGCAAATTAAACTAAACCAGACTACAAGAAGATCTGACAGAAAAGGAAAAATTCACCTTGAAGAAAATTAAAGCAACAGAACCAACTGGATGGACTGCTCATCTTAAAAGAATGTTTCATCTGTATTCTTAGCTTTACATTTAAAAACAACTTTGCTGTAAGAACCATGAGATGTCTGTGATAAGCTGTTTATACCCAGGAAACTCAACACTGCGATATGTTTTTGAAGAAAAATGGATTAGTTGATGGGGGATATGCTTACCTTATTGGAATGTTTGCTCCCAGCACAAAATATGCAAGACCAATACTCACCGGCTGCAGATGTTTTACAAACCATTGATTCCCCTTAAGGAAAATAAAATCTATCCCATTCACAAAAAGGCAACGTTTCCAAGCCAAGCAGGGGACTGCGTACTGAAGTATTTTTCAGAATGGACAAAGTAGCACCAATAGTTATTTCAAAGTTAGGTCATATTTAATAGAAAAAAAATAGCATTACAAAATGATTTCACGGTGACAAGAGTAGTTTGGAGTCATTTTCCAAATAAATGAAGCTCAGGAAGTTCTATAATTTTGCTGGTGTTCCAAAATTGCAATTATTATCCTCCATTAAAACCTGTTTCTTCCCTTGCATTCCCAGTGTTTGGCACTGGCCCCTCCCTCCACAATTTGTCCAAGTCAGAAACTTTCTCCTTTTCCTTTTAGCTACTCTTCTGACACAGGAAGGAAGGGGGCAGGGCACAGCTGTTCAAGGAATGACACAGCAGTTAGCACCAAAATGGTGAAAGATTCAATTCCCAGTAGACCTTGAGGCTCAGGACGGTGGGAGATCTGACTTCTAGTGGACCTTGAGCTTTATTATACACTCATTGTAGTATATTAGCATAGTAAATGACAACTCCCACAGGCACCATGACAGCTCTGAGGCTAACCATAAACGGCCAGAAAGTGGGCGGAGGCCCAATTCCTGTGAATCCCAGCCCCTTCCTCAAAGTAGTTGAAATTATCCTCCCACTTGTTAGTATATGAAGCTACCAAGCCCATAAAAACTAACAACCCCGCACCTTGTGGCCACTCTCTTTTCTGAAAGAGACGGACCGCACTCAGTCTATGGAGTGTGTATCTACTGAGCACCCAACCCTCATACCTCATGGCCTTTCTCTTCTTGCCTTCTGAAACAGCCTGCACTCTGTGTAGTATATTTCTCTAAATAAATCTACCTTTACTCAACCGTGGCTCACTCTTGAATTCTTCCTGCGTGAAGCCAAGGATCCATACTTGGCAGGGCACGTCCCGGGGATTCAACCGAGACCTGGGACATGGCCATCCTCTCGCCTCACATTCATTTTTCCTGTATCACTTTGACATAAAAATGATCACTACATCTGCTCTACTCTATCTTTAATTTACTAAGTCTTGAATTTCTTCTCTTCTTTTTCTTCCCATAATCTTTCCCCTTAGCTCCAACTCTCATCCTCCTTGTCTTAGACTATTTTACTTTTCTCCAGGTTTGTTCCCTCTTCCTCAAATTCACTACCTGAATCAACTTTCCACGGAGTGATCTCTTGGGGAAAAAAAAATGTCATTTTATGTGCTCACCCATGACTTAATATTTCCACAAATCTAAATATAATTGCATCTCAAAGATTGTATGATCTAAGACTTGTATATCCTTTATCTCTCATGATTATCTTAGCATTACAACCATAGTTATTTGCCACTTCCTAAATACGTTCCTCACAGGAGTCAGTATATTTAATGATTAAGATTGTGGGCCCTCTAGGGAGAGACATCCTCATTTCAGTTCTGCTTTGCCACTTATTAGCTGTGTAACTTAGGGTCCTCTTTCTGTGTCTTTATTTCTTAATTTGTAAAATATAGATAAATGTGGTATCTACATCTTCAGCTGTTGTAAAGAATTTAAGGAGGTTAACCCTCCTTAAATATTTAGCCACTGACATGAAATATAGTGATTGCTCAATGAACGTTAGCTATGACAATGATCATGATGACAATTGTACAATGCTGACACAGAAGCAAATCTCAACATTTTTGTAAATCTTTGTTTTTTTTTCCAGAAATATAATATTTTCACTCTAGTTCTCTGCTTGGCAAACTCTAAGTCATATTTCATGACATAGACAAAGTTTCACATAAGTAAAACAAATCTTGCCTGAGCTTACAAATATCTACTACAGAGCATATCCTATTATACGGTGCATGTTTCCTTGCCTTTTAATGCACATACTATTTATATAGTATACATCTTCGTGTATCTGCAAAATGACCATAATAATATCTTCTACAACATAGGATTTTGTGAACACTTAATGAGATATCTATGTAAAATTCTTCCAAAAGTGCTTGGCACGTTATGAGCAACATTCAAGTGTTACTTGTTTTTACTGTTGTTTTATTATTTTCTAGATTTTGAGTTCCTTGATGTGGAAGCTGTGCCTTATTTATTATCACATATCCATTTCCCAGCACACATGTGCACTAAATAGGCATGATGTCATTAATATATGGAATCGAAAAAAGTCAGATTCATAGAAACAGAGAATAAAATGTGGTTAACAGGGACTGGAGGAGGACTTGGGGGAAAGTTGGTCAAAGGATACAAAATTTCATTTATAAGGTGAATGAATTCTGGAGACCTAATATGTATCATAGTTACTATAGTTAATAATAGTGTATTTTATATGTGAAATTTGCTAGAGAGTAGATGTTAAATGTTCCCAAATATATGCACCCACACACATCCACACACACACAAGTTAACTATGTGAAGTGATGGATATGTTACTTAACCTGATTGTGGTAATCATTTTACAATGTATTCATATATCAAAACATTATGTTGTACACCTTAATCATATACAATTTTTATTTGCCAATTACAACCTTGTAAGCTGGGATAAAAGAATTAAATACACACTCCAATTTAGCAAGATTTGGACAACAAAATTAAGATCTTTTATTACATTTATAGCTCCCCAAAACCAAGACTTATAGATACTAGAGACATTATAGGTCAAATAAGGAATACTATTAAATTATAAGCCATAAAAAGTAAGAAAATAGTACCAAAAAGGTATTCATTAGTCCATGTCCCAGTGTCACTATCAAAAGTTAGTCTTCTGGTGTACTTCTTCAAAATACTCTAAACTTCTGAAGACTCAGAATGCAAGAAGACTGGTCCAGCCCTGAACTAATAGTAACCAACTCAAAAATCATAAAAAGAATCATTGAATTCTTTTTGAATAACCTTTGAATAAACTTTGGCTACACTAAACAAATGTCTCTATCAAAGACAGGATGGCTAGCCACATTCATTAAACCAAAGTTTATTATGAGCCCACTCTGTGCCAACTGCCAAGTTCTAGGTGTTGGGACAGTAGCTCACAAAATGAACATTTTTTTACAAGGACAGCTGAGTCTACAGGGAAGACAGGCCTTGAATAAGAACAGATCTTATATCTAAAGTCTTTCTCAAAGAAAGACATTAAAAATCAAGATATTTGTAGAAAGTATATGTTACAGTTGGCCTTTATTATCATTTAGTTGCTTCCTTATTTTATATTTTATTTCAATTCTATTTATTCAAGTTTAGGATCTTCACAGAAGGCTATGCAGACAGCCTTTTAAGATGTCCTGTAGTTCCTGGAAATAGACTATTAGATGACTTAGTGTTGCTGTTAGTATAGCAAATTCTTGATGACCTCTACTGAACTTAGAGCAACAGGACAGATTTTAAAATGGAGTTCAAGTCTCCAAACCTAAAGGCTTTCGTAATTTGTCACAGTGTAAATATGGCATGCAGTAAACTCAAGTCAATCTCTGTAGTCACAGAATGGCTCAGGCTGAATTTCCCAGGTGTCAGTTTCCTGATAATGGATGCCACTGCTCTAGAGAGAGTTTTGCTTTATTTGTGGCCACTTGCTCAAGTTCGCCGTGAGAGGTATCTCAGCGCTAAGAGAGCATGTTCTCAAGAATTCAAGTTCCCCAAACTGGATGCATGAGAGCCAGCCACAGCATCAGCACTGGAGATACTGCCTCCACAGCCAGGAGGGAAGAGTCCTCTTACACACACGTAATGCTCACTAGGGTTGAGCCCAGAGCAAACCCTAACCCTGAATTCAGAAAAGGAAGTGCCCCCACTTCCAGTGTGAATGCATTTGTCTTCTGCATCTCATCATTAAAATTTCCTCTGTTTTGAATTTATAGTAGGTCACTATTAAAATGTTAGGTTCACATTACCTACCAGATGGGGAGAAAAGGTCCCTCTGGAGTTTTAAAACAACACTGTAGTGAGCAAGTGAAAAACAGACAAATGCATTTGTTCGCAGCCCTCACAGACTGCTCGACTTAACAGCAATGTTTACCACATCTTTGCATTTCGCCCCCTAGGTACGGCTTATCTTTACTCCAGCTCAGTCCAGACTGGGAAGTTTTAACCTGAATTTAAAGCTTGAATTCTCTAGTGCTCTGTGCTCACGTGGCCTCTCTGGGTTTCTTCCCAGGAGTTGGTGATGGGACTGGAAAAGGGAGCGAGGAAGGGATGGTGGGCTTCGGGTACCCATCCATGTCCTACACTACATAAGGTCGGCTAGCTGTTACTCTAAACAGCAAAGTGTCTTTACCTCTGAAAGTTGTCACAACTGTGACTCCCTCAACTGCTCCCAGTAACAGGTGCTCTTTGGGGGCCACTTTATAGAAGAAGAAAAACCCCCGAGAAGGTTCAGTGAATACAGACGTTGTACTTTAATTTGGGCTGTATTTCATATTTCATGTTCTTTGCATCATATATTCCTACCAATAGTTGAAATTCTGATTGATTTGCATTTTTTTCTAAGCAAAAGTTATTATACTGATGTTTATATATTTAAAAAGTACAATTCAAGATATATTAACCTTCATCATAAGGTGAATATATTTTATCAAAAACCCAAGTATATCTCTCAACATTAGACCTTTGAAGCATATGGAAATAAATCCTCGTGTCTTTGTGTGTATATAATTATATATTTTGTATTAGGCTTTACAATATAAGAGCATCTCAGAGATTTGATTCAACTTCTTATTTGGTAGGTGATGAGGTTTAGCTGGGTTAAGGAATTTATAGTTTATTCACCTAACAGGCATAATTGGCACCTTAAATCAGGTCTTCATAATGCTATTAGTCTTTAATATATTTGAGCTTTTTTTTATACTCTCACAAAGTATTCAGGGAAGGTATTGTCAACATTTCACACATAGGGGACTATACCTAGAGTGAGGGACATGTCCATCCATCACTGCAGCTAAGTAACTTCAGTGTCACGTGGCTGGTTAGTGGCAAGGATAGGACTGGAACCTGGGTCTCCACTCTCTTTCTCAAGGGTTTTTCCGGCACACAAGGCTGATTCTTGATCTTCTCCTTTCGCAGGTCTACATATTACCTCAATTCTCTAGCATTTAGAACAATAGGAAAAATAGCTCTATTTTATAAGAACTAATGTCAACACATCAGATAAAACAAGGCCCTTCAGCACAAAAAGATTTGAGAAAAAGTATTTTTATGAGATTAAGTTACATTTTTTGGTCTCATTTATATAGGTATAGCTGAGTGACGGGATGTGTTTTGTTTAATTCAATTTATTTTTTGCCATGCAGTACCATTACTAAGAACATTTTAAACATCGGTTTAGCTAGTCAATTCATTGTTGTTATCTAATAAATATTTTTATCACTATTATTTATTACATTCGACTGCAACCTAAAATTTTAATTTGAAGTTAGGGGGAAAAGTAAATAATGCATATACCTCTTAGAGCAATTCTGAAGAGTACAGGTCTTCATTTGGCATGACAGGAGGAAGTCTGTCATTTGGCTCTGGGAAGCCAAACGGCAGCTGGAGAAAAGAGAATCAGTGAGGCAGAGTGAGCAGGAGTATTTCATAAATGAAAGGTGCAATAAAGCATGTACTTCTTGCCTCCACATTTTTATGGATTTCAAGTGTAGAGCATGGGGAGAATTTAAGGGCTGTATCTAATTATCACCCTCAATCTTTAACCACACAATCACAAATAAAGTTATTTTTAAAATATAATCACCACAATTCTGGAATGTTTAAATAAACAAAAGCCCACAGTGTCTAAATCTCTTTTTCTGCTAGGGGAGAGGCACAGGTTTCTCTGACTTTGTTTGTATGTGTCTGTATCTTATACCCTGGCATGATTGTCATGATGAATTATTTACAGATCTAAGACACAGGGAGAACGTTTATAACCTTTCAGGTGCTGTCTTTACCTCTGAGATTTTCTAAGAATAAATACAGTTCTAGTTTAGCAATGTGCCCATATTAATATTTTTTAAACTATTTGCATTTTTAAGAGAGTAGTACCCTAGATTTTTATTGTACAGAGATATTTTCAAATGAATCCAATAGAATATTTGGTATGATAATGTATTTGTTCTTTGATCTTATACCTTCTTTCTTAGATTCATGTTTATTTATAATAACAGAAACAAAGGTATAATCTGTAATAATGACTGGTATCATTGAAGGAAAGCAAAATACAACACAAGGAATTAAGGTTGTCATCCTTATTCTTATTTTAGGTAGCTATACAAACTTGGGCAAGACATTTCAGTTTTGAAGTTCTTATTGCTAGAACTCACTGTCTAGAAAAGATGCCATTTTTGTTAAATTAGGTGTGAATTAGATGTCCTCTCTGCAGCTTTGCTAACATTTATAGAGCATTTCCTAGGAATAAGGCAGTATCTAGTCTTGATATTTTCCAAACATCATTTCATTTAATATTAACAATTTTTAGGAGGTCTTCACTTAATAGATATACACATTGAGAGTTAGAGAAGTTAATAGGTAGCTGAAGGTCACAGCTGTGATGTGATAAAACAGGGATTTACACATAGAGCTCTCTGAGGACTGAGTTTTCTGGTATACTATGCCAACTCTCAAACATCAGGGAAACATTTCCTGACATGTGAACCTGAAAAACCTCAAGAAGAAGAAGACAAAAGTATTAACATAACACTGCATCTACAAGTGGAAACCTATACCTGAGTATGCAAATGATTGGGAAAAGATTTGGGTTGTTGCAGACGACAAGTGTATGAACACAATACAAGTAAAAGAAGCGTTCCTTTCTTTATTACTTCCCTAGTTTAATAGGATCTCTAAATACTAAGGGAAATTGGCACATTCCAGAATAGTGAGAGTCTCATATGTTCATGCGCTTTAAGGAAAACATAGAGGGAATGTAGAAAATATTCTAAATGAGGAGGTTTAGGAAAACACATGTGCGTCACATGGGAAACATGTGAAGGGACTGGGAGCTGTTTAACCTGGGTAGGAAAAAATTCTGAACTATGCTGTATGTCGGCATCGGAAGGGCAAGCAGACAGAACAACAATTAAGCAGTGGAAAAAACATAAAAGGATAGGTTCAACAGATGATGGCAAGCAAAATATGGAAGGATTTCCTAAGATGAAATGGGTTATCATCTAAGAGGAAACTAACCAATCACAGAGGTCAGCTGACCATCTGGCACTGAAGGTCTGGCATGGATTCACTGATAAATTCAGAGCTTGGAGATGATATTGATATCACATGTTAATTATAACATTGGCATTTCTTTCTGGTCCAAGTCTAGCACAGTCCTTTGGTGACTATGTGCGAATGCCTTTCTTTCTACCTAAGTGACTGAAAGACAAGGCCGTGACTGTCTCAATATCTTCATTGCTTTCTTGATGGTTGAAAAACATTTCTGTCTTAAATGAGTCTGCTAAGCCTTAGTTGATAACCCAAAGAGTATAAAACCAAAGAGACTTTGGCTATGAGCTATCTATCTAGATAAGCTATTTAGAAGGAAAATTCCAAAGACCACAGTCTAGCTTGGAGGAATAAAAAACAATCATTTGGCCATTTGTACAGACTCAAAGTTTTCATTGTCATTACTCTGCCAACTTTTTATTTGTTCTTGACTCTTTCATATTGGCAACTTTCATACTGCTTTCCTGGAGGCAGATATATTCCACTGTGCTGTCAACAGATACAGCCTTCCCATGTCCCATGAAGTTTCATTTCAGATGGACATAGACCAGATTGCTTCCCTAGTGATGCAAAGCTCTTTTTTCTGAAGTTAGCATAATAACTCCCTTGCCTCACTCTCTGCTGGGAGTTAATGTTTAAAAATACAACTTTGGCTTAACTAATATAGCTCATTTTCAGGGACAATGTGGCAGAATTTATTTTTTATTCTATCATTAAATGAGAGATGGGTAGTTCAACTTCTAGTATCTACCCTCACTTCTTCACAATGGTATTCCACATTGTTCCTCTGAATTACTCCAAAACCCGCTTACATAGGTTACTCAAGCACCACCTTCTCTAGAAGTCATTTACGCCACACTCTGCTTCTCCTTTACTTCTTGGGGAACCTTCTTCTGCTTTCTCATAAATCACTAAAAATAATGGGTCTCATTACAATCACATTAATTTAATTGTCTCTTACAATACTGCTCCTGGGAGACAAGAACTCTGGTTTTTCTCATTTTAGTCTCAGAATCTGGCCCAATGTGCCCATCCCTATGAAACAAAGAGTAGGTATTTGGTGAAGGTTTCTTAGCCAGGCAAGGAATGAGTCAGTACCATTTCTTACAGTCTGAACTGTTCTCTGAAGTAAAGGCAGTAGAAAGGGCTGAACAAGAAAAATATGTTATTTTGCTTTATGTGACGTAGGGTTTCTTGTCATGAAGCCTAGTCAGTCCTAGAATTCAAATCGCATCTGCTGTTTGACTCGATAAATGCTTTTTATCAACAGAAGAAATCACTCCCTCTAGAGGCATGTCGTATCTCATCCTCATTTTGAGTCAGTTCCTATTTACATCCTTAAGTCTGCCTGTATTTAAAGATCTTCAAAGCCATACCATCCTTTCCACCACAAATAGAGTCAGAACGTTTGATACCTCTGAGTATATGCTGACCCAGAATCTGAATATAGAAAAATTAGATGATGTTATACCATATCTGGGGTATTTTGTGGCAATCATGTGGAAAACTGTGCAAGATATTCTCTTTGTGCAATAAACACAGCCTCAGTCTCATGCATCACAATGAAATATAATAAAACACTTAAAGAACACGTTCATTAATTACAGTTTATAAAAAAAATAATAGCAATTATCTCCCACAGCTCACCTAATGTCTCCACATGATGCATCTTCAGTAATGGATGTGTGCCTGCTTTTGACAGCCTCTATTTCTCCTTCCTAATAGCCCACTCATTTATTCTACTGCAACTATGTCTTCACTGCTGCAAGAAGTGTTTCAGACACAGACTGTAAACAGTAGTTACATCTTCCCAACTATAAGCCTAGCGTGACCGCTTAGACCAGTTAGACACCCCTTTCTCAAAATTTGACAATTTGGTAGAAAATGGTTTGGTTTCCATTTCTTCAGAGCAGCAGTATATTTACTGGATTGTTCCTGAAATGCATTTTTTTTTTTTCGGTCCCTATCCCCTCATACCCAGATCCCAATGATTCTGAAGCCTGCTTTTCTAAGCCTTCTGTATTTTCTCTTTTTTCCAGGCTATAAAACAAGTTTGTCATTTTAAACAAAACTAAATGAAGAAAAAGGCAAACAAAATAAAATATAAAATTGCACCAAATGAAAGAAAAGTTGATGAAGTCAGGATAAAAATATTTCCTTTTGTATTCAGTCAATGAGTTATATAGCTTTCATTAAATGTAATGTACTCATGGAGGTAGATGTACAGAGCTGGCATATCCACAAATTGAATTCAGACCTCAGGGAGTTTTTGTAGTATACAGAACAAAAAATCAGGCCTAGTAGCACAGGAAGCATCTACAGAGACGGTATAATGTACAGTAGAGGATATAATGTAATTCTATGTGAAAGGTCAGATAGTTTCTATGAGAGTTCTGAAGAGAGTAAAATTAATGATGGCTTACGGAGCAGAAGCAATCAGAATAATAGTTAAGGGAGAAATAATATACATTGCACTTGGAAACAGAAAAGTCAAAACAAGTCAGTGCCATGGGAAGTGTGAGAAAAAGGATAGACATCAAGAAGCAATTCAGTTAGTAGTTCATCTAGACTTGAAAGTCAACTAAGTACAATGGAGCAGCACAAAGAGATCAGAAAATCAACTGCGGCTGAGATCATGGAAGGCTTTGAATGTATTTATTTGTAAGTCAATTGGGAGTCAACATGCTTTAGGAATATTAACCTAAGTTCTGTGCAGGAGGGGTCGGAGGCATGACAGAAGCCGAGCGTTCTCCTGGGAGACCAGCACCACCGCGCCTCTCAGACTCACTGAGTGCAAGCTTGCCTTTAAAGTTCTCAACACACTCAGCCTTGTGAACAAGGAGCCCCCTTTTTATTCTCTTATCCTATTAATTTGTTTTCTTGTGCAAGAAAAATAGAGTTTTTGGTAAATCATCCTATTTTAAAGTAACATTCAAATCTTACAGAGGAAATGTTTAAAGTCCATTGGAGTCAGCCGAAAACTGAAGAACAGGCATTGCCTGAATTTTGTGCGTCATTGACACATATCTTCAACAGACTCTGTTCTGAAACAACAAACAATTCTTCTGAAAAAAAAAAAAACAGGCTTTTTTTCTCTCTCTCTAATTTTCTCTTTTCTTACTCCTCTTATTATTTGCTCCTGACTTTTAATAGAAATTGTTCTGCTCTTTCTACACTAGGTAATAACTTGACCACCAACATATTTAAAGGGTTGTTTGTATTATGCTTTCTCTTTCAAGCCAGAGAATGAAAGCCAGATCCAGTTTTCCCTCCCCCGTGCTACCGCTGAATATACAAGCTGACCTTTAAGCCGCAGTGAATCAATTCAGCACTCGGTGAAACACGCTCAGGCACCAAGTCTGAGTAGGAAAGAGTAAGGAGTAAGACTTGCAGATATATTTTAAGAAAACTATATGTAGAAAGCCATATCTAGAAGAGGCATTTTAAAAACTGAAGACATAGTATAAAACCCGCCAGCTTCCTTAATAAGCTCACATCATGCTTTTGCACATGTCACAGTGCTCATCTCTTAAATAAACAACTGCATTAAAAAACATTTTAATGTTGACAGTACGTTTCCTAGAGATAAGAAATCAAAACCTCAAATTCAACATTAATAGGTCCATAGGTATTAGTAAGAGACAAGACAATGATAGATCTGTTTAAATGTAACCCTGAGAGTTTTTCAGCAGCATGTATACTTGGCATATACTGTTGTCAGGCAGTGTGTAATCAAAAATTCCTGCAAAATCTCCCAGTTAAAATGCTCAATGTTTTCTAAGTGCCAAGTTTGTTAAAAAAAAAAAAAAGAAGAAGAAGAAGAAGAAGGAGAAGGAGAAGAAGAAGTAGTGCTCCGGGCGGAATGGTAACTGTGCACGGAGCTGCCCTGGTGGGGTTTTCCGCTTCCTGCCCGCGTGGTACAGCACTTCTTCCCAAAGGCTTTTTGTTCATCTGCAAGGGGCTCCATAGATGTATCGCAAGACAGTAACCATTTGCTAAAATGGACTTTAATGAAAACTGGCAGGTATTTGTATTTAATTAAAGGCCAATATGTCCCGGGCAACAGATGCCCAAATCTCTTTAGAGAGTACCTGAGAAATAAATATTTTTTAAATGTTATTCCTGTTATTTTTATTGCAAGTGGCACTTGGCTTCTCCCAGAGTACAGCCTGCTTGTGGATGTTAAGACATTCATCTTCACAGCATGGTGAGCAGGTGTGAACTAGGATTATCCTGGTTTTGCAGATGGCAAAACAGAAACTCTGAGAAGTTACGTGACTTGATCAAGGTCATAAAATGACCTGAAGCTGCAGCTGCCCTGGACTAATGAAGTTCCTTGTCCATTTAAATGAGGGGAACCAGCTAAGTAGGAGACAGCAAAGAGAAAAGAGTATTTTTTAAATGAGTTTACTACAATTCCAGCTTATATATAGTATCATTTTACCTTAATAACACTGAAGATGAGAAAATTAAGTTTTTAGAGAGAGCCATTTGTAGTCCAGGATCAAGGATCAAGTTAAAAGACAGAGGCAGAATGCGCATCAAGGTGATTCCTGTGACTCTTCCCACTGTATTTTGAAGGTTGTTTTCACCACTGTGGCACTTTATATGTCTTTATTAGCCAAAGTACTGTATAGAAACAGCAATTATGACTAAGTAACCTGGGCTTAAGAAGGTGAGAGAAGTAGGAGGTAACCAAATCCATCAATATCCAAATCTATCAATTTATACTCCCCCAGCTCAGAAAAGCAGTGTTACAGAGTCCAAATTCATTCTGCTCGCTGCATGACGGTCTAATAAATTGGGAGATGAGGTGTTGGGGCAAGGAATAACAGCTTTATTTGGAAAGTCAGCAGACCAAGAAGATGGGTGACTAATGTCCTAGAGAACCATCTTTCCCAAGTCAGAAGTCAGGCTCTTTTTATACTGAAAAGGGGAAGAGGTGTGATTGGTTATTGCAAACATCTTGGTGTTGGAATTCTTTGTTCTTGCAGCTGTCCACGTAGGTCAGGTCATGGTGTTCCCTTAAACCTCCAACAAGACAAATGTTATTCTCTGTTTTGCAACTTTTTATCTCTATATGAATGGAGAGCCTTGAGAGTGGGCTCTCCTGTATATTTCAGGGTACAGGCAACATTCTTTTACAAAAGGTGCAGAGCTAGCACGACTAAGCACAGGAAACAGCACTAGAGCTAAAGGAACAGATCTAACATGGAGTCAGATTTGTTCTTCCTCTTGCAGCAGCTTGCCTCGATCACTCTAAATACTTTTCTGTGGCCCTCCTACTATTGTCTATCATAGCTGGCATCTTGAAACTGACAGAGGATCTTATCCCCTAAACTAGATTTTTACAGATGAGGAATCCATCAAAGTGTTTATCTGAGGATGTAATGCCTTGAAAGGAATTCCTCTATCCAGATTCCTTCTGCTCTTGCTGGAGGAGACTCCAGAAAGAAAAGTTTGACAAGAAGATATTGGGGACAAACTTACTACCCACTTCTTATATACACAGTTCCAGATTAGCACCACCTTTGGCTCTCTCCTCTCACATTTTGCTTTTAATTCCAAATGTTAGACTCATAAGGCAGTGTGTGTTTGAACTAGAGCAGAAATCCTAGAGTGATCTAAGATTACACATAGGGAATGATTATATAAAGCTCATAAGAATAAGCCTTTATTCATTTGCTACTCATTTAGTCCCAAACTTTTCCAAGGAAAGTATTCATAACAAGAATCATGCATGAAATTGTAGGTTTTGTGGTGTGTGTGTGTGCAGGTGAAACGACAAGTAAAATCTTCTAAATTTCAGAGGTTTATTTAAGATATACAAAATAAATAGTCATTTAAGCTCCGACTGTCTGCCAAAAGGAGAAAAATAGGTAAGTTTTAATAACCCAAACCAATAAATGCTGTTTGTTTTATACTAAGACGGTGAATTAAGATGGACTCAGATCATTCTCTGATGTCAAAGAAAGCTAGAAACGGAACACAAATCATAGTTGCCCAAAACATCTTGATCATATTATATACATTGCAGGGTCATTTTCTATAATAAACATTAATCGTTCCCTGGAAATTTCACTCATTTTAATCCCAACAGTAAGTGGATCACATCTAGCCAGCTTAATGTTTTTCTACCTAATTTAATATAGGACTTTTGATTAATGAAAATGGGTCAACCATGAAAATTTGTAACTTTTAATGGTTATTACCCTTTTGAAATTGAAATTGCAAAAGCTAAGATGTTATATTTACTAAATTAGGAAACAGGGTAGGTCTAAATACATTAGAGAGAGAGAAACAGACAGACACAGAGACAGAAAAAGAGAGACAGTGAAAGAGACAGAAAAGGAGAGAGAAGATTCTTGCTCGAGCTAGAAGATTTTGTAAGTTTAAAAAATTTATTTATGAAAAAGAAAACTACTCAGGCAGATGCCTTAAGAGAAAGCAAATATCCTATTTAAAATTTGGAAATAAAAACATTTCTTCACAAGAATCATATCAGCTTTGGAAGCAAGTGGCAGAGTTGGGAAAAGTAGTGAAATCTTTAGAGTCTAAAATATGAGAAACATATATTAAATTTAGTGCCTCTTCATAATATGGTTGACTAGATCAGGGTTTAGTTACCGGTCTTCCAAGTTTTAAAGAATGAGGAGATGAATAAATTTCAAAGCAATGGCTCCCTTCTAATGTTATTTCTGGGTTCATTTAAACCACTCATTTGAATCTCCATGAAAGTTATTCAGAAAGAAATGGAAGGAAAATGGCAGTTAATTTTACTGCACTGGCAGATCTGGAGGAAAAAATTCACATATTATATATTTCAGTATTAGTATTCATGTTTAGTTCTTTTCTTGGAATTCTGATTTTCCTTTTGAAATAGCCTACTTTTTTCCCCCCCAAACTCTTTACAATAGTTATAATAACTGATACAAAGTCCTTGCTGCCATTTCCAATTACTGGATGATCTGTTGGTCTGCTCCTATTATTTTCTTTTGAATAAGGTTACATTTTCCTACTTTATTCAACATCTGGTAATTTTTAATTATATTCAGAACACTGTGTATTTTAAAAGAACAGTTAGAGAAAAATGTATGATATTTCAAAGGAGTGCAAGCCCTTTCTTTTATCTCACAGTGAAGATACAGACCATTCTTTCTAATTTCTCCTGGAGTGGAGTCAATCTGGGCTGCCTTGCAAGTCCAGTTTTAACTGTGATTGGTGCTCTGACCACCAACCAGCCTAACATCCCAGGAGCTCCCTTCCTTTGTATTTTCCTTACCCTTCCTTCCTTGTGCCCTTCCTCCTTTCCTCGTTATTTTGTGCTAATGTTTTTATTTTGATATAATATAAAACTTAGAGAAAAGTTACAAGCAAAGAAAAAGGCACTGTTGTGTACCTTTTAACTGGATTTACCAATGGTTTAAATTTTTCCATTTGTTCTTTCTCCCTATTTCTCTTCCCTTCCTCCTGGAAAATGCATTTATATTTCATATATACATTTTGTTTCCCATGAACACTTTGAGAACCTTTTTTTCCTCAACAATTTGTAAATACGTTGGAGTCACAATGCCCCTTTACCGTTAAAAACTCACCTGTGTCTTTCCAGAGCAAGGATAGGATCACCATGACCACTCTACACTGCATATATCATTGACTTAATATCAATTAAATACTATTCTCTAATCCATAGTCTTTTATAACTACATCTCCTCTGTCTAGGATTTAGTCTTATGCCATGCATTGTGTTAAGTCTTTGTGTCGCCATAGTTTCATATAATTTGAAACAGTTTATCAGCCTTTCTTTGTCTTTCTTGGCCTTGCTATTTTTGGAGAATGCAGGGCAATGGTTTCATAGAATATTTTAAAATTTATGTTTGTCTAATTCTTATGACAAGATTTAGGTTATACATTTTTTGGTCGGAATATTTTTTAAAAGAATGACGTGTCCTTTTCAGCGAATCCTATTAGGAGGCCAGTGGTGTCAATCTGTCCCAATATTAGTGGTTAACTTTGTTAAGGTGACATAGCCCAAGTTGCTTCACTATAAAATTACCATTTTCTCTTTGTAATCGTGTTAGTTGGAGTCTTCTGAGAAAGCAGATAAGATTAGAAGTGAAAGAGACTTTTGCGGAAACCATATTTAAGGGAAAAAAGGAAAGGAACACAGAGAAGGCAGGGAGAAGCATCAGATGGACCTAGATACAGAGGAGGCGGGAAGGAAGGAGGCCAGGGAAGAAGGCGCTCAGGTGCCGCACAGTCTAAGAAACCCTCTGCCAAGCCAGTGGGGGGCCCCGGAGCTAAAGCTAGCCTTGGAAGGGGCAGGTCTTCTAGGGTCGGATGATTCATAGTTGCGGGCAGCTGTCCTCTGCGTGGAAAAATGTTTAGCTGCATCTTTAGCCTTTACCCACTAGATGCCAGTCTCCCAGCTGCGACAACCCAAAAGCGTCTCTAGACATCACCCCGTCACTTATTGGGTAAAATTGCTTCTACCTGAGAACCACTCCTTTACACATGTAGATCTTCTCCTGTCTTCTGGTGAGAGTGCATCTCTCTGAAGTGCACCCCTTGCCTGCATGAGATTTCCCCTAAAGTGGTCTCTTCTTGTGTGATGGGTGTGATTTATTGCTAAAGCCTCACCAACGCAAACTGTGCCTCAAACTTCTCTACAACAAGTGAGTCCTCTGGTGTCTAATGAGGAGTGATTTCAGCCTCAAGCCTTCCCCAAACCTACTGCAAATATAAGGCTTCTCACCTAAATGTGTCCTCTGATATGTGCTGAGATGAGGGTGGCCTTATCGCTGAAGCTTCGCTAACACTCCCTGCATACGTAAGGCTTCTCCTCCGAGCGTGTCCTCTGATGTCTTAGGAGGGCCGCCTTCTGGCTGAAGCCTCACCCACACTCCCTGCACACAGAGGGCTTTTCCCTTGAGTGGGCCAGCTTGTGTCTGACTAGATTTGCTTTCTGGCTGAAGCCCTGCCCACACTCAGTGCAAACATAAGCCTTCTCCCCAGAGTGTGTCCTCTGGTGACTGATGAGGTGTGACTTCTGCCGAAAGTCTCGCCCACATTCCTTGCACAGAAAAGTCTCTCCTGAGTGCGTCCTCTGATGTGCGGTGAGAGTAGACTTACGCCTAAATCCGCGCCCACATTCTCTGCACACGTAAGGCTTCTCCCCTGAGTGTGTCCTCTGGTGAGTGGTGAGGTTTGACTTGTCACTAAAGCCTCACCCACATTCCTGACACACAAAAGGCTTCTCTCCCGAGGGTATTTTAAAGAGGTATGACTTCTGGCTAAAGCTCCGGCCACACTCATTGCACAAATGAGGGTTTGTCCCTGAGTGAATCCTCTGGTGTTTGCTAAGAGTTGACCTATCTCTGAAAAGCCTCTCACAGTCCCTGCAGACATAAGGCTTCTCCCATAAGTGGGTCCTCCGGTGTGTGACGAGGTTCGACTTGTCCCTGAAGCCTCGCCCACATTCCTGACACACGAAGGGCTTCTCCCCAGAGTGTGCCATCTTGTGTGTGACCAGGTCTGACTTGTGGTTAAAGGCTTGTCCACACTCTGTGCACAGAAAAGGCTTCTCCCCTGTGTGTGATCTTTTGTGCATGATGAGAGCTGACTGATAGCTAAAACTTCGACCACACTCACGGCAAACATAAGGCTTTCCTCCCAAGTGGGCTCTCTGATGACTACAGAAGGCCGATTTCTGGTTAAAGCAGAGCCCACAATTTCCACAATTGATGTCTTCAAATCCTGAGATTTCTGCCCATATTAATACTTTGTCTGTTTCTAACGGGTTTGCCTTCCCAGATGAGCTGATCTTCATTTCCACCACTGTTTTGCCTTTCCTGGAGCTTAATGGCTGTTGTTCAGGTGGGCTGGAGAAAGCTCTTGATTTACCCTCTCCCTTGTCCTTCCACACGAGGATTTGGGGTCCCCTTCTCTGTCTTCACCTTCTACTCTGTGGCTTTAGAAGCTTTCACAAGAGAGTGGTTGCTGCTGCTGCTTCTGTCCTGCTGGGCAGACATCTGCTCTTTAGAGGGTTCCTGCAGACAGGCCTGGGCAGGTGAGAAGGTGACAGTCACGTAGCACATGTGGGCATAACTGCTGACTGCGCAAGTCCAGAGTGGAGGAGGAATAAGGTGGAATTTCTGCCTTTGGATCTGCTGAACAAGAGTTGGGTGGACATCCTCTCTCCCCTCTCTGGGACTCTTCCCCCTGCTCCAGCAGAATGACAAGGGTTGGTTTAGAAAGTGGAGTCCCCAAAGACACCAGGCTGCTATGGTCTTGCAGCATCATATCCCCGTACAGGGTCCCCTGAGCGTGACTTTTAAAAGCTGCCACTCTTCCTGGGTGAAGTCCATAGCCACATCATGGAATGACACAGATATCTCTTCTCTCCTGGCTTTCAAGAGCCTCAAGGCCATTTTTCTGGTTTCTGGAAGGTTCTCCCTTGAGGAACGTGAGGCCAAAGCTGGTGGGGACACAACTGCAATGTCTGTTCCTTGGCAAGTGTGACAACAGTAAAGGATGTGAAGTTGTATAATCTTAACTTTTTCATTAAGGGTATGATCTACTCAAATTCATTTTTGTGTTTAGTTTATGATGGAGTTCAGTTCATTTTTTTTCATATGAATATCAAGTTGTTAACATTACTTTCTTTTTTTTTAACTTTTTTTTATTGATTTATAATCATTTTACAATGTTGTTCTTTCCCTTTTGAATTGCATTGGCGCATGGTTGAAACCAATGGGCTATATAAGTATCCATCTACTTCTTGGCCCTATTCTGTTCTCGGCTCTGTTCTGCTCGCTTTTGATGGTTGTCTGCATTTGAGCTGGAAGGCTTGGCTGAAGTTTCAGATGGGGTTGCTTCCCTACTGGTTTCAATTCCATGAAGTCCTAAAATCCAATCATTTGGAGAATGTCCTAGACTAGGTGACTTCTCTTTACTTACCAAGCTTTTCTTTTCTTTTTTTTTTTTTTTTAACAGTTTCATAGTTCAGCTGGAGGGTGGGGAGAGTGGAGAGGTACAAGTGCTTAGCTGAGTTGGAGTTCTTGCAAGCTATACTCCATTCCACTGGCCCTCCCTGTCCTCAGTCCTGGCATCATAGTCTGAACCCAAACCTAGTGATGACCCCCAGCTGGAAGTGACAGCTGCTCTTCTCCTCTCTGGAGGGTTGGTTTCTCTGTGAAATTCAGTTTATTTAGTTTCTTTGCTACCTTCATAGGAAAGTATGATTTTTATTTTATTTTGTCTGAATTTCTTATTACCAGTAGAAGAAAGCTATTTTTTTTTTCTGTTCTGTAAATTCTAACCAGCAGCAGAAGTATTCCTGGTGGAGTGAAATAAAGGGAAAGTTTTGAATTGTTTACTAAAAAAAAAAAAAAAAAAACTTTGCATTTTGAATCTTTTGTGCTATCAACTCCTTTTTCTTCTCCTTATCATGGTGGTCACAAATGGCTAGTTTAGGTCTTCAGCCATTAACATTTATTTACTCTTAAGTCTTTAGAACCATCTAATATTTAACTTTAGCAAGATTATTCTAGCAGAAAATGTCAAAGTTTTACCTTCTTTTTGTGAACAAGAAGAAAAAATGGAATGAGGTAGGTCCCCGTGACAGTCAAAAGAACAGGAGTCACCTTAGCAAATTTTTCTTCCGGGTTTTTTATTTGATCTTTGAATCCATTATCTGAAGAGGCTTTCTCAGTGACCCCTGAGAACGTCCTTTTCAGCAGAGACCAAGGAATACAAAAGGCCAGAAGTTTGTTTATTTCTCAACTTGAAAGGAGCAGGAGACATACCATTTGAATAGAAAAGAGAGTGGTGAATACAACACATTATGAACTATAGAAATAAGATGCATTTTCAAAGTAATGTGAACGAAAATACTGCAATGTGAATGAAAATACTGTAACCATAACAGTAAACAAAGAATGCTGAAACCAAGTCCTCAGCAGCTGCCGCCACCCCCCCAAGTGAGGACAGGCCTGCAGCCCAGCCTCTGCAGCCACTCACAGTGGTGCTCTCTGAGGGGACTCAGAGTAAGAAAGGACAGGATACCCGCCCTAGATAGCTAGGTGCTGGTCAAAGGAATGAATTCAGTGAGCCCAAAGGTTTGCTTCCTCCCATACATAGAAAAGCGCTAAATTCTTTAACTTGAGATGCCTGTTTTTCTTTAGATAACAAGCAATCTTTTATTGTTCCAACTACCTGGTCTTTGTTGTAAAGCTCCTACATATCCTAGCTCCTCCCCTACCTCTTCGGAGCAGTCCCTCTGAGCGATCTGAGAGGCTGTCATCCCGGCTCGAGTCCTCCCCCCAGATAAAACCGCGCGTTTATTTCAGTCGACAGTAAGTTAGAGAAATTGTTTAAGTGATACGGTGAGATTTAAAACAATGACTCATGAAGCTAGAAGCAGTAACAGTGGATGTGGACCTGACACTGGCCATTGATCCACAAGTAGGCCTGAGTCTTGGATTCTAGCTGAGGGCATTTCCATTGGCCCAAACACGGTTTCACTGGGTGTACACACTGTTTGAAACAGGTTTTGTTTTTTAAAAGGTAGCATTCACCGGGGTGCTTCTACTCTCTTTCAAGGCATAGAAGTCAAGAGAATAGGCCGTCTGAAGAAAAGAAAGTCTCTTTGTGTGCTTGCCCTGTTTTTCACTTACTTACTCATTGTTACGCTCCACTTGCAGTGTTTCAGCATTCAGACCACACGGGGAGGGTATTTAAGTGACAACACTCATCACACAGAGGGGCATGATTAAATAATCACAATAATAATAACAAAAGAAATTCCTTATGTTTCATGTAGGAACCAGCTAGTAGGCATTCCTAGTGCTAAATACAAGAGATCATTCTAGAATCTAACTTCACTCTAGAATCCTGTATGGGTGAAATGAAAAAGTAATACGTATCTTCTCAGCATTTACCCTTCAGAGAAATGATGTAAGTTCAGCCTAATGCAAGATGATCCTCCAAATACCAGTGGTACTCAAGCTATAAACAGGACGAGAATCAGGGGAGTTCTGCAGTCCAATAAGTTTGAGAATCATTTGGCTAATTCATCTTATATACGTTTCCTTATTAAAATTCTTCTCAGATACTTCAGTATGCCTAAATTCACTCTCAAGCTTTAAGGTAGGGGCATAGAATGGAGTGCTTCTGAAACTTATTTGATTGAGAAATGCTTTATCCAAGGATATCTTTTCAGACAATTGCCTTGAAAATATGCTTCAGGAAAATCTGGCCTAATTTCAAGAAACCTTACGATTGTTGTCAAAGCCGTGTAAGATCTGGACTTCCCTTTATCCAAAAATAAAATAATTTATCCAAAAGTAAATGCTTTACTGCATTCATAGCTCCTTGAAAATTTGATGGTAATTGAAACATTTATTTGATAAGAAGTAACTAGAGGAACTCGAGATTTTTGGAGAAAAGTGTATAGTATGGAATTTATAAGACACTGATCTTTGTCCTTGGTTAGCACTGCTGGTAGGTTAATTATTAAATAGGTGCATTTTCCCCGCATGTTTCTCAAGTGCAACACGATTCATACCCTTGTCAGGATGTTTTGTGATAGTGTTGTATTTCTGTGTTGGGAGTGAGTTGTAGAAACTTGAATGAATCTAAACAGTGAATTCCACAAAGGAAGGAAAAGCCCAGCCATTATCTCTTGTTTTCCAGACCTATAACTGTGCCTGTAACACAAAGAGAAGCTCCAGGATAAATGGTATTTCGGCTCCTTCAGTACTTCATTCTACAGTTTTGCCAGGTCATTTACTTACGACATGTAATACAACTCAATAAATATTCATTAAGTACCGAATATGGTCAGTCAATAGGCTAAGTGCTAAGGATTCTGCTGTTACCACTGCCCATTTATCAAGGAGTTCACGATATTGGAGCACAATTCATTTCCTAATACGGAGGTAGTCTGAGTCTAGTAATTTCAATTATGAGACCTAAACAGCTGTGAAAAAGCTGCTGCTGCTGCAGCAGCGCTTAGGTGACTGCGGGCTTTCTGCTTGATCAAGAGAAATTAAGACGTTTACTCACCCTTAACCACTATACTAGAGAGCAGTATATCGGAGGTATAATTACAGAATGAACAGAGGCTAGTGGTTTTATTTCCAGGTGAAGGATAATAAATGAATGTCGATTTTGGCATAAGGCTTAAGGATTAAATACAAAGAGCAGCTTACAGATATTTCAGGTACTGGAGGACATGTGGATGTTGCACCAGAATTTCTTCTGGGGGACCAGAGAGGTTAGTGGTGGGGCTGGAAATAGAGATAAGACCATGTGAGAGATAAGGGCATGGGTGGAGGTGGAAATAGGTTAAGGTAGGTCAAACTGCAAATGAGTAAAAATGAACGAAACTAAAAGAATGAAATTAGGGTTCACATTCTCATAATGATGCATCTACAAGGAATGGAGTTTAATGATACTTAAGAATGAGTCATAGGGATCCTGGACAAAAATCCTTGGAACACTTATACAGTCCCTTCCATATGATATCTGCTGTCCTAAATTTTCTATACAAATTTTATATATATATAATATGGCAGTTAGATAGAAATGAGGATAAGAGGCTCCAAAAACTTTTACTTTCTCTAAATGAGGGTTAATAAAGAAGCCGGCTAGGATTAAATACTCACAGCTGTGCAATAGAGAGAAGGACCCGGCTTAACTTGACTTAATGCTCATTATAATGTAATTAACATTACAGTTTGAGCCCTCTCCCGTGGGTTTCTCTGTTTGCTTCATGGGTAAGAACATGCACAAAAGGGATGGGCGTACCTGAGCACGAGGAACTGAGCCATGTATCAATCAATCACTAAGACGCCCCTTAAGCCAGGATAAAAGCCAGGAGGAAGAACGGAGAGGCGCCATTTTTCCTCTCTTGGGTTGGCTGGTCCCAGTTCTCAGGAGTGTACTGTATGTTACTGTCTTTCTACTTCATTAATAAAATCTTCTATTTACATAACACTTTCTGTCTCTCGTTAAAAATTCATTTGTTTTGGGTGACTAAGAACTGAGGTAACTTTTTTCCCCTCTTCCCAGTTATATATATATATATAAGTAGACACTATAACATGAATATAGTATATATATAACATATATATAGTAGATACTATTATTTTCCATCTGAAGGATGAGTAACTGCAGCATGATGAGGTTAAGTTACTTTCAAGAGTCTTAGAGTAAAAGATAGAGCTAAGGATTCAAACAAAGCAATCTGGTTCCAGTATTGGGACCTTCCTTCAATGATGTACTATCTTTATTAACACAAATTCTCTAATATGGGTCCAGACCACTGGATAAGGAAAAAATGGAGCCCATGAAGAGCACAGAATAATGGGAAAGAGCAAGCCATTGACTAACAATTAGCTAAGAAATTACAACTTGTTTGATTGAGTATGTGTTTGTTTTAATTTTGAATTGATATAGTAATAGCCTGTATCTGTAGGAATAGTCTAGACCCAGTGAATGTCTCTTAAGGAAGTTTGCTTACATTTTATTCTGCCAATTATAAAGGAAGGCCAGTAATCAAGAATGGAAGATGGCCTAGAGTTGGCCCAGAGGATTCGTGAAAGCACACTCAGTTCTCTTCTTCATGTCATCATTGCCCTAGGCCCCCTCGATCAAATCAGATGGCTGCGTACGGTCAACCTTCTCAAATGCCCTGAAGTCCTCCCCACATGTAAACTATAAATCTATGGGAAGAATTTGGGCTAGCTTCAAATATTCCTTTTCCACTTCCTCATGATTGAAGAAATTAATAGTGTTTATATTACTGTCTTGTACATTGACTGATAAATAAATGATAACAACATTTAAGAAAATTCAGATTGTATACCTTACTATAGCAGCAGTCAGAACCAAAACACTGAACCCATAGATTGTCAATCTGTTACCTGCATTAGAAAATATTTATATATATATATGTATATATGTGTATAATTGTTGAATTTAATATGAAACACAGTGCCAACCATATATACCATTTTTAGATACCATTAACAAAGTTTTAGAGGAAAGCATAAGGAAGTATTTACTAAGCTCTTATTATTTACAAGGGTATTTCACTACTTCACTCCATTGCTCCTTGTAAGAATAAAGTAAGGACATGCATATAATAAATGCTCAACAAGGGTTACTAATATTTTTATTGTTGTTCTTAGTATTATTTGCGGATCTCCCATGACTTGTATGAAATCTGTAGCTTAAAAATTCCAAACTCAAGTCCATTTGAATTGAAAAAAAAAATTTCTGGAGAAATTAAGCAACCTTCCCAAGGTCATGTTCCAGAACCCATGTGCTTAACCGTTATCCAAAACCCCTCTCATTATGCAAAGTGAGCTAGTTTCCTAACAGGGACCCCAAACTACTGCAAGAAACTGAATTCTAAATCCAAAATAAAATAAATTAGAGTATTATAGCATTGGGCTAGTGTTAAGTACACTGGATTGACTTTCTTGGAAATTCTTTTGAATTTAACAAAACTAAGTGGACAAAGTCTGGCATTCACTTATTTCCCATTTTAGACCATCTTCACCCTCCCAAATGTATCTTCTTTCTTGAAGATTTCTCTGAGTCCCTGCTCCTTGCTTTTAGTATTTGATTCCCCACAGATCCATGTTCTACACCAAGACAGACCATGACATTAACTGACTCCAGCTGACCTTTTAATAGGTGGCTTCAAAACAGCAACCAACACAGAGATATAATCACCAGTGAGGGCTTGAGGCTAAATTATACTGGCATCTTGTGCTCTGAAATAGTACCTTTTGATACTTTTAGATACTCACTTCTACCTCAACCCTTTAGCTCTAGAATTTTCTGACTATGCCTTTTTGTAAACCTATATTATTCCAAAAAACAAAGCATGTATATTGCAGAAAACGTAGATAAACAAAGAGAAGAAAGCAAGGAGACACTCCAAATTCTTCACACCTGGTGACTTCCCTTACTAACCCCTTGGTGCACTGCTGTCCAGATTTTTTGATATGAGCGTATCTCTCTGCCCTCTGGGGTATGACATCCTCAAACACAGTAATTTTGAGGTTGCCCCTCTTTAATTTTTATCTCCAAGCAAAAACAAAACAAAAACCTTTCTTCTTGGCATTGAATGGCTAGAACCATCCAAATATATCCCAATGTCACTTTGCCAGTAAAAGGAGTAAAAGATGTTTTCTGTCCTTCTGAAACAATTTTGATGAAGCAAAATTTTATACCCAGCATTCTCTCCTACTAAGCTTTGTCTAAGCCAGGAACTCAGAGGTAATGCACACTGAAATAGCTTAGCATATTAAAAACTGGGCTCTAGGTAATAGTTTGACATGTAGCTTCTGGATAAAAACACAACCAAAACGAGAAGATTTCCACTTATATTTTGCTTACCTCCTATAGGGCAGTATAATGAATTAGTTTAAAAACTCTTTATCGATAGAAGGACTTCTAGAACAAAAACTACACTAAGAATTCCTGACAAATATTTCATCTTCCCTCATTTGCAAAATATGGCAAACTGATGAATTTTTTCCTAATGAACACTATTCAATAAAAACAACTTGGAATAAAATAATGTAAGATGGTATGAAAGTCAAATTAGAGACGCTCATTAAAATCTGTACATCTTCCAAGGATGTAGAGTGTTGAATAATTCATTAGCTGTTTAACACACTTACACACCCTTAAAAACCAAATTGTTTTATTACTGGGCTTTTTTTCATTTTGAAAAAGGATTATATATATATTTTCATCTGTGAGACTCAAATGTTTAAATGCAAAATAATTAACATTGAGCTCTTGCTAATTAAATCAGCAGAGAAGATTCAGCTGACACTATGCTAGGTACTCAAATTAAGAGACTGTCTTGTTGCATTAAACAGAGTGCATTTATCACAGGTAAGCTCTTAGCCTATTTATTTGATATGACAGTTATGGGTAAAGAAAATGGATATTCCCAATATCATAGGCAACAGGTGCATAGCTGTATTGCTTCTAATTGTCTTACCTAGAAGTTTTGAAGCAAATAAGATATAAACACTTGTCCTTAAACTGAACCAGAATATAATAAAACCTAAAGTAAGTTTCATTTCAATAAGTTGACTAGTCTTATTGACCTAAATAAAAAATAAAAAATAAATGTTTTCAAGATATGTGCATATTCATATATAAGCTATACTCAAACATGATTAAATATCAGGTGATATATGGTAGCTTAAACCATAAAACAGATAACATTGAAACAACTAGGCTGTCCTGTACTTCTTTAAATATCATTTAATATATCTATCCAGACATTCTGTCACCAATTTATTTTAATATTTTTATTTATTAATTTATTTATATTTATTACATTTTATTATATACTGGCCACTGTGCCAAGTGTTACAACCTAACTGTGAGGAATAGCATAAGTGTCTTACCTCAAACCCTTCCTTGTTATGTATTTTATAGAAAATTTCTGACTATTTAGTACATGAGTAGAGCCAGTTTGAACTTATAGATATAACTTAGGATCTTTCTCTGTTAAGATGTGAGTCTATTGACTGACTGAGAAATTGTGCTTAATGAGTATCAGTGGCTTAAATGACACCAGTAATAGCTTTCTAATTTTTGACATGTGCTTGACAAGTTCCTCACTTTTTTTTTTTAGAATAAAATAAATTAGTTTTGGAACTGACCACATTCATCAAAGTATCTTCTTCACATTTTTTAAAGTAAACACTATACATTGATATTGTAAATTGCCTTATTCCTACCATACAACTGATTACGTTAAAAAATAAGTGATTTTCTTTTTAAGATATTTATCTGCAGTTAGGATATATTTAGTTAATTTAATTCCGCATGACTTTTATTTGCTACTTAGTATACTTTATCCATATATCATGTAAGTGGCTTGATCTTCAAGCAAGGACCAACTGAAAAACAAATAGCCCCTAATGATCTTGTAATGATTTCAATAACACCATGATATAGGGTTTGGTCAAGGTCAGGAATATGGATTTGTATGGCAAAGGTATCAAATGCTAAAACTAGAGCAATTTGAGCATTTAAAATAACCTTGCTCCTATAATTCTGCAGAAGTATGCTTCTGTGCCTGATAAAAATTGGGAATGGAAATAGTAATAAATCAACATTGCTACAGTGGCCTTAGACTTCATGCAAGGACCTAAAATAAATTGTATTTTACACCTATGAGAGCATATTTCTCTCATTCTTGACGTTTCTTCTCTAATATTTAAACTAATTCAGTCAAGTAAGGTCATCTGGACAAAGACAAAATATTTTATAAGATTTTAATTATCAGCAGAATAAACTATAAAAGAAAGAAGTTCTTCACCTGTCCTTTATGACCCACCATATTTATACAGATTTCCCCAACTGTTCCACTCCCTACTGGTGGGTATACTGATGTTGTGACAGTTACTAGATTCACAAAGCAGTGAATTCTACTCTCTATTCTATTCTATTCTGGTTTTATCATGTATCTGAGGCCAGGGCAACTAAGGGACATTCTGTAATGCAGTGTAATGCAGCGTATCTGCCCTGGGCTGGATATTAGAAAACCTAGCTTCATATCTTAGCTCTGTCCCTTCATAAATACAGATTTCTGTTTGCTACAAAATATATTCTCCCCTTTATTTTTAATTTTTTTAATAGGATCCTGATTTTTCTGTAGTAGCAAAGTGCTCAAATAAAAAGTTGTATTTCCCAGCCTCCTTTGCAATTATGTCTGACTATGTGACACATTTCTGGCTACTGATACTTACCTAGAAGTTTCTATACGGGGCTGGAGAAAGGATCTTAAAATGGAGACACTGACTCAGATGGCAAGAACCTGCCAACTTCTGGCCTTTCCTTTTCTACCTGAAAGGAAGATTAAATTCTAGAACTTAAGAAATACTCTTTTGACTATGAAACAATGGACACAGTAGTCATGGATGGGTTTTTTCTATAAACCATTTTTCTATATAAAAATCAAAGCCCCAAATCGTGATTTCAGCATATAGCCACCATGCTAGCCCCCAAATGCCTACTTCCAGACTTCTCTTTCTATGATAATAAATGAAATCTTTACTTTGTTTAAGCTACCATTTAACTTCATTTATTCTTTTTAGCTGAATGCAATGGCAAATTAATACATTAGTTTTACCCTCGTGAGTATGATAGTAGATCCAATCTGAATTTCCGTTCGAATTAGAAAAGATTCTTTTATAAAAATGACTAAACCAATAATTATTTTAATAAGTGAGAGAATCAAGTAGGAGCAGAGAGGTAGAGGGCTTCACAATGCTTGTCACAGAATCTGCGGTCTGTGAATCACAGTAATTATTGCTACGTGCTATTGGAGAGGCAGTGATTTTTGTTTCTTTTTTTTTTTTCTTTAATTTTCCATTTGATATGTTACACCCAAGAAACAAATCAGGCAATCAAATATTTAATGACTTGATTTTAAGAGAAGTATAATTATGTGTTGTCCCATGACTTTTTATTCTTAAATCTAACAAATACAAATAACCATGAATTTTGTAGGAATTATAAACAGTTAGTTTGCTGGATGCATTGGCAGGCATATATGATTTATTGCTTTTAAGACACAGATTGTGAAGGTGAATTTTTTCATGGGTGCATGATCATCTCCAATCTCATCAAGTCATACACAGTAACTATGCACCCCTTTTTGTGTGTAAATCATACCTCACTGAAGTAGTGTAAAAATTTGTTTACAAAAACACATTGCATTTCATTCCAGTGTATGTATGCTTCTTTTGATATAAAATTATTTTATCAAAAGAATGTGAGACCTGTTAAGTCAGAATCTCAGATATGGAGCCAGGACATCCGTGTTTTAAACTCTCCATGTGATTCTAACTAACGTGCCCCTGGAGTGGATGCACATTGTGCCTGGACAGTAGTTCTGCTCCCGCTTCCTGTCTCCAATCCGTTTTCCCATGAAGACAGTAACTTTCCTGTGAAGGAGATCTGATACTGTCATCCCTTAAATTCCTTCTGTGGGGCCCTACTGCTCCCAGGACGAATCATAACATACCAACCCTTTATTATCTAACCCTTGCTTACTTCTCCAGATGTCACCGCTTCATAAACTTTGCTTAAAAATAGAACTTTATGCAGCACCTGAGCCTTTCTTGTTACCCAGTGCAGTCGTCTTCTGCATAAACCGTTTCATTTATCTGGCACGCACTCATCTCCTCTCATCCTCTGACTCCCTCTTTTCCCTCAACTCTCAGTGTGGGTATTCAGACCTCTGTGACATCTTTTCTTGCGTTTAGGGTTGCCATTTGAACTACAGAATGCCAAATTCAATTTGAGTTTTAGACAAACAGTGAATAATTTTTTTTAATATTCATAGTATGTCCCAAGTAATCATATATACGTATATGTTACTAAAACAACAAAAACAATATTATCTATCCGAGATGCAAATTTAACTGGGTCCTGGCATTCTGTACCGCCATTGCCTAGGCTCCGTCATCCCCAGTCTTTATATGTGCATCGTTAGTGCCCCAGTGGGACCTTCTACATACAGGTCCGCCTCCCTCTCTAGACAGCTGTCTCGAAGGCGTGAATTGTGCTTGGATCTCGTCCTTTTTGTATCCCCAGCATCTGCGCAGTGACTCACATTCAGTGGATGCTTAAGCTTAATTCCTGCCCTTAGTATGAAGGCATCCTCTTCTCACACTGAACATCAACCCTTCTCTACCAGGTATTAACTTAACTCAGATTTTTCTTTATTCTGCTTGAAGGAGAATTTTTGAACTTTCCTCATGTATTTTTCAGGAGTAGGAAAGCCCTTGGCCTATTCCATGCTTTCCCGTCCCTTATTTTATCCTGTTCCACTGATAGCAGGATTTCACCCTTCAGGTCTCAGAACAGCTTGAAATCAAAAGGCTTTAATCACTTGGTGGTAACTCAGCATGAAGGGAATGCTTTTTCACCTTAGACCTTCCTTCCACCTGTAGTGTCTGTCCTGAAACTTGTTCTCTTTCCTAAGTAGGCAAAGAAAAAGGCAAGATTATGGTCAAGCATAGTGTCTTCAAATCCCCCGTTACTATATAAAAATCTGATGCTAGTTTCTTACTCACTTGTGGAGAGTTCCTAACTGACATCTAGTTTTGCCTGGAACATTTCAACTTTCTATTGTGACAATCAATTCGTACCCTGTTTTCTCTAGTCATAGCAAGCTTTCAAAATGTTAAACTCTAGCACACACAGTTTATAAATACACTTAGAACAAATAATTTTTCTGCTTCTTGTCCAGAAATGGTTTTCTCACAGAAATTATGATTATTGTGAAATGTCATAAAGCTTTACAACTTTATAGATTTTGGTTTAAATTGTGGTCAACTATAACCTTTAGACTTTTTTTGTATGTTTATTTGTTAGCTTGTTTTTCTACTGTTTTTACTCCTAGACAGTTTTATTCCTAGGTAGTTATTTTAAATATACACACACACACACACACACACACACACACACACACACTTTTGCCTGTAAGCATAACATCATGACTATGTTCCCACTAAAATTCATTCTCCATGTATGGGACTAACTTTCTCATTTGTCAATCTTGTCTTGAAATTTTTCCCATACCTTTCAGAAAAAGTAACTATGTGTAATTTAGCACTATCATAATCTTATTTGCATACTTTTAAAACCTTGTTGAAATCTTTGAAATTAAGCTTGGCTTCCCCACAGATATATCAACTGAGGGCATACTTGTATAAAATTTTATTTTAAAATTAAATAATATATTACAACAAGAGGAACAGAGTGCAGGTTTTTTTCTATCTGAAAGCCAAGAGGTGTCTCATGTGCCAGCTCCCCAAGGGCCCCTGTGTCTCTGTCCTGTATCACCAAGATCTATGCAAGGAATCTTGGTTTGGTGGGGGAGCTCAAGCTAAGTTTTTTGAACTAATGAGATCAATTGCAAACCATTAGTTAAAAGAAAAAAAAAAAAATTGACCCAGAGGGCTTCCAGGGAGTTTATGATCTCTAACAGTATATCTTAAATTTAACTGTCCCTATCTTAGCCCACAGTCAAAACACCAGACACCCAGGAATCTCCAGAAACAAAGACAGAGCTTATTCAGTCTAGCTATAAATCACCCATTTCACACCTTCACATGCACATTTCTTTTTACTAATTTTTTAAAAAACATGAATGTAAAATAGAAACTTGGTCTTATAGATGGAAAAAAACACATTTACATGTTTATGTAAAGTTTCACTAATCAATTTCAGCCATTATTCATACCACTCAATTAGACATAACAATTATTAAAAAGTATGTTCCGTTATTCACTTTTGTCTCAACTATATAACTGATACTCTCCTTTACCAATATCTTGGACTTTTAGTATACCTTTATTTGGCACAAAATATGGAAGAAATCTTTTTTTCCTTTTACTATATTGTTGTTAATCTTTTTTTCTCATGTTTTAAACTCACCACTTGCTTTCATTTGAGTAAATTCCAAAGAGATGTCTCACTGACTAGTCATTAGTGTGTAATCAAGACAGTGCTTCAGCTGCCCAGTCTGCTTAGGAACTCTAGCCACGCTATCCTTATGCCACTGGTGTGGATAGTCCGTATTTATACGCTCATAACTCTCAATACATTAAGGTGCTAATTACTCCAGTACCCATTTACTCACCCATTTACTGAACCAAGAAAAACTGCTGTGCACGTACACGCTCCTTGGCAACTACAGTACTAGGTAATGGAGAAACCAGAGAAAAATACGATTCCTGCTCTCGTGCATTATTTATAGGCTGATGGAGCATAGAGACAGGAAAAAAGGAAATTATAGAAAAGTGTGGCAAACAGATTGAAGTACACAGGAGGTATCTAACAGGGGGGTCAGGGAAAACTTTCTGTGGGAAATGGTAGCTACAGTATACAAAAAAGAGAATAAAAAGCAAAAAACTAGGGAATTACAGACTGGTGGAACAGATGGGGATGTGGAAAATTCCAGGCAGAAGGATCAGAAAGAACTTTGCAGATTTGAGAAAACGAAATTAATAGTATATGTCCTGAGAGAGAGACTGAGGAAATGAGAGAATGAATAAGAGAGAGAGAGAGAATTGGATTCCTTATGTCTGTGTGGAATAAGCATAGGAGGGAAGCTCTAAGAGAGGAGGCTGGGAAGTGAGTTAAAATAAAGCCCAAGACGGCCAGGTAAGTAAGACAAATGGTAGAGAGGAATGTGACTTAAATCAGGAGAGGGGTTTGGTTGAGGGCCCCTAATTTTCCAGGCTTCCAAAAGTCTTTCCAGCCACCGGAGTATGGTTTCTATAAACACTAAACACAGTTCTCTGTCCATGCCTTTTTCAGACTCTTTAACTCTTCCTAGAGTGTCTTCCTTCATCTCTCTAAATTCCACACTCTCTTTTATGCCTCCATCATATGCCTCCTCCCTCATGAAGTCTCCCATTGAATTAACTGAGTAAATGCATCTCCTCCTTTCTCTGAATCTATATAACTTTGCTTAGTTTTTCTTTTCCCCTCTGATGTAACTGTATATATTTGTACATTTATCTTCCCCTCTCACTAGACTAGCTTCTTGAGGGCAGGTCTTAACCATTCTAGAATCTCCTGTAATTTATTAAATTAAACAACTCTGCTTAATTAGGCACAGGGAAAATATTACAAGAAAACAGATGGTATGGTTTTTCATTAAGACTTGCATGTCACGGTGGGGAGAGTATACCTCACTGGCAGAGTGTGTGCTTAGCATGCATGAGGTCCTGGGTTCAATCCCTAGTAATTCCATTTAGAAAAATAGATTTTAAAAAATTAAATTTAAATTTAAAAAAAAGTTTTAAAAGACTTAACACATTGTAACAGAACATTATTTCAGCCAACTGGTAACCCTTTTCAGGATGGGGAGGTTGAAAATTCCCCCAAGGTTTTTTTCAGGATATTATATCACGTGTAAGGATACTATCACAATAATAACCAAGCACTAAAAGTACCAAGCCTGTTACATATGTTATCTCATATTTTTTCTTTTCTTATACTCTGGCTTTTTCAGTTTTGCAAATGAACAAAATCTGAGACTAAGACTGCTGAGATAAATTGCTCAAGGACACACAGCTAGAAGCAGGCAAAGTCAGAATGTAAATTCCTGTCAGTATGACTTCAGAATCTAGGCCTTTACCAGTATTTGCCTCAACCTTAGACTGAACAACATCACATGGTGAATAGCATTGCTACCCTAGCTAAGCCTCCAGGTCCTCCTCAGTTGTTTTTGTTTTGTTTTGCTTTGTTTTTTTCACCTTTTACTGTATCACAAAAACAGAGTTTTTTTTTTCTTAATTCAAGAAATTACATTTTTAAAAATCAAGATCCAATCAGACTGACATTCACTCTATGATTATGTCTTATTTAGTGCCCTTCTACTATGTGTCTAATGAAAGTAGAATTAAGTATAAAACCTGAAGAATCAGGGCCTGTGGCTTTGTGTAGACAGAAATTAAGCTTTTGCTTTTGCTTTTTTTTTTTTTTTTTTCCTTTGGATGAACAAATTTAAAGATCACATATTCTATGGGTTTGGAAGGATCTCAAAGAATCTAACGCATCTGACAATCTCTCAATTCCCCTGAACATTTATCACTGACAAGAGATGACCTAATAGAAATGGGGAACTTACTACCTATCAAAGCTCACAATTTTCCTCCTGTGGTAGCACAGAAATTCTAGGTCTTACTGAGCACAAATTTGTCTACCTAAACGTCTGCCATTTAATACTGATTACACAACCATGAAGCCAGGGAGAAGAGTTTTCAACTCTTTGCTACATGTAATTCTTCAAATATTTGAGACTAAGACAACATCATGTTCTTCCTGCCATTTACTCTTTTTCAGGATAGACATGCCCAGTTCCCTGAACTGTTGTTCAAAATGATGCTTTCAGAATGCCCTCATTCTCCTGAATGGGTCCAGCTTTGATTTTATTCTTAAAACTCAGCAGTCAGAGCTGAATGGGCTACTAAAGATGTACCTTTGGCTGGCCAAGTCCCAGTTTCTCTTCTGAGACATTGTTTTCCTATTAATTCCAAATTGGATTATATTAATTCTGTTGGCAACTAAATTACAATGAAGTGTAACTAAATCCACAGTTAAGGTGGCTAAGATGTTTTCAATATGTGGTATATGCAAAGCCACTTCTTCTGCCTTGCTACCACTGCTGATTTTCTGACAAGATGCAAGACAAGGTAAATACTAGTCTATTAACGTCTCTTTAGAGTCTGAATCTAGTAATCCTTGTTTGAAAGCAGCGAACAGCCAAGGCCGAGGCTTACGGATTTTGGCCTGCAACCCCAGATATCCTCCCAGACACTCATTAAATCAATAATAAATGATCAGCTAATTGATAAAGGAACAAAGTCAAGAGGTTTTTGGGTTTTTTTTTTTTTGTCTTTTAGTGAAAACAATAGGAATCAAATATTATTTTGAAAGAATTCAGAATAGGCTGAAATGAAATTGAGGAACAACCCTTAAAGAAAACTTTAAAAATAAATCCCATGAATAAAAATTAAATTGGTATTTTAAAGTTATATGCACAATATAGAGTATAACATTTCTTCATAAAACAATTTCACACTTTATTTCATCTTATGTACACTATAAAACAAGGTTTCTTTTTTTAATTATGAAAAACAGTAAGACATTTCAAAATAAGAAACAAATATATGTTGTAATTCCACAAGCAAAATAATCAGACTATTCATTTTCTTGTTTTCTCTTAGCCTGGATCCAAATACATGTCTAATGTAAATGTGTATTTTAAAATATTTTCTTTAATTCTACGACTGTATTTTGTAGGGTATGTCTGACAGCATATCATGCACATAGTTTTAGAACATTTTAAAGCAGCATAGTAGAAAATAAAGCTTGGCTCACCCAAATGAGTTCAGTTTTCTGAAGTTACAATTCTGAACTTAGCTCTTCACGTTCTCCCTGTCGGCACTGTAGACTGGACACAGAAGCCAAAGCCCGGGCATCAGGCCTTGAGCATCACATTTACAAAGAAAAGCAAACATCAAACTTCCAGTCTTCTGTGCACCACAGAGAAAATGTACCGGGAAGAAAAACATTTGCCTGTGTGGTCTGTCCCAAACCTTTCTTCTTCAGAACTGCAGAGAGAAATGCTTTCAAGGTCTTTTGAGCCCAAGAGAGCTGGAGGATACTGGTGACTATGGCA
The DNA here is from genome assembly GCF_048773025.1 of Camelus bactrianus. Taxonomy (NCBI): domain Eukaryota; kingdom Metazoa; phylum Chordata; class Mammalia; order Artiodactyla; family Camelidae; genus Camelus; species Camelus bactrianus. The sequence continues at coordinate 31,546,259 of NC_133548.1, forward strand.
GTTTGATCCATCTTTTCTCATTCAGAGAGAAGGTGCCATTATGGGAAAGGACTTGCTTAAATCACCCAAATTGAAAATGGATTTTTAGCATCTAAAGGGTGAAGGTGAGGGATTGTACAGAAAATGGTGTGGATTTAATATAGTCCAGTTCACAGCTGACTCATTTTCACTTTCTTTGGGTATCTAAAACAATGTATACTAAATGGTAAATAAACCTTAACAATAAAAAAAAAAAAAGGAGAGAGAGATGACCCTACCTTTAAACAGAGGATTTTTGAAAAATGATTACTCCTATAAAACATATCTGGACTTATAGTGAGACAGGAGGGAAGGGGACAGGGCACAACCATTGAAGGAATGACACAGCAACAGAGAATACAACAAAATGGTTAGAATCAAGATAGCAAAGATTCGACTTCCAGTAGACCTTGAGCCTCATTATACACCCATTGTAACACATTAGCATGCTAAATGACACACCCTCAATTGCCATGACAGTTCCCAGGTTGACCGTAAAAGGCCAAAAAGTGGGCAGGGCCCGATTCCTAGAAATCACTACCCCTTCCCCAATGTAGTTGGAAAAATCCTCCCCCTTGTTAGCATATGAAATTAGGCAGCCTGTAAAAACATAACCACCCCACAACTCGTGGCCTCACTCCCTTCTGAGTGAGACAGATGGAATTCCGTCTATGGAATGTGTCTCTCCTAGGGCCTCTCTTGCCTTCAGACACAGCCTGCACTCAGTCCTTGGAGTATGCCTCTCCCTGAATAAACTTACTTTCATTTTGCTGTGTCTCACTCTTCAGTTCTTTCCTGCGTGAGACAAGAACCTAATCTCCGGCAACAATAGGGAGTGTTCATCATATCCCAGAGCTGTAAGTGATCTAATTTGTCCAAAGTTCTCAGTCTAAACATTAGGTCCTCATTAAAGGTTTTGTGTAAGAACTTGCTTCTTACAAGAGTTTAACAATTTAGAGGTTAACATCGTAACATTTAGACATAAGAGAAAGAAGACAAACTTTCAGTTTTTTGATAATGATGAAATGCACATAATTTCTGTTTTGAGCTATTCTTTAGGCAGCAGCCATGGTGGGACAAGAGGACCCAGTGCAGCGGGAGATCCACCAGGACTGGGCGTACCGGGAGTACAATGAGGTCATCACCAGCAGCATCATGACAATCACAGACTTTCTCAACTTATTCGATATGTCTTGCCGTTCAAGACTCGCAACACTAAACGAGACATTGACAGCTCTTGAACGGAGAATAGAGTACATTGAAGCCAGGTGACAAAAGGTGAGACCCTCACCTAAAATCGTGCCACACTGCTGCTGGGAAGTTGCTTCTACAGAACACAGGCCAATGTGGGAAATGCCCCAGCAGCCTTCAGCTCCTTCCTCTCTCCTTACAGAACAACAGGGCTTCTTCTTGTTCTTCTTTTTTTCAAAAATGTGGCCTTTGGGCTCTGCCATGTACACCCAGGAGCGTGAGGTGGCACGTTGGGAGGGGGCCAGGGGGACTCTTGGCAACAACGTTGGGCGTTTTTACCTTTTCGGAAACATTTTGCAGAACTACTTGTCAACGTATTTGAGGCGCTAAGAGCCAAAAGCCTGAGACTCTGTCACGGTCCTCCCCACCTCTCTCTCTCCCTCTCTCAGCCTTTCCTTGCAGCTCTAGTCACCTCTGCATTGTTTCTACAGTCTTTGTCTCCTCCCCACGTTTGGCCGGGGCTGGGAAGCTGTCCTGGCTGAGACCCTCACACCCCGGCAAGGTGGCTGCCAGAGAATGTTGTTGCTAACACACCAGTTTCTTGTCCTTTGGGGGAGGTCAAGTCCAGGCCCCCACTTGTCTTGAAAAGGGACGTTTTCAGAGTTTTCATTCTGTCATTTGGGGTGTCTTTGCCTCTCTTATTTCCCTAATAAACTCTGCAACTTTAAAAAAAAAATTTTGTTTTTCATGAGATTCATTCTATTAATGGAGGTAATAAGAGTTTTTATTAAATGTGTACTATGAATGAAGCATTTTCTGCATACTTTTATCATTTATTCCTAATTATAAGTATTAAATGAATAAATATTCCCATTTTGAATTCAGGTTGTTTTGAAATAGGTCAAATAACTTGGCAAAAGTCGAATAGCTGATAAGGTTTACAGCTGAAATTTGATTTTAGGTACACTGATACTAACTCTCAAAACAATTTTGGCTCTGATATGTGAAAAATAAATGTAAATGTGCAAACACATACATACATACTACTTACAACTTAAAACATGGCTGGCAAACATTTTCTATAAAATGGACATTTCTTTGTCACAGCTACTCAGTGTTGCCACTGCAAAGGTGAAAGCAGCCATGAGCAGTATTTAAACAAAAGAATATGGCTATGTTCTAATAATACTTTATTTCCAAAAAGCCTGAAGGCCAGATTTGGTCTCTGAGTGGTAGTTTGTTTACCTGTGGCTTAAAATGTCATAAATAGTAATTAAAACATTAACATAACATAACAAGAAATAACTGTGTGATAGAATTCAAAGTTAAAAATCAAGAGAAAAACAGTGGTTTAGAAGAACAGAATTATAAACTGTCTAAACTGTTTGTAATACTTTACCTATAGATTTTGCAGGTTTCAAGAGACTTGCTGTTATGGATTGAATTAAAAAGCAACAGGAACCCAACAGGGACAATATCCATAGTGAATTAAAGTCAGAAAAGGTAAGGGACATGTGACCAACATGCATAAAGGAAATCTCAAAAGTCCCTGTGGTAAAAATGTAATTATCTAGAATCTAAAGAATCAAGTAATTTCAAAAAATTACTGGTTCACATCATGGCAGGATCATAGAAGATACTGTCAAGTCATTAACTATCAATTTTTTTTCTCTCCTGATCAAGATGAAGTAAAAGGGTCTGTATTTATACTCCAACCTGAAGCAACTGAAAACAAACAAAAATATGAAACAATCTTTTTTAGACATTGAACATCATGTAGTGCAGAGAGTAATTCCTGAGAGAGCAAAAACAAATGATACAGGCCATACAATTGTCCCGGTTTATTGCCTGGAGCAACTTGCAGGCTGCAACAGAGGTAGGAACAACCTAGGAACAACAAGCCTAGTGGTCTTGCTTAGTTGAGGAAGGAGAACCATGTACATGTACAAAATAAGGTGGCTGGAGTCTGCTGTGCACAATACCGTAGAAGAGAGGGCTATATTGAGAGAGTTCTAGAGATCCACAAAAAGGTCCTTAGAGTCCTTAGCTGAGAGATGATCAGCATGTAATTGTGAGGAAACCATCCCAAGGCCAGTGAAAGAACAACCTGTAAGGATTACACAATTGACTTCTGAACACCACAGTTTGGAACCGCATAGGTCCACTTATATGTGGATTTTTTTCAATAAATCCGTACTATAGCACCACAGGATCTGCAGTTGGTTGAATCTGCAAGTATGGAACCATGGATAAGGAGGGTTGACCGTAAAGTTATATGTGGATTTTAGACTTTGCAGAAAGTTGGCGCTCCTGACCTCCACGTTGTTCAAGGATTAACTGCACTGCCATTTAATCTGAAACAAAACTAGAGTCAAAAGTACTTACTTTTGGCACAAGCCAAACTGTAAAAAACTCATGATTCACAAGGCATTAAGTAGAGTACTCAGAAAGGTTTCAACTCAGTAGTTGGGCAAAATTCATCTTAAACTCATGGCTGCTCTAGTTTCATCTAACAGATTTTAAAAATAATCCTCCAAAGGCTCAGACTTTTTCAGAATAATTTAATTGTGCCTCAGAACAAGATTTAGAATGTTTATAGGGTTATGAAAATATTCAACAGCAAGAAAGCAAAATTCACAGTAGCTGGCATCCAATAAAAAATTATCTGTATGTAAAGAAGCAGGAAATCTATAAGGAGGTGAAAACTTAATCAACAGAAACAGACCTAGAAATGGCACAGACACTAGAATTAGTAAACAAGAACATGAAAGCAGTTATTATAACTATATAACTGTAACTTGAACTATACATAGTTCAAGAAGTTAGAATAAAGATTGAACATGTTGAATAGAGGATATAAAAAATACAAAAAATGATCTAAATCTAACTTACAGAGGTAGAAAAAGAAACACTGTAATAGCAAATGCAATGGATATTAAAAGCAGATCAGACACTATGGAAGAAAATATTAGTGAACTTGGGTAAATAGCAATAGAAACTGTTTAGAATAAAATACAGAGCAAAATAAAACTAGAAAATAAAACATAAACAGAGCATCAGTAAGTCATGGGACAATTTCAAACACCTAATGCATATACATGTACTTGGAGTTCCTGAGCAAAGGGGATCAGGAAAAATATTTGAAGAAATAATACAAAAAACATTCCAAGTTGATAAAAACTAAAACCCACAAATCTGTGAAGCTCAGTAAATCCTAAGCACAAGATATATTTCAATTTTTCCTTTGAATACTTTCTTTAAAATACAGAATAAATAATTTAAAAAATCATTATTTAAAAATTTTCCATCATTATAAAAGCTTTTATTCATTTTCAGTTTATCACTATCCAAGTGATTTTTTTCTAAGGATATACACACAAATAGGAATTTCAAGATATTTTATATATATAAACAATATTTTGTTATTCACACATGAAAGAGAATTTGGCTGAACATAAAGCAGTAGGGACAACTAATTTTTTTAACCCACTTATGTCAACCTTTACTCCGATCTTTTTTAATTTAGTGTTTCCATAAGGTAAAATTTAATTAAAATTCAAAATCCTATAGTTTGAGGTAATGTCTATCCCCTAAAGAATAGACCACAGTTTCCTTCTATGAAGACTTGCCCAATTTAAACAAACATTTTCTCATCCCTGCCAAGATAATATTTATTTTTTATGAGAAATTAAACATTTTGCAATCTTGATTATCCCTCCTCAATCCAAAACATGAAAAAATGTGCACAACTGCATAGTTGAATCCAACAATAAATATTTTTACCCTATGATTTATATTATGGGAAAGCGATTAACTTGCCATTCAAATTGAGATGAGATGTCAAAATGTTTGTTTTATCATTATCAACAGCTCTATTTTTTCCTTTGTAAAGCTTTAAAAATATAAAAGCTAGCTTTAGCATGAACCCCAGTCTTCTGTAAAAGAACTCTATTTACAGTACTGTAAACATAGATGCAGTTTATCTATAAAGAAAAAAACAATGTACCAGTTAAGAATGTATACTGGAAAAAGTCACATTGGAATAAAGTAGTATTTGTTCTGCTTCAGATGACAAAATTAGAAAAAATTAGTAGCTAATTAAAAACTCAACTTACCTTAAAACTCTCCAAGAGTTTCAGATAGAGGTTTGGTGGATACTTGGTTTTCATAAAGAGGACTCCATAATGAGTAGAAAGCTGGGGGAAAATGAATTCAAATACTGTTTTGAGTCAAATGCTTTGCTTTTCATTACTTCATTTTGTTTATTTAGTAAAATGAATTACTGATAATTATTTTAACCTAATTCTAAAATTCTAAAAATTCTAAAAAATATATGAATCATAGACTTTTTCTTACCTCAATACTGGTAAAATGTTTTAAATACTTGTCAAAATACTTGACATAAAATGAAACCAAAAAAGTATTCTTCAATGAAACATCCTAAGGATGATTTTTGATTTATATTTTTAAAACAGAATGCATACAGCTTCTTTATAAAATATTTCCTCCAGAATGACTTTTATAGGAATTAACAGTGGATATACTGCATATGAATCAATGTAATGAGATTGATATAGTGCACATCAAAGCAATAAAATTGATTCACAGATATCCATAAACCCTAAATCACTGAAAATATTTCATATAACATTTTGAATTTTTTAAAGAATCACACAGACACAATTTTAGAAGTTCAATTATTCAGAATAGCATTCATAGGATTTTCTAAACCAGTGCTTGGATTTCTTCTCATAACCCCTCTTTTCTGAGCAGCTGCAATTTTGTTTCTTTTCATTATTCTGAATTTTTCAACTGATACACATAAAATTGTCATTAACAGCGACATTAACAGTTCTTCAAGCCAAACGTTTTAGATAAAGTCCTATAATTGATCTCATTTACAGGCATCGACTTTAATGTAAGATGAAGAGGCTCACAGAAATACTGCCATTTCTGCTGTGTCTACGCCTGTGTCTGTTTACGGCTGAAAAGGTGAGCCACCTCTGCACACCTCCAGGGAGACTCAGGGTGGTCCGCACAGGCTGGGACATCTGCTACCTGGAGACATGATCAACTAGACACAGTCATTCCAATTCGAGGACAAAATATATGTTTAGTCTTTAGCAAGTATTTTTATAGCCTGGAGTGGCTTCTAGCAGGTTTTTAAAGCACAGTAACCCAAAACCACCTTTTAAGAACTGTGGCTTTTAAAAATAAAACTAGCCAAATGTGGTTTTTTGTTCTTCTTAATCAATTTCATTTGACAACTATTTTATATCCATGTAGTATGTCAACTCTCATAAAGGAAGATATGGGGGGAAGATTAAAAAAAAATCATACTGGCATATCTGTCTGACAATTAAAGTGAAATTATTACATTGCCTAAGATTTTCCCAGAGATACCTGTCTTGATTAGGTGTGCCCTATTTTTCTATTTTCAAATTCTGAAAAAGAACTGAAAAACCAGAACGCAATTTTGGATGAAAGTCAAAAGATCTTATACCATTAGATATTATGGTTAATTTTAATTTTATTGTTTAAATTTTTCTGTATAATTCAAACTTTCTAGAATGAAAGAAAATCACTTTAAATTTGTATTTCTGCATAATATAAATAGTAAAGGTAAAAAATACATTACTGAGAATTGAAATAAACAGGAATATAAACACAATTCTGGAATTCTTTTCTGCTTATGGACATGTTTATGTGATGTATTTTTTGTAATTTACCTTTTTTAATGCTCTTTAAATAAGTAAAATATATGTTTGTATATACTTTTATTTAGTTTCTTCCACTGGGGAGTCTCATTTTAGAACATACCATCATGTTTAATATGGCTTAATATTCCGTTTTGTTTAAATCATTCTGTTTTGTTTAAGTTTTTACCAAGTTGGTTTACTGATTGTTATAAATATTATTGTGAAGTACATACATGTGTATATATATGGACAGATCTTTTTATACTTGCCTCCTTAAATAAATTTCTAGTAGTCTGAAACCAGGTTCAAAGGTTCATATTTTACTTTACTGATTACAAGAAAAAAATCTTCCTATATTTGAAGAAAATACATACATCGGAAAAAATATGGAACAATAACAAACAATACTCTGACTATTATCAGAAATCAGCAACAGTATTCTAAAGAGGAAATAGGATCTCTGTTAAGCTTCATGAAATTGAAATCTATTAAGCTAATAAAGGTTTTGAGGGGAATCTACTTAAGACAATACTAAAACTGCCATTTCTTAGATATTCCAAATAAAAAAGACTCAAAAAAAGAAAATGACTTAATATATAGGAAAACCTTCAGATGTAAAAATGGTTCATTTGAGTCAAACACAACTTTTAAAGCATTTTGGTTAAACTGAATGAGTTGTGAGTTATAAACAATTATTTGTATAATGACAGGGTAGCAGCAGCAATAATTGCGCATCAACTTGGAACGAGACGTCGCTGCAACTGAATCCCTTTCCTCAGTAGGTGTAACAAAAAGACAGACTAAATAGAGATAAAAGATTTAAAAATTCTCAGTATTTCAGCCTCTATACTCTTGAAAATAAGAGAAAAACACTATTTGTAGCAATGAATTACACTCATGCAAAAAAAATTCAAAAATAATCCAATTTCATATATTAATAAAAAAACTTTAGGGATTATAATTATTATAAATCAATGTTTAAATATTAAATCTTTGAAATATTTGTCAAAACCTGAGTAATTATAAAGAAAAATAAAAACCAAAAATCGTAAGGGTGAATACACGTGAAGCAATAGGGCAAAAGACCAATGTGAGTGTGTGTGAGTGTGTGTGTGAGTGTGTGTGTGTGTGTGAGAGTGTGTGTGAGTGTGTGTGTGAGAGTGTGTGTGTGTGTGAGTGTGTGTGTGTGTATTTTTAAGTGGTTGCAAATCAAAAAAGGAAAAACCAAAATAAAACATGAGGTATCATTGTAATATTCATTAAACTTTCTACATTAAAATAACTCTAGATTTAAAATATAAAGTCCCAGATTATATATAGCACTACATTTTAAGGAAAGCAGTTCTAAATTTTTATCAATAAAATAGTAACAACTTCAGTTGTTTCAGAGTTGGAAATACATAATTCAAAATGCTTGTGTCTTTATAGGGACCTCATAATTTTTAGAGACTTATTTATGGACTACATGTATCAAACTTTACCTATCTTTTTTTTTAACATTTTTTATTGATTTGTAATAATTTTACAATGTTGTGTCAAATTCCAGTGTAGAGCCCAATTTTTCAATTATACATGAACATATATATATATTCATTGTCACATTTTTTTCTCTGTGAGCTACCATGAGATCTTGTATATATTTCCCTGTGCTATACAGTATAATCTTGTTTATCTATTCTACACAAACTTTATCTATCTGTCTGTCTGTCTGTCTACCAAGGCCTTTGTTCATCTATCGCAGAAGTCATCTACCATTATATTATAAAACATATACCTGTGGGGACAAGGTGAAGAGCAAAGCAATAAAACTACCTGTTGAATTGCTCTCTGGACAACGAGCATTGCCTGGACAGTGAAGAATGGGAGTGGATGTCCCTGCCAGCAACTGCAGCTGTCATTAATCTCTTTGAGCTCACTAATCATTAAGGTTCCTTCAAATTCTACATTAATTTAAGGTGATTCAGGAAATAACGTCATCATAATTGCCTCTTTTAAATCAAAGGTGAATTTGATTTATCAATTCTTTTGGGCACATTCCCTGAAGCAAATTATTATTCATTGGTGGCTTCATAACAAAATCTTGAACGTTAAGAGGTGGATTCTTCTAGTTTAGCAAAGAGAAAGAGAAGATTCCGTACTCTTTTTCAAGGTCACCTTAATTGTCCTTGCTCCATGACTTATAACTTATTTCATAAGCCATGTAAACTATAATTATTTACATTCAAATGCCTAAAACTCAATGATCTTTGAGATCATAACATTGGAACAACACAAAATGGTGAAATTCTTTCCTTATGGTCCAGCAAATTAACAAAAAATAGATTTATATTGTATGATATTTGATGCCAGGACTTCCATATTCTTTTCACAAGCGTCTTGCTGCTTATCATCGTGATCTCAAAAATTGCTTTTGAACAGTTCACAGTTAAGATGGTGGATAAATTTAATTTGGGAACCATGGTGTCAGTTGAAAGTTTGCTTTCTCCTTTGATGCTAAACCAATGAATATGAAGTGGTTAACTGACTAAGATACAAACTATGCTATTTCCTACTCAAAAAAACTGGCATTACTATTGTGTATAATGGTTCCCAGGACAAGGACTGATTATCATTTTATCTTTACTTACTTAGAGTCTATATAAAAGATTCAGCCTTTTATTTGGAATAAAATGAAAAACCAACAGGTAAACTTGAAACTAGATGTCACAATAGTTCACAGGGTAGAATCTCTCTATAAAAGAGGTCTCCTCTGTACAGGAGAGTTCTGCTTTCAGCCTTTCAACAAAGCTTGAATTTTCAACAGGAAAAAACACTTCGGCCATACCTGATTAATTTAGTTTCATTCTATTACATCGTGTGGTCCATGTAAGAGGCCTGTGGTAGAGACTTGAATAACAATGTGCAGCCTGTACAAACTGTGTTTTATTTTGAAATATTCTTTATTGTATTCTTTTTCCTAATGAAGTGTAGCAATTAAAATCTCCATCACTTGGCAGAAAATGATGTAACTGGCTAGGTAAACTCCTAAAGCACTTTCCAGAATCCAAGATAATTAATTTGAGAACCAGACTCTTTTCCCATATCAGCATCTATCCATTCTCTTTGTGTAGGGTAAATTAAATTCTGACTCATTCATGTTAAAAAAAAAAAAGCAGCAGCAGCAAATCAGTTCAACCCTTCCCTCTCTTTATGCCTCACCTAACCTGGGGCATTTAGATAAGTTTTCATAAAAAGAGAATAAATTTTAAAATGTTCACCTTACATTGTCTAAATAAAAAACACCTATAATCATCAGTTGCACTTTTCTTTGATGTTTTCTCTTCTGTATCTAAAGTCCAAGATTAGAGAGAGAGGAATAAGATCAGACTTAGTATATTATAAACTTTTTATGCAGGCATACACTGATAACTCAGTCAACCAAAGTTTACCCAGAGAAATTAGGTAAAATCTTATTTCAGCTATTAAAGTAGTAAGTTACCTCTTTTGGCTCATTTACTTATAAATCCTCATTGCAACTAAATGAGCAATCTAAATGTACTAATTTGATAAGTTAAACAACATTACCAAAATCTGCATTGTAATTGATTGTTACATATGCACTATTGAATTTTGAAAATATTGAAGAGTTTTTAGAGTTAATCTAAATTCAGAGCTTGATTTCTATCAAGGCATTTACAACTTAAGTTAATCGATCAAATAAAATTCATTACTAAATATTTATTATAAATTGATCCCATTATTGTGAATGGATTCCAACAAAATGACAATACTGCTCAAGTGCTGGGATTACAAGAGGTTTTAATTTTTATCTTTGTACTTTTCCTATTTTTGAAAGAATTTGAAATGAGTATATATCACTTGGTATTCTAGAAATAAAGTATTTCTTTAAAAAGAAAGAATTCATTCCCTAGATTCTTGTATTTGAGGAGACTAAATAATATAAGGTATAGCTCACTGGGACTTATAGTATAGACTAGAAATATATTTCTTAAGCTGAAGAGTAAATATAAGAATAAGTAAAAGGCCATACACATATGCAAGTGTACGTCAGCTTCACTCTATAACTGACACTGACTGAAAGCTGCTCGGAGAAAGACTCCTTGGAGACAATGGGATGATCTGACTTGAAAGATGGCGTATGACTTGGATGGAGAAGAGTAGGAAGGAAGATGGTTCAGGTTAAGATTGTTGCATGGATGAAGGATGAAAGTAACAGTCTGAACGTGAATATGGATGAGAGTGCCAGTGTGCGTGTGTGACAGACAGAGAAAGATACAAAGGTAAAAATAGAGAGAATGGTGGAGATAAATGAGGTGATTCCAAAATGCAGTAATTATGAGTAGGCAGAGGACATTTATACAAATGTGTTTACCACTTGAAGTCAGAAATATGGTGTAGTTTTACTATAGAACTTCTTGAAAAATCATGATTTTGTGACTAGGACTAAAACTAGAAGTACAACTGAAAAGCCCAATGAGCTTCTTATGGTTTAAACTATGATCAAAGCACTCATGGAAGTCTATGTGTTGGACCTATCACCTTCTCCCAATGCATCATATAAACCAAAAGACACAGCATCTTAGAAGTGGGAAGTGTTTTTCCAGGCAAATTATAAGCATTTTATTCAAATCTATTTTTTAATCTATTACAAGACAAAAACAAAATAAAATAAAACGATGGATTCATTATTAGTTATTAGTTACTCAAAGCATTATTATGTGAAATCTAATTTGCTTCCATTTTTTCTTAAAACAATACAAAACAAAACAATATTCCCAGAACTTCAGTTGACAGAAATGACCTATTAGTGGCAACACAAAAATATACATTACTAAGAACATTTTAAACATTCTTTTTCCATAAAAATAAAAACAGCAACAAAAACAACAAATGCTGGCATATTAATATATTCTAAGTATAGGAAAAATAAATTTCTATTCTTTAATCTGACTCTTCAGAATGGTATCAAACTGATCACAAGTAAATGAATGTTACGGAATCATATGAAGTGGTGTGTGGCGGTCTTATTTTATGAATAGAGATAAGGAAAACTAGCTCAAACTCCCTTGAGAGAATTTCAGAGAGGTTAAATTGGAATGGATGCCAACATCACAATTTATTTGCTTGATACTAAGATTAGATTAAGGGACAAAGAGGAGTCTGGGGCATCACCAAAATATAACACTTCCTTAAAAGACAATGTAAGTAAACATGTGGTGTCACAGATACAGACCAGAAGGCCCAGGAGAGACCCCGAAAGCGACTCCTGCTGGAAGGACCTGAACCATCTATTTAAGGCACTTGCTTGATGCAGAAATCACTAAAAGTCTGTAGAATTACACTCCTTCCCTGTGATGTCTCTCTCCCTACCAAGTCACCTAAAACTCAACAAACCAAAGGGAACAACTGTAAAACCACGGCGAAAAGGAACCAAAAGGTTCAGGAGAACAAAGCACAAGCCTTCTCAAGCTCCTCACCGAGGTCCTTTTTCACCGAGAACTAAAGAACACTTCATGTTACTTTTTTCTTTTATTTAGTATCTAAACTCTTAGCTTCTGGAGTAAATTACTGGCTGCCTTGTAATAGCAATTTAATACTTGTATAGAATATGAAGTTATTATTTAGAACAAACAGTCGTTCTAGGCTGCACCTATTTAAACAGACACCAGGCTTACTTTCTTTGACCTCAGCTATTTGTGTACTTTTTAAATGAGTTTCTGTATTCGTTACATTATTCATGCCATTAAATTGCATTTTACTGAGTTTACCTGCCATCTCCTGAGGGGACCAGCCAATTGTCAAGACTAAATAGCTTTCTTTATCTCTGTGGGATTTGCCAGTTAAAAAAACAAAAGGCTTGGCTTTTGCTGAAGGCTGAATATTGAACTTCCCTGCTGGATAAAAAAAAAAAAAAAAAAAAAAAAAAATCTTATCAGGATCCTAATGCTAGATCGCTATGGGAAAATTATGAACTAATAAGTACAACAGTGCTTCAGCTACTAAAGTTGCTAACAGAAGGTGAGAGTGAGCAGAACGAAAACATTATACACAATTTCATACTTAAATTGAGAGCCTTGTTCCCTGTAATTGTATTATTCTTTAATGACTATAAAATTTCTTACTGCAGTTCAGACATTTCTTTCCTTTAAAACAATGTTGGTCTTTTGACCTACCAAATAAAAAACAGCAAATATTGAGTAATATAAAATGCTTTTGAACGAAGAACCTCAACCTCATAATCTCCAAAATTTGAAAAATAAATCAACCCTGACTAGTCACAGATAGTGCTTTACACAGAACTTAGGTTAAAAGAAGTCTTGAACTAGAAAACCTCCTACTATCGGTCACCACTGATGAACCAAGTAGTTTTTACCAGCAGAAAAATGAACTTACCACTACTAGTTCAGCTGTGTTTGTATGCAGTTCTTATTAACTGTTATGCACATTTACACGCCTGCATTTTAGTAATCTGTATATAAGAACTCCTGAAGGAAAAAGAAGAAGAAGAGCAAGAGGGGGAAAAAAAGAGAAGGACAAAAAGAGGAAGAAAAAGTAAGAAAAATAGAAGGAGGAGGAGAAACAGAAGCAGAAAATCATAGCCTTCTGTTAAAAGCATAATTAAAGCATAACTTATTCTCACAAAATGAAACACTGATAGCACCATATTCATTTTCAAATTTGCTCACAGGGATGATGTGTCATTGGTATCCAGCAACGTAAATAATTACATATAAGTCTATTTTTAGTTTTTTAAGAAAATTTTAAAAAGAATTTCCATAGTGGCTGCACCAAATTACATTCCCATCAACAGTGTAGAAGGGTTCCCTTTTCTCCACACTCTCTCCAGGATTTATCATTTTTGTACTTTTTAATGCTGACCAGTGTGAGGTGATACTTCATAATAGTTTTGATTTGCGTTTCTCTGATAATTAGCAATACTGAACATCTTTTCATGTGCCTATTGGCCATCTGTGTGTCTTCACTGGAGAAACGTCTGTTTAGGTATTCTGCCCATTTTTTTGATTGGGTTATCTTTTTTTTTTTTTTTAATTGAGTTGTATTAGCTGTTTATATATTCTGGGAATTAAGCCCTTGTCAGTCACATCATTTTCAGATATTTTCTCCCATTCTGTAGGTTGTCTTTTCATTTTGTTTATACTGCAAAAGCTTGTAGTTTTAACTGGGTTCTATTTGTTTATATTTGCTTTTATTTTTATTGCCTTGATAGGCTAACCTAGGAGAACACTGCTAAGATTTATGTCAGAGGTGTTTTGCCTATGTTCTCTTCTAGGAGATTTATGGTGTCTTGTCTTATGTTTCTGTTTTTAAGCCATTTTGAGTTTACTTTTGTGTTTGGTGTGCGGGAATGTTCTAACTTCATTGATTTACATGCAGCTGTCCAGCTTTCCCAGCACCACTTGCTGAAGAGAGACTGTCTTTTCTCCATTGTATATTCATGTCTCCTTTGTCAAAGATCAATTGACCATAGGAGTTTGGGTTTATCTCTGTGCTCTCTGTTCTATTCCATTGATCCAGATATCTGTTTTTGCACCAGTATCACACTGTTTTGATGACTGTAGCTCTGTGGTATTTTCTGAAGTCTAGGAGGGTTATTCCTCCAGCTTCATTCCTTTTCTTCAGCATTGCTGTGGCAATTCTGGGTCTTTCTTGATTCCATATGAATTTTAGGATTATTTGTTCTATTTCTGTGAAAAATGTCCTGGATAATTTGATAAGGATCACATTAAATCTGTAGACTGCTTTGGTTAGTATGGCCATTTTAACAATATTAATTCTTCCATTCCCAAAGCATGGGATATCTTTCCATTTCTTTAAATCATCTTTAATTTCCTTAACTGTGGGAGCCCATGATTGGGTTAACAAATTGTAACAGACCCCAGCTGCCTGTCACCTTTAAGAAGAACAAATGTGCTTAGTAACTGCTTTGCTAGCAGGTGCCTGTGCATCCACACTCCTGTCTCCTTGCCATAAAAAGCAGGGACAATGCCTTGCTTGCATAGCTGAGGTGTTAGATAGCACTCTGCTCTGTTGCAAAGCAACGACCCAGGCCCTCAGCTATAAATGCTAGGCGTGCCTGCTATTTAGTCTATTATCCCCAAGACAAAGAACTGGCTGGTCTGGTGGTCTGCTTTGTAATTAACATATCTAAAGAATGTATCTTGTTCCCCTCTCTCCATGACTTCCCTAAAGATAATCAAAGCATTTGTACTCATTGTGACTTCTACAATCTTGATCCCATCCTGTCTTTCCCTAAATTCCTGCATTCCATCACACAACTGTTAGTGATTTTTTCCTTTGATTGTACAGAATAAATGTGGGAGCATTTGGGAGGCTCGTGGAGTTCGCTCCTGACTCCCTCTTGCTCTCTTGACTTTTTCCACAGAGTCTCGAGTAATTCATTCCGTCTTGGTAGGACTTCTGCCGGCCAGAACCCACGCTTAACCAGTGTTTTGTAGTTCTCCACATACAAGTCTTTCACCTTCCTGGTAAGATTTATACCTAAGTATTTATTTTTTGATAAGATTTTAAAGGGTTTTGTTTTTTTTTTTTTTTACTTTCCTTTTCTGATATTTCATTGTTAATGTAAAGAAATGCAGAATATTCTGTATGTTAATCTTGTATCTTGCTATTTTGCTGAATTTATCATCTCTAGTAGTTTTTCTGTATGGAGTCTTTAGGGTTTTCTATAGATAGTATTATGTCATCTGCATATAATGACAATTTTACTTCTTCTCTTCCAATTTGGATCATTTTATTTCTTCTGTCTGATTGCTATGGTTAGGACTTCCTATACTATGCTGAATAGAAGTGGTGAGAGTGGGCATCCTTGTCTTGTTCCAGATTTTAGTGGGAAGGCTTTCAGCTTTTCACTGGTGAGTATTATGTTTGCTACGGGTTTGTCAGAAACAGCTTTTATTATGTTGAGATATGTTCCCTCTATACCCTCTTTGATAAGAGTTTGAATCATGAATGGATGTTGACTGAAGTGATCATGTGATTTTTGTCCTTTCCTTGTTGACATGGTGTTCTTTTTATTATTTTTAAAGGTTGCTATAAAATCTAAAATTATCTACGTGTTTACATGTATGGCCCACACTATATTTCCAGTGGACATCACTGGTCCCAGAGATGTGGAAACTGGGTCCTAGAAATGAAATGTGACCTGTCCACAGTCATAGGGAAGATGGTTCAAGGGCTCATATCAAATTCAAGTCACCTAACTCCACATCTTGATACTGTCCTTCAGTGAGAATTTCCAATTCAAAGATGCACACACACTATTTACTCTAACAGACAGTTATAAAATACATGCAATAGGAGGGCCCAGATGTTCTTTTTTTGATAGAAATTGCTTTCTATGTAATAATTTTTGTATTTTTTAATTTAATTTAATGTGTATCTGTTAGGATGAGATAATTATGGCCTTATTAAAAAATCTTTTTCTCAAATGTATTTTAAAATTTTCATAACACAAAAAAAGGCTAATCGAAGCTGTAAAACTGAGGTATAAACTGTAGCAACAAAGGTTTTGGTGATAAAGCATTGTTAAGAGATTAGTGCAAATTAGTTTTGGTGAGTAAAACTAAGGTGGCTAGAGTTACATCTTTTGATTGAAATAAATTGTTCACATGAGTCATATTCTCAGATTTAAGAATGTTCTTCAAGTGTATCCTTTCCTTAGCTAGGAAGGTTAGAAGGCTTCTGGAGAAAGATCAGATCTCCTACCTAGAAAAAATGTACACATACAAAATCTTTGAAATGTGCAGACAATTTCAAAGCACTCATTCCAGCCTCTGTCTTCTGACTTTTAGATTCCTGAGTATAGGTTAAGAACCTCTTCAACCGACGTTAGTGCCCATACGCACCATTCTAAGTGATAAGTGTCAAGTTAAAGGTGCATTATGTGATTTTTTTTTCTGTTTAATGACTAGAGACTGAAATAAATACATACGGAAAATAACTATCCTAGCAGGAAGAATAATCTGTGTCCTAATATTATTGATAAGAGGAACTAAAAGTTTTACTGATTTAAAAAGAAAAGAAGCAAGCTGAAAAGGCTATATTAATGTCACACAAAGCAGACTTCAAAAGAAGGAGTATTATCAGAAATATGAGGGAAATTTCATAGTCATAAAGTGGTCAACTCATCAAGGAGAC
The DNA here is from genome assembly GCF_048773025.1 of Camelus bactrianus. Lineage (NCBI taxonomy): Eukaryota > Metazoa > Chordata > Mammalia > Artiodactyla > Camelidae > Camelus > Camelus bactrianus. The sequence goes on from NC_133548.1 coordinate 31,563,346, forward strand.
AAACTTAAGAATGCCTGCCCTTCAAAAAGGTGCTTCAAAAACATGAAGAAAAATATTGACAGTACTAAGCTCTCAATCCATATGTGGGGATTTTCATAAGAATATAAAAACTTTGTATTATACTATCACAGAAATTGACTTAATTCACATTTATGGAATAGTTAACAAATGCAAAACACACACACATTTTTTTCAAGTGTATACGCCAAGATAGATCACAATATGGAGAATAAAATATGTCCTAATATCTTTCACATAATTAAAATAGTAGAGAATACACTCTCTAGAAAAAAATGAATTAAACTAGAAATCAATAACAAAAAGATGTCAGAAAAATTTCCAAATGATTGGAAATTAAGTAGAACAGTCCTAAATAGCCATGGGCCAAAAGAGAAAGCACATCAATAAATAAACAATATTGTAACCTGAATTAAAACAAACAAAAATATCAAAATTCATAGAAAAAGTTGAAGCAATGTTTAGAGGAAAATTTATACTTAGATAGTGAAACAATTTGAAAGTAATTTAAAAGCTTCTACCTTAAGAAGCTAGAGAATGAAGAGCAAAATAAACTTAAAGTAGAAGGAAAAATAGTAAAGATAAGAGTAAATAAGCTATAAACAACAAGCAAGAAGGAAATTGAACATAGACAGTAGTAGCTTTAGGGGGAAAAACAACAGGTTGAAAAATCCCCAGGAAGGTTGATTAAGAAAATAAAACTACTGAAATTATAAATGAAATAATATGGCTATATGTCTAAAAATACTACAAATTTAAAAAGAAATATCAAGAAAAACAATGCTAAAAATTTCAACAACTTGGATGTACTGGATATTCTTCTTTAATGAGCACAACTTATTAAAATGAAACAAACAAATCTATATGTCTGTTGAAAAACTGAATTCTTGTCAAAGTCTTCTTTCAAAAAAGACACTAAGCAGCAATTGATTCCCTGTCATATTCTATCAAGCATTTAAGAAAGAAATAATACCAGTCTTACAAAAATTCTTCTAGAAAATAGAAAAGAAAATGCCTCTTTCCAAATCATTTTCTGAGACCAGTACAACACTGACACCAAAATATGAAAGGAATATTAAAACAAAACAAACAAACCAAAAAACTACAAACCAATACCCCTCATTAACATAACACAAAATTTATCAACAGGACATTATGAATAAAACCTAGCAATATACAAAAATGACAAGAGATTATGACCAAATTGAGTTAACCCCAGAAATGCAAAGTTGTTTCAAAACTCAAATACGAATCTATGTAATTCACCATAATTAAATGAGAAATATATATGATTATCATAATGGATGCAATAACTAACAAAATTTAACACTTGTTTATAAAAACTCAGCAAAAATAGGAAAAAAGGGAACTTTCTCAGTCTGGTAAAGGGCATTTACAACTAACAGCATGCTTTAATAGTGAAATATTAAATGATTTCCCTCTGAGACTGAGTAAAAGCCCAGGACATCCGTATTCCTCCCTTCTATTCAGTATTGTACTAGTGACCCTGGTCAGTAAAATAAGCCAAGAAAAAAATAATAATTGAAAGGAAAAATGCAACTATATTTATTCCCAGACAAAATGATTGTGTATATAGACATTATTAAGGATTCAACAATAAATTTTGTAGAAATAATATGCAAATATAGCAAAATTAAAGGATATAAAGTAAATATTCAAATCATATTTCTAAAAGTTGGCAACCACTGGCAAATAAAATTTAAAACATGTCATTTGCAATAGCACTAAAACACATAGAATGCATTGAATTAAATTTAATCATAAATCTGTGTTACTCTGATTCACTGAAATTTACATAACATTTCAGACAGAAATTAAGGATGATCTAAGTAAATGGAAAGGTGAATCAGGCTCATTGCTTGGAGGATTTATAATTTTTAAAGTGTAAATTGTTCTTAAAATTTTCTTGATGCTATCTGAATCAATGCCCAATAGACATTTTGTAGGAGCTAATAAACCAATTCTAAAATATATGTAGATATACAAATAATTTAGAAAAAAAATGTTTTGAAAAAGAACAAATTTTAGAACTTATGTCACCTGATTTCCACTATTTCTTTAAAACTATATTAAAAGTATAATATGAAAAATTATCAAAATGATATACAGATAACAGGTCACTGAAAAAAAAATCATAATTCCAGACACAGACCCTCACAATTATGGTCAAATGTTTTTCAACAAAGTTCTCAATTTAATGCAATAGAAAAAGGATATTTTTTAACCAATCATGTTGAAATTACTTACTGGTTATCCATATGAAAAAACAATCCAAAAAACCTGACCCCTATTTCTTATCAAACACAAATAACTAATTTGAGTTGAATCACAGATCTAAATATAAAGGCTAAAGCAATGATGTCTCTAGAAGTGAATACACAAAGATAAACTAAGTAGTTTAATGACCTTATAGTATACAGAAATTTATTCAATAAGGAAGAAAAAAAGCACTATTTAGAGATGATACATTAGACTTCACCATTTTTTTAAAAATCTGCTTTGCAAAGGGCACAATAAGTAAAATGAAAAGGCAAACTGCAGAGTAGAGTTGCAAGAATTAAAAAGATTGAAATACTAAGTGTTGTCAAGAATGCAGAACAGCTAGATCACTTGTACCTTGTTGGCCAGAGTCAAAAGTGGTGCAGCCACTTTCAAAATCAGGTGGTCCGTGTTTTGTAATGTTAAACTATTCTTACTTTATAATCTAGCAATTACAATCATATGTATAAATGTATTTACCCGAAAGAATTAAAAACAGATATCCAGAAAAAGATTTGCAAGAATGTTCTTAACAACTTTATTTTATAAAAGGCAATGGCTGGAAACAATTCAAATGCCCATGAACAAGTGAATTAATAAAACACATTGTGGTTTATTCATACAGCGTAATATCACTCAGCACTAAAATGGAGCAACTACTGATTCAAAAACATGGATAAAGCTGGAACTTTTTACTAAGTAAAAGAAGCTGGATATAAGGAGAATATACTGTATGATTCCATTTATAAAAAGTTAAAGAATAAACTAATCTATGGTATAAGAAAAATGTTTACTTTTGAGGGGGTGTTGTCTGAAAAGGGGCACTCGGGGAATTTCTTGGGTGATGTAAATATTCTGTATTTTAATTTACATATATTTGTCAAAACCAATCGAGCTGTACACTTAAAATTTGCATATTTTTACATATAAATAATACTTTAAAAACTCCCATGTGGAGTCAGTGAGGGAGCATCTGACTGTTTCTAACTGTAAGTGTTCTTGTTTGCTATTTGTTTAGTTCACCTCTTTGCCTTTCGCGTAAGTTAAAACAGGTCATTTCAAGCATCCAGAGACTTTTTTTCCCCTTTCTTTTCGGTTTTTTTTTTCTTTTTTTTTGCTGCAAAGTTTCAGGTATCTCAGAACCGATCTTTCTCTGGCTCCCTACACCCTAATATTAGATACCAGTCTTGGGAGGCCACGGAGGGGCATTCCCGGGGGACAATTCCCTCCTTGCATCTTGACTCCTTTCCACTTCTCTGGTCTCTGTTACACGTAGACCGCACGCTCACCACTGTTAGGGCTGCAGAGAAACACGTCTTTGGTAAGAAAAATCTTTTGTTCTTGCACGGGAAGCAGTCCCAAGAGACTTCCTCCAAAAGGCTTTTGCTGCCGCAGTAGATCAGTATCCCAATCATAGAAACCCCGCTAACAGAGGAAGAAGATGCATAGTTGAACTGTGTTGTGTGTCTTTGGCCCCTACAGGTGACCTGCTGTAGGACGAACCTCGCACACGCAGCGCCGCTCGGCTCAGGTTACTCGCGCTCCTGGACTCACCTGGTGCTGAGGACCAGCGCGGACGGAGAGGCAGCGAACTGTGAGCTGGGATGACCTGCACGCTGTCGCCTGTCGGGTTCCTACTTGCCCCCTGTCTTGTCTCTCCCTCCTCCTCCAAGGGTCCTGTCGCTGCTCTGTGCCCCGCCCCGTGCCCGGCCAGCCAGGGATGAACCCTCTCCAGCCGCGGACTGAGACAGACTAGCCAACGCCTCTGGAAATCAGGAGCTGGGATCCGGGATCCGCCGCGGGAGTGATGTCACCGGCGGCCTAGGAGAGCACTGCCCGGGGCTGTTGGCGCCGCTGCTCCTGAGCCCGGAGGTCGCGTTGTCTCTGGAGCTGGAGTGGAGGGGTCCCCAGCGATGGCACCACGCGCTCAGGTCACAGGGCTGCGCTGTGTTCTCGCGACTGCACACTCTCCCGAAACAGATCATTTATTCTCTTTGGTCCCGAGAATGGAGAGGGCCATAGTTGGGGGGAAGGGATGGGGACGAGGAGAGAGCTAATCTGCCACTAGTTGACCCTGAGTCTGAGTACTCCCCTACTCCCCAGGACATGAGACCGTATTCACTGCAAGACTCTCAGATGTCCAGAATTGCAGGCAAGTGCCTCTCATCTGACTACAAAGCGTTTGGAAGAACTGTGTTCTCCAGAGAGAGTATTTAAAATACTCTTTTGATTAAAAATGCACAGTGATTTGTCTGAGGCAGACCCGAAAGGGGGTGAGGGAATCAGGGAGCATGAGTGAACAGCATCCAGAAATGTACATTGAGGCAAAACGCCATTTGCGGACTCCATATCTTGGGGTCCTTTCCTCAGGTGAGACTCATGACATAGAAATAACTGATCAAAAATACATCAGCAATTAACTTAGAGAGGTGGGATGGCAGATTGGGGTTATTATGTTATGCATCTTTTTTTTTTTTTTTTCAAACCTGTTCCAAATTTCCTATAAGAATGCAGCGCTCAGCGACTTTTATTTTGAATAAATAAGTAAATTTGAAAAAAAAAAAACTCATCTCCTGTTTTCTTTCAAGTTGTTATTTGTTGGAGCAAATGTATATCTTCTCTTTTTCAAAGCTTTTTTTTTTCTTGAAGAGGAGCAGTTTAGTTAACCATTGTTTTCTATCTCTTAAGGAGATTTCAACTTAAATACAAAGCAGACATATGCCTTTAATAACCCAGACCATTAAAAATCTAAGAGTCATTTTGCAAGCTGGATAACTGCTTTTGGGTAACAGTAGAATCCGCAAGAGATACAACTAGGCATATGCAAATGAACTCCGACGTGCACTGCACGCTATTTGGGAGGGAAGATGGCAGCACGCTTTGTTAATACATCTCCAGAAGACGGAGACTTTCATATTCTTTTATGTTTACATTTAAAATTACATTTAGATAGAATTTTCTCTATTCTCACTAAATACAAATACAAACCCTGCACATTATACATTAAAGAAACATAAGGCTTTTTTCCCCCTTGTAATATATGATTTTATTTATTTTTAAATTGTTTTTGGGTTTTTTTTTGGGGGGGTAGGTAATTACATTTATTAATTAATTTTTTAATGGAGGTACTGGGGATTGAACCCAGGACCTCATGCACTCATGCATGCTAAGCTTGTGTTCTACCACTGAGCTATACCCTTCCCCCTATAGTTTTCTTTTTTGGTTTTTTTTTCTTTTTTTTTTTCTTTTACACATAAGACTTTTAAAGGCAATAGACCAATAAAGAATTATTATGAGGGAGGTCTTTGCTGTGATGAAATAGTTCTGTATCTTAATTGCAGTTGTAGTTAGACCAGTCTCACCATGTGATTAAAATGAGATGGAATGTGAATTAGTTTCCTGTGGCTGCAGAAACAAATTATTACAAACTGAGAGGCTTAAAACATACATAAATTTATTCTCACACAGTTCTGGGGGGCAGAAGTCCAAATTTGCTATTACTGGGCTGAAATCAAGGTGTTGGCAAGGCTATACTCCCTCTACAAGGTCAAGGGGAGAATTCATTACTTGTCTCTTCCAGTTTCTGATGGCTATCAGCATTCCTCAGCTTGTGATCACATCTCTTTTGCTTCTTTTTCACCACTGCTTTCTCCCTTCTGTAGATAATCACCTGAGGCCTCTCTTCTACCCTGATGGCATTAAGGTCCCACTCATGTAACCCAGGCTAAACTCATTTCTTCAAGATCCTTAACTTAATCACATTGTTTGCATAAGTTAATATTCAAATCTAGTTACATTAAGTAACATTTTCTGATTCTGGGAATTAGAAATTGAATATATCTTTGGGAGGTAAATTTTTTTTGACTACCACACACAAAAAAGAATAAAATAATGCCATTTGCAGCAACATGGATGGACCTGGAGATCATCATTCTAAGTGAAATAAGCCAGAAAGAGAAAGAAAAATATCATATGTGGAATCTAAAAGAAGAAAAAAGAAGACACTAATGAACTCACCTACAGAACAGAAACAGACTCCCGGATGTAGTAAACAGTCTTAGGGTTACCAGGGGGAAAAGGAGTGGGAATGGATAAAGTTGGGAGTTCGAGATTTGCAAATATTAACTGCTATATATAAAAGTAGATAAAAACCAAATTTCTTCCATATAGCACAGGGAACTATATTCAATATCTTGTCATAACCTTTAATGAAAAAGAACATATGTATATATATGCATGACTGGGACATTATTCTGTATACCAGAGGCTGACACATTGTAATTTCAATCAATCAATCAATCAATAAGTAATTAAAAACCTACACTCACATTATACCATTGCATTATACCATTGTTAAATTCCTAGTTTTGATATTGTACAACAATTATGTATTAAGAAGCCATTAAGGAAAATTTGGTGATGGGTATACAGGGTTTCTCTGTCATATCCTTTGAGTTGATGTAAAAATATTACTTCAAAAACAAAGCAAAACATAAAACAGAAGTATATCTCTAAGGAAAAAAGGCATTTTTATGATAGCTTTTTCCAAATGACAGTTTAGAAAGTAACTATCTGATAGACTGAGTTATACAATTGCTTCAACATTTCTTGTTATGCAATCACAAAACCTAGAAATAAAATGATGTGCGTTACCGATCTTTGTGGCCTTGATTCCACAGGTCCATATCAAGACATGCAAGGGGTCTGAGTTTCACTGTGAGAGTTATATGGCTCATGAAATCAGATCCATTTGGAAATGTGCCTCCACACATGCTATTGAATGAAAGCTGAGGTCATAAGCAAAGTCCCACCCAAAGGTGCCTTCACAAAAACATCATTATCATCAAATAGTTTTAGCTGAGTAAGAAAGAAGTGAGTTAGTGCAGTGTGTGTGTGTGTGTGTGTGTACATGCATACATTTATGGGTGTATTCATACATTTGCATTTTAAACATATATATGTTTGTGTGTTTATATTTGCACAATATATAATACATACACTATTAAATATAGATTATATATGTAATGTTCACTTAAAATACATTTTTCTTCTTCTGCCTGTCCAGTCTGCAGTATCTTACTTCTAAAATAAACACTGAATTTCATTTGAGGAAAAATAATACTCATCTTTCCTAGTCCTTTTTTTCTGTTTTTTTACTTGTTAGTTCTCATGACTTTAATTGATGTATAATTGACAAATAAAAATTGCATATATTTAGGTGGTAAAATATGATTTTTTAAAGATATATGATGGGATGATTTAATATACACATACATTATGAAAGGATGGCGAAAATCAAGTTAACTAACATATCCATTACTTCATATAGTTACCATTTTTTTGTGTATGTGCCGTGAGAATACTTAAGATCTACTTTCATAGCAAATTTCAAATATACGATACAGTATTATTAACTATAACTATCATGCTGTACATTAAATCCTTTTGTGTTTTAAATGGGGTTAAACACTGCCAATTTTTAGAAGTACGTATGTGTCTCAAGCCTGGCCAATTGACATCTATTCTCTCAAAACACAAAGATAGGGTCAGGTACAGATTTTATGAGGAGCTGAAGAGATAGACTATGTATAGATTTATAGAACAAAAGCTCACATAAAATATCCCATCAGCCTTTAAAGATTTTTCAGACCACATTGAAAATTCCATTTTACTCTATTCTTTCTGGCTTGTGTAATTTGAAAGTAATATCTAGTCTATTTCAGTTTTTCTCCACTCTTTATAACTAGTGATTTCACCACCATGGCAAAGCTTGTGTTCATTCAATTAGAGTCCTAAAGTTCAATTACATACCAAGTCTCACTTGCAGTTTAGTTTTTGTTTTTATGATCTTCGGTTTGAGACTATAAATATTGGGATTTCTTATGTTTCCACGCATAGTCTTATTGGATTATCAAAGGCACATTTCCCTTTGTTCTATTTCAGCCTATCAAGTGGTTGTAAAATCCATGTAACATTTAAGTCTGTATTTAAATCAGGTCTTCATTTTTATTTGATTGTGTGTCTTACATTTACACCCACTGTACTTCATTTCCATGCTGTCTAAGAAAATCCATCTGACCATAAATAGCTACCTGGTGTTGTTCGGAGATATCAGCCAATTCACGGAAAAATCAGACAATTCAAATAGAGAATGTATCTCTGTGAAAAGAACTGATTGAACAAGCTTTTGGTTAAAACTGGATTCAAATGAAATTGACAATAAAAACTTGGTCTTTATGACATTCAAAGTAGGCAGGACATAAAAGCAAGTGGTGTTATACTGCATGGAAAATGAAGCACAGGGAATTAAAGTAATATCCCAAAGTCACCCTGAATCATGCTCAGTGAACTGAGATTGTGATCCAGAACAACGGGATCCAATTTGCTGGTCTAACTACTGTAACCCCTCTGCAAGCAGCCCTTTTTTTTTGAGGGCTCCCTGTGTGTTAAGTACTGTACTAGGTGTTGTGGGGCCTACAAGCATTAATAAAATGTAGAATCTTGGGACATGGTGCTACCTGGGATATTTTGCTTTCCCCCTTTTCTTTGCTTATTTGAACACGAACTAACTATTTTTCAGAAGCAAAAAGTGAATTTAAACATGTAAGCTCATTTCCTCCTAATTCTATTTCTGTTTAAGAAATGCTGTATTTTTCACAGCTGATTTCAAAACAGTATGCTAGTAACGTAGATACCTCTTTTCTAAGGGGACTACAAAAGATGTAGGGGGAGACTACAGAGTGGAGCTGGGTTCAGGGTCACAGTTCCAACAGACTCAGATGATTTAAATATCTCTGTATTATGGATGGCAGGGAATTGCCTGCTTTTTGCTCTTTAAGAATTTTTTAAACTTGTTTTTTAATTTTTTTGGGGGGGCAGATAGGTGATTAGATTTATTTAGTATTTTTTTTAATGGAGGTACCGGTGATAGAACCCAGGACCCCATGCATGCTAAGCACGCACTATACCACTGAGCTATACCCTACCCCCTGCTTTTCGCTTTTAAATTTCTTCCTGAATCCTGTCTTAGATTTTAACACAAAGTCTTGAGTAAGTTATCCCCTCAAAAAACTATATAGTATTGAACTTAATTAATTTGATTATTTTAATTTTATAATATCCTGACAGTGTATTTTAAGAAAGCATAAATGCTTAACATGACTGACAATATTCCATTGGGAAAGGGCAGTGAATCAGCATAGACTGAGTTCCATCCTGTGGTCAGCAGTGTGCCACATCGTCCACATTTCCTGCATATCTTAAAGATGACTTAAGGCTCCTAACATTTGTAAAATTTCAGAGAAATTACGACACTTCAGAGCTTTTCACAGCTGGTGGATCTGGAACTTGAATAGAGAAAGGGAGTAAATTAGGGTGATTAAGTGAAGGAAGTGCCAGTTTCTAGCTATGCAGTGGGATTAGGTAGTTTCATGGTTTGCAAAGTGAGGTTGACAATAGCACTTAGTGCACAGGGCTGCTGTGAGGGCTCAATGAGCCAGTGATTGCAGATCGCTAAGTACAGTGACAGGTACGTGGTCTGCATACACTTATAATCCCTACCGGAGATGAGGACGCTGATAACAGCAGGCGGTGAGAGTAACGCTCTTATCTACCCCCAGATTCCTTTACTGCCCACTCTTCCATAGAAGCCTGTATTGGGGTTTGGCTCCACTACTCACTAGTGAGGAGAAAAGCAGTGTCCTACAACCAGTTCTTGGTCTAGACTGTGGATTGCGATTGAACCTAAACATGTCAAAGACAGCACTTCAGTTGTGACCAGGATGAAGAAACACAAAAGCAAGACTACTCAGTAAGCATGTATGAGTGCAGACAAAGGCAGGAAAATTGTCTAAACCAAAAACAAACAAAGACAAAACCTCTGTAATTTATTACAAATACGAGTAATTGCTATTTCTTTTTAAATTCCAGCTTTAAATTTACTTTGTGCTTCTTTACTTCTGGATGAGAATTATAAAGCTATCAAATCACAGAATTATCCTTGCTTCTTGACAGCATACATCCACAGAATAGCTTAAAGTATACATTCAAATCCAGTAATCTTTTATGACACACTTTTAGGAAGTGTCTACTTAAAAAAAACAAAAAAGCACAACCTGAAAGTTGAGAGTTCTCTTTTATTCATCAGACATCTCTGAAGGCTTATGGTAGGGATACAGCCTCTTGGATAGCTCTGAGAGACCACTAGCAGGGAGGCAGAGGGAGAGCCAGGATATATAGAAGTTTTTGCAACAAAGACCAGGTAATCGGAACATCAAAAGATTACTGTTAATTAAGAAAATCAGATATCTCAAGGTAAGGAATTTAGTGCTTTTCTATATATGGGAAGGTACAAAAGTGTGATCATTGAAATCATTCCTTTGATATGCACCTAGCTCTCTAGGGCCAGTACCCTGTTCTTTCCTATCCAGAGTCCCTACAGGGGGCACCACTGAGGGTGGTTGCAGAGACAGGGCTGCCTGCTTGTCTCCCTCCTGAGTTCCCTCCGGCTCACCACTGGGGGGGCAGTGGTAGTGACTGATGGCTAATGGTTGCAGTGTCTTTTGTTTACTGATATGGCAGGAAATGTATTTCATTCACAGAAGACACCCCCACAATTCCTCGAGGTGTGAGTTCTCATTGAAAAGACTGATAAACTCAATTTTATTCAACTGAAGTTGTGTTTTTGGTGGTCTTTGGAAGTACAGGGGTCACAAATCCTTCTCTGCAGTTAATATTTAAATTTAATAAACTTAGTAAGAAGCATTTATTTCAAGACTGTCACATACACAACATCATTCCAGGTACAAACATGATTTAAGCCTGTTCCTTGACCATAGTCATCTTTGTGATTCAGTGGCAGATACAGATCTATCTATTGAACAAATCTAGATGAAATGAATACTGAAATCTAATTATTTTTTAAAAATTCAACCAGCATTTTTTGAACAGCCCAGGTACTGGGCTATAGCCTCATTATTATCAACATGCTATGTGATTAAAGAGTTGGTGAGTTTTATTTGATACATTCCTTGAGGACTAGGAAGATTTTAACAGAGAGTAGGAAAACATAACTATGAGGCTAGGCTTTTTGAAAAATTATGATTAAAGGCAAAGACAAAATTCAGGGGTGTTTCTCAGAGACTATTAAATGTCACTGTGAATGATGCATATGAAAGTTGTGACTGGGCAAAATAGAAGCTGATGAGACTAGAGAGATGGATTTGGGGGTGATAATGCAATGTTAGATATCATAGATGAGGAATTGTAATGGTAACAGATGAAGGTCAGGAACATTGCTTAGAAGGCCATTACCAAAATCCACTTGAAAGATGGAAGAGAACTGAATTTAAATTGTTGCAGTGAGAATGGAAATAAACATAAACAAGAAATTATGTTAGGTTCTATGCACATTGCTAAAGGAGATTCAGATATAAATAAATACATTGTCTTTGACATTCTGGTGCTTCTGGTCTAAGACAGGGAAAAGATAAGACATTAATAGTTATTAGTATAACCCAAAGTAGAGAAATTACAAGAGTTGTTCAAAAAGGCAATATTGTATTTAGAACATCTCGGAGTTCTCTAAATCACAGCTTGTATGTCACTTTCTCCAGTGGTTACAAATCTTACTATACAGGAGTTAACCATAAGAAGCTCCCAACTTGGTTGGATAGCTCTAAATAAGCAAGACTCTGCAAGGCACAGTCCGACAGTCACGTGGACTTTCTCTATAGGACTCTGAGGGCAATTCTTATGCAGACTACTTAGGAGGAAACAAGGTCATCCTGAAATAGGAAGTAATAGTGTTAAAAACATATTGGAACTAGTTTTTGCTGTTGTTATTGATGCTCTGTTGTTGCTTACTTGTTTAATACAGGGCTCTAATTAACCAGCTGAAATGTTTAATTAAGTCACAATCTATGTGTAAGGGAAGAGAAATAATTTTCACTGTATCCTTCCAGGAAATTGGCTGAGACACACCCTGTAATAAAAGACAGATTAACGAGAGAAAAACGAAATGTATACCTTCTGTATACATAGGAGAGACCCAGGAAAACTGAGTAACTCTCTAGCATGGCCCAAGCTGTCACCTTATACACCATCTTCAGGTAAAGACAAAAGGAGATGCTGGGGTGGTGAGGTGAGGGCAGTTATGTGAGGTTACCAGAAAAAGCACAGTAAACAAGAATAGAGTTGCTTTGCAGATTTAAGTCATTGCCTTATTCGTTTGATAAGTTTCTACAGATTCAGAGTCATCCTTCTCTTCCTGGTGGAGCTGGAGACACTTTTACAAATGGAGATTTTCCATACAAATGTCAATGTTCCTTACAAAACAGTAACTTCTACTTTATTTTCAGAGCTTCTTCTATGTCTGCTTTATTTAAAAAATGACCACCTCAAGGCAATCCGTACGCCAAGGAGGCATACTTTGCAGTGACAAATTCTGCTTCCCTTAGTATGGCATTGACTCTGTCTCCTATGTCTTTCTTATGCCCTCATTCTATTAGTTGTCAAATCTAATTAATTCTACATGTTAAATAGTTCTTAAAATCATTCCCACTATTCCTTGGTTATTATTGCCCATTGCCTAGAGTGAATCCCACTCTATCTGAATGCTACTCTTCAGTTGAGTCTGGAAATGAAAGCAGAGATTTTAACACTAGAATTCAGTCAAGATTTTTTTTTTTTAACATAAAACAGTCAGGGCAAACCTGAAATGTCAGACAATGTTCATCTAAAGCTGTACGTCAGAACAAAAGACACACACATACACATTACATATACATATAAACACCAAGTCCACAAGACAACAGTATAGTCATAAACAAGAGGTGGAGCATCAACCAAAAGATAAATGTAAGTTGAATGATTCATTGTACTCCTGGAGTTCCCCAGTCCCCCTAGAATGTGCTAATTTGGCATGTGGATTGCTTTGAGCTGAGGATTATCAAGACCCAACAGAATCAAGAAGAGCTTCTTAGTTCTCCTTTAACTGCCTAGAAGAATTTAGATAGGGAGCCTGGTCCAGAAAGGGACCTATCCCCAGAGATGACTACAAAGACTATGAGCTAGACATGGTAAGCTGGGGGGAGCTTAGCAGGATCTGTTTGTTCTCTGTATCCCAATGTCTCTGCATGGCATGACAAACATTTGTTTACCAAACATTTGCTCTTCCCATGTTCCTGTGAATTGTCTTCTTCCCTTTGTAGCCCCAGACCCCTAACCCTTCTCCTTAGCTCAGAATGACATATTAGACTGAACTGTCTGACTGTCTGAGAGACTCATGTCTATGTGAAGCTCTCATATGTACAAAATTAAATGTTTTTCTCCTGTTAATCTGTCTTATGTCAATTTAATTATTAGAGCAGCCAAAAGAAACTAGAAGGGTAGAGTGAAAAAATTTTGTCCCCAAGAATTTCATTAATCCATTCATGAAAAATTCATTGTACACTTCTGAAGTATCAGGCACATGGAATTCAGTGGTAGCCTGATTTATTGATGGCTATGATCTTTAAAATGGAATGTAATAGAAGCAATTGCTCATCTGTACACTCCTTAATTACTAGAGGGCTGTGTTCCTGATAATATCCACTTCCCATGACTATTTTATGTGATTTTTTGCTGGATGTTTTTCATTTAACTCTTAATTCACTTTATCCATCCTCCTGACCTTGCTTTGTGCTACAAGAGGACCTTTAAGGACAATATGTGGCCTCCTTGTCATCTAGCTTCTGGGAAAGTTCAGTCAATTAAGTAACAGCCTCGGTCAATTAGGGACAGAAGAAAGTGAGATTGGGGTGTGTATCCCCCTTATCCTTTCTCTGCAAGGCCGTTTTTTAGCCTATTATCCTTGGAGCTCTCCCTGTGAATTCTGATGGCTACTTTCTACCCATGTTCCCTGCCTGGGAGCAACGATTTTATTCTATGATTACTCTCATCACCTCCCAAATCTTTGAAAATAATTTTTTTTAATTTACTAAAATAACCCAGCTTGAATTGTCATCTGTTTCTTTCTGGAACCCAGACCGCTACTGATTCAGAATTTGTGTATGCTTTTCAACTAGGTTCTAAGTTTTTATTATGCAGTTCTGAACTATTATTCTAGACTGATTTTTTTTTTTAACATTTAAAAAAATCAATATCTGTTTCTTCTTACTTTTCTTTAGATTATATGTGATGGATGAGGGTATATAGCTTAAAGGTACATAATTAGAATGATATTCATCAGCTCTTAGATAAATATTCTAATAGTCTCCCCATTAGTTGCCAGTCTTTCAACCTCTAGATATCTAAAGTCTAACCCACCTTCAAAAATAATCCAGAGTAATAAATATATATATATATATATGTGTGTATATATATATATGTAATCCAGAGTAATTTTTTCAAAACATGATTAATTATAAACCATGAAAATCTAAGTTCCACTCTGTGCTTTCTTCAAGGCACAGTTTTATTTTATTCTGTAAACCTCTTTCTGTAATTTTAAACACAATAAATATGGATACAAGAATTACAATAAATTCTAGGAATTCATATGTAATCACAACTAAAAAGGAACCAAAAATACTCAAATTACACTCTATCTCTGATAAAGATACTGTGAGGGAGACAGGTTTAATAACTTGCCTAACATTATAAAAATAATCAGTAAAATATTGTGCACTCTTTACTACAGCACTGGAGATCTTTCTAATCTGAAATGCTAATGTAGCATTGACAGAAAGTATTACCCCATTAGCTCTTTTCCTTCATCCTAATAAAACCTACTTTGTAAAGGCTAATAATTCAAAGACTGTAATATAAAAGTAATTAGAAATGCACTCGTAGATTAATGATTATTCCTTTGGGTTACGTAACACAAATTAAATGTTGACACAGTATCTATGGGATGCAGATTATTATTTTGCATACTTTTTAAAAAGTCCGTTATTATCTTGCCAATTTATTGTTCTCTTCAACTCTTGCAGACATATTCAATAATGTTTTCAGGAGTGATTCTTTAAAGGAGTCTGTTAGTATAATTTTATTTGGTGCCTTAGCTATTTTAATAGTTATGGATATGCTCTACTTCCATGCAGGGTTTCCTTATTACTATTTTTTATTTCAAATATAGTATTTATGTACTAGACATCATATGTAAAAGTTCAAGATATGACATGTTCCACTATGTGACAGTGAAATGCAGAATCAAGACTTGGGAGCTGCAGCATCTACATAGAGACTAACTGTTAATATGGTTGATGCACATGATATTATTCCTATTCTCTGAGGCAATTTTTTAGCAGTGCCATAGCATCGACATCTATATATTTTTCCATCTGAAAACTGAATAAGGAATTATGGAATTTGAATATGTAACATGTTATAGAAATTATTGTCCCTGGAATAAAACTGAATTAATAGAAAACAAAGAAAAAGAAAAAAAAGGGGGGGGGGAATATATTCATAATTCATTTGCCAAATGTGATCTTTAGAAACACATATCTTTCATTTCAAATGTTATTTTGTTTGTGGCTTTGTTTTTGAATCACCTGTACTTATTTCATATTTTATGGCATCACCTTACTTCTAATTTCATGACTTGTTCCATCCTTTCCCCTCACATTGCTAAGATTTTTCTCAAATACTGACTTGATTGTGTCATAGTCTACATGTTTCCATGATTCCGTTGGCACCAAGACTGAGCAAGATTTGGTCTTTTATTTCTCCAGACTCATCATTCATCACTATCCAGAGCAGGTCACTTTCCTAAAGGCCTACAAAGCTACCAGTAGTTTAACAAACACACCGAGCTCATGCCTAACTCCCTACTTCTACACACAGTGATTCCTTTGTCTGGAATGTCCTTTCCCCTCTTAGTTCCACACAGATTTGCATGCCCTTAAAGACATAGCTTAAGTATCATCTAATCTACTATGTCATTCCTGATTACCACCTCCTATCTCCTTGCCAATTTACTTCTTGGTGTATTCTATGATTGTTTCCATTCAATGATGGACTACTATCTGGGTTACCTGTATGATTCTTTCTTCAGACTGTGAGCTCTTTGCATAGAAATATAGTGATTCTTATCTTCACATCTCAAAAGCCCAGCAGAAAAATATGGCCCCCAAATTTGTAGGAATTCAATGAATATATACTAGATAAATGAATGACCACATAGGGGAGCAAAATTTGCCACCCCAAATATGTCCCTTTGGCATGAGGATTAATTTAGGCTGATTATTTTATTTAAAAAAAATAAGACTTAGAAAGTTTTCTTGTTACTCCCCCTCTTAACTGACTAAAAGAATTTAGATAAAGAGAAGGGCCTATTCCTGGAACGGAGCTACAACTGAAAATATCTGCAAAGAATATGGGCTAGGTATGGAGGGGAAACTGGATATACTGTGGAGACCAGAGTCCAGTCTGTGTCCAGTTGTCTATCTATGGCCCAGCAAACATGTATTTACCAAACATTTGCTTTTCCATCTCACATGAATTGCCCTTTTCCTCTCTGAAGTACCAAATCACTACCCCCAATATCCCTTTTTGTCTTTAGCTGAAAACTATTTTTAAGGTAAAATTTTCGGCTATTTTGGCAAGTTACTCAGTTTTCCCAGGTCTCTTTCATTTATACATATTATTAAACATTTGTTTGATTTTCTCCTCTTAACCTGTCTCATTCAGTTTAATACTTAGATCAGCCAGAAGAACCTAGAAGGGTTGAGAAAAATGTCTTCTTCCTTGAAAATTGTATTTATCTGAGAGAGTATAAATTTCAATGGGGCAACAAAAAAGTGTTTCTTTGGCTTACTTCTATCAGTATAGGGTAAGTGTTCAATAAATATGTGAATGGTTAGCAGTGTTGGTGTTTCAGAGAAAGCAAAAATTCATGGTCCTTCCAGGTCTAAAGTTCAATGATTTTAGAGTATTATTATGTAAGAAGAAAACAATACAGAATAAGAACAGGTTTTAGTTTCTTTTCCATGGTTTAATTCTTCTCTGGGAGCTCTGGAGCTAGCCCATAATTACAGTGCCAGTGCACATGGGATGCCAGTGGAGTAAGACAGTATAGACTTTCTTCATCCTCATTATTCTTGGTTTTGTGACTGTAAGTGAGCCCAGATTCTGGTCTTTTAGGTATGTTGGTAACAACCAGAGATACAACAGTCAAACTATAATCATATTACATTATTTTGTTCAAAGATTTATCCTAAGAATGAAAGAATGATATTTATGTTGTTCTATTAAAAATTCTTTACTTAGAACACACAAAAAATGACACTTCATGTTACTGAGAACATAGCAAAGAACAAAACAAAGTCCCCACAAAACAAAGTCTCCACTCTTGGAGGTTTCATGGGAGATTGAGATAATATATGAGTTTAAAAAATGTAACTGATATAATTTCAGTTACTGATAAAAGCAATGAAGAAAATAAAAAAAGTATATTAACATTTAAGAGATTAAAGAATGAAAATGGGTGGGAATTATTATTAATTTTTTTTTTAGAATTACCAATCTTATGCAACATAAAAAGCAATCAGTTAAGATTTTCAAATTCATTTTCTAATTTAATCATCAAAGCCCCCAAACGGAAATTTTTTTAAATTCTCATATTACAAATAATAACTTTGAGATTCAGAAACGCCAAGTGGCTGGTATACAGGCACAATAGAGGTAGAGTTTGCATTAAACTACAACTTTTCTTGAGGCTAAAATCTAGGGCCATTTCAGGAGAGCCTCCCAACTCTACATATATTTTATTACATAAATGTCCAACCCATTTTACGATCACCAGCAAGGACAACCCTGAGCTTTACACACCCAGCACTCCAGATCAGCCATAAAATCAAGCACTTATCAAATGTCACTGAGTGTGGAGCTATAAAGGGAAAGGATGGAAACTTTTTCAAAAGCCACAGATAAAGGAATTCTCCAGTTATCAAGGAAAATTACCTGAAAACAAAGAAAGATGCCTCTTGTGGCAAGTTAATGCCACAGCACTGGAATGGGTGAAGGAGGGCTTGAATCAGAAGAAAAGAGTCCAAAAACCCCAAAGGGAGAGATTCAGTTTCCAGTTTTCAGACTTCATTTCAGAAAAAATATGCTAATGTTTTGACTCTGCTCTAGGAAACATATTCATAGACTAGTTACTCTCCCTTTTTTTTTTATTGTATATAAATGTAGAGCAAGAAAAAAAAAGATGGCTGGGTATCATAGTAGTTTCATGAATGTTATCAACGCTGCATTAAAAATATCTGCTTTGCATTTCTATACCATTCGGCAATTTGAAAAACACATTTTTAGCACATTGAAAGTACACCACCTATATTAGTTTGTGAGGGCTGCCCTAACAAAGTGCCACAGACTGGGAGGCTTAAAGAACAGAAATTTATTCTCTCATAGTTCTAGAGGCTAACAGTCCAAGATCATGGTGTTGGCAGGGCTGATTTCTTCTGAGACTATCTCCTTGGCTTACAGACAGCCATCCTCTCCCTGTGCCTTCCCTTTGTATATGCCTGTGTCCAAATTTGCTCTTCTTATAAGGACACAAGTCATGTAAGATTAGGTCCACCCTAATGACTTCATTTTCAATTAATGACCTTGTTAAAGACACTATGTCCAAAACATTCACATTCTGAGGTCCTGCGGGCATATGAACTGGGGTGACACAATGCATTCTGTAACAGCGCTCTTCCATTCACTTCCATTTTGAGAATGAAGGGTAAACACAGAGAAGTTAGATTTATGGAATTTTAGATGTTATAAATGACCTAAAGATTATTATAACTCAAGCCACAGTTTGTGGATGAAAACTGGATCTGTGAGAAGTCAAATGAGTTGTCCAAGATAAAAGAACTCCTCAGCACTGCATAAAAGGATTAGGATTAAGAAAATGTAAACTGACTATATTTCAATTTAAAAAAAAGAAAAAAAAAAGATGACATTACAGAGAGAATGGCTAAAACTAGCCAGCAACGACAGGAGGAAAAGCAGCTACCCAAACAGGACAAAAAGTAAAAAGAGATCTTAGTGTCAGACACAGATATATGATGGCTGATTAAAACGCTGAACATAATCATTTAATTTTGAATTAAATATTGAAAGAAAACGCTTGATGACTGTGTGTGATATAAGCCCACGAGGACTGTGTTGGTACACTTAACATGTTAATGTGTGTTCCAGTTGACTTGGCTCACCATTCATCCCAGCCCATCTCCAGATCTTGATGGCTCCCTAGGAAACTGCAAGATATGAGTCCTTAAGGAGCACAGGGACTAGGTAATCTTTAAGGAAGACAGCAATCAGCTCCTGAAATGATGTTAATACCTTATCTGATGTTTACAAAACTTTGTGAATTTAACTGAGCTTGTGTACTTCCACTTCACAGATAATACACGAAAGCTCAAAAGATTAATATTTGCTCAAAGCTATGCTGTGACTGAAACTGAGGGGAGTGACTTAAAAAAATTCAACAATCGAAAATCTTGGCTCTGCATCTCATATTAAACGACAGTCCAAATTTTAATCTTGAAGTATTTTGGTATTCTACAGTTCTGAAATTGTTATCTAGTCCTTTTCTACAAGTAAATTAATGTCATTCTAAAATCCCAAATTCATGATCTTTGGCCTCTGAAGAGTATAGCATGTTGACAGGTTTAGAAAAATAAAACACATTTTAGCTTCAATGTAAATCACATAACTTATTCATTCCAGTTAGCATCGAACATCAATTGCCTCATCATGTCACCCTAAGTGCTTCAACTTTAACATATAAAGTCTTCAAAGTACAATTTTTCTTAATAGTTTGTTATATTCATGAGACGGGGATTTTTGCCTGATTTCTCTGGAGCACGAATCTGTCATCTGCTCTTTAGGCTTATTTCTTTCTAGTCTTTTGAAAAGCAAATGCAGTCAAATGTAGCACACAAGACTCACTTTAAATAAGATGCATTGAAGATTTTATGGCTATTTAGCAGAACACAGCAATCCTTTTATATTATTTTTCTTTTCCCCTGTGTGTGTGTGTGTGTGTGTGTTTTAGTGCAGGAGTTGATCAATCACAGAAGTCTTTCAACTCACTGGCTCTGTGTTGTTAAAGTAAAGTTATACAAGATCATCTTGCGAGCATTCATTTCTTCAAGAACCACACCTCAATTATGGCTCTTTGTATTGAGTAATTACGTAAAAGTCTACCTCAGGTTGTGAGTTTCTCAAGGGAATGGGCTTTCTTCTATAACTTTGCACATCTCTCATGGTCTCACGTGACCCTCATGATCAAAATATAGACTTGATTTTCCTGATATCAAGGAAAAGAAGCTTATGGTATAGATTATTTCCCCAAATAACTTTGTTCTATCCTATGAATTGTAAAAGGTTTAACTCTTACTTATATTTATCTTACAAATTAAAATAATAACTAAAATTTTTTGGAGCCCCTGCTATGTACCAGGACTTGTGCTGTGGAATTTGTATACATTATGTTACTGAATACTCATGAAAACCCTATAGCGTCAATCTTACTATTTTTATTTTAGAGTTAAGGAAATCAAAGTTCAGAAAGGATAAATAAATACTCTAAATTCAGATAGCTAGTAAGAGTTAGTACTGGAATTCAGATCTATACAGTATTCAAAGGCAGTGTGCATTTAATCAGCTTGCCTACAAAGACTGAGTCTTTGTAATGTATTTATGTTTACTGCGTCTTATGAATGTCACTTTAAAAGATGTTTAATTCAGATAGAGACAAAATTACTATATGTAGCCTTTTGACATTTTTCCACTTAGAATGATACATTTGAACGTAGTATTGTTTCCTGTAATATTTAAGCTTGCTATTTTACTATACCCACAGACTTCAGGCAACTGAGGACAGAGCTGATATTCTTCACGTTAATCTCAGACATCATAGGGGAAAAAAAAAGGAAAAAAGCATCAGTCCCCTACATATCATGTAATAAAGAAGACAACTAATGTCTATAATAGTGTCTAGTCTCACTGAGTTTATTCCTAGACATTAGTCTTCAAAGCCACTGTGATATTGAATTCTGGTAGTGCAATTTGAATAACAGGTGTGCAAGCTTATATAAATTTTATGTACTATGTAGGGTATTCTCTTTTTTCTCCAAAAAAAATCAATATTTTTAGATTTCTCATGGATCAAATTCAATAAATTGGTTGTTCTGGATAACTACAAATGCCTACCTAGTGAGGACAAGGAATGACTGAAGGAATCTCAAGTTATTTTTCAACAATAGCTTCAAAAACAGATGCCAAGATGCTTGTGTGTGTGTGTGTGTGTGTGTGTGTGTGTGTGTGTGTGTGTGGTGGTGGTGGTGGTGAGAGAGCGGTCTCGAAACACCTTTCTTTTAGTATTTGCTAGCAATTCACAAGCCAAACAAAGGAAATAATGACATGTAAAAATAAAACTGGCAGTTTCTTGTAACTTTGAGGTGACATCTATTCAGTACTATCCCAAGGTTTCAATGATGTGTGAGTATTGAAAGTGACCCTTAATGAACAGTTTGTCACCTTTAATCTTTACAATAACTCAACATTATTTGAGATGATTACTATTAAAACAAAAGATTAGGACTCATAAGTAGTTTTCTCAAGTCACAGTTTTAACATGACAGATGCTGGAATGAGGTCTCAGTCAAAAGCACCTTCCTTTTCTCACTGCTTGTATGAATAATGAACTGATAGCACTTTTTAATCCACTGAGCAAAGACTTAGCTAAACTTTTGTTCAGTGCCCATTTGTCATTTGGATATCCAATTGTTTTATGTAAAATATAATTACTAGAAGACCTCCATTAAACTATCTGTTTAAATTATTGTGCTTTATATTTCTTGTACTCCTAATACACAGCCTCTGCGTTTCCAGTGAGCTAACATTAATCATCAGAAAGCCTTTGCAAATATTACTCTTGTCAGTGAGAAATTATCTGTAAACAGCAGACAGATATTCCAACAGAAGCTGAAATGAAGTCTACGCCTCCTCTTCATCAAACCAAAGGACAATGTTGACTAAACTCCAGTCTGATATTAAAGCTAATAGTGAAAAAGAGGCTGTAACTATCTGCATCTTCATTTCCTTGTTTACATAGACGTAACTGTTTTTCCAGTTCCACTCATTAAACTGCAGGCTTCTTGAGGACAGGAATTATCTCTAAGTCTTTTTTATCTAGAGTTTAACATATGGTCTGGCATATATACTAGATGTTTAATAAATATTTAAATAAATAAATATTTAGATACAAGTTATTTATGTGGCCATGAAATAGTTCACTTAATTTAGATCTTTTATACTAAATTATCAGCCATGAGAATACAATATTTTATCTTAGACTTATCAAATAAAATAAATGTATTCAATATAAATATAAAGTAATTATCCTTTTGCAAATGGACTCTGACAAGATGATAAGGAGACAATTTTCAGAGTTCCCAAACATCATCTTTTTTCCATCTGAAAATAGGATGAAGATATTGTGCTGAAATTCATAGGGGTTTTCCCTCTGCAAGATGCAAAAAGAGGAAAATCTGTGTAATATTTTCAGTGTGGTTACCCATCCCCCAAGCTGGACTCTTATTCTTAGCAGCTACTTCACGTATTTAAAGGCCGGACAGCTCTCTATCACCTCTCAATACCAACCTTGTTAGCTAAGGATGTTACATTTTTCCTGCTACGTGATCAGCACTGAACAAATATTTGTTGTGGACTGTGAACAACAAAATGGAGTCACTTAAGTCAAAGGGATCTAAAAGGAAGCTAAGAGGCCACCAGGGAAGTGGAACGCTTATACAGGTCCACACTCTGATGCAATATAAACGTTCAACCCAGCCATTCTGAGACCACCTGACACTTGTTTTCCTTCCACCCTCTAGAGACTGCAGCTTAGCAACAAATCTGCTACCAACAAGTGACTGAATGCCTGCTGGCACCAATGATGGTTCTGTAAAAATAAACTATAATACTTCCCTGGAATGTCTTTGTTGCCTTTATAAACCCCCACGATTTTCTATTTCCCTCGGAGCACATTTGAGTTGCTACTTGAATCAGTACCTCTCAAACTGCAATTCGTGAGACCCCAAATACACACTTTTTTTTTTTCTTATTCGCAGTCTTCTGCATTTCTTGGTCAACATTGTACACATTTATGGCTTAATGTTTTAGGTTACTCCCAGCCAAACTATCAAACTGTTCTAGGACATTTTCACTGTATGTAACAGATGAGACCATTTCTAAACTACTTGTTCTGCATCAAATCAAAGGATAAATTATCAACTCTTTTTCTGATCAGCTTTTTGGCCACAAGTAAGATTGGAGGTGAATCTTTCCCTCCAGGAGTGTGAAATCTCAATAAAAAGGAAAGAAAATAACCTGTGTATCATTAAGTAAGCAAATAAGGTTTATACAACAGGGTATTCTTATGAAGAGGAAAGAGAAAGGAATTTCAGATCTATGAGCAAAATCAGGGGATGTATCTGTGCAGTGATGAGAAATGAGTGAATCAGCTTGGTTAGAATAGGTTCTTCAAATGTAATTTTGTAAAATAAAAGTATACACGAGGAAAGTATACACGAGGGTCAGATTGAGGATAGGTTTGTATACAAGGATAAGACGATCTGATTGCATTTCTAGGCAAATATGAATTAATAAAGGTTCTTTTAATTACTAAAATTCAGTTACAAGGGGAGAAACATAATTCCATTGATTTTAGAAGTAAATCACTTGTTTTCTGAATTCAGTAAAGTGTTGAGAACAAGTGTGGAAACTCAGAATGCCATCTCAGTTGTTTGGATATTAGGTGTTAGAGTGTAAATGACACAAACTGACATAATAGTGCAAAGTTGTCCCCACAGGAAGATATTTTGGTTTCTATCATGAGGAAAAAAACCCTCAATTTTATGATAGCAGATCAAAGATGTCTGGAACTTATGTTTTTCAAAATTTATATTATTGATTTCATGTACTATTGTGTTTCTGCTCTTTGCTGTTAGAATTTTTATTGTTATTTTTTCCTCCCCAGGACTACTTTGGGATATTATACTTGAGCTACAACAGGGAAGTGGACCACGACACACACATATACACAAACACCGATTTACTCCGAGTTGTGCAGAGGTCATTTTTCCCTCTGCCTAGAAAGGCTACTTCACCTACCACCACGTGCACACCCTTTGCCTTGGAGGGGAGGAAAACTTCTTTTTTCTTCTCTTTTAGGTTATTTGGCTGGTCTAATAAACTAACATAAGACAGATTAACAGGGGTAAAATTTAACTTTGTACATACAGGAGTCCCATAAGGATATGAGGCCCAAAGAAGTGACCAGAGCAGGCAGCTTTCATACCTTTTAGACAAAGAAACAATAATCTTGTGATGAATTGACAAGACAAAGAAGTTTGGACTGGGGTAGTAAATTACGAAAGAAGAAACAAGCTTTGTATTTTAATCTTCTTGGCTCAAAATTCTCTATTTCTGATGATAAGGATGTCTCTACCTCCTGTACAAGAAGGGTACCTTATACCTGGGAGATTTATTTCCTGCTTTCAGGGAAGACAAGGGAGGGTCAGAGTGTTCTTGTATCACTGTTTAAGTAATTTTAATTCCAAATATAGTCACACTCATTAATGTCAAGACTTTACATATCTGTATAATATACAGATATATAGACATCAATAGGTCCAACTCAAATATCATTCTCTAACCTAGAACCAGAAATTTACCTATGAAACAGAGGCTTCATGATTTGCAATGAATTTTCTGTCCCTGTATTTTGTTTAAATAATAAAATGAGTACATTAAAATATATAAATTGTGAACTCAAAGCAAAGACTGTATCCCATTTATTGTTACATTTGGAATCCAATAGTTAAATGCACATAAGCATTGCTAGGATTTTAACATCAATATGACACTGTTTCTGAAAAGTAACTTACTTTTTGGTTCTTAGTAAACTACTTTTTCAAGCACATATGAATTTATTCTTACTTATTTTGTTTGTCATTTAAAGGTGACACCCCCATGTGCTCAAAGATTTGTTGAAATGAGTCATTGGCAAAGAACAAGGAAATAAAAATAAGTTATGATGTCATTAACTATTCTTTCTTCACCCTGGATCCTAGCAGATCTAAATTTGGCCATCCATGTGTATTTATGCCATGCCCAGGTGTGAAATTGCACACTACAAGAAACAGCTATTTTGGTTGATGAACAACAATTTCCTCAAATATCCTTTGAGTATCATTTATCCACCAGCAGTTTAGCATTGCTGTAAATGATATTTAGTTCCCAAATGGATTGATTCAGGGGAGATACAAAATTAGCCAAAATATCTAGAGTTTTTCCAGATTTTTTACTTTTCAGCTTATTAACCATAGTATGACAGAAATTAGAAGCATTTAGAGACCTGGAATTTTTTAAACAGTGTGCCATATTTCTACTCCCATCTGTTTTCCTAAATGTTACATGGTTAACATGTAGTTACACCACATGTGTGGTTTTCTTTTCTTTTTGGCCAATATTTTCATAATATACAACAGAAAATTGCATGCCATCTTACACTTGCCTAAACTTCCGGATTCTGATGACAATACGAGCACACATCTAAATAATGCATGCATTTCTCCCTTTCTCCTACAGATGTTTGTGCTTGACCAGACAAGTACTTGTTAATTATGTTTTTGTTCTTTTTCCTTTTTGTCTTTAGTTTTAAATATCAAGAAATATTCATGATTATTTACTGTTAAAAATAGAAAGTTGTTTAGAGAGGATGAACTATGAAATATATATATTGTTACACAATGTAAGAAGAGACATGACGTCTCCTTGTTTCACAGGCTGAGACTTAGGGAAAGAAGTTATATTTCCATAGATTTTAACTTGATAGTGAAGTGGGTGGGAACTTATATTAGCAGCATGCTGGAGAGGAAACTTAAAGGAAAGGAAGGGCTAAAATTTGATTAAACATTCCACTCTGACTTCCCCCTATAGAACTGAGAATAATTTGAAGAGTCCTAGATATAACCAGTATTTTTATTTTAGCTTTATAAAAGCACAGTCCTGTAGTAGAAGACCTAGTGAAAATGATCAGAATGACTTTTAATGGAATATGAAAAATTTCTAAGCATTTTCTACATTGCTACATTTTTTTCTCAAAGTATATAATTTTCCTTTACGGGATTTGACAACTGGGTTTCTACTCATGTGTTACTAGGGTTTCAAAGAGCATGTTTCAAAATGGAGGTATATTAACTTTTAATGAAAATATTATTCTTTCTTGGCTGGGAGCTCTCTACTTACTAAGAAAATTTGCCCTTGCATAGATGTCTTTTCTTTTTTATTCTCTCTGGCTGTTCTTTCTATGTTTGTTTTCAATTCTTCATAAATTCTTGCTAACCACAGAGCTAATATGATATTGATTTTCTGAAGTTGTGCTTTGTTCGAAATTGGAGGCATTTTTCAGAGCAGCCATATACTAATTTTTAAACTGCAAGGCTTTGAGCAAGATGGATTTTCAATATGACAGAATAGCTAGAAAAACTTCTGATGCCTTGTATTAAAATACCGTAGCAGAAATTCACAGGCATGATTGCCAAACTCACAAATAATTCTTTGAAGATAAGTTAGTAAATGAAAATCACTGAATTTATTAATCATCAACAGATAGTGATGGTAGCAGAAAAAATTGGTAGCAGAATACAGTAAATAGTTCTAGAAATATCTGAGATGGACTTCGTTTTAGGGCACCATTCTTAAAGCCATCATTGACGAGTTCAAATCATGACTCCCTCATGCTTCCTTACATGTTGTCCTTGGAACTCCATCCTCAGTCTTTACAATATCTTTTTATTCCATCATTTATTGTGGACACATACAACTTACAAGGGCTTGCCCAGTAGAGGATAAATAAAATGCAGTTGAAGGAGGGCATTTTTCCCTTCAATACAGGAATGCTAGATTCAATGCTTGGTTGTTTTCATCAACACATTTTTTTCCATTTTGATTTAAAGAAACAACTCAGTTTAAGGTTTAGAAATGTGTGCTTTCTAGAGTTAGATAAATCCATTCCTTTCTCAAAGTAAAAATATAATTGGAGGTTTACATGCCCTAATATTTGTCACACTATTTGAAACTTATAAAACAAGTTAAAAAGTTATTAAATAAAATATAGTCTATCCTCCTATTTTAGTAAGTATTGTTTATTAAATAAAATATAGTCTATCCTCCTATTTTAGTAAGTATTGTTTCATGACATTTTTGAAGACCACATTCAAATTTAGAATTCTTAAACTTCTTAGAATTCTGCATTGAAAATGACCACAAGAGGAAATCTGGCTGCCATGCCCTGGCCTGTGGACCACTAACTTTTTTTCTCCATCATCAAAAAAGAGACCTCTTTCACACATAGATAGATAGCTTAGCTTGCACATCCAAACTTTATCTAAAGACCCCTTTATATCCGGAGTTGTACATGTTACTATGTGTTCAGACACAGACCAGGGGAGGAGGCTTAAGTAGGTTTCATAAGCAGGAGCAAGTCCATTTGGGCTGGGAGTACTGGTTATCTGATTCTATAGTGAAGTTCAAAAATGGAGCACAGGATGGCACATTCCTTAATCCCTTGAATTCCTTGATCCATGGGAAGAGGCATGGCCAGAGGAGAACTAAACCCAGGCCCTCTAAAGTTCAGGACCCAGGGAAGGGGTCTCTCTCTTGTTTGAGTCTAAGAATGATACTACAAAAACACTTTGGTTTAAAGACCTTTTACATCCCTCTGAGTCATACATTTAACAATGGGGGGACGGGGGTGTGATACACTCCCTAAAGGAGCAAAATTGCTCCCTAGGGAAGTAAACAAAATTTTACTCTTTGACACATAAAAAACAGATTTACAGTACTTAAAAAGTGTATCTGTGGTATTTAAATTTCATGGGGAGAAGAGGGTAACCTGCTTGGAAAGCCCCTTTGCCTCTCACCATTGGGAAGGCATCCACTCGGAATCCTTAGTAAATGCAGAGCATGGTGTAAGGGTGCTGGCCTTTTCA
Organism: Camelus bactrianus; assembly: GCF_048773025.1. Classification (NCBI taxonomy): domain Eukaryota; kingdom Metazoa; phylum Chordata; class Mammalia; order Artiodactyla; family Camelidae; genus Camelus; species Camelus bactrianus. The sequence goes on from NC_133548.1 coordinate 31,591,686, forward strand.
CTTTATAGATACTGCAAGGAGTGGTAAGATATTAGCAGTGAAATGAAAAAGGCCAGCATATTTTTCTCCAAAGGATTCTTCAATGTAGCATAAAAAAATATCTAAGGTGCTAATTTTATCTATATAGGAAAGGAGTCAGACAGGTTAATGGTGAATTAAGCTAAAGAAAATCGTACATTTTAGAAGTTGCTTAGACATGAACCTGTGAACACTTTTTGTCTCAAAAATTAATTTTTCTCATAAAAAACACAAAGAATTATATTCCACATTATTCAGAGCCAAGAAAAGACAACTGTGATTTGATTTTAAGGCATAAAAATTAAGATAAATTCCTCTAAAGTTTATAGCATTGTTCATTTCTCTAAAAAAAATGGATACATGCAATTCAAACAGTTATCCTGTTATGAAAATATTATGCTTATTGATAAGTTTAGATTAAAATATCATTCATTAATTGTTAGATAGAGAAAAGTTTTTCAAGCACTTAGAAGCTAATTTATTGAGAAGTTTAGATTGAAATATCATTCATTAATTGTTAGATGGAGAGAGCAAGGTTTTCAAGCACTTAGAAGCTAATTTTGAAGGGAAGATGAAATGTGGAAATATATTAAACATATTTCTAATGATTGCCAATGTGTTTAAATGGTTTAGCACTGAATATTAGCAGAAGGCTATGTTAAATTATCCATTAAATATTTAAACAGTTTTCAGACTAGTGTCAGTTTAACAATCTATTTGCCAACTATTTGCCTAAAATCGTTGCTTCTGTGTCCCCAAATTAGAATACATCTTTAGATGTATTCTAAATTTCATCTTCTTTGAAAATTATCAAAAAGCTCTTTCATAGCACTTTTAGATATAAGTTTATAATGGTGGCATAGAATCCCTGGGGACAGAAGACTTATTTCTGACAACTTAAAGTTGATTTGAAAAGCAATCAAATAACCTTCAGAGAAAGTTTGAACAACAGAAACTTCAGTTTTTATCTTTGAGCCATCTAGAGACATGAAATGCCTCCTAAACTTCAGACTATGACACAGTATTTCTGAGTTAACACAGTCAAGAAAATGTGACATCAAATCAGTGAGAAAAACAGAAGGACATCCTTGTTTATATTTATAATAATAATAGGTACTTCAAAGGAGATACAGTGAGGATGAAACATAATAGTTTAAAGCATCTTAACTGAGTAGACTTGATACCAAATCCCCCATTTCTTTTGCCACACTCCTGTTATTCTACCTGAGCCATTTTTTCTTACACTTGACAGTTTATACACCCTAACCTCTGCCTGCCTTTCTCCGATCTCCTGCCCTTCCTCTCAATTTTGTTCTTTGTTTATTTGAACCAAAACATGTTGACTAAAATCCAGATAAATAAAATAACAGAAAGTTTTATCCAAATAAATCTTCCATTAGACGTACGTCGTTCAGTACATATTCATTTTTATGATATTTCTGCTTGTTTTCTGGCATGATTCTTTTTCTCATTTTTTTTTCATTTTATGACGATGGACATGTATGAGTTCAGCTAATGATAATTTCTGAAATAGCAATCTCAAAACTTGTAGTAGTTCAGATATGATTAATGTTTATATCTTTAATATTTAAAACCGGTTTCCTGGACAGGCAGATAGTTCTTCCCCATTTAGAGTGTAATTGGAGCAGCTAGGATTAATGTACCCAGAGCCAATGCATGGTTCTGCTGTCTAACTGACCTCCAAATTCACAGCGCCAGTTTACATTCAGCCACGAAAGAGGAAGGAGCATGGAGATCATGCATTAAGGGGTTTTGTGGACTAGACCTGGAAAGACGTCATATTACTTTTCTCACATTTCAATGGCTAAAACTCAGTCACGCGACCACATATTTCTGCAAGGGACACTGAGCTATATAATACAGCTGTGTGCCCAGGAAGAAGAGGAAATAAACTTAATTCTAAAGAAAGGATAACTGAGACTTACAGAAAACTATAGAATAATTTAAAAATTAATAGACTTTGTTAAAGAAAAATAAAATAATTTAAAAATTAATAGACTTTGTTAAATTAAAAATAATTTCCTTCCTTGACATCTATTTTATAGTAGTCTAATATTCTTTTCAAATCATGATAGAAAACGTTGAAAAAATACTGATCATGAAAGTCATGACCACACTGTAAATCTGACGACTTGAAAATTAATTGAATTTATAATCAAAAACAGACTAGAGCAGAGGTGGGGACAGAAAAGCTTTCTTGATAATTATTTTTATTAGAGGGAAGCAGGAGAGTTTGTATAGCTTTTATTTTACTTTTTTTAAGTCTGAAAATGAGGCTCTGAAATATCAAAAGGCTAGTGCATGAAGTTTAGCATGTAGTCAATACGTGATGTGGGAATTCAGAGAAGGGTAAGAAAACAAGAGTGGTTAAAAGTATTACTAGCATCCTTTTAAGGAAATCCAGCTTTTTTAAGAAGGGCAAGTGAGCCGATGGGTTGATAATAGCAAACACCATTGAAAGTAAAATCAAAGAGAGGTTGTATAGCTGCTGGTAGATAATGAGAGCAGACTTGCTTTGGGCGGTTGTGTGTATTGTACACAGCACAACAGCCCCAGGGAAACAGCAAAGTGCTGACTGAAATCCCTCCTCTACTCCACTGGCCAGTCTTGTGTCCAGCGACAGGGCTAGTTCATCTGGTTTCTCTTTCATGCCTTGAACAACTGATGAGCTCAGCATTCACTTTCAGTTCTTTTCCTGTCACTGGACATTAGAATTTAGCCTTCTCCTTTCCCTTTTCGTCACCCTCTTGAACAGCCAAGTTTCCTCTCTTTCCGGCAGTAGTTCTATCCAATTCCTTATTCCTCTGCTTCCTGCCAAATAAATAAACTGGGCCTTTTATTTTTAGGTTTATATGATCATGTACAAAAAAAAGCAAAAGTCATAAACCTAAGACAAACACATAGCATATAATTGTGATGAGGCCCCTAGTTCATTAATATGAAATGTGTTTGAAATGGTACCTAAGAGCCCACCTTGAACTTTCACTGACAATTTTATTCATCCTTCTAGAATTAATTATTGATCACTTATTATTTACCAGGCTGGGGTTTCATCAGTGAAGAAAAACAGCTCTCCACCATTATCAGGCTTACATGTTAAGTAAACAATACAGTTGGGCTCACTAATCACATTGGAACCCTCCTTGGAAATGTCTTTGAATATTCATTTCTCCACTGTGGCAGCTCTTGCTAATCAGGGAATATTTATGTTCCTGAAGACATACAGGATGAGTGGTATCGGCCTCACTAAACTGCTGCCGTGCACAAGGGATGTTCCGTGCACAAAGCTCAAAGTTCTCAATTCTTTTCCTCTGGAGCTCTTTGCCAAACCATTCTGTTTTAAATGGCACCTTGTTGATTTACATATTTAGACTTATCTGAACTCAGCAAGTGCAAGGATTATTTTTTCATAGGCATATTCCTGACCAAAGAGAGTACAGTAGCTGTGAAATCATATACAATTAATTATTCTTTCTCATATTTTTAAGTGACATAATGGTTTTAGGTCACAGAGAATATAGGTTGCAGTGGAAGCTTTTAAAAAATGGTTACTGTGTAAAAACTATAGAAGTGAAGTGTCCAAGATACAGATATTTACATACATTGCAGTCTGCCTTTACCTTAGTAAGCACATTTGCACCCACCAACAGATGTTCAGTTATACAGGATAGCTACTTACAAGCACAGTTGCCAATTCTGTAATTTTCAATGAATTCAACAACTTCAACTAGAACAAATACTGTAAAATATATTTGGTTTTGCTGCTTTTATTTTATTTTATTTTTTTGATAATGAATTGGACGTCTTTGTCTTGGTAGTATGAGCTAAGCAGGTGTGGTTGTTTCCAGTATTTACTTGTATTGCCAGTAGCTGCAGCCTATTTGGTTACACAGGCATTAGAGACTCGAGATTCTTGAAAATGTGCATGTTACATCTCAGAATTAAAAATAGTAAATATTCTCTTGTAAAATAGGAAATAATCAAGAGTGAATTGAGGAATGACTTAATCTGCATGTCTTACCTATTATACTGTTTAGCTTAGAATAGAAAAGTTAACTGAAGATGTAAAAAAACAAAAAGCATTCATTTAACAATTCCTATCTTATTTGAAGTTTCCCTGGAAACAAACCACTTTGTGGTAGCCATTTCCCAGACTTTATATACAATTTATTCTTAGCAAAATCTGTAACATCTCTATTTTTAATTTTTATACAGTTGTGCATTTTAATGATTTATAAAAAATAAGGATATGAAACAATGTACAGTAGAATGCTCTAGAGAACACTTGAACCTAAAATAAACCGTTATAGAAAGTAGATTCTTACGTATACCACTAGTAAATGATCAATGTCATTAGAAATTCTTTACAGTATTTTATGTAACAGTTCCTTGCTTCAGCAAAACAAATCAATCTAAGGTAGTTCCTTCCAAAAACATCGTAACAGCAAAAGATTGTAAATGTGGGCAAGAGAGTAATATGAATATTTTGGATTCAGTTTTGATACTGACTTGGAATTTTTACCACTTGTTTTTAAGATTAGATGTATTCAAAATTACTTTGTGTGTCAGGATGTTTATAATCTTTTAGCAGGAAAAATAGAGCATTCCATACATGTTCAGTCATTGAACTACTGAATTTAGCCAATAGAAATGCTTTCAAGTTCAACTGTTTTCAGCACTTAATTTTCACAGTCTTTATGCTCTCAATAAATACCAAGATATTATGAATCATATCTGGCTGTTTTTAGCTTAACAATAAATAATATCCCCCAGCTGGTGATAGAAAATTCCTTGAGCAAACTACGTGAAATGTTCTGAATAAGAAATTGGCCTTTAGGAGCTAAGACTTCTTAATTTAGAGCCTATGGGAAAGACTTGCTTTGTTTCTCAAAAAATGCTAGTTATAAAAAAAAAATACGAATATGGAATCTTCGCTTCTTTCAAAAACAAAGATTAGTTAGTTTACCTTTTCTTCTTAAAACATTGAGAAATATTGAACCTACAATTAACATAATAAACAAACATTTCATATCAGTTGCTTTTCTTTTAGGATGCCATATTCTTTGCAACTATAATGTGGAAAAAGTGATTCAAAGTAGAAATATCAATGTCATTATTTTTAATAGACAGCTATGTCTAAAGGTAAAAAAAATTTCAAAATTGGATCCAGAATTAAAATTATTTTATAAGAATAAATTCTGTTCATATGTAATCCATAGATACTCAAGCAAATTAATAAAAATTGAAAAAGTAGAGAAAGTGTTCAAGATGGCAGCATTGGAAGGTCTCGACTGCCTTCCATGGACACAACAAATTTGCAACCACATATGGGATAATTCCCTTTGAAAGTAGCCTCCAAACTGGATGAGCAGGGTCTCCACAACAGAAGGGTAAAAGGACAGCACTGAGGTGTGCAGGGGAAACAGAGATACGATCACACCAAAGAAAAAGACCGCACACCAGCCAAGTGATCACAAAGGTCTAGTTATTCTTCCTGAGGATTGAGAGATTTGAGCTCCACATAAGGCATCCCACCTCTTAAAGCGGGCGCAGGAGAGAAGAGCCTCCATAACACTTGGATTGAAAACCAGTGGGGAATATGTCCAGGGAAAGTACAGAACTACAGGAAATGGAAAATCACTCAAAGTGTGTGAGTGAACGTGTACTTCCATGACTTGAAAACCTGCACAAAAACACCAGATAGAATACACATGGGCCGTGGGTAAAGGAGACCCATTTGCTAATCTTGAAGCATCTGACAGAGAGGCAGGAACCAGTTGGGATACTCCCTGGGGACTGAGATGGTGGCAGGAGCCATTTTTTAAATCTCAGGCTAACTTGCTATTGCCTGTGCTGGTGGGCACTATTTTGGAACATCCCATCTAACCTGTTAGTGCCTGCGGGCACACCCCACTGGGAATCTTGCCCACCTCTACGTCTCAGCCAGGCCGGCCTCACAGCTGCCCAGGTGATAACACTTCCCATTAGTGCCTGGCAGCCATTGCCCACAATCATTCTGTGGGCCAGCTCCACCCCATACTCCAGCACACAGCAGTGGCCCTGACACAACAGGAGAACACACACCTATGCGGGGATAGTCCTTGAACTCCTGGCTGTGCTGGCCAAGGAGGTTTGTTCTTCTGAGCCCCACAGGACATCTTCTACAAAGGGCTACTGCATCAGGACTGGAAGAAGTAACTGACTTACAAAAGAGGTAGCTTACAGAAACAAACACAGAGAACTTGGCAAAATGAGGAAACACAGGACTATGTTTCAGCCAAAAGAATATGACAAAAACCTCAAAAAAAGAACTAAGTGAAATGGAGAAAGCAATCTATCTCCTAAAGAGTTCAAAGTCATATTCGTAAACGTACTCACCAAACTCCGGAGCAGAATGGACAAACACAATGAGAACTTCAACAAAGAGATATACCATACTTTAAAAAATACCGAACAAGTTATTGCTGAACTGAAAAGTACACTGCAGAGGTTCAACAACAGATTGGGTGAGGTAGAAGAACCAATCAGTGAGCTGGAAGACAAAGCAATGGAATTCATCCAGATAGACCCACAAAATAAAATAAAAAAAATAAATAAAGATATCTTCATGGACCTTTGAGACAACATCAAATGGAATAACATTCACATTATAGGATTCCCAAAGAGAGGGAATAAAGAGCCAGAAAGTTATTCGAGAAAGTAATGGCTGAAAACTTCCCTAATTGTGGGGAAGGAAATGGATATCCAGGACCAGGAGGGCCAGAGAGTTCTGAATAAGACAAACCCAAAAGGATATACACCCAAATACATTATAACTAAAATGGTAAAGGTGAAAGATTTTAAAAAAATCTCAAATGCAGCAAGAGAAAAACAACATGTCATATACCAGGGAAATGCTATAAAGCCAACAGCAGATTCTTCAGCAGAAATCTTACAGATCAGAAGGGAGTGGAATAACATATTCAAAATGTCAAAAGATAAAACTTCCAACCAAGAAGTCTCTACCCAACTAGGTTATCACTCAGAATTAAAGGAAATACTGAGAATTTTCCAGATTACCAAAAGATTAAAAATTTCACCAACGTTAAACTGGTTCTTCAAGAATTGTTAAAGGGGCTCCCTTAAGCTGAAAAGAAATTAACAGAAAGAAAACATAAGAAAATAAAAATCTCACTGGAAAAGGTAAATATATAATTGGTTTAGATTAATCACCTATAAAGCAAGCATGAAGGTTAAGAGACAAAAGTAGTAAAATTAACTAAACATTCCAACACTTATGTAAGGGATACATAACAAGATATGAAATGTGTTATCAAAATTATAAAATATAGAGGAATAAAAAGTTAAAAATCTCCACATATTTGAAAATGAAAATCCAAATCTAAAATTTGTTTTATTTACAAAATATCCAAACTTCTATCAAGACTGACAAGATTGATTTTAAAAATCAATAAAGATATAAATAAATATTGTTTTACTTTGATCAACTGCATAGTATCTAGAAAAATCAAGATGTGCATTTATGTTTTGCTCCTTTTTTTGTGCACCTGCCCGTTGATCTCATTTGTACCGAGATGGGGGTTTTCCCAGGGGCAGTTATCCTGGAATGAGTGATAAACCTACGACATAAATGCTACTGTCACTGTCATACTGGATACAAACTCAATCTATGTTTGTCCTTTTCCTCTAAGAGGGCTCAAAGGCCAGAGGTTTGGGCTCTGATATAGGAGTGGGATGATGACAGGGAGGTATGACAAGTGAGCCCAATCTTACCTAATATTATGGGTTGAAATGTTTCCCCCCAAAATTCACATATTCAAGCCTTAATCCTCAGTTCCTCAGAATGTGATCTTACTTGGTCTGGGAATTCAGTGCAGAAAAATGTGCAATATTTTTTTAGGTTTGTACTCCACAAAATACCTTGAATATGTACACAACGGGGCATGGAGAACATGTTTATTAAAGCACTGCTGACAACAGAGAAAAAGCAGGAAATGCTGAGCTATTCATTTGTAAGGGAATTAATAAATATTTTCATAAAATGCATTCAAGTGAATAAATTAGATCACCATGCTAACAGGAATGCATTTTATGAGAGAGAAAATGCAAATTGAAAATCATATAACAGGATGACAAATGATATGATAAAAATATAAAATAGCATGAAAAACTTAAACACACAAACCATAACATACTCCACTCTTCATAGGTATAAGATATATTTCTCACAATGACATCTCTGAATTCTGAGACTGTGAATCAATTTAATTTCAGAGCACTTTTATTTTAGGTAATACATGACATGATGGTATATCTTACATTTGATGTGTCATATTTGACAAAATATGATACTTATGCATATATACGTAAAGAGTAAGGGTAGAAAAACATGCATGCCTATAATAAACATGTATTTCAGGATGCTAGTTCTCTTTGAGCAAGGGAGGAAGATAAATTTAGGAATATCAGTAGCAAACAGAACAAAAATTCAGTATCTCTGTCTTTGTTATATAATTTCTATATTTTCTCTGTAATTGACAAATCTCAAAATGTTTTAAAATGAAGGACTTAGAGGTAGAAAATTAGGACTAATGAAAAATCAAGAAGGCAAATTTCTCATCATGAAAGTTTCAGTACTAAATGGTAAATTAAAAGAATTTTTCTTATTGACAAGAATCTAGCACACTAGTTTGTCAGAAGAATGTACAAAACATATAGATTCAGACTAAAGCCAAATGACTGATTATTAATATTTATATTCCTCCCACACCAAACATGAAGTCATATGTTATCATTATAGAAGAAAGCTTGGTGTTAATAACTTTGAAGTTTGTTTCGACTGAAGATAATTTATCATGGACAGTGTGTATGGTTTCCAAGGTTATGTGTGTGTATACATAAATATTATAAAATCTTGATAAACTACTGACATTGTACTTTTAATTCACCTTTTCAGAATGTGGAGAATTTCCAAAAAGGACTCATTTCTCTTAAGTCTCATGGTCTTAAAGGAATTAAATAACTAAAAATAATTGAATGCTTATCTTTCATATATTTTGGCACCTCTAGTGAGGATTAGAATATGGAGTGCTTGAACCCAGGTAAGTCTGAGCTGGTGCCAGCCTGTTGCTTCTGAAACAAAAATATCAAGTGTAGGTGGAGACTGTTTGGCTGCATTATTCTGGTGATGGAGAGGATGCAAGTTGGCGGAGTTAAGTGTAGACTGTTGATGACATATATACACTGGTGGTTCTTGCAATCTGAATGGAAAATTAAATATGTAAATGCGGATTCTGTGGATGAATTCTTTGTCTCAAATATGTTTGCTTTCTTAGTTTTTGCCCCTGGGCATTTAGGCTGGGGATGAGGGCCTTATCTATAAATGAATGCAATAATAGCAACACCTACTCACAGGTGGTTGTTAAAACTAAACATAAATGCATGTGAAGTACATAGGACTGTCTGGAGTACAGTATGTACTGAATAAATGTTACAATTAGCGAAGGAATGGAAAGTCATTAAACTCTTTAAAGCACCTCTTTTCCCCAAATGTTTCCACCAAATTACATATCTTCTGAAATTTCCCTATTACTCTTTCTTCTTCCTTTATGGTAATAACATTTGAAAATTAAAATAATCTGGAAACAGAGCATTTAAAGAGATAATGAAGTTACATTGGGTTCCTTAGGGTAGGCTGTAATCCAACAGCACTGCTGCCCTTAAAAAAGAGGAAATTAGGACACAGACAATGGGAAGATCAAATGACGACAGAGGGAGGAGACATCTATCTACAAGGCAGGAAAAGAGGCTTCAGGACAAACACCCTGTTGACAACTTGATCTCAGACTTCCATCCTCTAGAATTGTGAGAATTACTGTTGTTTAAGCCACCCAGTCTGGGGAATTTTTTTTATGGCAGCCCTAGCAAACTAGTAACAGTAGATAACTTTGAAAACTACTACTGAATGAGACACAGTTAGAAGGCCATTGTTACATGACTAAACATATGAGTAAAGTAAAAAGATTAACAAAGCCTGCACTGGCTCATTGTTTGACACACACACAAAGAACGGTTTATCAGCCAAGCATCCACTTCCATTAGCCGAAGTGCTGATTGAGGGGGCACAAGGGGGCAGAGCACGAAGACCCTGGGCTGTCTTCCTCCCACAGACACACTAAAACTAAAATTACATATAGAAGAACTATCCCTGAGAAGGACCTCAATACTAGCAGAAAAGATTTTCTACAACTAAGGATAAAAAGAAGCCACACTGAGATGAGTAGGAGGGGCTGAGATATGGTCTGGCCACACCCCACAGCCCCAGTGTGTGACCCACAGGTGGCAGGGAGGGCTTTGTCTCAAAATACAGTCACATCTGAGATTCTGGGGGTTAGGTCTTCAACATATAAATTTTGGGGGCGAGGGGCACAATTCCTCCCATAACATCTTGCTGAGAAAATTCATACCGTTGAGATTTAAGATTTGCATGTCCTTTTAGTTTGCTGAGGCTTGTTCCCAGCTAATAAAATTAGAAACACCGAGTATCAATTGTATTTGCCTACGGTTACTTGGTTGAATTATTCCAAGATGGAATGTAAGAGCTACAGCCCTGTCAGAATTCAGCTTGTCTTTGCATTTCTTTTCCAGAAGATAATTAATTTACTTCAACCATTTGTTTTTCTACAGGAAACAAACAAACAAAATCACAAATACACTATATAATGTGATAGGATCTATGGCAGAAGTCATGCCTTCTCTTTAATTTCTATTCCAGTTGTCCTGTCCTAGGCATTATTCATAATCCTCCTGATCAATGATCGGTCTTTTAACTCACTGCATTCAATCTGTAAAGAAGAGAAAGTATTCCTGCCTTTAATGCCTTGCAGCGCAAAGATTATAAAGTCAGGGTTGTAGCAGCCGAGGATTGAAGGCATATTTAGGAGGTAAAATCAATAAGACTTCTCAATTGAATAGATGGGGTTGGGCACAGATAAGGAAAATCATCAAGGATAATTCCAGGTTTAAAAGTGAAGACATTTATTGGATCATTTTCCTTTCTCTTACTGGAAACCTTTTTCTCCCTAAATGAACTGGAAGTTACTTTTGCACAAAGACTATAGCATAGATTTTTTTAATCTCCCAAAGCTCTCTGCTTATAATAGGCATTCAGTTAATGTTTGATTAATGAGTAATGCATGTGACTCTGTGACTGTAGTAGTTAGAATAACGAGCGGTGTTCCAAAGAAGTCCATGTTCTAATCCCCAGAACCCCAAGAATATGTTACCTTACACGCAGAACAGACTTTGCAGATGGCACAGGTTTTGAGAAGGGAAAATTATTCTGAATGATAATCCTAAGAGTTCTTAAAAGTGGAGAAGGAGGCAGAAGAGACACACGGTGATTTGATTACAGAAGAGGAGGGCAGAGTGACGTAATTTGAGAATTCAACTCCATAGTTGTTAGCTTTGAAGATGGAGGAAGAGGGGCAGGGACAAGAAACGTAAGCAGCCTCTAGAACCCAAAAGGGCAAGGAAACAGATTCTTCCCTAGAGCCTTCAGGAAGGAATGTTGCCCTGCCAACATTAGTGAGACACATTCCAGACTTCCGAACTACAGAACAACAAGATAATAAATTCATGGTGTTTTAAGTCATCAAGTTTGCAGTAATTTAGCCATAGAAAAATAATGCAGGGACTAATGGAGTCCTCCAGTGATCCAAGCGTTCCCTCTGCAAGTAGCCAATCGTTTCAATTTCACTGACTAATACCAAGGCTTAAGTACTGAACTTTATGGCTAACAGAGCTGGTGTAATAAATCTCCAAGGAATCATACATCTTAATTTTAGTCTATTTTAATTCCCAGAGTTTTTAACAAGCAAAAATTGTATATTTTACTTTTATTTTTATTTCTTATAATGGCATGGTGGGAAAAAAAATCAAAATATGTGTAATTAATGAGAAAAACAAAAAAGTCAAGAAATCTAGTTTATGTGCTAAAAAAATGAGTTGCATTCAGAATTACCTGAGTAATACTCCATAATACATGTTGTAAATAAATAGTTTAAGTCACTCTCATAATTCTTTTATAAATAAGTACCAATATTTTATATGCATTTGTTCATATATATTTTCAAAATTATTTGGCTCCTTGGAATTTGAAGATTTGACAAGTTTTATAAAAATAAAATAAAATAACTATATTTTAATATATTGATTGTAAACATCCAATGAAACATTACTGTATGGATTACTTATTTTGGAATGCATAACAGATTATTTAGAACAATTTCATGTTAAGCAAAAGAATAAAAATAGACCATAGTTTTACTTCAGAGATTGAATGTTAGGTCGAGCTGATTCCAATGGTATTTTTACTTATCAGTTATAGAGATATGCATGATCCCTTATCTGGTGAAGAAAAAGAAATCTACCACCTGGTTCCTTGCCTCCACGATGCAGCCCTCTGTGTAGTAAAGACCAGTTATTTCAAATAATGACTAACTCAAGACCGTCACTCTGCTGTCAGCAATTATACATAGGTGAATAAAATTTGATTTCTGTTCTGTATTAACTGATTTGGCAGGTGAGTTGAATCCTCTAATCTATTAACAAGTGATTTTTATTACAGATGTTAAAATGGAATGGTGGTTAAAAAATGGGATTACGGTAGCTGTGCAAGATGTTATCGTTAGAGGAAACCACATAAAGGGTACATGGTATTTCTGACTTTTTTCTTAAACTACACGTGTATTTACAATTATATTAAAAAACATAAACAGTTTAACAAAAAGGGACTGGAGAAGCACAGAGGCTCTATGTTATTTCAGTTAGGTATGAAATTTCAAACTAACAGAATTTGACCTTTGAACCTCCTGTTTCACAAGTTGCATGACTGTAGGAAGAAAAGCAGCTGGAATTCAGAGAAAGCCTACAGGCAAATCCCGCAAGGCTTTGTCTGCAAATTGTACATGGAGGAAAACCCTTTGTAAATGCATGTTTTGACTCAGCAAGTTGGAGCACAGATGGCTGAATGAGAAGTTACTGTATTTACAGAGGGGCATCTGTTATATTACATTTAATTGAATCTATAGAGTAAAATTATTCTCCCTTCACAACCTGCACCAAGTTACCACCAACGCTCTCCACTCCATTTAGCATCTCTGTATACTTGGCAGAGTTCTGAGTTTTCATCATGAAGATCCTTAGTTGTAAAATATATAGAAATGATTTTTACAGATACATTAAATTGAGGTGCATAAGTACCGAGCCAGGGCGAAAGCGGTCACTGTCCGTGGTGCTGTCTACTGCGCAATAATCCAGGCAGAGGCCCGGCTGCATGGCCTGTTTATAGAGACGTACTCCTGCCTGTGTGTGGTGTGCCTTCCTCTCCATATTTTATAGTCATTGAAAAATAGAAATTTAAAGTCAGTGGGATTTTGAATGGCTGAATTCTTGGAGATCCGAGGCACACAGATCTGAATTTTTTGAGAGATGATTCTAGATTGTCAGGGAGTTAAAGACAGTAGTGCCTGCCCTATTATAGTTTCTCACACTTTTCATTATATGCATGAAAGAAAACACAGCTGCAACTTGAACTCAAATCAAGAACTTTCTTTCTCAAAGTACTGGAATCTAAATCTCTGGCTAGCCAAGAAGGGTAAACTTGAAATGTTAAAAAAAAGAAACAATACTTCTGTTTTAATATTAACAATGCAGGATTCCATAACCAGATGAAATCCCAGAATTTGTCTCATTTGCTGTAAATAGCTAACTAGAGTAAAGTTAATATGTTCTGGTATAGGTTTTTTTTTTCTTTTGTATTCTTAAAATAATGAATAAAGAGCAAATTTAAGTTACTGGTTTGACTTGCTACTTAAAGATTATTTACATTAAAACTACCTCTTGGCAAGTATTTTAACAATTCATTCTTCTCAGTGCTTATCTTCTAAATGTTTGGATTTACTAGATTTGGGCTGGACCTAGTAATCTGTATTTTAAAATACTCATCAGGTAATTCTAATGTGCTGCTAGGTTCAGGACTCATTGTTTTAGTTCTATCTCCACATATTTTCGTGACTTCAGTGGCTTAGAATGTCATTTGCCACCATATACATGAACTGATCTTGTGACAGAGAACTCAATATTTTTCAAATCAATGGACATTGGGGTTGGTATTTTGTTTGTTTGTTAATATATTCAAAATATTGGATTGGCTCTGGATAGTTACTTTGTATGCCAGCAGAGATTAAGAGTGATAGGATACTAATAATGTATCAAATACATAAATTATTGAAAAACTTGTAAAGAAATTAAGCCTCTAGAGATTGATGGAAATGTGGATCAGCTTCTGAAGTGTTTTTTAGCATCTGTTTATTGAACACATAGACATCAAATTCTGGTGTAAACCTCTAAATCCTTTATCTTATTAATTTTAACAGCTGAACCTAAGTATGTTTTATTTTCCTCATTTTGCATGGTGAGGAAATTGAGGCAGAGAAAAGTAAATGATTTTCTCAAGATCATACATTTAAATAAATGGAGAACTTAAGAGTTAGGATTTGCAATGCTGTCTGACCAAAGGTCCTTAGTCTTAATCATTCCATGTGTACACATGGATACACACATGTAAAAGTAAAATTATATTTTTTCATTTTAAAATAGCATTTCTTACAATTCAAGTTTATTTTCTCTAAATTATCTGAATAAATGTGCTATTTAAGGTAAAAATCAGCATTTGTCTATCTAACTACTGGCAAGCCTGTCAGTTAGGCAAGATGTTTCCTCTTTGGAAAGTTATCAGGTACAAGATAAACTCGTCTAGGAAGCAGAAAACCTCCCCATTTTCTATACAATTGCTTAATTGCATCAAGAGCTTCCTTAGAACAATTTTCATCTTTTTCTCTCTTTTGAATAGAAAATGAGTTCTATATTCTTTTAAACAAATGTAGATTTATTCACCTAATTTTATTTGTAATTCTGAAATTAATCACTACGTATACTTTCTGGAAGCACGCAGACCCTTGATGTGTTTTAAAATGTCAATCTGCATAGACACGAGAGACATGCAAAAAAAAGAAAGAAATTTTGGTTCAATTCACACATTCTTGATAAAGATGCCAATTAAAAAATGCAGGTTTAGTGTAAGTGCACATTTTAAGGCATTTAACAAGTTTTGTTATTTTTGTTGCTGCTTTAAATGTCTATAGACAAAGAAAGTGTGAATAAATAATAATTAAGTTAACAAATATATTTTAAATCAAGCATATTCACTAACTTTCTTACACCTTAGGTGATATTTTTTTAATGTTAGATTATGCAATAAATGGACTCTAGTGCCTAGGTATTTTGCTATTAAAAAGGTAATTCAATTAGATTATTTATTTATCAAATTATACATTCCTATTACTGGAATGAAAGACATACTAAGATTCAAAGGAAAAATTTTTTTTAAATTATAATTTTTCTGTGACAATTTATGTGATGTTCAAGGAATTTTAGATGGTCACCTCTATGACTCTAATATGTCTACCTTTCAGTGTTCACAAAACCATTCATTTTCTTCACCTGTCCACTCCTCTGCTACTGCCATCAACTATCACAAAGCTTATTTAGCTCCAGAGAAGAGCTTATCATCAGATCCATTAGTCATAAAGTGACTTCTCCCTTTGAAATACGTAGAGCTGTTTAGTGATGTCTAGTCTTTCTAATTTTAGCCCTCCTTTTTTTTTAAGAAGGTGAAGTGTAAAAAGAAAAAAAAAAAGAACCACAATATTACATCAGATTTCAATAAGATACTTAAAAGAGAGAAAATGACATACTGAATTAGATTTTTGTAAGTGAGGGAGGAGGATAGACTAAAAAAAGTTTGGGGTTTTAAATCGTGTCATGGTAATAGTAAGTTGCTAATAGTAAGTTGCTTAGACCAGTCCCTTTAACAATAATGACAATTGTAGTAACATGTATTTAAAGTTTGTGTTTATTTTTAAGATAATGCTCAAAATACAGAAATTTTCTCTTAGGACAATAACATTTTTCACATTAAAAAAATGATACAGTTCAAAAAACTGTATAGGTCACTCCTATATAACATTGTGTATAACATTAAAATTGTATAATTTTAAATGTTAAACATATAAATATGTATGTTTATACATTTAACATATAAACATGTAAATGTATAACATTAAAATTGACCTAGTTCAACATTTGAGAAAAAAATGATTCTCTTTGTACAAATTAGTCTTAGAATAAATAAAGAGGTAATTTGAAAGATAATCTGATAAAGACTTTTGTAATTGGAATTGGGAACACGTGATACTAACTTCTTGAGGTCTTCAAGTTGGTAGTTTTATAAACTTTTATCTTCCCCTTTCAACATGTGTTTTATCATATTAGCTGGTAAGAACAATTTAGAGAAGATGGAATTAGGAGATGGAAAGGGAAGAATCATTGAAGCTGAGTATAGAACAGGGTTGTTTTGTAAAGTAAACTCCAGAGAGGTGACCCTAGTTAAAACACACTTGGTAAAACTTAGTGGAAAAGGCTGAAGATTGTTAAAACTTGTTGACAAAGGTCTACAAAGTACAGTTTTTGTTTCTGGTCTTATTATGGCATCCTCATGAATGGAGCATTGCTCATGTCATTCTGTTCAGTGTGGAGAGAGATGGTAATTGTCTCCAGGTACCTGAGGGGAATCTATTTCAATGCAATTGCTTACAAAGTAATAAAACATGTTGCTTTGCAATTTTTTCTAAACTCAAAAATTCTATTGTTACTGTCATAGTGGGGAAATTCTCTAAGAGGGATATAACAACAGCCACAAAATAAACTAAATTATTTCTCTTGTTTCTGGTATAGTCAGGATTCTATTAGGAAAATAGAAATCACTCTAGTCTTCTCAAGAAAAAAGAGACTTATAAAAATTAACATCTTTATTATGGTATGATTCCTTTACAGTAAACTACACATATTTCAGATGTACAATTTGATGAATTCTGGTAGATGTATATGCCAATGAAACCACCACCACAATCAAGAGAGTTAATATTTCCGTCACTCTCCAAGAAGTGCAAATTTTGAATACCCAATTTTCCAAATTCTCTTTGCCTGGCTAGCTTTGTCAAAGTTGAGGGACCTAAATTTCTCAAGGGAAATATTTTGTTGTAAGAGGAGAAAATGACTATCATCCTGGTAGAATGGTATTAGGACAGTGTACATGGGGTGGGACATACACTACACTGGCTTTCTAGTGGGTTCTGTTTTCTTACTTTAAAGTACTATTTAGGAGAAGCAAGCTTTAAAATTGTTAATTAAAAATTTCAGAATTTGAGACTTTAATCTTGACTGATTATATGTTGGCTATACAGCAGTAAATAGAAGATAAACAGTAACATAACTATTTCTCAATAGAGTATATATGATTAAGATACATAGATTAGAGAGTTAAAAAAATAATTCTCATTTCCATCCCTCTTGAATCTTTTTTCCTCTGTAAGGTTTATTGGCAACATGAACAATTTGAAGATTATTCAAAATATATCAATGGTTTTAAAAAAAGTATTGAGGGGACATGCATTTGTTTTTACTACAGAAGGAAAAAAAGATGTGATAATGCTTTTTAAGAATGTCAAAAATAGGAACTGGAAACCATTTAGTTTTCATCTGTGGGAGTTTCTAAACATAAAAGAATGAGAACCCATCCAAGGACATCATTCTATGGAGTGGGCAGAGTTCTAAAATTACCTTCAATGAGTAGTGCCTTTGCAGAGCCCTCCTCCCTTGAATGTGGACAGGACTTTGACTTCCTTCCATCCAACAGAATATGGCAAAGACGATGGGATAGTCATCCTGGGATCACAGGGGACTGGAAGGAGAGACCCTTCTGCTGGCTTTGAAGAAGCAAGTTAATAGTGTTCTTAGAACCATGTCAAGCGTTTAGTAAGGGCTACGTGTATTTGTTAAATACAGAGTAGATTCCTCAAAATGTATTTCAAAATGTTTAGGTTTTCTTTTCCATTTTCAGTTCTTCTCCACTCATAAATTATTCTCCTCAATCACAAAGAAGTATGAAGTAAGATAGAGTATTTAAGTACTTTTCCTTTCAAATTTCCTGTTTGTTTCATGTTCACAGCTGTTTTTCGTTCGGGCTATTATGGGATTTGACACATGGGAGTGGATAATGCACTGTGTCTTCATTTTAGTAGATTTTTAAGCTCTGGACTTTTCATAATGATTAGCTGCACTGCCAACATTTATTAAATAATTGGTAGCGGCAATTAATTTTGTATAGATAGTTTTTTTTTTAACCAGAGAAAGATGACTTTCAGAATTCCATTTTGCATTGCCATTCGATAAAAAGTGCCTTAAATTCTTTATCTGATTATTCCACTTTTTCAAAACAAATTTCACTAGAGGAATTTAGCTTTGTCAGTATCAAGTGATATGCTTGTCAATTCCTTTGTGGTCACAGGTCAAAGCCATGGAAAGGTGTGATCTGAAACGTTAACTGTTTGACAATAGTCAGACAATCATAGAGTGGGTAGAAATATTTCCATCCTGATTCCTCCTTAGCATCTGTGTTGTCGCTACTGGGTTTTAGAAAAGTAAGCCAGGGGCTAGCTCTCGGCAAAAGTCAAGTTCAAAATCCTCAGCCTGTCATTCGAAGCCTCCACATTTTGTCCTTTCTCTCCCTTTCAATCCCGGGTCTGATTATACTCTCATGCCCCAGGTTTTTTTAGTCTCATTGTCTTTCAGGTTATCTTCTGAAACCTCGTTCCCTTTTACTTGCCTCTGGCTCTTTGCTCAAGTTGTAACTTCTGTCTAGAATATTTCTTTGCCTCCATGTAAGTTAATGTAATTTTTTTCCCATGTCCTCTCGCCTTTATACTAAGATACCTTCTCAGATATACCAAGAATTTGTATATGCCACTCTTACTTCTCCATTATGTATTTTCTATTTCCAACATAACCCTTATGATGAATTTAGAATTGAACATTCACATGAAATTATTTGATTGTGAGATTCTGAGGTTCTCTATCTACCTATTACTGTTATTATTATTAACCTATTACAGTGCCATAGACAATGTTTTGGAAAGTGTATGTATTACATCACGTTTTTTTAAGTGAATCATATCAAAATAACTAAGGCATCTGGATTTGAAGGCCTAAAATCATATATTGTTTTCATCTTTATTACAAACAAGTCAAACTCTGATTGAATTTACTTCACCTGTATAAAAGCAAATAAACAAGCTACATTAAGGAGATAATGTTAAAGTAGTAACCATAAAAGCAGTGCAAACGTAAGTTTTTGAAATTTCTTTTTTTCTCCAGTTTTAGGTGCTTTCTCTCTTTTCATCTATCCTCCTGGCCAGAATTCCACATCTCGATTTTTTTCTTACTTTTATTTACTCTACTGTTAACATTTGCCTGAGCTGTTTCTTAATATGTTAATGTAACCTTTACTTGGAAGTCTATGTCTATATTTTTAATTTAAATAACTTATTTAACATTTAAGAGTCCACTGATGTTTCTACACAAACTTACTTCTGTTAAACGAAAGGGTAACAGCGCTGTAATAATCAAAATAAAAGAGTAACGTATGACGTTGGAATAGTGGACAAGTGCTGATGGCAGAGGGTAAATTCATGGTAATAGCTGCAGAAAAGTGAGGTTTGTAATCAAACTATGAGATAGGCTGTGGCTTTTAAAAAGAGGTGAGGCTGAATGAAAGTCACTGAGGAATTCTTTTTTTTTTTTTTAACCTTTTGATTCTCTAGCTTGTTACTGAATTTTCCACTCCTTTTGTAATGTTTATGAGACTGTATTCTCAAGACAGTATACAGAATTTAAGTTTTAGCATCATAACTGTGTATCCTATGTATGTATTAGCTTTGTGACCGAAACCCAAATTTTCATCACCCTGAAAGAGGAATAATAATAATAAATAAATACTTCATACTTGTTGAAAGGATCAAATAAAATAAATTGTTTAAAGTCCTTAGCACACAGAAAACACAATATATGGCTAATATTATTATAATTATTCACTTCATTATTGCATTGGACGTCTTCTACATGTTCTCAAATTTCTTTCTCTATATTCATAGATTTTACAGTAAACAAAAAAAATGGTCATTTGAGCAAAATATCTTTAATCATTTTAGGAAGCAAGTGAAGTATTTTATACGGTGACCCAGTAATTCCCTGTATTGCACTAGCTTATTCTTGTTCTGGTCTCTTATTCCTCTATCCTAAATATAAAGATAGTATTAGTGGTGGTCAGACAAATGGAAATGGTGGGAGACAAAAACATATATGTGAAATAAATTTTCACATGGAAATTTATAGTTCCAATAGTCATTTTTTTTAAGTTCTTACATGTAGCTTTATTTGTATTCATTTATACCATTTATACTCATTCATTTGTCAAGTATATATTGAGTGCTGCTATATCCAACATTTTGTGCTAAGTGCTTGAGGTTCAATGCAATGATAAGAAAAATTACCCAAAAAGTCAGACAAAACAAAATCCTTGCCCTCATGAAAATTATGGTCTCATCAAGGAGATTGACATGAATGAATAATCAGACAAATCCATGTGAAATTCCAATATTAATTATCACAGACAGATGCATGGTGCTGAAGGATTATTCAGCTGGGTAAATAACCTATTTAAGGAATCAAGAAAATGATGACTGAGCTAGAAGTCTGAAGGAAGAAAATGAGTTAACAAAGCAAACATGTACATGTATGTATGTGTACGTGAGGTAGAGAGAGAGATTAAGAGACAGAAGCATTTATTCCAGCCATTGGGAACAGTATGTACTACTGACACCACGTGGGAGAGAGACGTGGTACAGTTCAAGGAAGTGAAAGTACTGAGGATGGAGTCCATCCTGTGAAATACAATGTAATTGTCAACAGGAAGGGCAAGAAGAGACAGACTTGCGGCCATTAAAGGGTTATGTGAGTTGTAGGTAGGGGTGGGTAGACATGATCAGGTTCACATTCTGAAAGGTCACTCTCAGGGAAAACATGAAATCAAAGAGAATCCCCTTCAATGGGGGAATAACTAGAAAATGTGTGGTATACCCTGGTTGTGGAATATAATGTAGCTCATAAGAATATGAAGTAGATACCATTGACCTATAGGTATCTTCACTTATAGGAATATAGGAATATTCACAAGTTACTATTTAGGGAGAATCTAAAATGCAGAAAATTATTTGATATAATCACAATTGTATAAAACAATGGTAAAAAACTTACATGTTTATACATATTGTTGCAAGTGATCATATAAACTTGGAAAACAAGACAAATTAATACATGCTAGTAGGTCTACACAGGTTACCTGAGGGCGTACAGGACTGATGTGTGTTGAGGAATAAGACCGGGAGGGAGAAGACACACAAGAACTATAAAGAAAAGGACTATGGTACAAAACTAAAACATTTATACTTTAGTTTCATCATAATTTAGTACAAATTTATAAATATGTGGGCATGCATAAAGAAACTAATAGCAAATTAAAGAAAAGGAAGAGAAATAGTCTTGTAAGAATGAAGAACACATACTTGAAATGTCAGAATGATAACAGGGAATTTACTTAAGAGGCTATTACAGTGATCCAGGCAGGAGATGATATTCGCTCTAATTAGGAAGCCAGTGGTACAGTTAGAGAGAAGAGGACAAATCAGTTAAAATTTAGGAAGTAAAATCAATGAGTCAGAACTGGCTCACATAAGAAGAGCATCAAAGATGAGTCAGATTTCTAGTTTGTGCATTTTGATTATGAAGGAGAGAATATTAGGAAAAAAAGACATAAAAGTTGGGAGTTCAGTTTAAGGTATGTTTTTTCTATAGTGCTTTTGAGACTTTCAAGTGAAGATATCAAGTAGACAACAGAATGCATCTATCTGGAGCTTAAAGTTAGCTCTGGGGTGAAAATTTACATCCATGAGTGATCTGTGTGTAAGCAGTAACTTAAGCCATGGACAGAGGTGAGATTGCCTAGGGAGAGAGTATATAATGAGAAAAGTAGACTATTTTTGAACGAGCTTGAGTAATATTTCATAACAGGTAGACAGAGTACATGAGTAAAAGAAATAAGAAGGACTAACTAGAGAGTTTAGGTAAAATAGAGAAGAGAGTATGACCAGGTAGCTAAGTAAGAAAGTATTTCAAGCAGAAGAAATATTCTATGTCAACCACCACTAAGAAGTTAATGAAAAAGACAGAAAATAATCTGTTGCATTATCAGCATGTAGGACACTGAGTCCCTTGGCAGAGCTCATTCAGTGGAACCGTAAGTGTGGAAATGGACTCAGAGTTGGTGCTGTGCAATCCTGGGGTTAGGAAATGAAAACATAAGTATGCACAATTATTTTCAGTTGTATAATGGAGAAAAAAGATGCAACAGCAGCTGATGGGGCTCATGAAAGCAGAAGTGAGTTTCTTCTCTTCTAGGAAGCACTTACCACTTTCTGGAGTTTTGTTCATTTATATTTGTGCCCTCAGCTCCTTTCTAAGTTAAAAATATGATGCTGTAGCTTTTGTGGCCATCCACTAAATACTGAACAGAGCACACAGATCTGAAATAATCCCCCCAGGAGGAACACCAGGCCTTCACTGGACTTCAGTGGCCCTTCAGAGTCTGGAGAAGAGCCGCAGAGTGGAGAGACACCGCCCGAGGCACAGAACACTGAGGATGGGATGAGAGAGCAGACAGAACGCCCCAGGCATCGCCAAAACACTGACAGTCAAGCTCAAAAATCAGAGGGAGATCTCACACAGTTTGGAAAGTTGGTGGCTGAGATATAAAGCATAAAAAAGGGGAAATTTATGAGCTCCTGCCAGTCCTGAGAGTGTAGCAAGGGACATGTATATATTCTGCTTGGAGAAATTTACACAATGCTTAGAACACAATAAGATGTTATGAGATATACAAAGGAGCAAGAATATGTGTGTGGCATCTTCAAGAGAAATAAAGTCCATATAATCAGATCCACAGGTGGTCAGATACTAGAATTACCAGAAAAGAACTTCAAGATAACTATGACAGGAAATCTGTTTAAGATTCAAGTATAGAAATCACAAATGAGCATTACTCTCTCCAAAACACTAGAAAAAGCTGGGTAAGCTAACAAGTCATAGTTTTTAAACACTAACCAGAGAGCTAAGGAAACAAAGAAACTTCGTTTAATTAAACTATGGAAACTAACAAGTCACACACAGGAGAGAAGAGACCAACCATTCCTGTCTTCCATGACAGAGCAATTTGAAGAAGAACATGCCATGGACAGAGGTAAGTACTATGCAGACAAATATTTAGCCAAATGTTATGATCCCTTGGGAGCTGGCATAAAGTTAAGAATTCTGTCATAGAGTTCTGGACTCACCTACTCACTCTTTTCATTGGATCGTTACTGAAGTTGGGGACCACATAAATGCTAGAAGTGCTTCCTCCTCTTACGACCAGGGTGACTAGGATCCCTGTGTACCCTAATAATGATAGTGAACTTGATGTGGTTACATATTAAAACTTTAAAATTTAATATTAAACATTAAAAGACAAATAAAACTCTAATGGTGCTTCAAGGCATCCATGACCGCCTATCTGAAGATCATTTCCAATTCATACCCAAGCTGGAAGTCCTCCTTACTCCTAAAATGAGCCAAGAATAAACTGTAGTTCCCTCTGCCCACCACAGTGCCTTCAAAGTCTGTTTTGAAAAGACACCAGGCATCTGGATAGGGACAAAGGCACAGAACAGATGGCATTTTTCAGAGAAAGATGAGCAGACATTAACAAGAGTGCAAAATGTCATTCACAACAATTGTCAGGCTTTTTCTCTAGGCATGTTGAACAAAAAGTAGTCTTAAATTTGAGTTGGTGATTAGGCTGCTGCAATTAAAGACTAAGGAAATGCTGACAAGGATGTCATTTTCAGTGTACTTATTAATAAACAACTTGATCAGAGGACTGTAATTCTATCAAAATCAGGTGTGGGACAAGAGCAGTGGAGAGTCCAAAGAAGTGGACAATCAGACTCATGTATCCCAGGCATTCTGTCTACCATATTCACGTTCTCTGAGGGAGAAAGTGCAAAGTAACATTAGAAATTGTACAATTAGGCTTGTAGTGTCCAATCAGGTTTAAGTTAACTCTAAGTTAACTGCCTATATATCATAAACCACACTCAAATAGGATACAACCTCATTATAATAAACATTTATAAGTAAGAGTTTTACATATTTTTTCGTATTCTGTAATTTGCTGTAAGTGTTGAGTGGTGTTTATACAGTGTGGGTCTCTTTATATAAAACCATCCACTCTATTAAAATAGCTTTTTTTTTTTTTACAATTTTTAGAATGAACTAGATATAACCACAGTAAAGCAATCTTTGGCAGCTTCTTTCTCTTGTAACTTTCTGACGAAGACAAAAGGATTTGCTAGGATAGCTAAGTCCTCATGTCATAATGTCCACGGCTCAGTATTTATTACATATATTTATATAAATATATCAGGGCTGGGAGCAGATCCACTATCTGTTTTGATGCTGATTTCCAACTCCAGTTCACTGGAAAACGAGTGAAATTTCTTAACCAGATAGGTTAAGGGAAGACTTTCTGGTTTATGTCTTATTTCGTCTTTGCATTTGAAGTTGTTTTTATCTTGTACTTTTCTTGCTAGGATGTCTTCTGCAGGTGTCCAACTATTTTTGTTAATTGTGGAATGTTTTGAGTCTTTGCTTAGCACTTTCATTCTGTGAAGTGTTTGAGAGCCATTAGCTATGACAACCATCTGCTGGTTTATTCGCTTGTGAGATGGAAGGGGTAGGGCAGGGACTTTGGTCCCTTCTCCCTCATTCTAGTTCTCAGATCACTTTGAAATAAGATATGTAATGTTCCCATGGACCAGCTTACTTATTCTAAGGGACTTAGCATTTGTTTCCTGGTGCCAGCGATTAGATGCCCCTGGTGCTTCTGGAGTTTAGCTCCTTTCAAGTTCTCTTAGTTTTCAATGTGATGACGGACCCCAAGCCCACGCATCTTACAGTGATAAATGTTTCCCCTCAAGGAAACCCAAGATCCCATCTTGAGGGGCCCTTTCCACTTTCCCAGAAGCTTGCCATGGCCCTCAGATGCTGTAACCTGTTAGAATCCTGTTTACTCCAAGCCCCAAACCTTCCTTAGCCTTAGCCTTAGCCAGAGCCTAGCTCTCACCAACTACCAGAAGAATTGTACTGCTTAATATTACTATTTATATTTTCTCTTCTCAAATAACTTCCTCTCCTCTAAGGACCCAAATCTCAATCGTAAATGTCCGGGGGGATGATGCCACAATATCTTTGTCGGTTAGTTCCATGTGCTGTGGAAACAATACATTCAGGATGTGTATTTTTAGTATATTTTTTCTGATCTATATAAATTTCCCATTTTTTGTTTCCCAACCATAATTCTACCCTCCTAACCTCCATCTCTGTGTATGCTATGAATATTCAATATCATCTCAGTATACAGGCTATTAACTATTCAAATATAACAAAGCAAGGGGGCATGGCTCAGTGGTTAGAGTATGTGCTTAGCATGTACGAGGTCCTGGGTTCAATCCCCAGTACCTCTATTAAAAAATAACTAACTAAATAAACCTAATTACCTCCCCACCCCACCCCCAACCCCCCAGAAAAAAGTAAAGCTACAATCTTTGCTGAGCCAATAAGACAGCATGAAAAGAGCCCCAGGGGTTTTCTTTCATGCCAACAAAATGCTGTTTAAAACACTGGCATCCGGCTCTGTTTATGTATTTTTCCAAAAGAAACATTTACTGAACATCTAATAACTTACTGATTTGAGTCTCTGCAGCAGCTTTTTCTCTCTAGCCAGTTTATTTCAGCACGTATATTCCTTCCAAGATTTCAGCGAGGAGGACAGGGAGCAACAAGTCCCATTATTTCTACAGAGCTTTTCGTTTTTTCGGCAGAGCAAGCCTAACCAAGCAGATTGAAACTCCCGTATCGAGAGATTACCAGGTGGGTTAGAACTGAGGGTACAGGTCCTTAGAGACTGACTGAATTCAAGAGGGAAATTGAGAAAAACAGGATTCCACTAAATCTATTAGTTTCTCAACCGCGGGGCAGAGCAGGAAGAACTGAAGCTGTTACCTGACAGCATGCTGGTTCCAGAGGCAAGCGGCAAGTAAAGAGAACGAAGCGAGGTTTAAAAGACCTCCTGCGGAATAACGACGTTTGACGAAGCAAAACAAGTGTTACTCTCCCAGACTTCTAGTCAGGGAACATTAAACTATCTTGATCTGTGGTCCTCGGAAAGCATATTATCCTACAACCTTGTATACTATAGTAGTTACTTAGTTTTTTGTTTTTTGTGTTTTTTTTTTTACAGTAAACAAATTGCCAGCCATCATTATGGGTTGTTTCCAATGGGCATATTTATTTTAAAGAGCCCTGAGTGCTCACCGATATCAGAAGATACTTTTATTTTTACGTTTTTCAACTTAGAGGTTTTGCTAGAAATGAGAGGCTATGTCAGAGATCATACATAATTTAACCCGAGAGGAATTTCACTTCGATTTTTCAAATAAAAGTGTTGTGTTTGGGGAGAAAAGCTTAGAACCTGTTTTCTTATTTTGACAAATGTCATCTCATATAGAGATTAAATTAACATTCATTTTTGATCTGCCAACAAAAAGAAGGAATAAAAAAGAATAGATGACAAAAAGAAGAAAAACATTTTTAATAACATTTCATTTTTTTTTTAGTTTACACAAAAATTTACTACCATTTCTTATGGCAAAGATTGGGATACCAGAACATTTTCTGGTAAAATATCTGCTCTAAGACACAGATATTTTCTCAAAGTTTATTCCATTGCTTAACTTCTTTTTTGTTTCTGGATGACACTGAATCTTTGTTTTAAATGAAGGTAATTTTTATGCGAAGAAGTAAATGGTCGCATACTTTTAAAAAGTGAAAACTGTGTTTCTAAAAAGCAAAGTGTACACAAAATGACATATTTTATGACTAATAAATACATATTTTTCGTTCTTTTCAATCATTCTATATTTCACATGAAAATTCCTTCTTACTCTCCATCTTGACTTTCTTGGTTCACACTCATCATCTTTGTCTACTTTATCATTTTCAGCTTATTGGCAATAAAGCACAATTGATCAGGGGTTTAGGGTCAGAAATTAAATTTTAATTCTGACTTGTTTTTACTTGAGGAGTTACTTAAAATCTTAGGATAGTTTTCTTGTAATAAAATGAGGGGAACTTTGGAAACGTAGTTTTTAATTCTGAGTGGTTGTGTGGCCAGCTAAGGAGAGTGGCTATATATACATCAACAGTCTAGATTGTGAACCTTCATGTTGGAGAGAAACTGCCTGGCTAGACCTTTGTTCTCTCACTTATTAGCTGTTTACCACTGAAGTGTTAAGATACAAGCTCATTCTTGCTGCCTCTGGCTTTAATGGTATAGATGTGCATCGTGGGTGTAAACACATACCTGGCCTAGTTAAGAAGCTAAAGGATGATCTAGTGAAAGATGAAGTTGTTGGCTACTTGACTGATAAGTCACCATGTGTGTAAGCTAAAAAATTGGCTACTGATTCATTCCTACCCTCTATTTTCTCACAATAATGTCTCTTGTGGCTCGCTGTAACCAGAAACATACAGGGAAGGGAATTCGTGGAAATGTATAACAAGCTTAGTCAACTCTACATATTACAAAGCCACAATACAAGATCCCATGAGATCTTGGTAAGTTTTTTAATCACCGTGCCTCAATTTCCTCATTTCTAAAATGGAGATAGTGTAACATGCCTTAAGAACTAGAAATTTCCAATAAATTGTAGTTATTATTATATGAGTACCAACTTTTACTACTCCATTTGACTAGTAGTAATAATAACACAATAAAATTTCTGTTTTTAATTCCCAGTGATGAGCACACTAAAGCCTCATTTTCAACTTTACCTTCAAGAAAAAAAGACAGCTTTATAATGTTAACTATATCTTACCAAAATAAGGTCTTTATACAAGAATTTTAAGTATAAGCTACAATTTTCTAAAACATTCTTATTTGAAGTGTTGCAGAAAAAATCTGTTACAGCTCAGCATTATAGCTTAGTGTTACAACTAGGTGTTACAGCTCAGTTGTGACAGCAACCTGGATCCAGGCAAGAGATCCAAGCAGCACTCAGAGAGTTGGAGAACTCAGGTTTATTATGCCAGTGGGCCCAGAGGAGTTAACACGCCGAGCTCTGGACCCCGTCTGTAGGTGTACACAGGCTTTTATAGGCTGCTAGTTTACACTTTGCAACATCATATGCAAATAAAGTATAACAAAAGTTGACTAATTAGGAACAAGCTTTGTAGAAATGGACCAATCAGGAGGGAGAGAAATAACCAATCAGGAGTGAGCTCCATGCAAATGAAGTACTACAAATGGACCAATAAGAAGTTAGGGAAATGGACCAATCAGGAGTGAGAGAAATAACCAATCAGAAGTGAGCTCAGGGAACCAATAGAATTTTAGGAGTAAGTAAGCCATTTCAGAGGCAAAAAGTGAGATAGAACCTCTGGGCCAGGGAACCGGATGGTGCTGGCAGGGGAGTAGTGGCCCTGCCTGGGGGTCCTGCCAGTCTTTTTATGGGGCTTCCTGCCTCAGAAACAGCATTTTGTGCATTATTTTTATTTGAGCAACTGGAGAAATAAAACCATTTTGAGATTCCATCACTATTAAACCAAGGAACATCACTTACCACATTTGATTAATTTCAATTTGGAGTTTATAAGACTTAATATTTTTTTCTTGTACCATTGATCTTCATTATTCACAGATTTCATATTTGTATATTTGCCAACCCACAAATGTGTTTGTAACCCCGAAATCAATGTTCTCCGTGATTTCATGGAGTTTTATGGTTATGTGCAGAGACATTTAAAAAAAAATTTGCCTGATATGTGGGTTCCCAGCTGAGATTGAATGAGGAGATAATCTGCCTTCCCATTTTAGCTCTCATACTGTAAACAACTGTACTTTCTACAGTCTATTTAGTCCTATGTGCTTCTCACTTTTCTGCTTTTCATTGGTCATTTTACTGTTTAAAATAGCCCGAAAGTTTGTAGTGCTTAAGTGCTGTCTAGTGTTCCTAAGCTCAAGAAGGCTGTGACATACCTCAAGGAGAAGACTTGTTTAATGTTGGACAAGCTTTGGGCAGGCATGAGTTCCTAGTGCTGTCTGTTGTGAGTTCAACGTTAATGATTCAACAGTACTTAAGTAGGTTGTCTTTAAATAGAAACACATATGAAATAAGCTTACCTATTGATGAGTTGAGGAAAATGTTGTGACCAGAGGCTCACAGAAACCTAACCCTATATTTCCCCAATGAGCTGTGAGTGATTCAGTATTCACTAATTCAGTGTTTGCGGTGGCTTTATAGACCATAACCATTGGAAATAATGTGAATCTGCTGTATCTGACTTTTAATATGACTTCCTTATATAATTTTAGGAGCTACTAGTGTAAGGAATTTATACATGTTTTAAATCTTTAGATATTTAAGAGGCATTATGAGAATAATAAATTAAATCAGCTCTGGCTATGATATAGAGATTATATATGTATGTATATATATATATATATATATACACACACATATATTTTATATATATTCATTTGTCACAACTAACCAGTTCACTTAATTTTAATCAAATCAGATGACTAATTCTTTTGCCTCCCTGCACGTGTCTCATATACACATATATATAATTTTAAAAATTGAATGGGGTAAATCATGTTGGAAAAACATAGGTGTAGAGTATATGTAATATAGAAGAAAGTAAAATATAGCATCATAGTGGCTGGAAAAATGAAAGACACCTCTAGTAACCGTGGAGAGCATATGTGGTAGACAATGAATGTCGGTAACCCGGGTTCCTCTTCAAAGAAGGACATGCTGCTCTGACTGCCAGGTAACAGCCTTAACCTCTCAGCCCCACTAGATGTTGACACTTAGCCTAGATCATGCCTTTTTAGGTGTAGTGCACACCCAGCTACTCATCTCGGTAGAGGTATAAAGGCTTGGCCCAAGGCTAAAAATGTCATATAACCTGTTTCACTTTCAGAGCTCCTTATGTCACTAGCTATAATACAGCTTTTTTTTAAATCCTGCCTCTTTATCCTTCCTTCTACAGTGTTGATCTCAAAAGAGTTCCTTAATAAATTTTTACAGTCTATACTCAACTCAATCTGAGAGATTGCTTTTTAGAGAACCCAAATTGTGACAGCATCTATTCCATATTTTTTTTTAAGATTTGGGGGGGTGTAATTACATTTTTATTTATTTATTATTTTTATTTTTTTAATGAAGGTACTGAGGATTGAACCCAGGACCTCATGCATGCTAAGCATGTGCTCTACTGCTGAGCTATACCTTCCCCCCAGCATCTATTATTAACTGCTCAGGATACAGGTGGCATTTGGCTCTGTCAAGGACATGGGACATAAGCTGTAATTGTTTTTTATTTCATGTACTTTTAGTTCACTCATCTGCCTCTTGGAAAGTGGCTCCACTAAGAAGCTAAAAGTCAGAATCAAAAGAAACAAATGACTGAAAAGTTGAACAGCTGAATAAATTCCTTTTGGAGATGTAAAAATCATTTATACCTTGCTTAAATGGGTTGAGAATTCTTTTCCTCATAGCTCTTGAAATAATGAAATGTTGCATTAAAATGTGTTCCTTTTGTCATGCCATATGTTTCTAAAATGCTTTATAAAATGGCCACTGATTCTTGTTTAGCACAAGACTGCTTGTGGGGTAGATCAAAGATGAAGTTTTCTCTCTTAAAGCCTTTGTGAATATGAAGGTCCACAGAGATAAAATAATCATAATAACAATCTTGATAACAATAATGATGGTGATCAAAAAGAGAGAGGGAGATTTGGTAGAAAATTTGACTTTTAATTCTTGGGTAACATTTTATCCACGGGGAACCCAGTCATTGATCTATGGGTTAGTTGTTCTTGGAACTGATGAGTTGAGGCAGCTCTAGAATGGTGGATGGTGGTGGTTGCTGGTCAACATTACCCATGACTGATAATTTATAGGCCTTTTATCTTGAACACCTTGCCTGGGGAGAATGAGGAAAAACCTGCTTATAAATCATGTGGCTTTAGGGCTCAGAAGAAACACTGAAAATGTAACTTAGGGTGTTAAAGTGTTATTAAAGAGAAAAATTGGGTAGAATAAAATGTCTATGCTTTAGTCTCAGGCTCTAGTTGATTTCCTCAAAAACAAAAACAAAAACAGACAAATAAAATGCAAACCTATGCTATCCTTTGTTATATTTTAAATACCAGGTTTCATTAAGAGCTTAATACATAAGCTTAGATAATAGCATATTTAATTTTTTATTCCTAGGCTATTATCACTAAACTTTGCTTTTAAACCACATATATTAATTATTTAATGCAATTCCTAAGTTATTTAAATTTAAATATTAAATTGCATTAAATAAATTGAAACTTTTCTTCTGAAAAAGAAATGACTGCAAAATGCATTTTGAGAAATACTACTGTTCTAGTTTGAATGAGTCAGTGTGATGGCTATTTTTATAGGATCTCTACTGGCCACGATCCCATGATGCTGAAAGAGATAGAGTCAGAAAATTTGGAGCTATGGAGTTAATAAATGTTGGTACCTGATTAGTAGCCAAATCTCGGATTCATGCTTTGTATATAAAAGTATTTTCTTAGAGGTGGACTTGTGAGGACATTTTCCTTTGCCACTGAAAATTCCATGTCCCTATAATGCCATCTCAAAGTATGACGCTCAGAAGTATGAAGCAGTTTGTTCAACGCGGCTTGTGCTGAAGGGCAATGAGGCTGCTATTGGAGCGATTCTGTTTATTAGTTTGTATTTTCCCAGAATCGAGTAGCTGATGAATAAGCAGACATGGCGTGACAAGTAGTAGAAATGCAGCCAGCAACAGTCCCTGAGCATTGTGCTTCAAGAGTACTCTCCAGAGCATTTATTTGTAAGGGCTATCAGGCAAATACTAGTGTTCATATTTTGTTGGGCTCTCATTTATTTTTATCTCAGATAAACTTACATGTGAATTACTTTTGCTTTTAGGTATTTATAGTCTTGTTACAAAGCCAGAGCCTTTGCTTATAATGGAGTAGCTCTATGTTGACGTTAGAAGGGAAAATTGCCAGAAGAAATTAGCACATTGATTGGGGGAAAAAACACTACATTGCCATAGAATCTTCCTGAATATGTGTTTTCTTTGAGCAGAAGAGATAGAAACAGAGACTTTGTCTACATAAACAGGCAGTTTGGAAGGGTATGGCATTGGTTACTTTGACAGCATCAATCTTTATATCTGACCCTTAGTGAAAGGTCCACAAACATATGGGGAACATAATTTTACTTTGACAGGCTGCATGGTTGTCCATTCTACCAACGCTCCGGGAAATCAGAATTTCAAATGCTGTTGGTACCCTTTTTAAATGTAATACATTGTATTGCACTCAAAACTGCTATGGATGAGGTTCAGTCTCTAAGGAAGTACCCTAGATTTGCAATGTTGAAAGTAAATTCTTTTTATTTCTAGAGGGAACAGTAATTCTAAGTAGCTAGTAAGCATGCAGCACACTTGGCTTAATCTGTTAAATGAAAAACATAGAATTAAGCAAAACCCATTTGAGTATGACACTGTCATGAATTGCAGTCACATTTAGGAAGTTATAATCCTTCTATATGAAATATTGTGAACACATACAAACATACACACACATGCATATACAAATCATACTTCAAGAAAACATCAAATAATATTTAAAAAAATATGACTGTGTCCGAATTTCTAATGTGAAGACGGACATCTTTGTTCTGGCAAATAGTTTACCTCACTTTCGGACTTGGGACTGCTGGCGTTAACAATAGTTCCTACCAAGGAAGGAATTGTCTAGGAAATTGTCCTTTCTAATAAAATTTGAAGAGAGGAATAGACCATTCAATGGAGAAAGCAAGGTAATGTGTAATACATAAAGGGTACAGAACTTAATATAGTGGACCCTATCTTTTCACAACCTTGAGTCGATGGTTGTTCATACTTCTTACAGTAGGAGTACCTAGGAAGAATTCTCAATTTTGTAAGAACTGAGCCCTCCAAGTAAATGCCAGTCTTTCATAGAACTTTATCACTTTGATTGCCAGATTGGGCCATAAATTTATTGAAATATATGGGCCTTATTAGTAACCAGATGACGTGCTTTATTTGTAATAGATCGATCCAAATTCAGTTTCAAATGCTATGTTTAAATTGTTGATATGTGATGGGCTTTTAGCCATATAATTTGAAAGGTAGAGAGGGTTACTTGTACATTGGAAGCTCAATTCATAAATGTCTGGTTACTACTGACAGATGCCACACATATATACATTTTTTAAAATATGTAAGTATCACTGTAAAATATTTCATATACAGTTCTTCCTTTCCTGTCCATAGTTGGGGATCCCATGGACTCAGAGGGTCGAATATGGGACTTAAATATCCATGAATTTTGGTATCTGCATGAGTCCTGGAGCCAATCCCAACTAAGGGACAACTGTATATATGAAATCTACTAGTAAATAGGGTCTTTTGCTTAATTTCTGAAAATTAGTAGAAACACCAAAATAAATTTTTGCCAATTTAGGAACTACAATTGGAAGGAGAGACCTAATTGAAACATGTTGAGATAAAGTAAATTGATTAAAACCATATTGCCAATTAGTGGTAAGGCAAAGCTGACCCAGGTCTGGCTGACAGACTGCCGGAGCTGTATTCACTTTGCAAATCGGTTGTTAAAACGTGTTGTATATGTAGAAATATTTAATATTTAACAGTTAATAAGTGAATATTTGCTTTGTCTATTAATTATTATTATTATTTATGTTTAGTTTGTCTTGAAATTTTTTTTCCTAATGGACTTAAAGTTTTTCTGATTTTTTTTCCTCACTCTTGTTTGGGAAATATATGTATTTTATTGCTAGCCCTTCACTGATTTTGGTTAGTCCTACATTTTTAACACATATCTTACTTAATTTTTCCAAGGAATCTAAAATTATTCATCATAAGACAAGAAAACTGTCACTCTATATTTATACGCTAAACTGTTTGCCCATCCTTACCTACAACTTTATTATTTTTTTTTAATTTTATTATTCTGCTTGTATAAAGTTGGTGTGTTACAGTATACTGGGGTGACATAGTATATTGGTGACAAGTCAAGGGCTAAAAGAGACGTTAACCCAATCAGATATTTTCACGTGATGTAATAATGGACAAGTGGAAATATTAATTTGATTTATATAGATAAACAGAAAAAACAATAATCTGTTTGCCTACACATTTCTATCTACCTACATATCTATTCTCTAAATTAAAGTTCATTATCTGAGGGAAAAAATATAAATAGATGGATGGAGATTTTTCTTTTATTTATTAAGTCCAAATAATGTTTCAATAGTTTAGGAAGTTAACACTTTTTCCTAAGACTGACACACTTTGTTAACACTTAATATTCACCCTGTTCACATCCATTTTGCATTACCCACCTGCTGTAGAGTAAGTAGGAACTATATAAAAGAGAAAGGAGTCGTATTCGTAATAAATACTTACAGTGAATACATTCACTGACTTCCTTTTCCAGTTGCTACTCTTTCCTGGTTTTGCAACCAGTCTTCCCTTTAGGGAAGGTTTGATGATAGGTGTATAAATACTTCAATATTAATTTTAAAAATTATGGGTTCTGGAAAACTAAACACAAATTTTACTTCATATCTGCTATAATTTCAAAACTGAGATTTATTTAATTCCCCATTTGAAGGGAAATTTTTGGAGGTGTAAATTTAGACCATTGGGTAGTGACTACTAGGTCAAACTATTTAACTAAAAGATTGTGTTGAGGGAAGGAAGCTTTGAATCTTTCAATGACTGGGAATTCATGGAGCTTGAATAATATACATATGAATGCAATTCTAAGAATGTGTGATTTGTTGTAAACTTCAAAACACAAGTGACAACAGTGGAGCTCTCTGACTTACTCGGTCTGTCACTTCGAACTACTCTTTGTGAATCTTCTCAACACAAGTCTGAATAATCTGCATGCATGTTTTTGACTAATACGATGGAAATAATTTGACTGGAATAAATGCTGAGGTACTAGATTGAGTCCCCAAATGTTTATAACGTCACAGCATTATCCTTAGCACTGAGAGTGTCATACTGGAGAAAAAGGTGTTAGTAGGGCAAATTATAGTTTAATGATAGAACACATGGAATGGAGCAGTAAATTTCTTGTGTTTAAACCAGTTCCATCACTTAATGGCTGTGAGATTAAAGCTAGATTAGTTCAAGCTCTTCGATTCTTTTTCCTCACTTGTAAAATGGGTATAATGAAGAACAGATCATTTAAAATATGTACATGTTTTCAAAGTGCTTAGGTAGATGTAAGGGCAAAATTAACAAATACAGGGGATAGTGTTCATCTTGAATGTTGTGTGATTAGCAGCATAATATAGTACGGATATGAAATGTTTGCAGTTTACACAGCAGACGTGGCAAACAGGAAGTAATTATGGTTGTTAGTATCACTGGGATTAAAATCAGGAAAGCAACATGTCCTGGTTTGCTCAGGACTAGGATGATTTGTGCCTATCATAGCATTGTTGCCACATGGTCACATTTCACTCTCAAAAGTGTCCCATTTTGGACATTCAAGTATAGAGTCATTATATTCAAGGGAGCATATTTATATTAAGCTTTTCATTGGATGAAACTTACTAGTACTTGTCTTTTGAATTTTACTGAGGAGGATGTTTTTATGTCTATCCAAATCTTAATATATGTAACATCAGACACTTTTAAATCTATGTGATCCACTCACTAGTGGAGTTTTCCATAGGCAAGGAAACCGATTTGGTACAGAAGAAACACCAAGTGTTTATAAATTTTTTGTTATTTTATTTGATTTTGTTTTCCCAATTGATTTCTATTTTCATTTCATGCTAAGCTCCAGAGATATTTTGGCATGGTTTCTTAACACTGTTATTGCCTGAAGTTAAGTTATTCACCTGAGTTTTTAGCTCTGCAGGATTTTGTTGCCTATAAAAATATCAGATCTGCTTCTGATTTCTAGGCAAACCAGAAAGAATATATATTTCAACACTCCTCAGTGATTTATCCACCATTGTCCATAGAGAGAAGTTTATTTATTTGCAAGTTTGGCTTAAAGTATAGGGGGGTTGGGATTGCCTATATGAATCCAGGTGAAATAAATTATCACACTTTCTTTAAATGATATATATAGAAGAAAAATAAAATATTTTATTGATTTCCTTTGAGAGACTTGAGTTTGCATTTGTGAAAAATATTTCTATAGCTGATTTTATACTTTAATAGTGAGCTAAAATTTCTTATCAAGGTGATTATAAATATTGGCTTTGTATTTATTGATAGTCACCATTAAAATAAAGTTAGCACAATTATCAAGTAACAAATGACAGAAGAATATTTATCACTTTTTTTCATTGTCAGAAACTTTTTACTTGCCAATACAAAGTTTTAATTTGATTATCAAGTATGTAATCCAAAGGTGAAATTCTTTTGCAAACCAAACTTCTCTTTTTCTTTAAAGAGAAATGTTATGTTAAAATTTCTAGTGATAAAGTAAGTGGATATTCCATAAAGCATTTAAAATTGATGATGGCAAAAGAAACTATAAAGAAAACAAAAAGACAACCTATGGAATGGGAAAACAGTATCTGCCAAAGATGTGACTGACAAAGGCTTGATTTCCAGAATATACAAATAGGTCATACAACTTAACAGCAAAAAAAACCAAACAATCCAATCCAAAAATGGTCAGAAGACCTAAATAAGCAGTTCAGTGAAGACATACAAATGGCCAATAGACACATGGAAAAATGCTCAATATCGCTAATTATCAGAGAAATGCAAATCAAAACTGTAATGAGGCACTACCTCACACCAGTCACAATGGCCATCATTAAAAAGTCCACAAATGATAAATGCTGGAGAAGGTGTGGAGAGAAGGGAACCCTCCTACACTGTTGGTGGGAATGTAGTTTGGTGCAGCCATTATGGAAAACAGTATGGAGATTTCTTATAAAAACTAAAAATAGATTTCCCCTATGATGCAGCAATCCCAATCCTGGGCATATATCTGTAGAAAACTCTAATTTGGAAAGATCCATGCACCTCAATGTTCATAGCAGCACTATTTACAATAGCCAAGACATGGAAATAACCTAAATGTCTACTGACAGATGACTAGATAAAGAAGATTTGGTGTATACACACACACACACACACACACACACACACACACACACACACACACACACACACACACACACAATGGAATACTACTCAGCCATAAAAAGGAATAAAAATAATGCCATTTGCTGCAACATGGATAGACCTGGATATTATCATTCTAAGTGAAGTAAGCCAGAAAGAAAAAGAAAAATACCATATGATATCACTTATATGTAGAATCTAAAAAAATGATAAAATGAACTTATTTACAAAACAGAAACAGATTCACAGATATAGAAAACAAACATATGGTTACTGGGGTGAAGGTGATGGGAAGGAATAAATTGGGAGTTCTAGATTTGCAGATACTAACTACTATGTATAAAATAGGTAAACACAGAGTTTCTACTATATAGCACAGGGAACTATATTCAGTATCTTGTAGTGACCTTTAATGAAAAAGAATATGAAAACGAATATATGTATGTATATGTATGATTGAAACATTATGCTGTACATTAGAAATTCACACAACAGTGTAACTGACTATCCTTCAATTTAAAAAAATTTTAAAAATACAATTAATGATGAATCTTTCCTTCAGGTACATATAGATGCCATATTTTGTAAATTAGCCCATCATATTTTTCCAGGGTTTAATTTTTTTTTTAATTCTTAAACTTTGTCAGCATATATTTTCACAGTATTTGTAATTTTTGATTAATTTTATTCAGGTGCTCTAAAATGTCAGTTGAGGAAATCATCTATTTAAGGCCAGTGACTATCCATGAACAAATCTGCAAAGCAGCAATCTTATTGAATTTTTTCAGTTTTATTAGCTCATGAATTCTTGACAAAGCCCTTCCTGTGTACAACTAACAAACTTCAGCGTGAATTAGCAGAGGGTTTATAAGATCTCATTTCTTTGCAAACTAAGAAGACAAGACTGTAGCACTTCAATTTTACTTGATTCATCAATTGCTTAACAGCACAAACTGGGTAATATCTTCATAATAATTTTTATATATGAGATACTCTATATAAAGACACATATGCATTATTTGAATTTCAGGCTTTTCAGAACAAACATAGAACAACATGACAACCTTCCTGTTGGTTTTCAGCAGTTTGAAAACACAAATCAGATAGATAAAATATTGTGTTTGGCACTCAAAGAGCTTGTGAATATACTGGTTAATGTCTTTGCTTATGTCATTGCCATCAGTCCTCAAGTACGTCCTTTGCCCCATCACCTGCCCTCTCCTAGATCTCCAAATATGCTTACATTAGGCTCATTGATATTTCCCACACTAGTCTTGTACCTGCTGTTGTATTTTACTTAACTTTAGCATTATTGTTATATCTATCATTACTGTTAATGTCTCTGGACATTTTCTGTCACCCTCTCTTCAAGTTCTGTTAGGATTTCCTTTGTTGGATCCACTCTGCTATTCATATCATGAATCCTTTATTTCTGATACTATTTTTTTTTAATTTCCAAAATTGTCATTTATTTTAGTTTCTCCATGTCTCTATTGAAAATACCCATCTCTTCATGCATGTTGCCCATTTCTTCCCCTAGATACTTTAAAAGTTTTATCACAGTTATTTTAAAGGCTCTGTCTGATTATTTCAGCATCTGGGCCATTTCTGGATTTGCTTCTCTAGACTGTTTTCTTTGTTGACCCTCTGTCAAAGTTGTCTTGCATTTTTGCATGCTTACGATTTTTGAATGTGTGCCAGACATGTTATACAGTAGAGGTCCTAGTAAATGATCTTGAGTCTCATTGCACTTTGGTAAGGAAATAGGTTTTAGATTTAGATTTAGATTTGATTCTGAAATTCACAGATTATTATCTGTGTGACTTTCAATAAAGAAAAAAATTTTAAATCACATTTGTCACTGCAATGTCTCTGTGTTAGTAACTACTTCAAAATTATTTGTAGTGTATGTCATATAAATTACATAAAAATATATAGATCGCTGCCTGGAACATTAGTGAGTGCTTAATACGCAGCAGCAATTGTGATTACTAAGTGCTGAACAGACAACTGGTCAAACGTGTTATCCTAGGTATTCTGTCTGGCAATTATGATATTTTTAGTTAACAAACATATACACAGAAAAAAGAAAGAAAGATACATCCTTCACTATTATGGAATAGTGAATGATTGCTATTTTCTTTATTTAATCTTTCCATATTTTAAAATAATTTTCATAAAATATATTCTTATAAATAAGGAAACATATTTAATAAGAAAATATAATGGAGAGTATAATATTCTCAGCTACAAACATTTTCTTATGGATGCAATGCTATTGAAATACTTTTTCTCTCTTTCTTCATTTGGAGCTTTATTCTAGACACCTAAGGTTGTCAAATATATGACCCTTGGAAGAATAGGGCATTCCTTTGTATACTTTATGTAAATGTCCTAAGGAGCTATTTTTTCAGTCTCTGTTACTTATACTGTGACCTTTCTGTCTCAGTCTATTACAAACATCAACACTTCAAAATACAATTTTTATCGCAGCCCTGTCAAATGAATATCATTCTTTTTGTTTTTTACTTAAAAAATAGCCAGTTGTTGATTTGTAGAAATGTCAAAAATGACTACATAATGATAATTAAATTTTCATTTCTCATTTGCACCAGCAAACTTTTCATGAAAATTAAAAGCCAGCTATGTGAATTTGAATTCATTTATTAAATAGTTTCCCAATTTTTCCAGTTTTAGAGTGCAAAAATAAAATGATTTTATTCTATTATATACTAAAGTAGTTATTTAAATATAAACATCAATTCAAATGTCATGAAATATTTCACTGAGGGAAGCCAGGAATTAGAGGAGTAAGCAAAGAAGGAAGAAAGAAAGGGAATCTATTGAGCACTATCTGTCATGTGCTCTGAAAAAGCAGATATGAATATTTGCTACTTCATTTAACTATTTCATTGTCATTGTTAGGTTAAAAGGCATCAAAATTTAAGATTAAATAATTAAGAATCTGATAGATTAACCATAGTTTCACACAGGAGGAGATAATTTTAAGGGAGTTATTATTTATTACAGAAAAATCCAATATTTTACATCATGTGTTTTTCAGTCTTTAGTAATCTGTGTTTCAGGGACATTTCAATGTGCTTATGGGCTTATACAATTTCTCTGTAAATTTACAGGGCTTGGCCTATGGTTTTTGTGTGCCATGTACATTACTGACATTCAGATATGTCTTGTTAAAATGTAATCACTACTGAATATAAAATTTTAACCAACCTTTTCTTTTAGGTATGTAAAATAGTAGAGCATATTAGTAAGGTCTGAGAGGAAACAGGGGAATAAGAAAGCTGATTTGTTAAGGAGATAGAATTAAGCACTGATTTTGTCCTTCCTATTTTTGCTCTAACAGTGTTGCCTGCATAATATGTAGTTTTAATAAAAAGCTAACAATATAAACACAGGCAATATACTGTATTGTTTCTCTGCTCTCTGGACTTTAATATGAGATTGTGGTAGGCCCTGGGGAGATGAGGAATTAAGTGACAAGATTGGTAGGAGGCATGTAAGGAATCAGCAAAAGATTTTTGAATAGCTGCTCACTGAGTTAGGCACAGTGTGGGGCACAGAGTGGTAGTAAAATTATTTCCTTCCCTCAAGACAGTTAAGCATATAAAATAACAGTCTTGATTACTTTAAAGCCATTATGTAGGTCATTTGCAGATACTAATTACCAATGGATTGATGCTAGAGCATTTGATTTCCCCAAAAGCTCAGGTCGTGATGCTCATGCAGAGTTCATGTTACCAAAACATGATATAATAAAAAATGTAAACATTTTCCACGCTTTAGATAAAAATCACCTGAAAATTACATTAAGAATCTAGAATTTTATTGGTCTTCCATGAAATAATACCTGTCAATAACAAAATAATAAAATATGCAGAAGCCCTAGAAGAAGAGAAAAGAGAAATTGGAGCAGAAAAAAACAACTCTCCATCAGATTATCATTACAAGAAATCCTATAGAAAATTTTTCTTTCCCAGGAAATACGTTGACAGATGGAGGCTCAGGTTTATAGAATGAAGAACACTGGAAATGGATTGTACAAATGAGAAATTATATTGATGGTAATGGAAGACAGGTTTCTCATTGTTGGAGAAGAGAGTTACAAATATCAGAAGGAATATGTCTGGAATGTACTCTGTACCCTGGTAGCAATGAGCATAACTATTGTTCAGATCTTTGCTTCTAAGCCTATTCTTTACTAACTAGCAATCCTCTTAGTAAAGGTATATCTCAAGATTGGGATAAAAAAATATATATAAGCCTGAAACATCTTCTTGTATTATAAAGTCAAGAAGTATTCAAAGAATAATAAAGATAAACCAAAATGACAAGGGAATGAGACTGACAGTGTTCACAGTGGCTAAGTACAAGTCAATTCAAGCATCCAAATCTAATTATACAGTGTCGAGAATTTACAGTGTCAAAATATTCTCAAAGATTACTTTTCAATAACAAAAGAAAAAGGTAATTTATAGGGACATATCTGAGAAGATACCTTTATGACCAAGTGGTGAAGCCCCATAAATACTGAGATAAATTTATTCCTGTGCTATATCCTACCAAAGACAAGTAACTTGAATCTAATTAAGAGGAAACATGAGACAAAACTAAATTGAAGGCCATTCTACAAATAACTGGCCTGGACTTTTAAATGTGTCAATGTTAAGAAAGACAGAGCAAAGCTAAAGATTTTCCAGATCAAATGAGACTGAAGGTATATGGCAGTTAAGTATAATGCATGAGCCTGAATGGATTCTGGTTTGAGGGGGAAAAAACGTTCATTTCTGGAATTAGTGAGGAAATCTAGACTATGGATGCTAAATGGAGATAAAAAGTATTGTATCAATGCAAAATTTTCTGATTTTGAGAACTGTGCTGTGGAATGTAAGAAATATATTTTATTCATAGGAAGTGTAAACTGATATATTTAAGGCTAATGGAACCAAATCCATTAAAGTTACTTTCAAATGGGAGAGACAATTAAAGAGAGAGAGAGGTTCACAACAAATGAGGCAAATGTAAAAAGTTATGTGAATTTAATAAAATTTATGCCAGGGTTTCTTTTATTTTTCAATAATTTGATTGCATTCAAAAGAGACAAGAAAGAAAATAAAGAGAAAAGCAGAAATTAATTAAAAATGCAAAAAAGAGTTTCCTTGATTAACAAATTAAAACCTTGTTCTGTGAAAATATAACAAAGTGAAGCTACCATTAGCTAACTTAATCAAGAAAATGAGAAAAAGCTAACATATACAAAATAAGAAATTATAAGAGAAA
The DNA here is from genome assembly GCF_048773025.1 of Camelus bactrianus. Lineage (NCBI taxonomy): Eukaryota > Metazoa > Chordata > Mammalia > Artiodactyla > Camelidae > Camelus > Camelus bactrianus. The sequence goes on from NC_133548.1 coordinate 31,634,427, forward strand.
ATTACCATTGATACAGAAGGACTTCTAAAATTTAAGAGGCTATTTTATGAAAACCTAGATGAAGCAGAATCTCTTAGCAAATATCATTTTTAAATTCAATATCAAATTTAAAACTTTAGAGGCAGAATACCAAAGCAAATTAGTGTCTGTAAAAGCAGACAATGTCATCAGAGAACTTCCCCCCCGAATCTCCATGGCCAAAAGGTTTAAAAGCAAATACCTCCAAATCTTCAAAAACCAGATTGTCTCAAGTTTACAAGAATTATTCCAGAGCATAGAAAATGATGGATGACCCCAATTTTTGGAAGTAAGTATGACATTTATATCTAAACCTGATAAATATACTACAAAATATTATAGACTCTATTACTTAAAGATATCAATGGTAAAAACTAAATATATTTAGCCATCAAAATCCAAAACCACATCAAAAATAATAATACCAATGCTAAGTTGGATTTATTTCAGGAAAAAAAATAATGGTTCATATTACTCATAAAATATCACTTTACTAATAGAACTAAAGATAAAAATCATATAATTATTTCCATATGTGCCATAAAAAGCCTTTGACAAAATTCAACAGCTGTCTCTGATAAAAACACCCAAGAAAGCTGAATTTGTAATACAAAGACAGAGAGACACACCTTTGAATTATGTGTAGCAACTTATTCAATAGGAAACACTGCAACCATATGCAAAGCATATGACTTGTTACTATCTCCTTTATATAATTTAACACTGTAATAGATGAAAGAGTACATGCAATGAAACAAAAGACATCAATTACAAATACAATTAATTGAGAAAAGAAAGCAAAGCAATCGTTATTTGTAGACATTATCGTAGTATATCTGGAAAGCATTAAAGCATCAATGAAAAAAAGTAAATCAAACTAAACAATTTAGTGAGGTTTCAGGATATTAAATTAGCATACAGAAATCAACTGCCTTTCTAAGTTTAACAAGAACCTGTATGGTAGAGAAAATACCATGTACCATAGCCACAAAGAAGTTGAAAGTTTAGGGATAAACTTCAAAACTAATACACAAAACCTATTATGAAGAAAAGTTTAAAACACTCCTGAAAGACACAAATTGGACTTGAATAAACGGAAAAATCATCTCTTGTTCTCAGGTAGATTCGAAATAATAAATATGTCATTTGCTCCCAAGTCAGGTTATAAATTTAACATGAAACTTTCCCTCTGGAAAAAAAAAAATCAAGTTTTTTTTTAATGCTAGTAGACAGACTGATAGTAATATTGATATTAAAAGTAAATACTTAAAAATACCAACAGAAACATTGAAAATAAAAATTACAGTGAGTGAGTAATCCTTATGTGTATTAAAACATACCATGAAACCTCTGTAACTACACAATGTGATAATTAAGCATGATTAGACAGAGACCTGTGCAACCAAAGAAATCAGCTATAAATGTACGGGCATCAATAAGGAACACAGTGCACGACACTATGATATGCTAAAGTAGCCTCTGAAATCACTAGGTCCTTTGTTTCCACATCAATGAAATGGCAGAAGTAATACTTGCCTCTCCCAGCCCAGAATATTGTTGCAAGAATAGAATGACATATTTTAGAGCAAAGTCATCTATAAATGATACATTAGCACCACCACTATTATTATGAACTGGAAAACCTCAGCAGAAAGTCGGCTTGTGTGTTCTACCTTTCACAAACTCATTGGACACCACAACGAAATTATCTGTGCTTCAGTCTACAAAGGAAGCTATGGCTTTCTGCAGGGAAGATTAGCTAATAGATGATGATAAGCCAGTGCTGATGATGCTGAGCGAAGCTGACACTGTAGTGTCTTCTAGGTTACTGGAGGTGTTCCTTCTGCTCAGACAGAGGAATCCTTTAGTGAAAGTGCTTCTGTTTCACATCAAACTGAATGGGATGCGCTTTTTTTCCTCACAAATAGTCTGTTGGTCTGCTCAGGCTGCCATAACAAAATACCATACACTGGGCGGCTTAAACAAAAGACATTTGTTTCCTAACAGTCTGGAAGCTGAAAATTTGAGAAAGGGATGGCAGCACGATCAAGGGCTGGTGAAAGCTCTCTTTCTGGGCTGCAGATCGCCACTGTTTCCTCCTCACGTGACACAGAGAGGGGGCACGATCTCTGGTGTCTTCTTATAAGGGCACTAATCCCGTCATAAGGATCTATCCTCATGACTTCATCTAAACCTACTTTCTTCTCAAAGGCCCCATCTCCTAATGTCATCACACTGGGCATTAGGGTTTCAACATATGAACTCGGGGGAGATACAGTTCAGTCCATAGCGTAGTCTGTTGCAAATCTTCCACATACTAGCAAAACTGGTAAAAATCACTGGGACAAAAGTATGGATGTAAGTATGTCTTACCAATGTTTCATCAATCAAGATTAAATGGTATTTTTTTTCCTTTGGCAAACAGGAGAAAGTAGGTACACACAAATATTATTTTGCAAAATAATATTTGACTTATTACTTTTGATTATATTTGGTCCCCTACTACTAACCCAAAAGAAATCCACCCCACGAAAAATTTCCAGTGTCTACAAAGGTGGTTTTTTTTCCCTCTTAACACCATTAGACAAATCCATTTTTTAAATCTCCAACTAAATATTCATTTTCTTATCAACAGAAATTTTCACATAATGTTCAGAAATATGCTAATCTAATTATAGAGTTCTTTGATTCATTATCTACATATTAGAAATCTCAGATGCCTGCCTATAAATGAATTTCCTTCATTTTTTTCACTGTATTTACTTTCCTGCTGAGGATCAGAGAGAAGAAATTAAGATTTAGTGAGTTTTAATGTCAGAAAAAGAGCATAAAAAACTCAAGCTTCACGAAAGGTCAAATCTATTCAAAGATATGCTACATTCTAAGCCTGACTCATATTTACATGGTTAAACCCATTTCGTGATTTTGATTAAATATAAAACTGGAAGATTTGGTAATATATACTAAAATATGTGCTAATTATCACATTGGGTGTACTTTTTACTTTTCTTACTGCTGGCAAAATAATTCTGATGAACCATTCCTTTTATTTCATAAAATATATCCAATATTAACTTTGCTTAATGTTAAAGGGTTTGGTATTTTGGAAAAATAGTGTTTGCATAAAGACAGAACAAATGAGAATTCTATTATGAACTACATAGCCCCTAATAACTGAATACAAAGATTTATTTAGAACATATAGTTCATGTGATTTTGCAATTTAATAAGAATATTGAATATCTTATATAGCTTTGAGTTAATGCTATTTTAAAGTGTTATAGAAGATTATAATGTAGTTTACTTAATTCTCTTTGAAGTGTCAACTTTCTGTGTCTTGCTTAAACAGAACCAGAATGAAGAGAGGTTTTTTTTTTTTTAATATCAATGCTGGCTACCATCAGATTCCTTGTATTTGTTTTGAACGAATCTTCATAGGAAAGATGAGTCACGTTTTAGAATGGGTTCAGAACTGGCTTAAATAAATCAAAAAATACAAAGTAAAGTATCTTAGAAAATAGGAGTCTTTCACATTTACCCCATTTTAAACACTTATCACATTTTATGGGTATTTATAAAGCCAGGTATCTGTATTGAGATTATATTTATGCAATATATTTGAGTATGTTTTCTGAGGGACAATAGCTCTGCAAGAGAATCAAGTACCTAATTTCCTATTTTACCCTTAATCCTCTTCCTTGAAGTCACTACTCAGATGGTGAGGACCTCTAACTATCTGCAGATAGTACCCATGTCCCAGCCCGTAACTGTAACCCTCAAGCCTTAATTGAGGAGCATTCCTGTGTCTTTTGTGAAATCACATACACTGATTTAATAGAGAAGGATGTTCAGAGCAGATGAAATTACTAGATTAAGGGCTCTTCCACTGTTTTCTCCTTGACATCCCTAAGGATCTGCCTATTTGTGAAAATATTAGATAATTTAGATGTTGGCTTACTGATACCTTTATAAGTTGAGCCAAAATTGAAGATCTCAAGGATCAGGAGCATCAAAATGTTACAATACTATCTGACAAACCTTTGGGATATTTTGTCTGAAAATAGACCAGTAGGTGATGCCCAAAGACTGGTATTGGATTTCTGGCTCAAAAGCTTATTTGCTACTACCTGGAAATCGTACAGCAAATTGTTACTTTGGTAAACTGATGTCTGTCTTCAAGATAGTCCCTGACTTCACCTAGGGTCCTTTTTGACATAGAAGTGTTCCTTCTTGGATGAGAGAAATCACTGGATAAGTTAATTCAAGAAGGATAAAAACTGAGCCTCAACGGGGAACCTAATCACTCATGGGGAATCCTGAATTGGTGTCTTCTATCCTCAAATCTCTTCCGTTTCATGCTTTATAACAGGCCAAGGGTGTAGGAAGAATCTGACTTGCAGTGGGTTAGAGAATAGCTTTAGAGCTAGAGAGTGCCCCTAATACTAGAGAACTTATTGCCTGATAGGACCCTGACTTGGACAGGCTCAGACCAGAGATACCTATCATATAATGTTAGCTTTTGAGGGGACCATGTGCTATTTTAGAGAAGGAGTCTTAAGAAGCTGTGGCTATATCCATGAACACCTTTTGGGGTTCTCGAATATTACTATTCTCTTATATTACTAAAAATACTTGAGAAGTAAACAATACAATTAGAAAATTGGGATAATCACCTGTATCTGGTTTTGTAGGCTCTTCAGATTGGGCATGAGATCTTTTTATGTATCTTAATCTGGGTACTCCTGGCTCTTGATTGAGAAATGTATTATAACCTTCCTCGTATTATCTGTCCACATTGCAACGTTCAGTTATGTTATCTCAGAAGCCTTAAATTCTGGTGTGGAACTGCTGTACCATCAAGTGACCTAACAAATGATCTTCAAACAAAGAGAACAAGAAAATCTAGGGTCTTACAACTAGACTTGGAAGATACACACATGTGAATATCACACAGTAAATATGAGTGAAGATCTATGAAGATCTAGATTGGTCACAATCTCAGCTGTTAATGGTCTGTTCTCTAGATCATGATGAAGAATGATCATGGGACGAGTTAGGGGTGGAATTGATGGAAGGGGGCTGGAAGCAAAGAGACACTGAGGACCTAAATCATCTACCCCTATATAGTTTACTGTGTACATTAACACATCTTAACTTCCAAAAACAACTCTTGCCCTTTTGCCTGGTAAGATCAACAATGGAAATTACTGTTCCTTTAGGAACATTAAGCAAACCTATTTAAACAAACATCAGATGACTTCACTTTTCAACAGATAACATCAAATAACGATCTCTCAGACTTGCTGGGAAATCTCACCTTGAAAGCCTCACCACACTGAGTCTGCCAATTCAAAATCATATCAAGATCCTTACAAATCCTAATAAAGACCCTGCAAGAAAGATCTGCCTTAAACAAGACCCCTAACAAAAGCTTCATAAATATCCCAAACTTGATCTCACAATTCTGAGATGCTACTAAGTCAAAGAAGTGATCCCTTTTACTGATATAAGTGATGCACTGAGCTTTACTTACCAACACATTACTTGGGGGAAGATTTGGGAGACCTAACGTTTGACATATCCCAAGGTAGATCATGAACTGGGAAACTAAAGAACATACAATTTTAAAATTTGTTCTTTAGCAGTGAATTGATGCTTCTTCAGGAATATATAAGCAAGAAAAAGTTAAGAAATGTTGAATAAAATACCTTTTTTATTTATTGCTTTGGTAAATTTTTGAATAAAGCTTGGTCAGCCTCAGGGAAATACATTTAGTGTTTGTCTCTATGTATTTACATAATTAAAACCATTTAAGTCTATTAATAGACTTTTCAAAATCAACCCATTCTTACGCGTTTGGGTTTTATATAGGCAAGTAAATGGTTTTGTTAAATGATGATGAAAATTAGCTCATTTCAGTGATAATAAAACAGAGAGTCTATAAAATTTTAAATGCACAAATAAAAGCAGAAAGGAATTTTTTGTGCCTACTCAAAAGCCTTATTTAATGGAAAAGAAGGAATTAAGATGTAAACGAAAGACATTTTAAACACAAAATACTACAAATGTAACCTTCAGAAATGCAAGATAGTTATAGCTCTACATCAAATTACAAATACCTGTTTTCAACATCACAGTAGGTCCTGATACTGTAGCAGTAGATAACAGTTTATTAAAGTGAAGGAAACGAGATGGATAGCAAAAAAGATTCTCTTCTCAATAGTGAAAGGACATTGAACTTAATTTAGTCATTTGTTCTCAGCCCAGCAACTGTTAATGTGTGTACTTTTTCGTGTCTAAGGGAAAACAATATTGATGCTGCCATGATCACATTAACTCCAAATATGGACGCAAAGTCTCTGCTGGCTTACTGGGCTATTAGAACCTACTAAAGGTTCTAAGCCACTGAAGGAAAATGATTTCGAAGGTTTTTATGTTCTCAAAATATTTGTTTTAGAGTTTATACATTCTTACATTCTCCTGTGGCTGTACTTTAAATATCTTTCATTTTAAATGACATTGTGTATAATTAAAACCATACAAAAAGAGTCTTAAGTATGTTGTGAGTAAATAAAATGATTCCAGGATATTAATCCCATGATTTTGTCAAGGAACTGAGCTCATTTTGTCATTAAAATGATTAAGCCACTGTCTACATTTTATGAAAAATGTAATGAGTTCCTAGTAAAGTATTACCTCTTGCGAATAGGTGATTTTGTTTGTTTATATCACGCAGTGAATGTCACTAAAATTGAAAACTTTTGTGGCCTTTATAGAATGAAAATAATTATACAAGGCAAAATTGCCCAAATTATGAACCAAAATTTTCTCCTAGATTTGCTGAACAAGTTTAATTCACACAAGGGAAATAACAGCATATACGAGCATTTTACATAGATTTTATTGAAATTTACTTTTGCTACTTAATTAAAGAAAAGCTGAACTATATGGAGATAAACAAATTGGCATTTTATGCCTCAGCTTGTCCTGAGGGCCCTAAATTGCTTATCTTTAGAGCAAAAATTGCAGCAGTTAGAATTCTGTTAAAAATGGGCTAATACTAACTAAAAGTTCGGCTGTGACAGATGTGAGAAATGAGTGAACTGAACAATATTTAACTGGGCCAGCACACCCCAATGCTTAATTGCTGACGCTTGTTATATTAACAATGAGTTGAAGGTTCATCATGTAAATAAATCCCAGTAGAATGAGGCCACGTCTATAAATGATGATCCGATAACCTGCCATATTAAAGACATTTTCTCTAATTTAGAGTTATTACAGTGAGCCTAAATTTAATGGAAGGAAAAACTGATATCTCACACATGATCCTCATCTTTAAACGACTGAATGTATACACCCGAGCATTACAAAGAATTCAGTCTTAAATATGTGAAATGAATGACGAAGTAGGAAAATGGATCTCTTTCAAAGACACGACTAAAGCTTGTAAAATTGGGGATGAAGAGTCAGCATAGTACCCTGTTTCTCAAATCCCGTGAAGGAATTCAGAGAAGGACATGTCTTTTTTGTCATCTAATGAATCCATTCACTTCCTGTCACAGGTGTTCTCACTGGGGCTCATGGAGTCCCCAAACCACAGGGATACTAGAGAATTGATGGCACTCTTGGGGTTAGTCTTAGCCCCCTGAAGCCCTTACAGATGGCTTTCCACTCACTAGGTGATGAACCTTCACAGGCTGAGAAAGATGCTATCATCAGTATCTGTACTTTATTTCTCATTTGAATATCGTGGTACCATGCTCACCTTCCTTCAGATCCCCTAGGTTGGTTCTTACTGGAAATAAAAGCAATTCATGAGAACTTTATTTCCACAGAGAACAATATTGCAAGGTTTCAAGATCCCATTTTGTTACAGAAATTCTGAAGCCTCTGTGAAAATCACATAATTGAGACTAACCTTACCAGTTTCAAAAACAGATTTCAAGAACATGTTAATCATTTTATGATTAACAAATATTCAAAAGTATTGACAACGTAAGACAAATGGTGATCATGGTAAGGTACAGAAGTATTAAATGAGGAGTGAAATGACTTCATTTCTCTGGGCCATTATATTTAAAATCATTAAGTTGGACTAAATATTCTCTAATATTCCCTTGACATATCAATTGGCTCACAACTCATCCCCTAAATGAAACATTTAATGAGAGCAGCTCTAACTTAACATGCCACGTTTGCTGACATTGAGCAGTCCTATATTTCATGAAATCACATGTAGTTATGCTGTTTATTTCCATTTCCTTTGCCAATTCAAAGAGAAGTAAGAAAAATCGTGAAATAAAACTAGATTCAGTTTGCTGTTAAACTGGATTACTAGGCAATGAAAGTCTATTACAAGCTTCTATTACAAGCAGCAACAAACGTCCACACATTTCTCTAGATTTAACTTTTCTGAGAGAAAATCGGGTTCTCAGAAAAGTATTGCTGCTACAGACATAATCCTTTTCTAATTTGACTATCGTGTATATATTCACGGAAGGAAAGTTTGCCCCTTGGGAAAATACAAGTTGTATTCATGTGTGTGTCACTTCATGAATAAAGTGAGAGAAATCTTTGCTTCAAAAAGCCAGGAGTTTGAAGCAAAAACCCATCTTAACAAACGTTAAATTGTTGCATTAATATTCTGTCTTATTCATTGCTGAGCATAAATAGAAAACCAAGTGATTATTTGTGATAAAAGTAGAAACGTCATACTCAATGAAAGAACTAAGTTACTCATGAGATGACACACTTCAGATATACTTGAATGATTCTGTATTTTTAATGTGTATTTTTACATAACAGTCTCATTGTGTAATTCTTTAAATTATTTATACATATAAAATACTTGAGAACATTTTGGTGGAATAGCAAATGGTAATATCTTTGGAGGATTTATTATAATCTTCTAAAATAGTTGGTCTTCAATATTAGTATTATCAGCTTTGTTAAAATCAATCAAATTAATACTAGCACTTAATGTACTAGCACATTGGGTACTAGTTACATTATGGGTTAAGTGAGACTATCACAAAATTAATCTGTTAAAAATAGACTAATATTTTCTTGGCTTTCCCAACAAATACAGCCCTTGTCCAAATCCCAGATGCTGTATGGATCAAAGACTAAATCAAGGACTTGGTCTCAGGTAAGTCTACACATCTTTATTTTCTCCTTTTTGATTAGACTTGTTATACCATTTTCTCATTTTTCTATCTTTGTTGAGATATAACTGAAATATGATACTGTATAATTTTAAGGTGTATTATGTAGTGATTTGATACATATATATATTATGAAATGACTACCACAATAAGGTTAGTTAACACATTGATCACTTCACATAATTACAATTTTTTTTTTAGTGGAAACTTTTAAGATTCATTCCCTTATGTCGTTTTCAAATGTACAATGCAGTATTGTTAACTATATTCATCTTGTTTTATATTATGCCCTAAAAATATATTCATATGACAAATTAAAGTTTGTAAAGTTGGACACCTTCATCCATTTCCTGGAGAAATTAATCACCATCTTAAGATCAGAAAAGTGAATGAAACAAGCTTATGTAGACTAGAGATTTTCAAGAGCATCAATTTTGTATTCCTATTTTTTTCACTCATATTTTTTTTTCTTTCTTTATTGGCTAATTTTGGCTAGAAAAATTCAAGTCCTTCTTAGTAAGATTATGGGATTTATAGTTCATATTATAACAAGAAAAATAAACATATTGCTAGATCTAATCAGTCTGAGGAGATAAGATTTTAAAAAAATAAATAAATAAAATCTTGTTTAGAAAAAGCCTCCACCATTCCAAATTAGACGTACTGTCATGATAGCCATCATTTTCAATTTACAAATAATCCTTTTATGAAGTATATTTATTCTATTCATTTTTAACTACTGTCACTTACCTGCTCGTTATAATTACTTTATTGGCATAGGAGTTAAACTAATTTTAGAATCTTACTATTTTAGAATTTGAAAAGTTCCATTCTAATACAGTATTCCTCTAGTGCAGTGTTTCTCAAAGTGTGATCCCCAAGGCGGTAGAAACAGAGCTAGAAACTCAGATTCTTAGTCTCTTCCCAGACAAACTGAATCAGAAACTCTGGGAGAGGGAGCCAGCCATGTGTATTTGAAAAAGCTCTCCAGGTGATTATGATGCAGGTTAAATTTTGGAAACCACTACAAATAACTCATCCATACACACCAGAAATACTTTGAGGAACAATATGAGAGTGCTTATGCAATTTAAACCTCTCATTGAACTTAGTGCATCCATATAAATGAGGGAAAAGGAAAACAATAAATTGTGTAGATACTTACATTGGGGAAACATAAGCTCACCCAAACTCAAGTGAACCTCAGAAAGAATTTAATGATAGTAAGATCATCAGCAAATAAAATAAATTAAAAAATTCTATAGGGCTCATAGTTCATGAGGGAATGAATAAGGATGAAGCAAAGAAATGGAGAAAAAGTTAAGTTAGTTTAGTTCTACGTGAAAATACATGTGAGAGGGGAGTCAGGTTACCCTCCAATCCTGATAGAACTGGATGGCTAGATAACTCACAGGCTAGAGGAAGACATGGACTTGAAAGAGGGAGGCAATTCAAAGATCTTCATATGAAATGACTGACTTTCAATCTATTTTTCCCATTTCTTAGCCCAGAAAAACAGCTAGGCATCTCTCACCATATGTCTCATTATTCTTTTAAATATTAAGTCAATGACTCATCCTGTAAACATTCTATGAATATTTAAACATTTTCTGAACTCATATACCATTTTATCATGCTGCTTTTATAACTTTTCCATAATCCAATAATTATTATCTTACTTGCTTATTTCCCCTAATAGTCCACAAAGTACAGAAAATGTGTTTTAAGCATCTATTTCCTCCAATCCTAGCACAGTGGTTAAGATTAAGGTGGTATTTAATAATTCTTCCTTGAGGGTAAGAAGAACAAGGTGAAGGTGGAGAGGGTGTAGAGAGGATGAGCAGGTTACTAGACCGAGGAGACAGAGCCCGTGCATTCCAGCAAGGGACGAACGTGGGGAAGCCAAAAGGAATCAAACGACAAATAACTCAATGTTGAGAAAGTTTGCAATGTGGTTCCAGAAGAAAGATTCAAAGAAGAATTAAGGCTCTAAATTGCGAAGGGCCTAATCTACTTTGCAGGGGAGCTTGGTGATCTCCTTAGATGGTGAGGAGAAATGGGAGGACGTGGCAGAGAAATGCACTGATTAGACCTGCATTTTGGAAAGCTCACCAGGCAGTGGAGTGGATGAAGAGCTTTAAGAGTGAACGTGGCTAGAAAGACCAAATCAGAGTAAAAGTTCAATTGGAGAGGAGTAGCTGGGTAAGTCGATCCTTAGAAGATGAAATTTTTAGAACCTGTAGAGGATATAAGCTTGGAAACTTCATTCTTTGATTCTAATAGGCTCCTATAGTCTATCTACACCCAGTGGTTTCAATTGGGGATCTTTTTTTAGTAAAGTAAGGTGTATTTTATCAACTGATACAGATGTTGCCTAAATATGTATGCAGAGAATACATAATGGGATAGTTCTCCTCTACCATATCCAGCCCTCTCCATTACCTGGGCCTTACTTCTAGGACATGAAGCAGTATTTAGTGCATTTTGGGGATTCAGGAGCTAAATTAGCGTGAATAAATATGCTTTTAGATAAATACAGCTCACTTGTACTGTTACTTATAAAATATTTTAAAAGCTTCATTGTTTACAGATTTTACTTTAAAATGATCCTAATATGTAGTTTTATTTATGATTGTACATACCCTTAAATTTTTTTCATTAGAAAAAATATTTACTTCTTGAGGGAATGGACTAAACTTTGTCTCTGTCTTTAATGCCTGGTATATGATAGGTATTTACTAAATGCTGAATGACTGAAACACATACCAGAAGTTGAATGAAAAGTAAAGAAAGAAGGATCTGCAAATATTTTATGATTTCTAGAATAAATTGTGACTAAACACATTGGCTGGATACTCATTAAGCAGATTGTTCACTAGAAAAAAAAAGTTTTGCAGTTTTGTTGTTTTCTATTTTCTTATATAGTTTGTAGGATTTTTTTTAAAAATGTCTTTTAAAATAAAGGAAGCATGATCCAAAACTATAGTAATCTTCATAGTTTAATAGCTACATTATTCAAATCCCTTTCTTTTTACTATTTAGAAAAACGTGTTATCTCACATTCTAAATGTTCTTTTCTTCTTCTTATTTATTCAACACATACTTATTTAAGATCTCTGTCCTAGGCAAATATGAAAAATATACTTACTGCTCTAAAGTGAGGGCAAAAAGATGCAAATAGCCATTTTCAATTCAAGGTCTTGCAGAGTCTTAATAAGATTCGTTCCTAATAATGACCAAGTGACAGGCTTATGAGTTAAAAGTAAGCTGGGGCAACCATGTAAGCAACAGAAGATCAGTTATTTAAGGAATGTACACATGTGTCTCAAACACACATACATACACATGCACATGTATGCGTATTTCTAGTTGTGACTACTCTAACCTGTAACTGAAGTTGTAATCATTTCTGTCGCCACTAACAGTGAAAATAAATTAAAGGTCATAATCAGCAGTTGTAGGTAGGAACACAATAAATAAGAAGTTAATCATAATGCAAATATCCTTGCATAAAGCTGAGAATAATAGATGGCAGCATGATCTCTAGGATTTATTTCTACTGAAAAGCAAATCCTAACAGTGCTTCTCCTGGACATCTCCTTTTGTCATACTAAATGGGATTAAGCAAGTTTCATTAGCCAATTTGATATCAAAGTATTTAAATTAAAAAAAAAAAGGAAAGGATAAGAATGTACTTTCCGTATTTTTAATGAACTGTGATTTAAACAGGCCATTCATAAAAGCAGATGCAAGGGTGCTTGTGATTTAGAACTAGTATATGTATATCTCTACTAACCTACCCTATTTTTAATCCAATTAAATTGCTTAGCCAGGATTGAAAGGATTCCAAGTTCTTTCTATTTTGGATCATTAATCACCTGTTCTATTAATAATAAGAAACTTTATAAAAATCAAAGAAAAACATTCTACCTATCCTTCTATCTTTTGCAGTTAAGAAGAAAACTACTTTTAAATTTATTATAGCTCAAAACATTTCCATATTTTAAAAATCTGTTTAAAATTATACATGGATATCATAATGAAATATGTATATTTAGTTTCTCTCTGTGTGTGTGCATGTGTATATGTATAGATGGGTAGACGATAGATGGATGGATAGAGAGATGATAGAAAAATTTCTCTCTGCCTCTATGTGTGTACACATACACATACAAAAACACACCACACAGGTGCACACACAAATACAAATGAAGAAGGAAGAAAGAAGAAAGCCTGATGGGGAAAAAGAGAAAGAAAGGGAGAGAAAGAGGAGGAGAGAGAAAAAGAGATCTCTTTCAATAGTATTGCAGAATGGGAGAATTTGATTATTGGCAGAGATCTTAGGAGTTAATCTTCTCATTGTTCAGAGAAGAAAGTTGAGACTTTGAGGCTTAAATAGTTTGTCCGAGGACATGCAGAGAATCAGTGGCAGGCCAGATGCAAGAAGCTTCTTTGTTTTTAGCTTCCACTCTGCAACCACGAAGACTGAAGTTATGTTTTTGTATGCGTGCATCAGTTTGTTTTTCTGGAACACTACTATTTAATTAATGCCTACGCAGTCTGTATTTATCAGTTTTTTAAGTCATTGACAGTAATACCAATTTGTCATATTCTATAAAGTCTGGCAATTGCCAGCTGTAAGAGTCACACTGTGACTTGAATTGGGAAACAATTAATTTCTATAATTTTTAAAAGAGGCTTTATCAGTCATTTTCAAATATGATTGATCATTTTTTAAAAAAACATAAATGATCAAGTCTGTCATTTTAAATGTTTTCTATTTTAGAATCCCATTTTAGTTTTAAAATGTTTCTTTTTTTATTTATTTTTTCCCAGTGTCTTTTTTTCAGTTTCTGGTTTTATTAGGTAAACTTGATACAATTTGACTGCACATATATAATATAATACATGTAAATACATATATATAATATACTGCACATATTTTTAAAAATTTCCATATATGTACTGTTCATTCTTTCTAAGAAGAGTTTAGAGCTTTAACTTTTTAAACTTACATAGTCATCAAAGGAATAAAGCCAACCACAAAATAAGAATCAACAGAATGCAGAAATCCAATCATAAAGGACAGTCAGATGTGCTTATGCATATTCAAGAAATCAATTTTCTAAGTTATAAATAATAAGGAGTTCATGTCCCCAATTTTTTTAGATTCCACATATAAGCAATATCATATGGCATTTTTCTTTCTTAATGTTTCTTTATTTTTAAGCTCTATTTCTCTTTTTAATAATTACTCCTTTCACTTTATTTTGAAGAGATATTAGGTCTCAAGATATTGGACCATCCTCACCAGAGAACATTTTCAAGGTCTCTTGAAACTGTGTCCCCTGGACAAGGTTATTATTACTGAATATACTAGTGTGCAATAAGAGGAAACAAATGTATATAGCATCTGACATCAGTAATTCTTTGAACTCAAAATTGTATCACTTTTCAGATTTAAATTATAGAAGGGACAGCCAGCTAATAAATGGTCTGTTCTTGCCCTACAAATCACAATGAACTCATAAATAATTTAAATTTATCATTCTTGGAGCAATAGCTACAATTAACATTGATCTGTCCATCTGTTACTATCATAGTTGTTATATGGGTACCATATAGTTCAGACAAGGACAAAAATGGTGAAGGTTCAGTACAAAAGTAGCACAGATTCAAAAGAAAATTACAGTGCTATATATCTTACGTATGAAATAAAGTGACATATAAGTTGATTAAAATTTTGGGTGCCTATGACATAAAATACCTCATCCCACTTTACAGAAACATCTCTGTATATCTAAAGCATACATATTCAAAAAACATGTTAACTAGTCTCTGTTTATCTGCCCCAGAAAATTTGTCTTTTATTATTAGCTGATGAAGAAGTAATGTGTCTAGTACACAGTACATATAGTAAAAGAAAAAGTAAATAATTTGAGGGATACATCAACAAACTCAAACTTAAATTCTAATATCCCTTTAAATCAGCCGTTTAAAATTTATTTCTTTTGTTACTCTTTCTTTGTCACTCTTTCTTTGTCTTTTAATTTTCATGAAAATAATTTGTGCCAAATAATGGCAGTATGATAGTGGGCAGTTTCTTTATTAGAGCTCTGTGGCCTCTTTAGATGAATTAAAATAATATATTCACATAGAAAGCAATTCCCCCACTATTTGCATGCATTTGGTGCATTAACTGCACCAAATTCATACAGAATTATCCTTTATAAAGTCATTGTGATGTCTGATGTGGACCTGTTGGGGTTCATCTTATTTTGGACCTTCTGTGCTTCCTATACCTGGATATCTGTTCCCTTATCTCAAAGATCTCTTAAACTCTTTTCATTTTTTAACAATTGTTTTTCTTTTTGCAGTTTTGATTGAATGATTTCCATATACTATCTTCGAGATCACATACGTGTTCTTCTGTATCACCTTAGTCATTCATTCCTTCTAGTGTTTTTTTTCTAATTTCATTCGTGAATTCATTTATTATTGAGTCTTTTTTTATATTTTCTACTTCTTAAAATTCTCACTGTGTTCATCTATTCTTTTCTCTAATCTTGTTAACATTTTTAGTATCAGTGCTTTGAATCCTTTATCTGGTAAATTGTTTATTTCTGTCTGATTATTTTTTTAGAGGTTTTCTCTTGCTCTTTCAGTTAGGAGCAGCTCTTCTGCATTTTTATTTTGCTTAACTTTCGCTGCCTCCATGAATTTAATTGAACATTTTACCTATTGCAGTCTTGAAAGTGTGTTTCTATGGGAAAGCATCCCTGCACGTGCCCAGTGGTTTTGGTGGGGGAGCTGGATTTGATATGTGTTCAGTCATGTCTTTCCTCAGGGCGTGCTGGCAGCTATCACCTGGTAGGAGACGACGCTGGAGACAGAAGGGCTAGAGCTGGAACTGGGTGTGATGTAGGACTTCCCCTCTCCTCAGTGGCCATCACTGCCATATTGGATGTGGGGTCTGATTCCAAGTTGCTGTGTCAGAAGCCCTGAGGGTTGGACCTGGGCTGGCTCTGTTCCCTTCAAGTGTACATTTTCTCCTCTCCTAGCACCTGAACTCTTGCCCCAGAGGGGAGGGTGTGTGTAAGCAAGGGGCCCCCTGTGGGCTCATCTTGTGTTGGCCCCAGACAGAATTCTGAGCTGTCTCTGATGTGCTGCCTGTTCGGGCGCCCACAGTTGTTCCCCTTACTCTGCTCAGATGGAGTCTCAGGTGCAAGTCCCCTTTGTCCTTCATATCTCATCACTGCCCCCAGCCTCCACCACCTCCTCCCTGCTGTGGAGTCTTACCATAGGGCAGGAGGGGCCATCTGGAATCTCAGCGTAATTCAGGGCATGAGCGGTGGTGAAGCAGCCACTGCCAGAGTTTTGGGCCACTTCTGAGGCGATGCTTGAGGAAGCGCCGACCATGGCAGGCACCGCTCCACCCAGGCTCCACCTGGGGCCATGTGGCCTCTGCATCCTATGGCCGGGTTTCCTCCCCATTCATGGCAGCTAGATCCTATGTTACACTGTGACATGGAGTAACCAGGGCTGCAGTGTTTGCTCGGTCAAGGGTGGGGCTTGTGCCAAGGAGGTCATGGGAAACCTGGCAGCCACTAGAGCAGTCCTCTGACCACCCTCTCCACCCTGCCTTGAGGGCAAGCCAGTGTGTGTGTGTGTGTGTGTGTGTGTGTGTGTGTGTTTGTTTGTTTGTGTGTGCGCAGAGTCCATGCTTCCCACAGCCCTCCTGTTAATCCCAGCAGTCCTCCAAGCAGACAACCTGGCTCATCTCCCGTGTAAGACTCCAGGACGGGGGAAGCCCACTGTGACTCTTGCTTTCCTGCCCCCACCCCCGGGCAGATCTCCACCCATGTATTCTCTCTTTTCCTCCGAGTCCCCTCCCAGGGCACAGGCCCTTACCCAATTCCTTTTCTCCACTTCCTACCTGATTACGTGTAGATCTTTCTCACAGCCCTGGTTGTTCAGGAGTCTTTCTGTCAGTTTCTAGTCAGTTCTCAGTGAGAACTGTTCTACATGTAGATGTATTTCTGATGTGTACATGGGAGAGGTGAGTTCCATGCCCTTCTACTCTGCCATCTTGATCCACATTCCTTAGACCTCGTCATTGCTTCCTCACTGCTATGACTAATCTTCATACACTGCTTTTGTAAATAATTTCTCTTTAAAAAACTAGTCTTGCAGATGTTAAGAGAATTCTATGATTCAATAATTTTGTGAAACGACCTGCTAAATCTTCATTCTAGGACTTAACATTGTACAACCTCACATTATGAGTGTGAGAAATCCTTTAAGAAAGATATCCATTTATCTTTAACTTAATATTTTTCAAATTCTTTGACTCAATCCCTGTCTTGAAAATCTATTAGCATCGCCTTGGATTTGAAGACATGAATACAAAAACATGATAGCTTATTTTGCATTTGATGAACTTCATTCTCTGTAGGAAAAGAGAATGAATGGCATTAAAATGTTCTAAAATATTTGTGCTGTCAGAGAGGAAAGCCTTGAAAATATAAACTTATGAAGTAGAAGTAAATGCTGCAGATGCTATTACTATTTATATAGAAACCTCATAGTGTTTTGAAGCATAAATTTTTAAGTTGCAAATAAGAGAAGTATAGAAATACGCTTTTTGGCTTCCAAAGTTATTAATAAAAAAATGACTATATTTGGAAGGTTAAAGAAAATAGCAGCTGGTGACTGCATAAGGCAAATGAATCTGCAACATCATTAATCTGTATTCTACTCATGCTTTTGTTTTTCTTGGTGGTAATTTACTACCTTCTACATGATCGTAGTCTATGATTTTCAGTCAGTACAGAGAATTGAAAGAAAGACACAGCAAATGCAGGCACAATCAGTTTAAGCTGTCTTGGGCATAGTTTTAGAAACAATAAATAATTATGAATTCAAATTATAAAATGTAAGTACATTTTCATTTAGCCGTTCATTTTCAGTGTGAGTCAGTCTGCCTAATAAAACCACATTATTGTTTTGAGGCTCCTAGTTCAGAACACAAATGTAGCATTTGTGTTCAACAAACATGTTTAAGATTTTGAGAGTTTTCTAACTGATGGCTCTCTATTTGCAACAATGGCAAAAGCTTTGTCTTTCAAAGTGGTGATAGCTCAATTTCAGAAATGAAAATGTTGCAGGAAAGTGTGGGACAGCTCAGTGTTACAGCTCAGTTGTGACAGCAACCTGGATTCAGGAGAGAGACCAAGCAGCACTCGGAGAGTTGGAGAACTCAGGTTTATTACGCCAGTGGGCCCAGAGGAGTTAACACTCCAAGCTCTGGACCTCATCTGTAAGTTTACACAGGCTTTTATAGGCTGCCAGTGTACACTTTGCAACATCATATGCAAATAAGGTATAATGTTGACTAATTAGGAACAAATTTGTAGAAATGGACCAATCAGGAGGGAGGGAAATAACCAAAATTTTCTTTACTTCCAGATAATATGAAAATAAGTTCTTCATTTTGAGAAACTTGCAGTGGAAAGAGAAGCATCTATAGTGACTCAAATGCCTGAATTATAACTTCAATCTTGGAATAGCTGTGTGATTTCATCATTTCTTATTTTTCTATAATATCTAACTACTCATCTGTAAAATGAAGATAATAATTCTTATGTTAAAGGACATTTATATGGAGAAGATAGGGTCCATACATAACATATCAAAGTGCCTAATACATAATGGGGTTCACTTACTGCTACTTTCCTTTCTCCTTGTAATGCATAGAATAATTTTAAAAATAAGCTGCTTATGATTTATCCTACATCCCTTCTTTGCATGTTAATCGCAGCTTTGATCTTATTACCCATCTTAGACAGTTACTACAACTACAGAAGCGCAAACCATTCAGTCAATTCAGGTAATCATCTGGATAAGTTGTCCACAGTATGCTAAAAAAAATCAATTGAAGTTGACTCAATTTTTTGTTAGCAAAAGGACCAAAATGGCCCAGAACTTATTTGCGATTCCAATACCACTGACGTGGCATGCAGATTAGGTGAGAATCTGGGGAAATGGTTTGACACAGAGATTTTGCATCATGAAATGAAACCACTGTTAGAAGACTTGTGATAGAGTCGCCACAAACACAGTCTGGCCGGGAATTTTAAAGTGCTTCCCACTCTTTCATCGTCAACTCAAGTCTCACAATTTTCAATTTTAGATAGTGACAAAGAGCATGTCCTGAAGGGATTTAGAGGAAGACAACTGGAAAGGGAAATGGGCAAATATCTTTCTGAATGAGATCATCTCAGGTCTCAATTTACCCTTCCCTTCACTATAACTTCTTCCCCAAATCCTCTGATAGAGAATTGGTGAGTAGAAAAGCTGGAAGGGGAAGCAGTAGCCAGAACGTAAAGGAGAAAAAAAAAAAAAAGATTTTCTTTGTTATGCATGGAAAATAGCGTCACCACATTGATGTTCAGGTCAAAGAGGTAAGTGGTTGTCTCTGTGGGGTTTGGAAAATCTTCAGCTTTTCAGAAAAAGAAAGACTTAAAAAACTATTGGCAAGTCTTCGTCTTTTACCTGCATTCTTCTGTGGGAGTGAAGACTTCCCTGGAGGTATAGCAATTAAGCTGAGATCATGATGATATAGCACATACACTTAAGATGTCAGATCCCAAAGACGGGAGGAGCCTGGGTCCACAACATCAGTGCTGAGCCACTGCATCAGTGCTGGCTGCCTAGTTCCTGACCTTTGGTTACGTGAGACCAACTAAACTCCCACTTGTCTAGGTCACTGTAGCCAGGCTTTTGTTCCTTATCACTGAATCATCTGATATAATTGTCTAGATGTCTGATAGTACTACTCTTTAATATGAGGAAAACAGGAGGAGCAATGCCTAGCCTCTCCCCTGTATGCAATACCAGAATAAGTCTAAACACACTTTCTGTAGAATGGTAATTTAAAAAGAAGAGTAATGAATGTTTTTTTTTTTTTTCAGTGCCAAGCTGGTTCATACCAGCTCATGAATGTTTACTGTTAAATTCTGAGGAGTATTGTGAGTTGGTAGTTAAATGTGGTCATTATTAAAACTTAAATTTTTATTCAATTATATTAAAAAGAAAAATAAATATTCAAAATGCATTGCCTTTAAGTTATTTTGCTCTCTTTTACTACATGGTAGACATACACTGTGGTGCGTTGCTTGTCGCCTCTTCCCAGCTCTGCTTTCAGTGACGTCACATTGCTGGCTTGAACTTGGTCAGAGAGGGAGTATTTACACTATGGAAATCAGAAGAAACTAAAAATCAGTGCTTGATTTATTGCCTTTCTGATCGCCTTAATTTAAGAAGTAAAATGTTAATAATGCAGATTAAATTTTAAAATGTGTTGCAGGGGTGAGGGTATAGCTCAGTGGTGGAGCACATGCTTAGCACACATGAAGTCCTGGGTTCAATCCCCAGCACCTCTTCTAAAGATAAATAAATAAATAAACCGAATTACCTCCTCTCCCAAATAAATAAATAAAAATTTAAAAGAAACTTAAAAAAATATGTTGCATCTGTAACATTACATTGTGACTTACACACAAAATTGAGGAGATGTTCTTTAAGAACACCATTATCCAACTCAGCAAAGAAGTCACTCCTATCACTGACAAATGGGTGAATTTCTTACATAGGCCTTAATTGTTTCCCTTTCATCTGACTTGCTAACAAACAAAAGTAACAACCATCTTTTTATGTCAGAACTACGCACAAAGGTCTGGTTTTGTTAAACATTCACCATCGTGCTGCTGTTGCTTTTCCACCAGTAAACTTTACAGACTAAAACTTGGTAAGTGTTGCATTCCACAGATTTTACAACTTCTCTTTTTTGCTAGACTGTGTTTCCAAGAATGAAGTGCCTTCAGGAAATTTACATTATATTCTATAAACAATAAAATGGCCTCCATTTACATTTTTCAGTGTTGGAGGGACAGGCTGACATGCAGGTTTTCTCTCCTTGGAAGTGGAGACTTATTTCTAGGATCCATTCTTTCTCTGCATTATCATGAGGCCCTGTGATTTGCAGAGACCACAGTGATAATGTATGTGCCCTGAAAAGCTGTGAAGCATCCAACTATATAAAAAGCAAGGAGAGGCAGTTTCAAGGCAGAAGGAACAGCACTGACAAAGAAGAAGGCATAGGAAAGAGACTGTCTATGCTCGAAAGTAAAGGAAGAAAGATTTAGGTAGTAGGAAGTGCAGATTTTTATTATCATCTTATTATGCAGTAAAATGGACATGCACTAAACTTCACACATTCAAAAGTATACAGTTTGGTAAGTTTCAACATATGTGTAAAGCTTAGAACCATATCTATCACATCCCGAGTTTTCCTCACGCCCCTTTGTAATCCTTCCCTCCCACAAATCTCTATGCCCAGGCAATCATTGATATGTTTCTGTCATAAGAAATTGGTTTGCATTTTCTACAGTTCTGTATAAATGCTGTCGTATAATATGTACACTTTTTTTGATCTGGCTTCTTTCATTCAATACAATTACTTTGAGGTTTATCCATGTCAGTGCATGTGTCAATAGTTCAGTCCTTTTTATTGTTGAAGAGCCTTCAGTGTATAGATATATAATACTTTATTCATTCACCTGCTGCTGGACCAAGCTGTTTCCAGTTTGGGGCTACTACTGATGCAGGAAAAACGGGTGTGGGCATGAAGAGGGCCATGTCCAAGGCTTTGGTTGAACCCCTGGGACATGCCCCACCAAGTGTGGGTCCTTGGCTTTGCATAGCAAAGAGTTCAAGAGCAAGCCACAGTTGAGTAAAGGTAGATTTATTGATAGAGATACCTTGAAAGGCAAGAGAAAGGCCACGAAGTGTGGGGGTTGGGTGCTCAGATTAAAAGTAGGTACACACTCCATAGACAGAGTGTGGGCTGTCTCAGAACAGAGAGAGAGAGAGGACGTGAGGGGGCAGTGTTACCCATTCTTATGGGCTTTGGTAGCTTCATATGCAAATAAGTGGAAGGACCAGTCTATCTAGTCTGGGGAAGGGGCTGGGATTCCCAGGAAGTTGGCCACTTCCCACTCTCTGACCTTTTGTGGCTAGCCTCAGGACTGCCATGGTGCCTGTGGGCGTGTTATTCATCATGCTAATATATTACCATAAGCATATAATGAAGCTCAAGGTCTACTAGCAGTTAAATCTCCCACCATCTTGAGCCTCAAGGCCTACTGGGGGTTGAATCTTTCACCATTTTGATGTTAATTGCTGTAGTGTTCCTTGAATGGCTGTGCCCTGCCTCCTTCTTGTCTCACTACCAGCAAAGCTGATCTGAAAAAGCCAATAGAATGGACAAAGTGCATAAAGAAATCAGGAGTTAAGTTTTTGACAGATGAGGTTTAAAATTATTATGAAATATATAAGTGGATATGTCAATCAATTCACTAGAGTTACTTGTCTAAACATAAAAGAACATGATAATATTGCAACTGCAAATTTGAGAATTATTGGCATTGAATGGTGGTTAAAGTGCTAAGAATGACGATGTCATTCAGAAAAAGAATGAAGCAAGAGTAACAGAGGTCCTACAGCATATTTACAAAAAAATCTAAGATTTAAATAATTAATAAAAAACTATAAAGATATAAAAAAGGATTAACCAATGAGGTAAAAGGAAAATTAGTGTGCGCTGTGTCATTAGAACCATATGAAATTTAAAATATATTTCTCTAGTAAAAAACTAGGATTCTAATTTGAATACTATTGAATTTATTTCATTTTTAGAAGTATTAATATTTTTGTGCCATTAAATCTTTTTACCTAAAAGCTTTGTATTTTACCTTGTCTTCAGGTCTTGCATTAAGTTGAATTTCTTTGTACTTTTTTAATGATCTTGCTTTTTTTAATTTATTTTTTTATTCCTAGCTATTGTATGGATTTTCCCACCACAGTGTAAGACAGATTTTGTTGTTTTTCCATTATCAACTGTTTTAGAAAAAATATTTTAATAAATTCACCATGCTTCCATGTTTTTCTCTGTCTCTCCCTCTTCTCTATCCCTCTGCTTAATCTAAATCTCATCTTTCTAATAAGAGAGACTGGTGGGTTTTCTAAATATTGAATAATACCATTTTCAAACAACAGCTAAGGTCTGTCTTCTTTTTGACTATTTAAATTGACTATTTAATTTTCTTCCCTTAAAATGTTAGCGACTAATAATGCTGATTGCATCTATTCTGGTTTTAGTCAGGCTTTTTTATAAAAATAGCATTAGCATTTAAATATCAGGTATGCTGAAAAGCTTTGCATATGAAACTTATTCAAGTTTAAACTGGTCACCCACCCACTGTGACAGCATGAAGTATTGTTCCCAGTTAGTCATTCCCTTTGCCATAAAAGGATTCTACTTCCCTGTCCACTGTAATTTGACTTGCAATGCCTCCTTGTGGAAAGATTTATATCCCTGCTCCATGGACTTTGGTCTTGGCTCTGTGACTTGCTCTGGTTAAGAGAGGATGAGCAGAAACTATGGTACACAGTGTCCAAATATAACCTCATATCAATGCAAGATTCTGCCAAGATTCATTTTCCCCTCTGACATAAGGACAGTGTATACAGGATCAGGGCTGCTTCTTCACTCAGATCGTTAAATGGAGAAGATATGTGAAGCAGAGTTGAAGAGGGAAGTTGAACAACAACCAATCAACAGTACAATGGAGTATGAAAAAGAAATTAACTTTTATTACCACGGAGAAGTCACAGTTGTTTGTTACTACAATATGTATCTTAGTAAAAGTTGACTACTATGAATTTTTTTTCCATTTTATTTAAATTTTCATTAAGAATTACTGAAGAACTCTACTAATGTCTTTGTGTGTATGTACATATAGTTATGTATCTCTTCTTCAATTTATTGATTAAATAAATTGTACTGATAATACATTAAAGTAGCCACAAGGTATGAAATGTCTTGGAATGCCTCTGTACTTTCCCTTGGCCAGAATGAGTGTTTCACTTTAAAAATTATTGGAAGTTCCACTCTAAATCTCTCAAAACCAACCTCCTGAAAAGAGGCTGCTAGTTTTCTATCTCCCTCCAAATTCCTAAAAAAAGAAAAGAAAAGAAATATCTTGATAACAAGAAATAAAATATTTCAAGGACAAGTGTTAGTCAGCTCAGGCTGCCAAAACAGAAGGCCATGGGCTGGGTGGCTCACACCACAGAGTTCTTATTTTCCCACGTTCTGGAGGCTGGACGTGAGAGATCTGGGTGCCAGCATGTTTGGGTTTTGCCGAGGACCCCCTGCAGCTGGAAGATGGCTGCCTTCTCACTATGTTTCATGTAACAGAGAGAAAGATCTTTCTTTCTTCCTCTTCTTGTAAGGGCACAAACACCATCACAAGAGCCCCACCCTCATGACCTCATCTAACCCTAAATACCTCCCAAAGACCCCCATCTCCCAATACCTCTACATTGGGGGATTAGGGCTCCAACATATAGATTTGGGTGAAACACAAAGTTAGTCCACACCAAGAAACAATGATCATGATTAGAATGGAAAGCAGATAGAATGGCTGTACAAGAAAATTACATGAGTCCCGAGGCAAAAGGCAAAAGTAGTTCCCAGAACATACTATGCCTGGAAGAACTAGACAGAGCAAGATGAGCTAGGATGGGATTGGGCAAGGGGAAGGTGAATTCCTGGAGTCTCTTTCTAAGCAGGACCAGAGAGTGAGGGATCTCAGTCTAGGGAGGCAGTGCTGAGTCACGTCAGGCAACATTCGTGAGAAACAGGAAGGAAGATCCCGCACTTTGAAGGTAGCTTGGAAGGTCAGCACTGGGGGCTGCACATTTCCCCTTTCTTAGCTTTTCTGAAAACAAGCCAGAATTCACGACACATGATACGGTCCCTAAGAGCACACAACCAAAAAGTTAAAATAACTGAGGAGACTCGATACGTGAATAAGTGAAAAAAAAATTTTTTTTCTACAACAGGTAAAACCGGTACCCAAAAACAATTTAATGGCATAAGGAGAACTGGACTTTAAAATACGTATCACAACCGTGGTAACAGTGGTGGCAGGAGTCATAATAGTAGAGATGGCCAACATTTACTGAGTCCTTTATACGTGCTCAGACCCTTTACAGATAGTAATTTCATATGTGTGTAGTTAATCGTCTTAGAGAGTGAGGCATGTCATCACACCCATGAAATCATCAGCAATGAGGTGAAAAATAAAGGTTCTCAAAATAAAAATTTTAGTTTTGATATTAAAAAAAAATTAAAAACCACTAGGCATATATAGGCTGATTAGAACGGACTAGATGAAGAATACATGAGAGATCTAGAACTTGTCAAGGATTTGGACCGGAATGTACGACAAGGGAAAGAGAAATGCAGAGTGTCAGAGAAAGTTTAGGGAACCTGGAAGATCACTGCTTTTCTAGTAGGGTGAACCTTGTGTTTAGTATAACATTGTGGCTGGAAACAGAAATCCTGTTTACTAACTTTTACATTTAAAAATTGTTATTTATTTTCTGGTCCCAGACATTTTTGGTTATGTGCCTGTGTGTGCTCGCTTTCGTGGCATCTCAGTGAGTTTCAACTTCTGGTTCTCTTTGACCTCTCCCGTCAGTTCTTTTAAGGAAACCACTTGGTCTGTACCAGTTTCCATCACTGGGTCTGAGTCCTCTACGTGAACTGCCTGGTGTTCATTGTTTGCTTCGGCTTTTGCTTATTCCTGATTTTAAGTGACTTAGTGCTCCTTCCACCCCAGAACAAATCAGGCCATTAAGGTGTCTCGTACTGTGGCAAACGAGCAGGCAGCTGGTGACCTAGCAGTTTCTAACTCTGTGACTTGTGAATGAATGATCAGGAAGGGATGTGAGGCGTAAATCACTATCCTTCCTCTTAGGAATGGAGGAACGGAAAAGAGTGTCTTTGTCCTCAGGTTTCTGGGACTGCAAGCAACTGTTTGTTCTCAAGCGTGGGTGGGGAGCAACCTCCGATGCCAGCCCCTTGTCCTCTCACCCAGAGAAAACGGCAAAGAAGCAGAATGAAGCACAACCACCCTGGATGAACTCTGGGGTGAGCAGGCGTAACCCTGCTCTACAGGACCTCACAGTTCCTGCTTTCTGAGGCCTCCTCAGGGATTTATGAAGCTTTTTCTCTTTATTTAAGACACAAGCAGAAGGAAGACCAACTCCCTCTGCCACTGCCTCCTGGTTTGATGTAGACTCTCAACTCCCATCACCCAGTGAGGACCCTGAACTTCAGGAACATGATTACTTCACCAGCTTGCCTTCCTCCGGCTGGTAGCCTTCCAGAGTGGGACAGATAAGGGGGAAGAGTCAGAGATGAATCTTCAAACCAGTATCTTCCCAATCTTCCCTGAATTTTCTAGAAACTTTTTTCAACTGAGGTATGCTTTATCTCCATCATATAAAGAATATTTTATGCACCCAATATGTCCTTTAAAAGGTTATCTTTCCCAATATTATTATTTTCACCACAATAACTATGATGAACGTATCCTTATACCCTCTCTGGAATATCTACCCCAGTACAACCTGAGAGAACATAGGAAATTGCTGACTATATTTTTAAATAAAACTTTACCTGGCTTTAGTGTCTAAAAGCAGTTGCCTAAATCTCTTGAAAAGTTAAATTGGGATAAATGAGTATTAGCTTAAAAAGTCACTTAAAACTGAGGCAGCTAACTGAAGTTATTTATCTCTTAGGTTTCTTGATATCAAATGGCTTTTATTTGTGTTTAAATACACAACATATTCACAGGGATGGAAAACTGACAGGTTCTTGTTTTGTGTTCATCAAAACAGTACAAGGAAATTGGCTTTTGAGGAAAAGTTCCTAATAAATCAGTAAGGTTAAAGTCATCCTACTCTTGAAGTTTCACTGATTTATAGTATTTTATATTTTTCACCTACTCTCTTTTAAGTATGTACATGAACTAGTTAGGTTATGTGATTTCATGGTACAATTTCTGTATTTCAGAGTAGATAATGTCTTTCTACTCATAAACATCATTACTCTCCTAATCAATAATTCCTTTATTCATTATTTGCGTTGGTAACATATAATAAAGTTTTATTTTATTGTTTGAAATTATTCATTTTGTTATATATCAAGTAGTTTAAAATAATAGGAAGTTTAACTTTCTTTTCAAAAATTCATCCTTTTAAAGAACAATTCAAACTTTTATAAGTAAAGTTTTTACCCCTTCATTTTTCTGCTTGGAATTCTTTTCAAGTACATATATGTAAGTATATTAGAGATAATCTGATGCAATATTTGTCAAAATTCACCATGTGTAAGGATCACCTAAGGATCTTGGTAAATGTAGATCCTAATTCAGTTGGTCTGAGATGGAGCTTGGGATTCAGATTTCTAACCAGATCCCAGGAGATTCTTATTCTGCTAATCATCAGATGATGCCATAAATAGCAAGGATTGATTTAGTACAGTCATTCTCTACCTTGGCTACACACTCAAATTACCAGGGGGATTTTTTTAATTGGACCTCAGGTACATAGTATTAAATTAAAAATAATCCTTCATTCAAGACATGATAACATCATCAATCCAATTTTGGCCCATTATTATTAATTTATTCCTGAACTTACCACTCAACCCATGAACTAGAACGATGCTTATTGTTTATACTTGTATATGTAATGCCTCCCTTGTCTCGATTCCTCCAATCCTCAGAGACAATCACTACTTTGAATTTTGTGTTTAATCACTCTTTTGCTGTCTTGTTTTCTCTTACACACATACCCTATAACAATTATTTAATCTTGCCTATTTAAAACCTAAAATTATCATCATATTAAAAATAATCTCTAGGTTCTTGCATTTTTTCACTCAACATTGTGCTCTAAAGTTTTATCCCTGTTGCTTGACGTGGCAGTAGCTCATTCTTTTGTATTGCTGTTTATTGTGTGAATAGAACAGAATCTGGTCATTTCTTCTGTTGCTAACTTGTGGATTGTGCCTAGATAGTTTTTGCTATTAGTGCTACTACGAATACTCTTGAAAACATCTATGTGCATATTTCTTAAGAGTTGAGCTGTTAAATTCTAGAATATATGCATGTTCAATTTAAAAAAAATAATGCCAAATTGTTTTCCAAAGCAGATGATGAACTTATACCGCCAGCAAAACTATAATATGCTGAGCTGAACTACAAACTACCCAACATTCATTTTTTTCCCAGAGAGTTTAATTAATCCCATTGAGCAATTTAAAAATTGCATCTCATTATGGTCTCAATTTGCCTTTCCTTAATTATTAGTGAGATTGAATATCTCATTTTGTGTTTCCCATTTTTATGAAATGTTAATGTTTATACCTGCTTTCTTTTTTTGCACTTTTCTTATAAAATTTCACATTATATACTTGTGACATTAATCTTTTCGTGAGTGATAGTAGTAGCAAATACTTACCTCCTGTTTATAGTTTGGATTTGTAGTTACTTTATTTTAGGGAAATATTCTTAACTTTAACATAGTCAAATACATCAATAATTTTTTGTTAGCAGTTTTCATCTTATTTAAGAAATTCTTTGCTCATCCATTTAAATTTTAAAATAAATTGATCAAGTTTCCCCAAAGTGCTGTTGACATCTTAATTCAAATAGTATTCAGTCTATAAATCACTGTGGGGAGAACCAATCATAATGACTGTATCAGTCAAGTTAAACTAGGTTTTACCCAAGAAATAAGGATACCAACGCAGCACAGTTTTATTTCTCTGCTGTAGGCTCAGATGTCTCTTCATGGCTACTGACCTCTGCCAGGGATTCAGGATTTCTGGCTGCATTAATCATGTGCTACATAGATCTCAACATGATGTTTTAAGGCTTTTCAGAGCAGGTAAACAAATAACTAAACAAAATGAGAATAGAAAATTGAACACTAGTGCTTAAGCATTTGGTCCCCAATGATCCATGTCACCTCTTGTTTTTCAAAGTATCTGGCCACATAGATCTATCCAACTTTAAAGGAGAAGGGGTAATAGTACTCTCTATTTGCAGTAGCTGAGGAACAAAGGAAATGTTAATGAACACCAATACTATCTAATGGTATGATATCAAGATATGCTATAAATAAATGTGGTTTATGATAGTTAATTTTGTTTCCCTATAAAGTCATTCATTAAGTTAATGACAATTTCTGCAGTTTGGGTTAGGTACTGATAATTGTACATTTTTATTTCAAGTCATTGAAATGTGTAGTGAGAAATAAGAAATACTAGTAGAGGTATTTAAGCATGGCATGGCAATTTGAGGAGCTCCATGAAACTTCATCCCCCCAAAGAACAGATGTAAATGGTGAAAAGTAATAATGACAACAAGAAAAATGCAACATTTAAAGTTTCTGGAAATTGCCCAAAGGGCATACAGCAAATAAAAACATATTTACTCAAGAAAAATACCAAATCTAGTTAAGAACAGAATGTTAACAGTATTTGAGCCAGAGCACATTCCCATTTCCCTGACTCACTGCAAGGTAAGTTCCACTCCAGGAAGGAGGTGCCAAGACGATGGAACTCCCTCTCCTCCCAGCTCGGTCAAGAACTATGCTATCTCCTCAGGAAGGACACGTTGGCATCATTCATCCTCCTCTTCTCCTTTCCGATATTAAACTTCAGGGCAGTGGGAGTGAGAGGCGGGGGTTTCCTCCCTCCACTCTGCCCCCACTGTTGGGGTGGAGTCTCAACTCCAGTCAACTGAGAATACTGAGGCCCCAACTGCCCTTCCTCCAGCTTGCTCCTAGGGTGGAGATTTCCCAGCATGAGCAGTAAGCTAAGAAACCCAGACTACTGCTCCTGCTCAGCAACTTGTTTCATAAAGCAAGAGTGTCAACTCAAAAAAGGGAGACCACTATCTCTGCCCCAACTCCACAGCAGGGGCCGAAATTTTGCCAAAGGAAAGAAGTTGACCTTAAGAACAGAGAGATTCAAGCTTTCCCAAGGAAACTGACTTTATTTGCAACAGGACGTGGGAAATTGCAGCCTAAGGGCATTCTCAGAAACAATGGAGAATTTGGCAGTGAGCAATTAAAGGAGGCTTGTAGCTTCATGAGAGCAACAAGGTGAAGACAAGTAATAGACTGGAGAACTGGGGAAAGAAACAACTAAGAACTTACCTAGAGTTAGGAAAAACAAAACAAAACAGAACAAAAAACACTGGCCTCAAAACCATCCCTGCACAGCAGCCAGATTTAATGTGATCAGAATCCCTCCAGAGCATTGGAGGAAACCGTCAAGCAATCAGCTGGTGATGAGTGGAGGCTAACCACTGGGTATAATGCTAACAGAGGCAGGCGTCTCAGCAGCGGGATCACACAGCCAACAAGGGGCAGAAGATTCAAATGCATGTCTGAACTTGAATTTCACACCAATTCTTTACATTTACAGTGACATACAACCCTAACTGCAGAGGACATCAATCCTGAATTAACACCTGCTGTCCTACTGTGATTATTAATAGTGTTAACTTGGAGGATCAAAACTGGCTTGGTTTGAAAGATAAAAATATGTGGTCGCCTGACATGTTACACTGGATATAATGGTCATTATTTATAGGGTAGAAAAAGAGTAGAGACGAATTCAGAGATATTTTAAAGAGTGATTAGTGTAAAATAAAGAGAGTCTTCTATTTCATCTTTCCACTTTGTTGCACACCAGATTAACAACAACAACGACAACAAAATCAATTTGGAAAATTAAAAGAAGTTTCCTGTGCAAAAATTCATTGACAAGCAAATAATATGCACAAAGCCAAAACCTGAGCAATTTTGCTATTGAAAACACACACAAATGAGGTTAATAGTGTTAAATCATTTATGATTTCCCCATCTTGCTTATATACTGAATTATGCAAGAGTTCCCAGATGCTGAGGTCATCTGGATATGTAGAAATATGCAGGATTTCGCCTACAAAGAGGAATATCCCTGCTAAATAAGCATAATCAGTCCCTCAACATTGCACTCAGGGAATTTATGAGCCAACAAATGTATCAAGAATGCAGCAAGTAGAATTTATTCTTTGAATATGGACATCACTTGGAGGGTCAGTTTGTTAGATTATAGATCAAATCCACAGCACTCTGAGACTAATTAGTGTTCTATAGAAAAAGAACAAAATTTACTTAGTTGTGTTACTGAGATATTGGAATTTATTTCATTTTTAAATAAATTCAATAGTAAGTCCTTCCTCTTAGAAGATACAATTCCAGCAGAGGAAGTATCCTATTCTAGGAACCTCTGTTGTAAACATTTTGAATCTCCTTCCTTTAAAGAATACAAAAATACAAAGCTTTATTTCAATTAATAGGATCATATCATGTTATCCCCAGACACTAATTTAATTTATGAGCTCGCATGCTAAAATCTGATGAGTTAACCTCATTACCACTTTCTACTGTTTGTAATTAGTAAAATACCTATGAAATAAAGTTAATATGAACAAAGAGAAAATCTCTAAAGGTTATTTTTTTAATCTATATCTGATATTTATGCCAATTTTCTTTATACCTAGCCTAAAGATACATGTGAAGAAAATATATAACTTTCTTTTTAGAAATTATAATTTTCCTAATATAGATCAAAATCTAAAAGATGCTCACAATTCTTCTAGATAAATAAATAAATGAATAAATAAATGAATGAATGTCAGAATTCTCTAGTGATATATCATGGACAATTATAGGTTCAAATCTTTGAACTTCTAAATAGTAGCTAAGTCACCTGGGAAAATTGTTTAATATCTTAAGTGTCCATTTTTCTCATCTATAAAATGGGATAATATTTCCCTTTCAGAGCTGTTAGGAAAATGAAAGGTAATTCAAGTAAAATACTTAGTATAATCTTTGGCACATGATAAATGCTCAATAAATTTTTGTTTCATTTTTAATAATTGCATTTTTTAATAATGTTTGTGTCCTAGAAATGATATCACACATTATTGGCAACCAATTAATAAGGCATGTATATATCATTTGGTTGTCAATTTGCTGAATAGCTGATATTAATTTAATTTTAACAATTCTAAGTACTATTATTAAAGGGATTTTATAAATGCACAAATTATAGAATCCAACAACACATAAAAAAGATTATACATCATGACCAAGTGGGGTTTATCCCAGGGACACAAGGCTGGTTCAACATACACAAATCAATCAATGTAATACATCACATCAACAAGAGAAAGGACAAAAACCACATGATCATCTCAATCGATGCAGAAAAAGCATTTGATAAAATTCAACACCAATTTATGATAAAAACTCTCGCCAAAGTGGGTATAGAGGGAACATATCTCAACATAATAAAAGCTATATATGACAAACCTACAGCCAGCATAGTACTCAACGGTGAAAAACTCAAAAGCTTCCCACTAAAATCTGGGACAAGACAAGGATGCCCACTATCACCACTCCTATTCAACATAGTCCTGGAAGTCCTAGCCACAGCAGTCAGACAAGAGAAAGAAATAAAAGGGATCCAAATTGGAAAAGAAGAGGTAAAAGTGTCATTATATGCTGATGACGTGTTACTATATAGAAAACCCTAAAAGGTCCACACAAAAGCTACTAGAGCTGATTGAAGAATTCAGCAAGGTAGCAGGTTACAAAATTAACATTCAAAAATCAGTTGCATTTCTTTACACTAACGATAAATCAACAGAAAAAGAAAGTAAAGAAACAATCCCCTTTAAAATAGCACCCAAAGTAATAAAATATCTGGGAATAAATCTAACCAAGGAGGTGAAAGAATTATACACAGAAAACTATAAACCATTGATGAAGGAAATTAAAGAAGACTTTAAAAAATGGAAAGATATTCCATGCTCTTGGATTGGAAGAATCAATATTGTTAAAATGGTCACACTGCCCAAGGCAATCTACAGATTTAATGCAATCCCTATCCAATTACCCAGGACATATTTCACAGAACCAGAACAAATCATAATAAAATTCATATGGAGCCATCAAAGACCTAGAATTGCCAAAGCATTACTGAAGAGAAAGAAAGAGGCTGGAGGAATAACTCTCCCAGACTTCAGACAATACTATAGAGCTACAGTCATCAAGACAGCATGGTATTGGTACCAAAACAGACATATAGACCAAAGGAACAGAATAGAGAGCCCAGAAATGAACCCACAAACTTTTGGTCAACTCATCTTTGACAAAGGAGGCAAGAATATACATTGGAATAAAGACAGTCTCTTCAGCAAATGGTGTTGGGAAAACTGGACAGCAGCATGTAAAACAATGAAGCTAGAACACTCCCTTACACCATATACAAAAATCAACTCAAAATGGATTAAAGACTTAAATATAAGACAAGATACAATAAACCTCCTAGAGGAAAACATAGGCAAAACATTATCTGACATACATTTCAAAAATTTTCTCCTAGAAGAAATAAAAGCAAGAATAAACAAATGGGACCTAATGAAACTTACAAGCTTCTGCACAGCAAAGGAAACCAGAAGTAAAACAAGAAGACAACCTACGGAATGGGAGAAAATTTTTGCAAGTGAAACCGACAAAGGCTTGATCTCCAGAATATATAAGCAGCTCATACGACTCAATAAGAAAAAAATAAACAACCCAACCCAAAAATGGGCAGAAGACCTAAACAAGCAATTCTCCAAGGAAGACATACAAATGATCAAAAAGCACATGAAAAAATGCTCCATATCACTAATTATCAGAGAAATGCAAATCAAAACTACAATGAGGTATCACTTCACACCAGTCAGAATGGCCGTCATTCAAAAATCCACAAATGACAAATGCTGGAGAGGCTGTGGAGAAAGGGGAACCCTCCTACACTGCTGGTGGGAATGCAGTTTGGTGCAGCCACTACGGAAAACAGTGTGGAGATTCCTCAAAAGACTAGGAATAGACTTACCATATGACCCAGGAATCCCGCTCCTGGGCTTGTATTCAGAAGGAAATCTACTTCAGGATGACACCTGCACCCCAATGTTCATAGCAGCACTATTTACAATAGCCAAAACATGGAAACAGCCTAAATGTCCATCAACAGGTGACTGGATAAAGAAGAAGTGGTGTATTTATACAATGGAATACTATTCAGCCATAAAAACCGACAACATAATGCCATTTGCAGCAACATGGATGCCCCTGGAGAATGTCATTCTAAGTGAAGTAAGCCAGAAAGAGAAAGAAAAATACCATATGAGATCGCTCATATGTGGAATCTAAAAAACAAAAACAAAAACAAACAAACAAACAAAAACAAAGCGTAAATACAGGACAGAATTAGACTCACAGACAGAGAATACAGACTTGTGGTTATCAGGGGGGTGGAGGGTGGGAAGAGATAGACTAGGATTTCAAAATTGTAGAATAGATAAACAAGATTACACTGTATAGCACAGGGAAATATACACAAAATGTTATGATAACTCACAGAGAAAAAAATGTGACAATGAGTGTGTATATGTTCATGAATGACTGAAAAATTGTACTGAACATTGGAATTTGACACAACATTGTAAAATGATTATAAATCAATAAAAAATGTTAAAAAATGCACAAATTATGTTACAAAGAAAAATTCTCTAATCATAATTATTAAACATTGGGAGAATAATGTCAATCCAGATTGCTTGAATTAATTCTCTTTCTTTTCACTCTATCTTCTGTTACCCATAGAGGAGGAAAAGATTTGGAAGACATTCAATGTGTCCTCAAGACACCTTCATTTTTGTTGAGTTGACACACCATATACACAAACTAACATACTTACAGCAAGTATGATCTGCTTCATAAAATACGCAGATGGAAATAAAATGCCACAAGGAATCATAACACAGACATATAATGTCTGGTTGGGGGAGGGTTATTCATTTAAAAACTATTTTTCTGTTGCCTCCTACATTCCAGGAAACTCTTTTAGATTTTACAAATACATCAATAAACCAAAATACTCACATAGGGCTACATTCTGTGGTATAAAAATATACAAATAAAAAAAGATAATTTTAAGTAACGATGATTCTTATAGAGACAAGATGATAGGACAGAAAGTGATTATGTGAAATGGCAAACCTAATGTTTGGAAGTGGCTCTGGCAACAGAATTGAGAAAACTGGAGCATCCTGGAGAAGAGACTGGTGGGAAGGATTTTAGTTAAGATGACTTAGTCAAGTGATAGATACGTTACTTGATTGTGGAGGCCATTTCACAATGTTTACATAAATCAAAACATTTCATTGTACACCTTGAATGTACACGATTTTATTTGCCAATTATACCTCAATAAAGCTGTATTGAAAACATTTTTAAAAACTATGTGTATGTCTAGTAGAAAAATGTGGAGATACTTATATCAAGAAGGAAACTAAGTTAAGGAAAACAGATAACATGCCAGAGGGCAAGATATGAGGCCTGTACACAGCAGGGCTTGAGATTTAGCACTGATTAACATACCACATAACAGAGTCAAGCAGGGCGTGACATTACACACTGATTAACATCACATAATAGAATCATGACCCAGAGTGAGCTTAATTAACCTCAGAAGGTATCTATTTAATCTCTAAACTGAAATGAATGATTCTGGCTCATGCACCATTTTAACCTTTATTTTAGTCTGAGAATGTGTATGAACATACCCTCTGCCTCTGTACTTGGCTTTACAAGGAAGAAGAAAACTGTCTGTTAACAATGAAAAATAAGTGCATTTCCAGGAAGTCCTTTTGTTTAACTGAATAATACTCTGATACCTTAAGAAATCATCTGATAGTTCCATTGACCTCCTCATTATCAATAAAGATTTCCAGTGGGTGGAAGCATAGAAAATCCATTTTTATCTCATAGTTTTGTAACCCTTTATAAAATTGTACTCATTTCCTAGAAAGAGACATGGTCTTTCAAATAAGAGTACTACTGTGGAAAATATCTATATAAAACCAAGGCACTTTATCACAATCAATAAAAAGAGGCTCTAACAAAGGTAACACAATTGTGTATTTAATCATTTGGATTTTTTTCAGAACTTGCTATTGGATTTTTGTATTGCTGCATCTGTAAATAAAATACAAAAGAATTAATAGCTTAAGAATGTAAATTTTGAATGTTAAAATGGTATGTTTATTCTAAGGTCTTGATGATAATTTAGGTGCTGACTCAGGGAACTCCCTTTTTAGGGAGACTTTGATGGGCTTATGAAAGTGGAACATGGATACACACAAGGAAGATCGGTATGTAAGATGGTTGATTACGAGAAATCCAATCTTTTACTACTCATTTGCTGTCTTCCTAATTATATCTTGTGGCTTCAGACTCACCCATAGCTACAATGGTTTTCTCTTGCAGATTTTGTCATTTCTCATCCATTTTCTCACTCATTGTACAACTGTGACCATATGTTCAAATCCACTTTGACTTCCTGAAATCACTGTTATTATTTTCATGCCTTTACATCATTTTGAACCACGTCATCCCTGATTTTGGTTTTAGCCTTCCCTCTTAGTGCCGAGAGCATTCACCAATGTTATTTCACTGATTGGATAAAATAAAATGTGGCACTGTAAGGCCACTGCCCATTCTGCTCACAGACACACATGGCAACTTTATTGTTTGGCGACATTTTTATGATCTGCAGTTACCTGTCACTACTTACAACATTACCCCCTAAGCTCAAAATCAGCTTGGATCCTTGTGCTTCCCAGAAGTGGCTCTGTTCTGCACAGCTGCTTTCTAAATTAATCTGCCTATGACAAGGCTGCCTTGCTCAAGGCAACGCTATCATTAGTTTTTCATCTGAAGGAAAGAACAGAGATCTTCATTGAAAGATTTTTCAAAACAGATAATTTTACACATATTTTGAGAGTCAACTATATTTTCTGGTCTTTACCCATTTTTATGAGAAATGCTGAATATATCAATCAAATTTTTTCCACATTAGATATACTAGGGGTCCAATAGTTACTTAATGAATAATGACCTAACTAAACTTTTGATAACATTTTATAGGAAAGGTGGAAAAATATAATTATTCTGTGGGTCATTTCAAAGTGAGACTAGGAACCTAAAACAGTTCTGTTTTGTTACCCTTATATCTACATAAGACTTCAAACTTGGGTTGTCAGAAGCAATGAGAAGTTTTAGTAAAATATCTGTCTGTCTTTCAGTGATAATGGTCACCACACACTCTTAGCTCTAGATGCAAATATAAGAGCCTAATTGATAACTGAGTAATTTTTCTGCATTGAGTTAAATGCAGATAGAAGTCCTCTTACTGTATCATTACAGTTTATTTTTTCTTCATTGGACAGAGCACGTATACTCTTTCTAACTCTTTGCTCAGTCACTCCCCAACTTGACAACAACCTGCAATGGCTCCACACTGCATATTTATTTGCATATATGTACCTTAACATAATTAAGACCATTCTCCGCTGCATTGTGGTGCATATAGACTACATCTCACACACTCTTTTTCAATTTGGTAGGGCTCTGTAACTAAATTATACCTGATGGAATGTGTGAGGGTATAACAAGGCCCTGAGTTTTTGTGGAGACACAAGTCCACAAAAAACACATGGAAGAAAATGGCTTTGTAGATCTGAACCTATTGGCTTCAAATTGAGCTTCCAGAGAGTAGAAAAAAGGAACAGCCATGAAGACTTACAGAGGAGCTCTAAATATAAGGAAGAGCTTTCTGATCATGAGGTTCATCCAAGAGTAGAAATGACTCCTGTATTGGGAAGTAAACTTTTCATGTTGAAGAGTGTTCAAGCAAAATGTAAGTGACCATTTCTCAGACATATTGAAAGAGTTTCCTGCTTCCAGGGAAAGATGGTAACATGTTAGCTATCAAGTACTTTTACGGTTCTACATTCTGACAGGACGCATCCCTGTTCAAGGGAATTCCCAGTCTCCAGCAAAGCCTACTCTCAGTCCACTTCTCCTGCCAGAAGCCCCTGGTTCACATTCTGTTTCTGCTGGTTATGTGTGTCAGTGTTGCTTTTAATTTTCACACAACAGTGAGGTAGATTCTATAATTATACCCAATTTGAAGATGCTGAAAATCAGATACAAATTGGTTAAGTAAAAAAATCAAGTATTAACCAGAATTTTAATCTGGTTGGTCTGACTTTAGGCAATTTAACTATTCAGGAAGCTGAAGTTACTAAGTGACCTGCCCAAATCCAAAAAATAACTTCAGTAACATATTGGAACCATTTGTATGCCCAAATGAACAAGAAAAATAGTATTCTGCCTTTTAAAAGAATTCAAAGAAATAAATTATTTAAAAAATGGATAACACCATGATCTCTAAATCCTGAATATCTAACTACAGTTTGTATGCCAAGGGCTTTCCATAATCACCATCAGAAAGTAATTCTAGGCATTTCCATTGCTGAAGGTTTATTACATTTTAGTGTTATTAATTTAATAGAAGCACACTCTCTAGTGAAGGCAATCAATAGTAGGTAGTATTACCCTTTGTGAGAGCAGATGAAAAATCATACAAAATTCAACTTAATTCACATTAAGTTACATCCAAGAACCTTTTGCTAAGTACTCATTTAAAAATAAAATATTTTATCACCTAGCATTTTTATTATTGTTTATTAAAGTATAGTTGATGTACAACATTATTAAGTTACAGGTATATGGTATAATATGCTTATTAACCATGAAAATAAATAATAAATATAAAATACAAAAATGAAATATTAAAGACAAACTTTCCTATCTTCAATGAGTTAATTTCCCTCTTACTTTTCATATAAATTTTATTCTTGTTGAAATAAAATTCTTGCCTCACAATAGTGTAGTTAGGAAATGTTCATTTATTCATGATCACAGAATTTCATTTTGAGTAAAATATTTTTAAGCTACTGATTAATGTAGCCATTATATGTGGAGCTATAACATTTTAAAATCCAATTTTCAGTTTCTAATGAAAGTTAAATTTAATCAATTCTCTAAGATGTCTAATACATAAAAAGTCTATTATAATTGGTATTCTTTACAAAAGAGGCCACACTTTTATGAACCACATATAATTACAGTGATGATGATGATAATAGCAACTGATACTTTCAAATTAGCATATTAATAATTACAATGAGCACAGTTATTTTTTAAATACAATTTTAAAGTATGAATTTATATTAGCACTAATTTTTTATTTCACTTCTTTGTGTCCCTGTTTATCCAGTCAAAATCATGTTTCATTGTTCATAGATTTGTGTGTTTTCAGATTTGGCGTCACAAAGTGACTATATGCAAAGAGGTTTCTAAGTGGAAAACAGTATATCAGAATACTAGTTTCTGCTCTGTTATTAACTAGATTAACAATAACAGAGGTAATTTTGCCATTTAGGGCTTCAGTTTCCTGATGCTTTTCTAGATTATGCATCCTCAAGGGAATAATATTGCCTCCTAGGGGGTGAAAACTTATTTCTTAAGGGCCTAAAAAAAATCTTACTCTTTTCATATATAAACACAGATGTATATATAGTGTATAAACTGATACACTGTGTGTCTGTGGAGTTAAAATTTCATTGATGGACAATGAGAAAATAATATGCTTGAAACGGCTTCCTAGGAGGGAGATAATAATTAAAAGACTGAGAAATACTTTTTCCATGTTATCTGTAATATCTCTTCCATCTATTTCCTGTTGTATTGGTGAGATTCTGAAAGTGTTATTAAGGATTTTCATAGCTGTGTGAAAGTCTTATTTAAATATCAGTTTCCTTTTTCAGGACCAGCTTGATGTATAGGGAGAGATGAAAACTAATTTTTGTGATAACAAATAATTTGTGTAATTCTGTATTTTCTAGGGACTCTCTTACTATGACCACCTTCTGTTTGGAGTAACACAAACTTGACAGTCCATACTCTGTTGTTTCTCTTTAGTTTAGGTTTTTTAATCTGCCTACACCTACATCTAACCAAGAACTGTTGTTGACATTCTAAAGGAATTGAATAAAAACCTAAATCAGGAGCAGATTATCAAGGGGGATAGGAGAGAAGATGGTGAACAATAACCACCACAACAAATGAAGCAACGGTGAGAGAATTTACTCTTATAAACATGGCTCTTCTACGAAGGTTGGGGTTATTCTGCTCTATCCTGATAAGAGATTTACCATTTCCTGCAAGATCTACAGGGGTTTTTGGCAGGTTTGTAAAGGAGGAGCCATATTTGTCTTTCTAAAGTGGTTCATAAGCCGAGCCCACACCTGTAGAACAGTAGGCAGTGGCCTCAGCTAGTCTCTTTGCTAGTCTAGATCAGTGATCTTCAAAGTGGAGAGTAAGAAGAAAATTTTATACCTTCTGTTTATTAGCATATTTTAATTTTAAAAAGTGCCTGTTTTGGCAGGGTTCTTCAGAAAAACAGAACCAATAGGAGATATATACATATATCTACATCTTGATAGATGGGTAGATAGATAGATAGATAGATAGATAGATAGATAGATAGATAGATAATCTCCAATTACTCATGCAATTGTGGAGGCTGAGAAATCCCAAGATCTGCAGTCAGCAAGCTGGAGACCCAGGACAGTTGATGATGTAGCTCCAGTTCAAGTCTGAGTCTGGCAAAATAAGACTGATGCCCCAGCTCAAAGATAGGCGGAGAAAGAGAATTCTCCCTTATATATTCAGGCTTTCATTCTTTTCAGGCCTTCAACAAATTGGATGACACTCACCCACACTGGGAAAGGCAATCTGCTTTACTCCGCCTACCGAATCAAATGTTAATCTCAACCTGAAACACCCTCACAGACACACTCAGGAACAATGTTTAACCAAGTACCTGAGCACCCCATGGCCCAATCTGACACACACACAGCGAACTATCACAGTGCCTATGGCATTGCAAAAATATATTGCTGCAAGTCCCAGATATCAGTTCCCCTGCTTCTTCCGTTTTTTTCCCCCTACTATTCTATGGCTTGACAATGTGAAATGAACAGTCTTTTTTCTACCCTTTTTCACTTCCATTCAGAGAGGAAGAAGATTCTGTGTCTATAACTTCTATTTCATAGAAAGCATGTGAGCTGATAATTTTAAGGTGAAATTGTCATTGAAATCAGTTAGAAAATCTTTCTAATTACTGAATCATCCTGTGTTATCCTTAATACAGGACCTATTTTACTAGGGAACAAGGTTGTGATTAGTAACCTTATCCTACATTGGCAGAGAAGAGACTGTTATCTGACAAATGTTGGATGGCAAATGTGATACAAATTGAAACTGTCCCTGTAATTCTTGGAGAGATGCTTCTTCCCATGAGCCATGGATTATGATTGATCTTCGGAACTACCATCTGTGCTAAAAGCCTTAACACTGAGTATGAGTGATGGACAGTACTGTGTAGATGGGGGTATTTTGGCAGATGAAAATTGTGCCTGAGTTTTGCATAGAATTTTACCACAGTGGCACCCAATGATCCTGTTGCTTTCATTATTAAAATTTGACTTAAATTGAAAAGAGGTTGCATACATATCTATTTTCAAGTTATCTATGACAATACTGAGCAGTGGTTCCTTTTTTAAAAGAATATATATTAAATGGAAAATAATACAGTCATTGTAAACAGCCGAAATAATGAAAATATTTATGTCTGAATTCTGTAGCTCACGTCCATGAGGTAACCCCTGTTAATGGCTGTTCTTCCTCATTCTTTTCTCTGTGTACATTTCCACGTAACACTCCATGCACATTTAAAAAAAGCATGCTATGAATTGTTCTGTACATTTTTTTTCACTTTACTACGTATTATTAAAAAGCACTTGCATATTTGCATATGTAAATCCACATTCTTTTTTTAACTGGTCCTTAAAATTTTTGAAAAATCAACTCTGGTTTTTGCTTGACATATGATTGTGAGGAAGGCTTCTCATCACCACTTTAATGGAGATCCCTGCTTTTAGCTGCTTTATATACTAGCGTGGCATTTGAGATTTACATAAAGAAAGAGTTCCATTGCCAAAAGCAATTGGTAAACCTAGAGTCACTAAAATAATATTACTCATAGGAACATTGATTTTTAAAAACAATATGATTTTATACATTTCATATATCTGTGTTTAAATAAATACCTTTGCACTTATTTTTTCACAAGCCTCTAAAACTTATTTCTTAACAATAGAAGGTAAAATCATATTGAGACCTCTTTAGTTTTCTTTCTACCTGGAATGCTAGTTTACTCTATTTCCTGTAAGTCTCTGTTCACTGTCACCTTTTCAGTGAAGCTTACTCTCATCATCAGACTTAAAAGTTAACTCTTCCTGGTATTCTTGACCCCCTTCCTCTTCTTCTTTTTTTTTTTTTTTCACTCTTTTTGTCATAGTGGTCATAACCATATAATATACTGTCTTACACATTATATTATTGCTTGTCTATTCTTATTATAATGCAACCATAGAAGGACAAAATTCATTTGTGCATGTTTATCTTATTTACTGATATATGAACAGCACCAATGAGTGCCTGATATA
This sequence comes from Camelus bactrianus, assembly GCF_048773025.1. Taxonomy (NCBI): domain Eukaryota; kingdom Metazoa; phylum Chordata; class Mammalia; order Artiodactyla; family Camelidae; genus Camelus; species Camelus bactrianus. The sequence goes on from NC_133548.1 coordinate 31,677,124, forward strand.
TAATAAGTATTCATATTGTTTATTTAACAGTACATTATTCAATACATAATTGGATAAATGAATGAAGAAAAACATGAGCTTCTCCACAGCTTCTTCTTTGGCCCTGAATGTAGTGAAAAGCAATATTTTAAAATATTTTAGAGGTTTGTGAGGATTAAAGATGCAACCTAACTTTGGGGTTGTTTCAATATTCTAACCGATTTCAGAAACTTTTATATGTATAGTTCTTGGGGGTTTTCAAAAGGGGCATGTACAAGCAGTTAGCATTAGCAGACTGCTTCATGAAGGTCAAAATAGGGCTCTCTTGCTACGCTGCTGGTCTGCTCCCCTGCAGGGCCAGCTAGAGCCATGGGTAACTGTAAGCATGTGGGTCAAAACTAGAAGTATAAGAGATGACAAAATGTAAGGGATCTAGTGGGTAAAATTCCTTCTGTCTTCCTGCATTTCTACCTTGGTTTCTAAAATAGAAATTTCTACCCTCTTGGAAACACTGGGGAGGGATCTTGAACCTTTCCCTACCTAGAAACTCTTCTCACCTGATTGGCAACACTTAGAAAAGCATCATTGCAAATGCCTGCTCTGCCCTTTCTTTGGGTCTCTCTTTGGGATCTGCCTTTCTTTAGGCGGAGCCCCTTCTCCTCTTGCCCATGACATGGGCCCACTCTAAGATGCCTTCACTCCCAAGGAAGCTGCAGAGTCTTCAAATGCTCTGCATGTCCCTGGGAGAATGATTCTAGTTAAGTAACAATACTGTAAAATGCACATTTGGTTATCAAGGCCAAGCTGGGTTCCTTAGCTCAATTTTAGTAACAAATAGCTTGATTCCTATCTTACCTGTCTGCATGGTTTTAAATTGGCATCCCTCAGAAACCCAGAAGAACCCTTTCTAAGAAAAACAAAACTTTCGTATACATAATAAAACTTGCCATGTATATTTTAATGTGAAAGACAACTAAACAATTTCAAGTTCTATTTTATTGCCGGATTTCAATAACAAGCCAGTTTCAGTAGGGAGGCAAGTTGTTACTAACCCAATTTGAAGAGGAGGAAATGAGATAGAGTGGAATTTTTTGATAAAATTTGCATTACTGCTGAATTGTAAAGCAGAGGAGAACACAAGTCTTCCAGTAAAAACCTGAAATACAGGATAACTGCCAATCATTGAAATGCATTTAGTTACCTGACCTGAGGACAACGGTGACATTAGTATTGGGATGGTGAGCATCCGCTGCCATTTCCACAGATGGTGGCTGTCAACACTTTCAGCACTGTGGGCATTTCCCAGCCCTGTTGCTGCTGCAGTCTCAAGGCTCTGTGTCTGTATGTACCAAATTCATTCCTGTAAATAACCCACTTTAAAGGAAGGAAATATCTGACCATAACATTATTAAGAAATGTGAAGAAAATGAACTGGAAAATTGTGAGCCAATCACTTGTTCCACTGTCTGAGGAGTGATGTAATTTCAGTCTTAATGATGTTTGGCTCTGTCTTTTTTCTTTTTTCTTTTTTCTCCTTTATTTTGTCTTGCTTGTTCAACATTAGTTCTCATCTTCCACTTACTAGAAATTTGGAACTGCCTGGTGAAAGACTTATTCATTCTAGTTAAAGTGCTTCCATGATTTGTTTTCTGACTTCGGTAGCTTTTGTTTGCAGTCTACCGGATATATCAATATTCGGAAATGTCAGGTAGGCTTTTTCTAGGTCAGCCAATGCAGAAAGCTGACATAATACTGAAGATGTCGTTCAAAATGTATCTCTAATATTAGAAACCTAAGCGATGCTCTTGACTTTTGTTAAGATAATTGGTACCAAACATACAAACAAACAAAGCACATGTTAAATATTGGTCTGAAACTGGCTGAAACTGCACAGCAATATCACACTTACTGTGGTTAATTCATTGAACAGAGCAATGTTTTGAAAAGAATAGCAATCTTTCACTTTGCTTAGGAACTTCTTTCTTCATGGCTCAATGCTTTTATAAAGTGTAGTTGTCAAGGCAACTGTGCAGGGCATCTGCTAAGTAAATAGTGCAGTTTCAAATGTGTGAAAGCAAAAGAAAACTCCAACTGAGGAATATCGACACCATAGATAAAAACAACCGCTGACTGCAGCATTCTGGTTGTCACTGTGTAACAATAGTTGTATGTATATGAACAGACAGTATAAATAATGCATTCTCACCTTAATATTTTTATATCTACTATGCTCTCTTCTAGAAATATCTTACTCAGTGGTACCACTTTACCTCCAATGAGCTCTTTTCTCTACCAAAATACTCTATATCCCAGAAAGTACGTTTAAATGACATCTTCTCAGTGGTCCTCACGCCTTCTTGATATTTGAATAACATTTTCTAATGTTATGACATGCTGTGGTATGACAATTCTTAGCACATTGTCTTATACAAAGATTAATGATATTTGTTTTCTTCCGGAGGCTAAATGTTATTTGAGATATCTTTACTTTTGATCACAGCACAATGCTGGCACAGAGCAGGTATTAAATGGCAATTTAACACAAAATAGCTGTGTTGCTCTTATGAACTCTCCAAATGTATTCAATCACATGGATATTCAAATCACCCTGACATTATTCCAAATGTAGGAAAAATTGATATAACCAATCACTGTGCTACCTTGCCCAGTGAGGTAGCCTGTAGGTGCTGATTAGGTTGTACTGAAATTTTAAAATTTCCAGGAATAGACAGCACTGAGAAAAAGATGGTACTGATTGGTTAAATTGATGAGAAAGTGTTGGATTACAAGTGAGATGGCTCTTAAGAGACAGTGATTGACAATGTGGGCCAACAAAGGACATAATGTTATTCATTTATCAAGGAAATGATTTGTTCATCTTTTGGACTGTTCTTATTTGGTGCCATTTATAATTTAGGATTGTATTATAATAACATATATAACATTACATCGGTGAAAATATGAACACTTTTGAATCTGTGCTTTAAGAACCATAAAATCAAGTTAGCACCTGAGCACTTGTATTCAAACATTAAAGCCAATATTACTTAATACCCTTGTAATATTTGGTGTGGGTGAGATGGGTCAAACACTCAAAGATGTGATTAGTCATTTGCTCTTTGTGGGGTTCGGGGACAAGTAAGAGGCCTCATTAGAGGCAGTCACAGGATGCCTGTCTGCACCCTAAGTAAACAAAAAGAACATTCCTCTCCCAAGATGTAACTGCTTTAGCCCAGCTAACAATCCTGAGCTATGACCTAGCAAACCCCCTCCCAAAAAACTTCCTCAAGTGCACCAGACTGCCTACCTCCTCCTAAAGGTAGACATTTCCTTTCCCCGGGTGTAAGAAGCTTAAGCCCTTAGATAATGAATTAACTAACATCTGGAAACCGTCAACATGACCCTCTCCCTTCCCTGTTACCTCAGTATCAACCAGAGAACTGTATGTGCACTCACACTGTGACCCGCTTTGTTCCTGATGTCATGTAAGCACAAGGAGTTAAAGGACTTCGGCACCCAACGCCGGTGCACACGCAGTCACTGCTTGTCGCGTGGCGGCTGTTGTCTGTGGCAGCGCACCCCTAGTAAGCTTTCTCTTCCACTTTGTTTTGTCTCTGGTGAATTCTTTTACCGCCCGTGGCACTGGCCTGCGGTGTTCCCATGACACAATTATTTTTTTTTTCTTTTGGATATTTATTTTAGTTAAAACCATCAAAAACTGTTTATAGATGATATTATATAAAACTATCACTCTAGGTAGTAAGGTAATAATTACTGTGAAGACAAAATATTTTTTGATTTTTTTCAGTAAGAATAATTTTCTAAACCTCTCCTTAATGTGTGCTATTAAGATTTGTTTACAAATATAACAAGTATTTTTGTCTATTATAAGACGAAGTCTTAAAAGGCAGATGTATAATTACTTGGAGAATCATATTTTTCTTTCAGAGATTTAAAATTCCTAATTGTTCAACACATGATTATTTATAATGGCATTTTAAATAGAATAATTTATTCAAATATTCACATTTTGTTTGCATTTAATTCGGCTAATATTCACACATTAAGGTATCTATAACCTTTTTAAATTATCTCAATTATTATTAAATTGATTGTTGTTCTTCTGTATGCTGTTAATATATACTGCTAATTGCATGGCACCTAAATGCCATAAATCCAGCATTCTGTTAGTGTTGAAATTGAATACTTTTTCTAATATGAATCTATCACTAGATAAAAGCTATCATTTTGGCATGACATTTTAGACTTAAATGTGCATTGCTTTCTTAAAAACTTAATTTTGCAATTACATCTCCCCTGCATTAATCATATCATTGAATGTGTCTTATTTACTATTTTTAACATGGGTATTTAAGAGGGTCACCAGCGGTAGAGTTTTCCCCATTAGAAATTAACTTGTGTCAGAAACTATTTTTATTTTCAAAAATAAGAACTGCCTCTAACATATTGTGTGCAGTTCATAAAAAAGTAAAACATCAAGGGAGATGTGGTGACAAGATCCTATTATGCCTCAGGCTACCTTCTGATGATGCGAATGTTGACCGTTTAAAGTCTATTAAAACTGAACGTTGTCCTACAAGTTAGAATGGAGGCAGTGTCTGCTTAGAACACGTATATATATCAGGGCATTCACAGGTAAAATGTGAAGTTCAAGATGTGTATCCATTTCTATGAAGCTGATAATGTGTTGTGTCCTGTCATCCCTTTTAAGAACTGTAGAGAAAATTGTTCCATCTTTCAGCAGCAGCAGGGCATCAGGATATTTGCTCAAGTGGCATTGTTCATTTCAACAACCGCTGGGTAGTTACCTGGTCCTTGCTCATCTCACTGTCAGTTGAATGTTACTCACTGAAATAAGTCTCTGCCACTTACTGACTGATTGTAATGGCAAATGTGAATAGGCTGAAGAAAGGCAAATCATACGCAAATTCTTGGATCACTCATAGCTATAGTGAAAGGTTGAAAAATTGGTCATATTAGCAATTCTAATCTAGTAAATCATGCATAGATGATACTTTTTTGAATATTTACTATGTTTACTCATTTAAACTCAGAAAAAGAGAGACATTACTCATTGTATCTTATAATTGCCTATTCACTTGAGAAGCTCCTATGACATCTTTTTGGTTGCGTATTTTTAGCTTCTATTTGGATGCCTTCAAGGACAAAGTCCCAAATTCTGAGATAGCTCCCTCTTTCTTTGAATGTTCCAATTTAAATAAAATTATTTTATGGACTGATCTTGTGTCTTATTTTGGCCATTTCAGGCTCAGAAACATGTAATCATATATTATTTATATCCACATTGATTTATATATATACACACACATATATACATATATATCTCACAGCCATGAAGATTGTGGGCTTGGTAGCCAGAATGCTTCAGTTCTAATACTGGTCTTATCATTTGCTAGCCGTGATTATGTCAGTGGATACAGAGAAAGCATTTGACAAAACTCAACATAGATTCATGATAAAAACTATCAACACTATAGGAATAGAATGGAAGTTCCTCAATTTGATAAAGGGCATCTTCAAAGAAAGAATAATGGCTAATATTATACATGATAATGAAAGGCAGCGTTTCCCTCTACGTTCAGAGACAAGGCTAGGATGTCTTCTCTAACCACTTCCATTTAACATTGTTGGATTTTAGATCTCCCTGTAAAATCTAAAGCTACAAAACTTCTAGAAAAAAAAATTATTGGACAATATCTTCACAATGATAAGTAAGCAAAGATAAAGAGAAAAGAGAAAACAATAAGGTCTTTTTAAAGATAAATTATAATTTGAACTTTTGCAAAAGTAAAACATCTACTCAGGAAGAAAAACTATTAAGAAAATAAACAGCCACGCCACAACGGGGGAAATATTTACAAGCATACGGCTAAGAAAGGACCTGTCTACTCCCCGATAATAAAAAGGCAAACCACACAATAAAAATGGTTAAAGTAGGATGAAGAACTGAATGATTGCATTTGCTATGTTAATATAAACATTATCTTATATTACAGTTATTAAAGGAATAATTTTTTTTACAATGTCTCATTTTTAAATGATTCAAGTGCCAAAAAAAAAAAAAAAGGCTTAGCAACTGAAGCACAAAGAAGAGAGTTGAAAATATTTTTCCAAATTCATTTCCTATTTTGTGAGAAGGGAAAAGGCAAAAAAAAAAAAAAATGTATGCGATACCATGAACTGAAAAATAATTTTCAATGAATAAAGGATGACATTGCACTTTGCATCAAAGCCAATTTGCTTCACCAATGGCATAGGTTTGTGGATTCAGGGATCTAAATAAAGTGCCCTGCATTTTTTCCAGGAGAGAGACAGGGAACTGCTAACCACTGGATGTTTGGCTGAAACTTCTGTGAAGCAAAGAACTGTGAAATCTGTTGGGCGGTCATAGCTGAGTATATGTCCTGAGCAGCTACACTTGACTGGTTTCCTTGCTTAGACTTTACTGACAAGGCAAAAGCTTGGATTGGATCTTCTATCTGTAGCTGTAGTGAACTTTTTGAAAATAACCTGAAAGTACTCTCCTATATATTTAGCAGGACAACTATTACAAAGACTGGCTCATTCACCAAATTTTTATGGAGCATCGATTATGAAATATAACAGAAAAATAGTCTACGATTAAAAAAAATTCTTGAGAAGCAACGTGAATATTAAGCTGATTTTATAGAACATGGATGGTGGATAAATGATTGGCAGGCTTCCACTCCTCGTATTTACACCCAGCACAGAAATCTCTAACACAGACACACACGGTCCTCCCGTCTGATGCACCGCCCGCCACTGCCTGTCACTTTCCAGCCATCTAGCCAAGTTGGCAGGAGGGAAGAAGACACTTTCCATCCCGCGATTGTTTTTTGTGGCATAACTGGCAAGAATGTCAGAGATAGTGATCCTAATTTTTTTTATAGTCTCTGATATGTTCTGGAATCCAGAGAACAAAACTGGTCCAACAAATCCCCTGATCTGACTTTTGGGACTACACTTTGGGCTGTCATAGCAGGGACTGTTAGTTTATCAAAGCTGACACCTATTGGGGTTTTTTTTTAGTGAACAGTAGAAAAGTGGCATCTGTATGTATATGTGTATGTGTATATACATACATACATGAGTATATTGTGTATGTCTATTATATGTGTGTCCAAATATATGCACATATGTGTATTTGTGTATTAGCACGCATCAAAGCTCTTCTCTGCCTGTGGTTACACTTCATCCTCACTTCTTTGAAGATTTTATACACATGCCATTTCCTCAGAGAGGAATTACCTTTCTTGACCCTTCTATATAAGATAGCACTCTCTATCCATAGGTCCCACTCTTTTTTCTTTATAATGATTCTCCTTATTATGCATTCGTTCATTTATTTTATTGCCTTTATTTTCCTCTAAAATGTGAGAGGGTGTTTTTTTCTGTATTTTTTTTCACCATTATGTCCCTAGAACTTAGAGTCATATCTGTCACACTGGTGATGTTCAGTGAATGCTGAACATACTGTGGGCAGTGTGTGCACTCCTGATTTTGTTGATGATCAAGCACATTCAAAACTTGACTTGCTTAAGGTAGACAGCAAAGAAGTAAATAATGTCTTTACCTTTGCTTCTTCTATAATGGCACCTCCAAAGCTTAAAGTTGGTTTGTACGTGTTAGTTACTCTTACTCCTGAAAATAGTGTTGGAAAGGAAACTTAGCCAGAGAAAGTTCAATAAAACTTGACACTTAGTAATACTATTAAATATACACAAAATGGAAAAAAAAAAAAAGATTCAGTGGTGTTACTTTGAAAAGAAGGCTAATGTTTTCATGGTCAGCCATAATATGAATAATATAGATAAAAACTCTATGGGTGTGTCCTCAATCCATTTATTTCTAAAGAAAGTTCATTAATTCAAGATTGTAATAAAGCAGAAATTTTGAAGGTCTTGCTTTATGCCTCTCTGCTTAGCACTTGCTACATAATTCTTCCAAATCATTTGAGTTTATGGTTTAATTGCTAGCACCTGCCAACTCTATAATCCATTTAGTTGTCACTGTAATTAATTTGCCTTTAAGAGAGATGAATAAAACTAGATATCTGTTTTAATTTTCTACTACCTTTTTTTGTCTAAGTTTTTCACACTTTTTTTTTTTTGCTCCTTTATGAAAACTATGGATCTTTTTTAAAAGAAATTTCTCAGATGTTAATATCAGGTTGGCTGCCTTCTGTGCAATCACAGATTGAGAGATAAATACCAGGAGATATATTTAGGATTTATGTAGAAGGGCAAATATATTTATTTTTATAATTAAGTAGTGAGAATGCTATTTTTCTTTCCAATTGACCAAAATGCATTTCAGAATATGTGGACAACATCTTTGGATGAATGTAAAATTTCTGGTACCATCATAACTGTCAAGGATTCACTTAGAGGCAGGCAGCTAATAAAAGTTTTCTTAGATGATATTTCAAAGCAGTGACCTTGAGGTAAGCTTAAGCAGCACAGAAAGATGGTTAATATAATTTGATAAAAATGAATATGGATTTGAGTTTAAAGGAGTCAACAGTCAAAGAAAGCAGAGAATGGAGTCAGGTTATTGGATCTTAGATGGTGTCTTTATAGTGAGGAAAGACTTGTTTTTGTCTTAAAAAACAAAGATTGCTAAAACTAAATTTTATCTTTTTTGGCTTTTGATATATAAAAATGTATCTCTTCTATTGACTCAAACTTTTGATATAACCTTCGTACTAGCTCACAAAATTGAAATGGAAAAGAATTCAATGTTTCAGAAGCCAAACACAAAGCAAGCATCAAGGCTATATCAGAAGTGAGAAATTAGAGGAAAATATACACACCTCCAAAATGTCCAGATGTACTAGAAACATTGTTTGGTTCCCCATTACATAAGAGAAATGCCATGAAGATAAGTGCATTAAAAAATAAAAAAGTCGTTGAGCCAAATCTTTCTGTGGTGAAGGAACTGGGGGCAGTCAGGTAAATGACTACTGATGAACACTCAGAATAGAATATTCTCCTTAAATTAGTTTTCTCTCTGTCCTCTCTCACTCGTCCTGAATTACTGCATCTTTCACATCTGGCTTCTCTGATGAGCGGTTTGCATTTAATCTAGCAGACAACAGGGCACACACACAAAAAGAAAACCCCAAAACAACCCTTTGAGACACAGGAATTCATATATAATAGATTCTGCATTCAGGTTGCTGGAGTTTTCAGGATAAAATAAAAAAAATCTTCCTTAATATTCAGATTACATAAAAACAAGTGAATTAATAAATGAGACATTTGAGAGATTGATTCATTTTTTTTTCACTTTCTAGTGTTGTGAAAAAAAAATAACACTATCCTTTCCAGAAAGATAAAGACATCAGTCTCTATTGAATTGAATGGTAAGATTCTGAGAGACCATTATCCCTTTAGTATGGAGAGTAGGTTATCCTGGACCAGAGAATTTCTGGTGAAGTTAGGGGAGCCGTGAGGGGAAGCGGGCCAGTTCTCCCACTAGATGGTGGGAGAGAAGGCAGCTGTTTTTCATCTTTCTGTAGTGATACTCTATAAGAGGAGAGAAAGAAAAACAGGAGGGAGGAAAGGAGAAAAAATTTAAAAATAAACCTACTTTGAGGGAATTAATGTTGGAGGAAATTAGTGACACTTCAGAGAGAGAGAGATGTATATTAATCCCCTTTCTCTAACACTCTATTAATATACACTGATGTAGACTTCAATGCCACTTTTCATACCTAGATTTTAAAAGATAAGAAAACGTTTCTCCTAGGACTTCAATAATTGATTCAAACACGACCTGCCATTCATTGGTCCAGCTTATAACTTCAGTTCCCTTTCCAGGTCAGAGTGTTAAATTAGTGGCAAATTTCCTACAGTGAACCCGACTCACTAGTTTTTTGTTTTGTGTTATTTTTTAGCATAATAGGGGTTAAATCACACTGGAAACCATCTCTGTTTCTTGTGTCTGGAAAACTGCTACTGTCAACTGGGGACAATTGGGAAAAGGGCCTCTGGGGAACACTCTCCCTATTATTCACCAGACGTTGCTGTCTCTGGACTGGGGTCACCTGCTCAAGCTAGAAAATGCAGCTTCCAGTCCAGTCCCACAGTTCACTTGTTTGCCATCAGTTTTATCTTCTAAGGACAATGCCAGCCTCTCTCTTTGGGGGGGTTCCAAAATTTACTCTATCCCTTTTGTACTTGATAGTGCGTATCTCCACCCCGATTTTAAATTCTTTCAAAGAGCTCTTCTTAAAAAATATTTTTGCTGATAGCGATCTAAGATTTATTGTATTCATGATGAAATTTTGCCAGATCTATATTTTTATCTATATCCACAGGAAAAAAAATAAAAGTAACAGAAAAAAAAAGAAAAGAAAATTAATAGACACATGTAATACTGCTGTTTGGGGAAAAAACTTGAATGTATAGTTCCCAGTTCCACTCACTGAACTTTCCAAAATGGTGTGTTCCACTATTTTCTAAACAACCCCTCCAATATTTTAAGCCCTTATCCCATAGGAGTACTAGTACTACAAAAAGAATACATATCCATATGGCTTGTATTTTCAGTCATACCATCACAAACACATCCTATTTGGTTAGATATCCAGACAGCCATTTCAAGAGGAATACAGGAATACATGAAGATGGAAATAGAAATTTACTAATAGAAATTATATGAGTCCAGGGGTGATAGGAGATATTATAATGTCTCCTGACACGTAAGAGTTTCCAGGATAGTCATAACATGCCAAGGTGACTTTATATGAAGTTGAACACCTATTAGGCTGTGCCCTGCAGTCCTGAAATCCTCGCACTTGATCAGCAAGACAGAAGAAAGAGCCTGGAGTCAGTGACAGAGACATTGATGATTTATTGGACAAAGGATCCTATAAGTCAGAGGCAAAGGCCCTGTAGCAATGCCCCCACTGTGTATGACCAGCAGTAGGCAGGACAAGGCAGCTGTCTTCACTACACAGAGGAGGAGGAGGCTTATTGGTTATAGGGAACATGGCATCAGTAAGCCTCCTTGGTTGCCAGCGAGACTGCAGTGGGGAATGCATCCTCTACAGCTCTCTGGGTTAGCAGCCCTCCCGAGGACCAGTGATTCTTGTTGATGACCAAACATACAGGAATCCTTCCAGTCTGAGGGCTATCATTAGCTGGGGACTTAATGGATCACACGCACAGTCAGTTACTGATTAAACTTTCAGATTAGGAGGCACTCATGTGCATAAGAATGAGGCAGGGCCAGGCTGGGCAGGAGATGTACAGAGAGCAAGAAAGCAGCCATCTTATGGGGTCTGACCAGGCAACCTGATAAACCCTTCTGAAAACGAACACTATCCCCAATGCTGGAGATTTCTTTGAGAGAAAGATTCTGAGAAACTCATATAAGTGGCAGAAATGCTGAAAACTTTTGGAATAGAAAAGGAAGAGTTAAAAATTGCTCAACTGAAACATCTAAACCTATTTCTTGGGACTAATATTTCTAAATCATTAGGTAGCAGAGCCTTTTAATAACAACAGGAGGAGTATGAACTAAGGCAGTAATTTTAACTGAAAATGCCAGCAGTATACAATGCTAATGTCAATTACTGCGGCAGTGGTCATGGAAACCTTTTGCTTCAATGTTACAGCACCACCAGCTGCAAAAGGTATGAGCACAACTTCACAACTTGCAGTTTCCACTTGCTCCCACCCCCTCACTCCTTAACCCTTTCCTTATCCCTTCCAATTCTTCCCTTCATGACAAATGGTCATCTTTTCTCTCACGTTGTTGGATGAAATATGATCTTATTATTGATAGCTTTTATGCTTTTACGCCATCAATAATACAAACTTTTTATATTATTTATAGTAATATTAATAAATATAAACATTTTATAATTTCTTAAGCTTTACATCTTGAATTTGGTAATATCAAGTAAATGTTCAGGACTGTTTTCAAATTTAGAAAGACTTCTATCAAGTTTATTCATATATGAGCTATAGGTTTTCCACAAAGTAAGTTCTAGTTATCTGTGTTTCAAACCTTAACTCTACTGAAGAATACAGTTTTGCATATTTTGGAGTCAGTGTTAGTGTTTGGATATCTATATATGCTTAGAGATTTTAAAGAAAAATCATACACACTTACGAAAATCTTATCTACACTTTCAGATATATCCCCAAAACTAGCTCATTCTTGGAATTTCACCCAATGTTCCAGTCTGAGAGGGTATAATTTAAAACTCCTCCATAATGTGTAATTGTTTATTTTACCACATTCCTCATGTTAATTTGCTGCGTATGTAAGAGTCTTATCTGTTTGCTCCACTCTAATTGCTTAAGTTCAAGAGCTGTGTTTCATTCTTCTTGGCACCACCAGGAGTTCTTAGAAAGATGAATGGCAATTGAAGAGTCACCAAACATTTGTTTTAAAAATGACATTTGAAGGTTTTTGAAGTTACGAGGATCTTATTAAACATCCTTCTCAGAAAGGCGCTAATTAAACACATGTATCTCACTTTTCTTTTTAAGGCTGAGCTTTAGCTTTAAACTGCATCTAAAACCTCTACACTTACTACTGAAAAATGTACTCCCCTAGCATCCCAGTCACTCTCATCTTGTTCTATATGTTTTCTAAAGCATCTTCTAATATAAAACAATTTACCTTTTAAGCTTTGCATTATTTTTATTGTCTATATCATCCAATTAGATTATAAAACTTATGAAACTGGTATCTTTGTTTACTTTATTCACTGAGGTATTCCAAGAATTAGAACAGAGACATGGTAAATGCTTAATGATATCTGTGGAATAAATGAATCAAATGGGTGTCATTTATTTACCTTAGTGAAGGCCTGCAATTGCTAAGGCTCCAACCTTGTCCGAATAGTCCATCTGCAGAGCATCTCTTGGAGTCATGAAAAACCCAGCTGTCAGGGTTCTAAGCAGATGCTCTGCACGACCACGAAAGTGTAAGCTCTGTGAAAATAGGAATTTGTGCCTGTTTTGTCCTCTGCTATTTTGTCAGATCTCAGAACTACTTTGGAAGTGTAACTGACACTTGTTAAATTATTATTTAGTAATGAATGAATAACTCAGTCAAAGCTCCATTATAAAATAGCAGGACACAACTTCTCTGAGGCTTAGACTTTGCAAATGGGAGACTGCCACTAGCAGAGTGAAACAGACACTGGAAAAGTCACCTTTCTTTTCTTAGTCAAATGATAGTCAGGTTTATGATGAAATGAAAGTTTATGATTCAGTTGAAAGAGTGAAAACCAAGAGCATCTAGCTATAAATTTAATATTCTTTTTTAACTTATTCACTGAAAATAAACTTAATCAACTCTAGCAGGCATAGGTGAAGGAGGGGAAATAAAGGGAATATAAAATGTATAAAATGTCTATTTCTGAGCAGAGATAGGGATCAAAAATAGAGAAAGTTCACGAGAAAAAGCCACAAGAAACAGAATGAAATAGATATTCATTGTATGCTGACTCTTTGATATACTCTAGCGATTGCCAAAGAAGGTTGTGGGTAAGACTGACAGCTGCTTTGTTTTCCTCTTCCAACAGTAATGAATAAACAGACAAAAATCTTAGTTATGCCAAAGAAAAACTTCTGGAAAGGGAAAAGAATGTACTATGCAAACTATGACACAAATGCACACACACACACAAACACACAGTAACAAACTATTTAAATTTAATGACTGGATTTTGAATAAGAAGGAGTCTCTCATTTTCTGTTCATGCTTATTCATGAGAAGGTTGCACATTCATAAGCAGGCTGCATTCAGTGAAGAAAAGTAACAGGGACTGCAAATTTCTGTTTCTGAAACTTAATAACTTGCTAGGAAAGAACTGTGGCTTCCATCCTTTTAGTCTACACCACTGGGCCATGACCACTGGGCCATGGATGTTACTCCGTATAATATTCTTCCAAATACTGTATTTATTTTCAAGTTGTAAAACTGTTTACAGCCTGGACATGAGCCAGGCATCCCGGCCTCTTTTTAAGCTGTCGTTGGGTTCACAATCCTTCTATGGTAAATGGCACCCTAAATGTCAAGCATCACCCTTACAGGACAATTTCTAACACCCCTAAAATAAACAGGATGGCTTCCCCAAACGTCCATGCCCTCATCTGTGGAATCTGTGACTATGTAATATTATATTACAAAAGGACATTTGCACATATAATTAAGGCTGTGGATCTTAAAATGGAGAAAATAGCCTGGATTAGTTGGTGAAGTTAATGTAATCCCATGAACCACTGAAAGCAGAACTTTCTCCAACTAAGGCTGAAGAGGTACAGTGGAAAGCATCAATCAGAGAGCTCAGAAGAGTGATAAGCTGTTAGTGGACCTACCCTTGCTGCTTTGAACATGGAGAGGGCAACGAAGAAGGAATACAAGCAGCTTACAGAGCTGAGAGAGGCACCCTGCAGACAGCTGGCAAGAGGACAAGTCTCAGCCCTACCATTCAGGGAAATGAATGCTGGTAACAACCTGCTCCAGAAGACAGAAGAGATGGGAACAATTGCTAGTTCATTTTATGAAGCTGGTATTGCTCGGGAAACAAAACCAGATGAAGACAGTACAAAACAATATCATTTATGAATATAGACACAAAACTACTTAACAAAATATTAACTAATAGAATTCAGTGATATATAAAGAGAATTATATAAGTCAGCCAAGTGGAGATTTATTCCAGAGATTTAAGAGTGTTTTAACATTCAAAAATCAATCCACATAATCCACCACATCAATGCAGAAAAAGCATTCGATGATTCAACAACCCCTCATGAATAAAGTTCTCAGAACTATAGGAATGGAGTGGGACTTCCTCAACTTGATAAAGAACATCTATAAAAAATCTACTGCTAACATCGTACTTAATGATTAAACTGAACGCTTGCCCCCTAAGATCAGAAAGCAGGTCATGACACTGGTTCTCACCACTCTTAATCAACACTGTGCTGGAAGTTCTAGTCAATATAATGAGAAAACAAACAAACAAAGAATAAAAGTTCTACACATTAGATAGGTAGAAATAAAACTTCCTATTTTCAGATGACATGACAGCTTATGTAGAATATCCCAAGGAATCTAAAATAAAAGAAAATCTAAATAGTATTTTTATATACTAGCAATGGACATGTGGACATAAACAATAAAAATATAAAATTATCTGCAATCACTCAAGAAATGAAACAGGTATAAATCAAACAAAACCTCTATAAGACCTACTTAGTAAAAACTACAAAACACTGATGGAAAAAAATCAAGTCATATCTAAAGAAAAAAACCTATCATGTTCATGGATTGGAAGACTCAACATAGTAAAGATGTGAATTATCCAAAAACTGGCATACATATTTAACATATTAAATTACATTACATTACAATTCCTACCAAACTTTCAGTAAGTGTTTTGTGTACATATAGACAAGCTTATATTAAAATGTATATTTTAATATACATTTTATATTAAATAATTTTGAAAATAAAGAATAAAGTGGTAGAAATCAGTTTATTTGATTTTAAGTAGCCATCATAATCAAGACTGCATGATATTTGCAGAAGATACATAGATCGATGGAATAGAATGCAGAAAAAAACGCAAGCAAATATGCCCAACTGATTTCTGACAAAGGTGCAAAAGGAATGAAATAGAACAAAGATAGATTTTTAGCAAATTTGTAATTTGCTGAAGCATATGGCCATCCATTGGCAAAAGCAAAAGGAAAAAAATTAAAACCTTAACCCAAATCTTACCTCTTATTAAACAATTAACTCAAGATGGATTACTTTTAGGAAAAAAAAATGAAAATTAGGGAAAAAAAAACCTTTAAGTTTCAGGGTTAAAAGAGTTCTTAGACTTGAGCCCTAAAGTACAATGTCTAAAAATTGACCTTCATCAGATTTAGAAACATTTATTCTATGAAAGACCTTGTTAAGAAGATGAAAAGCTGACTAAAGACTGGAAGAAAATATCTGCAAACCATATATCTGAAAAGAATTGGAACTAGAATATGTAAAGACTCTCAAACCTCAACAGATTAAAAATAATGGAAAAGAAAATTAAATTGGAAAATGGGCAAAAGTAAGGATGTGGTCTCTCACCAAAGATTGCAAATAACCACATAAAAAGGATGTTCAAGATCTTTAACAATTAGATAAATGCAAATTACAAACACAAAGTGAGGCATCTCTACAGACCGGTCAGAATGGCTAGGATAAAGAACACTGACATTACATGCTGAGATAGACGAGGAGTAACTAGTTAACTCAAACATTGCTAGTGAGAATGTAAAATTGGAGAGGTACCCTGTAAACAGCTTGACAGTTTCTTTAAAAATCCAATATGCAGCTATCATTCAATCCAACAATGACATCCCTGGGCATTTATCCTGGAAAAACAAACATTTATGTTCACACAAAAACCTTACCATGAATGTTTATAGTGGCTTTATTGGTAATGGCCCCAAACTTTAATCAACCTGAATGTCCTTTCTGTGAGTGAATGGTGAACAAGTGTGGGACATCTAAACCACAGAATGACCCTGGAATACTATTCACTAATAAAAACGAATGAACTATTGACACATGTGGCAATATGAATGAATCTCCACTGAATCATACTGAGTGAAAAAAAGGCCATTCCAAAAGGCTATATACTGTATGATTCCACTTATATAACATCCTTAAAGTGACAAAATTATAGAGATGAAGAATGGATTAATGGCTATAATGACTTAAGAAGGAGATGGAGGCAGGAGAGAAGTGGGCATAAATGTAAAAGCTCAACATGAGAGTTTATATTCACGGAAATATTCTGAATCTTGAGTGTTTCAATGTCAATAACCTAGTTGTGCTATTATTGTACTATAATTTTGCAACATACTGCCTTTGGGTAAAACTAAGTAAAGGGTGCAAGGGATCTCTCCAAAGTATTTTTACAACTGCATGTGAATCTCCAAATATCTCAAAATTAAACGTTTAATTTAAAAAATTAAACACTTTCAGGGGTATCAGGAATTTAGGGTTCTGGTGACAGATACTTTACATTAAAGAAGATACTGATCTTTGTCCAGGTTACACAGTGCTGAGATGATGGTTAGTGTATAAGAAACTGGTTAGGAAAAAAATGAGTGAGCAGGACAAGCAAGGGAAAGAAATCCTATTAGAGTGCAATTCAAGGCCAAGTCCATGCTTTAGCCTGATCCTGAAAGGGAGCTCAGGACTGTAAATTATGCTTCAACATTTGTCCTACTCGAGACAGAAAGCTGGGATGTTATAGTTCTGCACCAGTCATTCATTCATTGGCCAACAGCACAGTAGCCCAGGGCAGCCTCAAAGACTGTCCCAGGTGCTGATGTTATGTAAGAGAACAAGCACACAGCAGCTTGGAACGGTACACATAAAATGTTAAAAGGAATCAGTGAAGTTTTGCACAGAATGCCGGTGTCCACTACAGTGGTCATAGTAGGTTCACAGACAATGTAAAATTCGAGCAAAGAGATGGTGGAATTGAGGCGCTGTTAAGTCCTAAAAGTATTTAGTTACTCTTGGAACATGCATGCTAAACAAACAAACAGCCGTTAAAACACATAGTAAATATCTCACCATGTGAAAATTTATGAGATGCCATATGATGAATACCTAAGAATCTGTTTGTTTATTCTGTACTTTCTCAGGTTCGGATACCCAACTTCTATGATTTCTGTTGTGTGAGCCATGGCCACAGTGGCTTTCTTTGAGTTGCATTCTCCTGGCCACCTCCTCAGTTAAATAAAGTTACAAAGTAAATTAAAAAATAAAAAAGTTAACACAAACTAATCAAGTCCGCTAAACTGAAGTAACTTCTAAATATGAGTTAATTTAGTCATAGACTTTCTATAATATGAATATTATCCTCAAAAAATATTATCCTCATTTTTACCAGTAAGAAAACTGAATTGTAGAGGATATAAAATTATCCTAAACAAAGATATTCAGCAGCCAATTAACTCCAGGCTTGAACTCCCAGCAAAAACTCTGTTCTTAACCATTTCATGGGACTGTCTCCAGCTAATTCTGCAATCCCAGGGACCACACAGCTGTGGGAGTCCTGGCTTCCTTTGGTGGGGGCAGTAGGATTTACTTCTTTCCTTTGATAGGACTCCCTCCACCTCTCACCCAAGAGACATTTCCCATCACAGATGGGCTCTCACTCAGCTCTCAGACCTCTACTGAGGCCTTTTCTCTCCAATTGACTCACACATCCCTCTCCCCACGGTGGAATTTCCCACAATGCCATGGACCCTCCACAAGTCACCTTGTTATCACTCTCTTCTGCTCCCCAACAGGAATAGGGAGTTCCTTCTCCCTTCTGGGTGTCTCCCAATTCAGCCATAAAAGCGGTACCGAAGACATTCTTGGCTTGTTTTACCAAGGTTCTTCTCAACTCCCATATGCCAACATGCCCTGAGCTTATTTGCAAAGGACAGTGCACACAAAACTAAGTTATTTCCAGCAAAGGAAACAAGGATATTAAATTTCCTTTTTTTCATATGCTGCCTCTTGAAAACATGTATCATGGGTCGCTTGCATCTCTTTAGTATGAGCAGACCTAAACATGAGCGATGCTGGTTTTTTTATAGAAAGAAGAATAAAGAGAATGCTGTTTGAATGCTTGTGCTTTGTATTTTGTTTGTATTTTTTTTCTCTCTTTAACCTCTGATAAATTAAATAACACTTCCGAAGGCAGACTATCAGAAGACAGAATAAAATTGTGGTGGCATATGCTCTTTTTAATATTAGCAAAATGGGAAAACACTGGTGGACTCTAAAATAACTTAGCTCTTGGGGAGCAGGTGTAGGGTTGAAGGGAGGCAGAGAAGCTTCCCTGTGAGGTAGATGAGGAGCCCAGGGCCGGTAAAAGGACTAACATGGAGAGGTGATATCAGAGACTCTCGAGGGGTCAGTTAAGGGAAAAGAGGGTAGTATTAGTTCTGCGTGGAGATATTTAATATTAGATTGTCATTTTTTATCTGAAAAACAAGTATGCTACCTGTTGTTAAAATACTACAAACTTGACACCCAGGAAACACAGAATGATAGTCATTGTTCTAATAACACAAATAGAGAATACGTAGTTCCGAGAAATTTTCATAAGTGGAAAATGCAGAGTTAAAAAACCTGAAAACAGTGCTTTCAAAAATGTGCATCCTTAATTGAATAAATACCAAAATAAATCATTTGATTAAAAGTTGTCATAACAGATTAAACATGCTTGCTCTTAATTCCTTAGAATAATAGGAAAAGTTATACCGGCATCATTTTAAATATCACAACGTTGCACAACAGTGACCTTGTGACAAGGATTTTCCTAAGAGAAAGGAAATGTGCAATGAAAACAACATGAGACTTCAAAATTCTTGTACACATCCAGCACGGTGAATCACTGTTGATTGCATTAACACAGTCAACTAAATGGATAAGAAAGGCAATCCTGTAATACATGCTTGAAATATGTCTTTCGGAAGAGCTTGATTTTCAACTACAGGTTACAGCTGCATATATTGAAATAAGTTCCTACAATTATCAGCACAGTTGAATGTTCACTTCAGTTTTTTTTAGTTTAGACCAAGAGTAAAGTACAGTATGGTACATGCTCTGGTGTGAGATGGGCAGGACTGTAATCCTATTTCTACTAGTGGTCAACTCTGTCATCTTGTGAAGTTCCGTGAGCTTTCCCAATGTTAGTTTCCTTGTATGTACAGTAGTCAGAGTAACAGTACGTGCTTTCTAAGGTTGTTGTGAACATTAACTGAGATAATGAACTGAGATAATCCAAGCAGAATGATTAGTACAGTGCCTCAAACAGTAAAGCTCTCAAAAATGTTAACTGTTGTCACTACCTGCTCTCTTTTCTCCTTTGCATACATCTTACCTCTGCCAATAAGATGATCATATTACATTTTGTATTTTGTCTCACCCTGTGTGAGCAATGTTGCTCTCTAACGAGCAACCCGGATCAGAGACTATAGGATATAAATTACAGGTCCTCCATTTACTACTAGATGAGATTGGGGAAGTTATTTAGCCTCTTTTTAGTTTTCTCATTTATTTTAGTAAACTATTTTTAGAACAGTTTCAGTTTTACAGAACAAATTGGATAGATAAGGTGTGATTCTCTTTATTTGCCCGTCCCTTCAGTTTTAGGGGCAGCAATTTTCCTTGTGATCTCAATACTCTGATGGATCTAGACGAGTTGCTGCTTTTCAGTTAGCTCAACATTCTTCTTGCTGTGAGGATGGGAGCGATGATGCCCGAGCTCTTTACAGGTCACAGAGGAAACTGAAAATCTCCCATCTGTTTTAACCTCCTAGAGCTCTATGCCAATCTTTATAGACCTGGAGCCTGCTCCTCAGGGATTATTCACGCCACCGGACTCATGTCAGGGGCCAGCCTTGATGTCTACCAGCCCGAGGGGTACTAAAGATGTGTGGGCTCCACCAGATCTGATAACCAAGCCCCCACCTTTGTCAGGCTCTCCAGGAATCCAAGAGCGTTCATCTCTGCTGCAAGTGTGTCCTAAGCGCTCCATTTAGGCAACAGCAGCAGTAGACCAGCCAGGGCCAAGCTATGGTCCAGAGACAGTCTGAGAAGCCTTCCTAACCCAGTACTCTGAGGAGTCACTATCAAATCATTTGCTTTAGCTCGTAAGATTGCGCTGGTTTTCCATTCCTATACAAGACAATACAAAGGAACATAGTACATTAGTATAAGGGTTTGTCCCCCCCAATTTTGCACTCCAGGCAACAAATTGAAAGCAATCAGAGCACAATATAAAGCACTTGTTTTCTTTACGATAACACTAGACTGTGGAAGAGATGAACCTCTAAATCTTAATAGCTTAATACAATAGAACATTTTGTTCACATAAAGTTTATGTTGTGTGTTTCTAGACAGTAGAGACTCTCCACGAGGCATGTTTTAGGAATCCAGGTTTCTTTCCTCATGTGGTTCTTCCATCTTCCTCAGTTGCCATGCTCATTAATGAGGGAGAAGGGAAAAGAGCTTGAAAGATCAGACTTCGGAGGGTTTTCAAAACAGACGGATTGGACATGAAAATTAGTTCTACTCCTCATAATCTGTATGGATTTGATGAAGTGATTTAAATTTTCTGAATCTATTTTGTCTCTAAAATTCATGCAACAATACCTAACTTAAAGCTGACAAGTGAAATTAAACCTAAGAAGGGTTTAACATTCAATAGGCATGCAACAAATGCTAGCATTCTTCTCCTTTTATTTTTTAGTATAATTTTTTACTAGAGTGTCCAGTCTGTATATAGATGTATGTATATCCAAACATACACACATAGATACATATAGGTAGCTTTCTGTATGCATTATAATTTAGAATGTTTTGTATGGTTACTTAATAGCTTTGCAAAGCCCTTTCAGATC
Source organism: Camelus bactrianus (assembly GCF_048773025.1). Taxonomy (NCBI): domain Eukaryota; kingdom Metazoa; phylum Chordata; class Mammalia; order Artiodactyla; family Camelidae; genus Camelus; species Camelus bactrianus. The sequence goes on from NC_133548.1 coordinate 31,698,603, forward strand.
CCTTCAATCTCAAAAAAGTAAAAAGATATCAGGTGATCAGTTTAAAGCAAGTATACTGAAAAATAAAATTGTCATTTTTGTAAGTTAAAAAAATGATTGTTTGCAATTTTACACAGCTCAACTGGGCATGTCACATAACAGTCTGGGAGGATTATGAGGCAGAGAAAGGACCTGTATCGGTTTCCAAAGGATGGACAAGACTGAGATACACAGCAGGTGGGGAGGAAAAGTCTTTCCAGGCACTCTGAATTTCTCTGGAGTTGCTCCTGGAGTTAATATACTTGAATACTTATTGTGGCACTGATTTACTTTATTATCACAGATAAATTATTTAATGTCTTGGGATGTTTATTTAAAATAAGAGCTTAATATATCAAATAAACTGCTTGGTCCTTTTTGTATTATGACTCTATAATATTAGTCCAAGTTAACAAAGGATGTTTGTTTGAAATATCTCTTAATGCTTATTATCTAATTAGAAACACCAAGTTGAGCCCACCTGGGTGGTGTAAGATATGGCTCAGAGTCCTGAAAAGTCATCAAACCCTCCACAAACCTCACCTGCTCATATTTTGCATTTTTGTAAGAGAGTAAATATATGTTCCATTACTCCTGTAAACAAAGAGTTGACTGAGTTGTCAAATAGCACAACTCCCTTGAGAGAAACCCGGCAATACGTCACACTGCACTTCTAGCACAGAATTATTGTTCATTTTACATTTTTTATCATTAATATATCCTGTAAACTCATATGTGAAAAAGGAACCTCCTGGATAGTGCCTCTATACTGCATGACTGTGGCTACTATAGATTTGAGATACAGACTAATCCCGGCTCTGATTCTGGGACTGAGACGTGAAGAGATGCAGTCTCCTACATGGTCAGGTAGACAGCCACCCTACAAATAGGGACTTCTTTCTTTTCTACAATGCCTCTGGAAAGATTAATACATTAAAATAAAAATGACAGCTTATTATTAAAAAATGTTATTTTCTTAGAGATACACTTTAAATAATAAAATTACATTCATATATAATTATAGCAATAGACATTCTCTAATTTGTTTTAAAAAGTCAAATATTGTATGTTTTGATGACAGCCAACAAACTTCCCATTAAGCTAGTGAAGCAAACTGCATAGAATGTTCTGCTGATACAGAACAATAGGGAGTTAGTCGAGGAAAAGTAAATGTCACAACATGAGATAGCAACAATTACATTACATCTTATGATTGAAAATAATAATTTGAAGAAAAAATCTAATATTGACTTCTAATTTCATATATACACATATATATGAAACATTATTGTCAGACTATCCAAGAGAACTCCTAAGTAAAAAATATGTACACATTATATTTTGACTACTGGTTCATCACTTTCTAGAGGGAAAGAACAAAGGGCAATTAAACAAGGCTGAAGGGAAAAGAAAAAGTTCAAGGGCCCTAGCAGTGGCTGTGAAGAGAGGAGAAACAAAACACTCTACTTAAGGATTCGCAAATGCAACATCAAAGACAACGACAGGATATATTTTACAAGGATACTGGGGAAAAAATGATATTTAATGTATATTTGTTCACATACTGGGGAGAAAAAGTTTAGAATGATACAGATTTATATTTCTAAACTTCAATCTTACTATAATGTAAAACCTGCAGTTATAAAAGAGGTTATTTTGCTACCATTTTGTTACTATCCTACAAAAATCACAAAATATAGTCTAGGGTTCAAGTTACTTAATAGAGGAATGCCATATATATTATATGTAACTATGTATAATAGCTATAATATACACATGTAAATATTCTTCTTTAAAATGGAGCAAGTTTGAAATTCCCAATAAGTTGTCAGATGGAGAGTGGATAAGCATGCTTAGGTCTCATTCATTCAAATATTTTAAAATTTGTATTCAAATCAAAGCAGTGATTAAACAGTGGAAGTATAAGCTACCCAGATGATGAACTGGGTGATATGGACTGAACTGTGTTCCCCCCAAATTCACAGGCTGAAGCCCTAATCCCCAATGTGACTACATTGGAGATTATATTTAAGGACGTAACAAAGGTTAAATGAGGCCATACATAGAGGGTCTTAATGATACGATGTTGTCCTTTTAAGAAAAGGAAAAGAGATCAGAACTCTCTCTGCCTATGAGGACATACCAAGAAGGCAAATTTGCAAGCAAGCCAGGAAGAGAGCTCTCACCAGAAGCCGAACTCTGCTGGAAACTTGATCATGGACTTGCCAGTCTCCAGAAGTGCGAGAAAATAAATTTCTGTGGTCTAAGCCCACTTGTCTATGGTATTTTATGATGGCAGCCTGAGAAGACTAATAGAGCAACCATCACTGAATAATTTAAATGTGATAATAATTGTTTAAAATCATATCAAGATGATATACCCACATCTGTAAGTTGAAATAATCAAATCAACTTCTTTTTTAAAAAAATTAAAAGTCAATAAAAATTAGAAAATAGAAAATATAGTGACAACTATAATTTAACTTCAAAATATTCTTATAACCTATTTATGTGGAGATGTACTTATAGATAAAGACCTAAACACATCTCTGCTATTTAATAAAAGATGTAAAATACACAAAACAGAAAAGTAATATTCCATTGATTGTTTTTTAAATCACAAAATGTAAAAATTCAGACTATAAGGGAGGTTTGGTCTTTTATTACAGGAATTAGCATTATATTTTAATTTCCTTAGCTTCAGCTGATTACAAAATCTTAGTAACAATATATTTCTAATTAAATTACTTCCTTATGTCGACAAATGTGCTAACACATTTAGGCAATTTCCAACTTTTATGCATAATATATGGCTACTAGGCAGTTCGTATATGAAAGAGGTCTTATGAAAAATCCCTGTGGGTTTTAGATAAAATGTTAACTCTCTGAATACAGACTATTCCTGAAAACATGTACATCTTTCAACTGGTCTTCAATTACTTACTTTCAAACAGCTTTCAAATATATATCCTTGAGGTAAGTGTGCTATTTTCTGCCACTAGAAAGGTTGTGAATGCAATTATTCATTCATTGCATTACAAATCATAACCTGTTCTCTTCTTAAGCTTTCCATGTTCATAAAAATAGAATTTCATGTTTCAAATATAAAATCACTGAGGTATAAGCAGTGTGCCATCTACTCTTTCCCTACCCTCTATGGGAAATTTCTTTCTGAGCACTCTGCTCTCTAACGTGTTAATGAATGTAATTACCTGAAATTTACATTTCCCAAAGACATTTACTTTTCAAAACAGCAAAAGCTCTTGTCATTGATTCGTATAAAGGCAAACATATCCCTCTTAGGGATGTCTCAGCGTATCTGGAGTAGGAAACGGGAAGCCTTTCTCTCTTAATAATCTGTCATTGCAACATGAAATCGTCTGAGTCTACGTACATGTTTTCCATACCACTTCTATAAGCTTGCTGAGTTTACCTTCCTGACCCAAATTAAGACTGCACTTCTTTAATTCATGTGTGCATCATGGCGTATATTTGGCATCCACCTATGGACTTGTTTCTTGAAAGCCTGTTACAGTCCAAAGATCTCAATCCAGCTCCTTCCTTGGACTCTGATATTCTGAGATATGAAAACCCATGTTGTTGTTAACAGTTTAGGGAAACAGCTCCACCCGGCTGGCAGCACATGTTCGTTCTTTGCCTTTACCTGAGTGAGCTCTCTTTAACCTGCTTGTAAGGTTGTAGTCTCAGCTACAGGAGGGAAAGAGAGAAGGAGAGGGAGAGGAACTTCCCTGTGAGGCAGCTGAGGAGCCCAGGGCCGGTAAGAGCACTAACACGGAGTGGTGACATCAGAGACTCTCAAGGGGATAGTTTAAAGAAAATAGGGTAGTATTAGTTCTACGTGGAGATATTTAATATTAGATGATCATTTTTCATCTGAGAAACAAGTATGCTACCTGTTGTTAAAATACTACAAACTTGACACCCAGGAAACACAGAATGATAGCCATTGTTCTAACAGGCCAAGAGGGGCCCAATGCTGAGAGCAGGACAGAGGGTCAGCCCCACCCTTTCCACATTCCCTACAAGATAGAAGATGATGGGTAGACCATCAACTCTTCACCATATATTGTATGTACACATAGTGCCACTAAAAACATTTATTAAGAGAAATTAATTAATTAATTAATTATAGTGAAGGCTATTAACATAGCTGGATTTCCCTACCTTTTCCTATTTAGTGAGAGATGAGTGGACAATTACAATACTCTGTTAATACTTTTATAGCAAATGGAAACTGTATGCAGACACGAGACTTAGAACCAGAAAACAGGAGGCTGAGTTCCAGGCCTGACTGAGTAATTCATTTCTCAACTTCTATTTCATCCATCCTAAAATGTGAAAATCACCTTTCTGTTACAGTCACCATGAGGATTAAAGGAGACAGTAAATCCAAAGTGCTTCAGGAACTCAAAAGAATTGTTTAAAAGCACACATTTAAAAAGTACTAATACCATTTTGTAAAAACACATGAAAAATGTTGCATCTTCAGATTTGGTAAAATTAAAACACTCCTATATAAAATAATTTCCTTTTAATGCTAGATTCTAAAATACGAGTACTTGAAAGCTAAAGCTATAAAATCGAGCACAAAAACAATAAAATAGAAACATAATATCTACAATTAGTTTCAAATGGAAAATTTCTTCCTCTGTGCTGAGAGCATCAGAACTTCAAGAAAATATATCTTGCTGATAAGAATTGAACTTTTTTTATTTGATTAAACATAGATAACTATAGAGAAGGAATTAAAGTCACCTAAATAGTTGCTTTAGAAGAGAATCGAGAATATCCTTTGCATATTGGTCCAACTGTTTTGGTTCCTAAGTTTTTTCAAGTGTCCTATTTGCTCTCTTAGCTCTAACTGACTTTTCTTTGAGCTCTCCATTTCCAGATTCTTAAAATCAATCAATCAATCAATTAATTGAAAGAAGGAGAAAAAAGTTTCCAGAATAAAAAAGCTATCTCAGAAGGTAGGATAACCCAATCATTGTTGTAATTGACAAATTTTACTAATATTTTAAATAAATTCTTAGTTCAGAGTTTATATCAAAAGTGGGGGAGAAGGGAAGAAATTGATTTCTACACGTACACTGGTCTTTTGTTAAACAATTTAAAATGCACATTTCTTTGAAGTAAATATATAATTTAATTTTGGCAAATAACTAGTTCTTTGGCCAACCCTTTTACAAATAATGTGCTCTTATTACTTGCTTAAACATTTTTGTCACATGTGAGTCATGTTGTCTCATAATAACAGATCGATTTTCTTGTAACAAGGTTATACCTTGTATGGAGTAAAACACGGTTAAAAGCGTGCTCACTTTCATTTTTCGTAATTAGACTTCTACCTTCAGTATTACAGCAGCTTGGATTATATGTGCCCTTGGGAATAAACAGTGCGAACAGGTAGTTCAAGACAGAAAGGAGATTTCAGACATTTTGGAGAATGTGGAAGAATTTTTGCCTGTTGCCTAAAATATCTCAGATTGATAGGAAGAGAATTTACTATGTCCAGAAATGCCTGCAGTAAGATGGCAAATGCACTCTGATTCGTAATTCGTGCCTCAGTAGAATGAAAAGTGCTGTAAATTTTGTTCTGCAAGTTTAATACTTTTAAGTTACAAATTTTGAATTTTAATCTATAAATTTTCAAATAGGTAAACCAGCGACCTAAGATGCAGTAAGACAACTATATTTCATAGATTCCTTCTTTTAGACCTACTGGTTAAGCATTCAGTCCCTGAATCATAAAGAAAAGATTTGAATCTTAGCGTACTATTTCTAAATAGCTATAAGAAATTAGACAATTTACTCAGTATAACATATGAAGATACAGGATGTACTTCATAATGTTGTGATTAAGTTTGATTATATCTACATCTAGATATAGCTCTATGCCCTGTTCCATAGTAGGATGTATCAAATAGTGATGGTAGTTTTACTTTATCTGATAAGCAAATAAAAATGTTAGAAAAGCCTTTCTCAAAAAGTAAGAAATAAGGCAAAGTGACTTTGAAGATAATCTATATCACAGATTAACTAATTTTCCTGACACCTGAAAAATCAATTCACTTTTATATTATTAAGCTCTGATCATTCTCTGGGCCTGGGTTAAATTACAGGAGATTTGAAGATTGCTAAGAAAATCCCCATTCTTTCCAGAAGTTCACACTCTGATCTGGAAGCTACACTTTCATGGAAACACTCAAATACCATGCTCTAATAGAGGCAAGAGGCTTTGGAGAAATCAATTCTGACTAAATGATTTGTTATTAATAATTTTAATGACACAAAGCCAATTAATTGATAGATTTCTGTCTCTAAACCACTTCTCCATTTAAGGGCTATGCCTTCTATTTACAGGGAAATTAATATAGGAAGGCCAGTGAGGACATTTTGACAGTTACAAAAGCTTCTGTGCATCCTATTCTTGGAGGAAGCTTATTTCTGGCATATTTTATTGCATTTGCTGTTTTAAAAGAATAAGAAAAAAAGAATGTAAACATTTTTATTTGAATTATTTTTTAATTTTTGCATATTACAACAAAATTAATTCTAAATAATTTAAAAAATAATCCACATCAAAAATGTCCAATAGATAAAAACAAATTTTAAACACATTTTTCAGAACCCATTGAAGCAAAGACTTAAAAGCTTTTTTAAGTACAGATGATAGACCTGGGCAACAGTGTACCCAGTCTCAATCTGTCTCACGATTATTACAGTATATTATTAAAACTAAATTACGTTTTGAGGATATTCCATGTTGAAGTTGAAGCATTCAGCCCGAAAGGAATGGAAGACTGATGCTTGATGTTCTTAGAAGCTTAAACAGTTTTTCCCCTCAAGAATCTAAACAAGCTGCTTTTCAAAAGCAAAAACTTAATGATTTTACACTTGTGTGTATGGTATTTCTTCAAAATGTCATCAACAGAGGTACCATTTTGTAATAGAAATAGATACTCTTGCCCCGGGACAAAAGTTCTAAAAGGTCTATTTTGAAGCTTTCTAATTTTATAAGTCAGAATGTTAAGTGGCATTTATAAACCAACATCAGACAGAAAACACTTCCTCTTTTGCTCAGTTCCCTAAAGATTATCTTTTCCTGTAGGACCAGCCAAAAAAAAAAGTGAGAATGCGTCAAATGTGATCTATCTTGGTGTGAACACCTATATTCATGAGACTAATTCTAGAGGATGACATTGTATTTGTAAAACTTAATAAATTAATTAATATTTAATGTAAAATGTCTTTGATTATATGTTGATGCTGATTATTTCCCCAAGAGTATGTGAATCCAGTAAGATATAAAAAAGTAAGCAATGCCATTCCCTTGGGATTTGAATAGACTTAACCTGTAGTTAGTGAATTAAAAACACAGTGATGTCAGAGAGCTTTAACAAACGCCTTTCCAGTAAAAGCATATACAAAAGTAACATTAATGCCAGAGAAATGCATGTGGCTGGTCTGATTTTAAGAGCTGGGTATTGAAATATTGAGCAGCCAAATGTTGCCTTTATGGGGATATTTATCTGCTTGAAATTGTTTTGCCATGACTAATTACAAGTACTGTTTGTAGCTTCAGTTTAAAGGACAGAAACCCAGGGGACTATATACCCAAACTGATTAATTCACCCCATCTTTAGCAAATTGCAAATAAACTGATTTGGCATACATAGCGGGAAAGTCTTAACGCAAATGTGGCCTCCTCTATTTTCCTCTGGCGTCCCTAATTAGAAATGATAGTATTATCATACTAGTAGGGAAAAACTGGGCTAATCACTTTATCTTCATTCCTGCACAACGAACATTTTATTCAACAGTCTCAGCAGAGTGATGCTATGCCAACTCCAGCGCGGAGAGGTACCCCTTTAAAATAGTAAAATCCACAAAACTAGAATCACAGAGAAGTGACTGGACTACACAGATCCACCAAGCCAGGGGCCAATGGAGGCATCACTCTGCTGTTAAATGACAAAGAGTGTCTTAGGTTGTCACTGTTGTTCTTCATAACGTAAGACTTTCGATTTCCTTCAGTTTCAGGCTCCCATCTTTACAGTCCCGCGATCAGAGAAGAAAGAAGTTTCGTGGGGTTTTTTGGGGTTTTTTTTTTTCCAGCTCAGTTAAAAATAATCCTGGTGAAAGAATCCTGAAGGAAATGGGGGAGGAGAAGTAATCAGATTGCTTTAAGTAGAGTAGAATCAACACCCAATTTAAAAGTTCTTTATACAACGCCTGCTGTTTAGTAAGTCTTTAACACATTAAGAAAACATTAACATTGGTTCTCAGGAGCAGGGGGAGTATAGCTGTGTGTGGAACTGGCAATAAGGAATTTCAGGTTTTAATCCCCACTCTGATGTTAGGAATGTAATTTGGGGAAATTGCATTGGCTGTCAGAACTTCACGTTTTCATTTGTAAAATCGTCTTGAAAGATTTTCCCTACTCGCTAGGGTTTTTTTTTCTCTTGAGCAAGATGAATGTTGCCTTTAGTGCCCATTCTGGTCAATAGATACCAATTCAATCCCTCTTCTCGTTTATGAGTTCTGGGAGACCAGCACAATTCCGACACAAGTCGTATAACATTGGGAATTCACCGAAACTGGGTTTCCTCACCCATCTAAGGAAATTGCTATCCCTTCCTGACGAAACTGCTTTTTAGACGAAATGAAACAGTGCATGTAATAACACTCTGTGAAGTTAAAAGCTCTTTATAGATGCAAGGCTTATTATAGTAAGTGGAAATTGTTCTGGTTTCCCTTTATCACGAGAGACCTTTTAAAAAGCTAACAGTAACTCAGTCAGCAACTAGGAACCATAAACTAAAAAATGCATCCCATGTTCATATAACCTGATACTATTCTGGTGCTATTTAAGATTAATAGTAGAGTTTAATGTCATTATGTAAATTATTAATACTCTCTAAGTAGATGGTTAATGTGATCGAACCTATTTGGTAAGGAATAAAATTGACTGGGAATGAGTACAAGCATAGCTAAAGCCTGCACATGCTACTCCTGCTGGAGTCTGAGAAAGCTTCCTCCTAAAATGAGCTGTGCTGGACGACTTTCCAGTGGAGCTGACCTCCTCATGCATTTTTATAGTTCTATGCACATGAAAAATGATTAATATCTTTCTTTTTATCATATATCTGTAAAACTTGGAAAGCCTATTCTTAACAAATAATACTAACCCCCCAAAAAAATTTTGCAAAGAGAGAGCCTACCAACTACAATAGGCAAGACCGAAGAAATTATTTATTTAAATAGGACCATGGGGGAACATAAAATTTTCCCAGTAGCAGGATTCGATCATAATCACAAGGACTTATATTTTTAAGGCCTATAAGGTAGATGCAAGAACGTATTTAAGGTAAAATGTTCAAGGCCACATATCTGCTATTGATAAACTGTTATTGAGTAACTCTATTTCTTATTTGAAGATTTGTCGGCAAGGAGAAGAGTGCACTGGCTGAAAGAGGTAAATGATTTACTACATAACAGAAGAGACTCCACAAGAAAAGTGTACTGAGTACTGAGATGTTATGGACAGGCTTAGTGAATCATGGCAGAAAAGCAAGCTGGCTTTTCTTTTTCGGAAAGATTGGTTTCGTAGAACATTCGTTCAGGTACGTATTTATGTCACTGACTCACTATCCGGGCCTCACATATAATAGGCTGTCCTTCTATGGATTTGCTCATTTGGTTACTTCAACGACACCATATTCCTCTACAGCTTTTCTTTTCTGAAATTGATCCATATTTAGAAATTCAAAAGGGCGTATCTCCGAGGTATGCCTGTGTTTGTTTATTAGGTTGTGTGCGAAGAAGTTGTTAAACTGAACAATAAAAATCACCCAGTGGCACACTCTTTAAGAGCTATTACGGGGAAGAGTAACTGAACATTTATTGAACAGCCCCTACAGGAGCTAAGCGTGTAGTTTGGTTTGTCTGAGCCATCACTCATGCTTGATCCAAGTGGTAACCTGGCTTCCTCACATTTCCTCGCCCTCGTTTCCTGCTTCAGTTTCCTTTTCCCTCATTTCTACTTTCTTGGAATCATACTTTCCAGTAAAGTATTAGTAGGTAACCTTTGTTCCTAGTCAGTTTTCTGAGAACATGACGTAAGTCGTGATCTCGTATAATTTAGACATGTTAATGTTTTATTTGAAGTCAGTTTGCTAAATAATTTATTCTTTAAGTGTCACTGTCATAAAAAACTGACTTAAGGTTTTTTTTTAAGAAATAAAGAGGAAAGATGAGAAAAGCTGATTCTCTTACATTATTAAAGACAAATGAACTGTATCTATAGCCATATCTATGTATTTGTGAGTAATTTACTGCCTGAAACTATTCTGTCTGGATTGTGAGACTGAGATAAGGAAAAAACAAAAAACAAAAAAAAAAGCCTCTGACTACTTTCTCTAGGAGCTGGCCTAACACTCAAAGCTAGACCATGGTGTTCTCCTATAGAACAAAATAATCTCACAGATCACCATCAGAAAATACCACTGCGATCATACTAGAAAAAGAAAATTCACTTTCTCTAGACCACACCACCTAAATGTCAGAGCACAAATTGATGCAATCTCCAGATGTGTTATTCACAAGTTTCTGTTTCTCTATGATGAGGAAGAGCCTGGCAAAATACCACCTTTGCTCCTGTCCCTTTAAAACATGAACACCACTTGCCAGGCAAGTCAATGATCTTAGATGGGGTTCCCTGCAGAGCTGACACTGAAGTAAAGCTTTTCTTTTAGCTTCCAGCTCAATCAGTGTTTTGAGAGCCCAAAACACAGACCTGTGTGTGTGTGTGTGTGTGTGTGTGTGTGTTTGTGTGTGCATGTGCACACCATTTGAAAGTGATCAAAGCTTAACTTACTTTAAGTCCCCAGGTAAAATTAAGCCCCAGGAAGCAGCATTTAACAAATGTACCCTTTCAGAAAAGAAGTTAGGACATTTCCAAAAAGTAAATCAAGCTTTCAACTCAGAACAATTACTATAACCAGTCAAATAAATTTCCCCCAGATACAGAAAGTTCTGCAGCAGCATGCTCTGTCCTCCCAGTCTCTGATCTTAGCCAAGTATAGGAAGAGAAAAATAAATAATCAGAGCTTTATTTCTTTATTTCCTGTGATAAAAGTATAATCCTCTTAACGCACAACTTCCCATCAGCTGTGCTGGATTAATCTGCTCTCCTAAATGGACTGGGTTGGCAGAGAAGAAAGGTGACAAACCCAGAGCCATGTAAAGTGCAGCGAAATAAAATCCACAGTTCTTCAATAGAGGAAATGAAAAATACCACTGCATAGTACCCTACTCCCCCGTTCCGACCAGGACCAATCATCTCTTTCTATAGATGATACGTGTTCACTGTTGGTGAGTTAGATTAGCTTTTTCAAAAACAATTTAAAAAGTTACAATACATTGCAATTTCAACTTCCAGACATGATGTTAGGAGCTAAGGTGCACTCAAGGACCTTCCCTTTAGGAGAGAAAGAAAGAAATCAGCGGTGATTACACTGTGTCAAGGAGCCCGAAGAGGAACAACACAAAGAAGCGGTTGTGTTGGGCGGTGAATAGGCACTTTGAGAGGGGACAGAACCCAGTGTGGCTTGGGACACAGTGCTCGAGTCCTGATCTTGCAATTGGGGTGCCTGCTTTGCTTCCCTGGTCTCTCCCATCGCTTGCATTATCTTGGGCAAGTTATCTGCTTTCACAGACGTTATATTCTAGTAAGGAAAGAGACAAACAGTAAAATGATAAATAAATAATAAAGATTTTTAAGTGAAGAGCAACATAAAAAGGTGAGCAGTGTCGTGTCAAGGTTGGGAAGCTGCATTGCAACAATAAAGAATGTAGCTCTTAAGCACTGAAGGGTAATCATTGAAAAGGGGACAATTAAACATTAGGATAAAACATTCCAGATAGAGGAAATAGGGGGTATAAAAACAGTTAAAGTGGCAGCTGTGCTAATGCAATCAAGGAACAAACCTCATGGAATTTATTATGACTGAAGTTTAGTGAGTGAAGAGGGATTGGCAGGAGGTGAAGTCAAGGAGATCATGAACAGTCAAGTCTTAAATGACTATTTCAGACATTGTAAGGGCAGGGGAAGCCATGTTAGGGCTGTGACTAGGAAGACACGATGTCCTCCTTTCAGCAAAATTGGAAGGGAAATCTAACTGGGTCCTTAACTAATGGATAACTTGAAGTCTGAGGATAGATCTGTATGTAATTCTTAGCATACCACTACAAAATGGTTTGAAGCATTAAGTATCTTTGCTATATATAACTCCCTTTCATCTCCACCTATGTAATTATATAAACAAATTTTCTTAGCCTGTACATCTATAAAAATACAAAAATGTCTAATATTTTCATTCAAAGCTATCTATAACAATAAGCAAAAGTCATCCACAGATTAATTGCAAACCTAATTAATTGCAAAAAAAAAAGAAAACAACTAACTAACCCCCCACCAAAAAAAAAAAAATCAACTTAGTAGCTGCATTCAATTTTAGAAACTCAATATTTCTAGTCTAAACTATAGATTCAAAGAGCTGCAGCTGAATTTCAGGGCAGCACAAACTATGGGAACTAAACTTTAGGATCTATTTAAAGTGAACAAAATTAAAGTCTGGACATGGAACAAAGTCACATCTAGTTGCTCCTAGTGAATGGAAAATAAAACAACTTGGCAGCTACCATTACTTTCAAATTCTACAGAAGCCACCGAAGTAGAGTGAAGTGGAATTTCAAATATTATCTGAAAAATCTTCAAATGGCATATCTGATGAGATCTTCTCTGGTATGGATCCACATACATAATTTCTTTCAAAACTCATAATAATGTCTTTTTAGTATCCCTACCAGTCTTTTTTGTCAAGAGACAGAATCACTGCAGCACAGGTCTACCCTTGAAACTTGACAGTGGGTGCTGCCCCATTTAAATCGCAAGAACTGGAAAGGGGAATTTTTTTTTTCTGTCCACCTAAAATCATGTTTTATTTCCAAAAGGAGGATAAAGAACACTGGGCCAGCAGATGAACAACACTAAGCTAACCAGTGATCAAAAATCTAAGATTTGTATATATATATATATGTATATATATATATATGATATATTTATCTATTTTGATCACATATATGTATCCTGATTATATATAATATTGATCACATAGTATATGTCTTATTTACATGTAGTAGGTACTTAGTGTTTTATATATATTTATCAAGTTACATGTACATATACATATACAAAAGTATGTGCGTGTGGCTTTAAGTCACATTTCTTATTCACATAAAAACAGTCATTTAGCAAGTATTTAGTGGCTGAATATTGGTTGTGTTTTACTTATGATTTCATCCAGGAAGTCCATAGCATGTGAGGCAAGTATGAGTGATTCAGTTTGATGAGACAATGGCTCTGCCAATGTGATTGTGACCTCTTAGGTTTTTGGTCTGGCCCTATGGAGTAAATGTCACAATCAAAACCATATGCATGGTTTTGTTTCAGCAATTTATGGAAGAATAATTGAAAAGCCTGAGGGAAGGGTATGAATGTCCCTAGCAATGAAGACATAAAATCGCATGTATCAGTATTCTCTACAGCACTAGCCCAGCACTGTAGATCTTTCCATGATAAACTACATTTAAATAAAACAAAGATAGTGCATTTTTTTTAAAAACTGAAAAATAGGCAACTTAACTACCAGAAAACTGGTAAAATTTATCTTTCAACATTTTTTTCATTACAAAAATTTAGATTGGAAAAGCTTAAATGGGTTCGAGCATGCCTTGTCTGTACAGCTTGGTTGTTTATAGCAGGTATTATAGCTCCAACACTTGGCACTAACAGTGTTTGATAAACAATCTATTTAAAAATTGTCAGAAGATTAGGTAATGCTGTATCTTAAATCAACTGTACAAAGTAAACGGAAGGTGAACTTTGTTGCTGGAGAAAATGTAATATTGGGGAGGAGGGAGAAGTAGAATTAGAAAGCACAGGACAAGAAATCAGAAGATTAAATCAGATCCTCCCCAGCCACTTTTGACCTTGACTTAGTTACTGATTTGCAATTTTCTCATCTGTTTTTTTTTTTTAAATGTTGATCTGATTTCAAGCTCTCTGTCTCAACTACCTTCTGGCTATGTGACCTCAGGCAATTTATAAAACATTCCGAGGCTGAGTTTTTTTATCAGTAAAATCGACATAAATATTCCTACTTTCTAAGATTTTGGTGAAGACCCTATATGTGAAAAGCATTATGGAACCAATAAAATATATGAAAATTTGTTTGTCTTGCTAAAAAACATAATCAGGTGTCGCCTCTTCTGAGAAACATATTTGGATTCAAGGCTGTTTGAAGGCTCTGAGTCCTTCCATATCACCCTCTGCTTACCCCTAGTGGGAAAGGTTGAAAATACATGTTCAGAATCTGTTAGACTAATCTTGAAGAATATTAAGATGAGATATAAACACGTCTAGAAGGTAAAAGCTCCATCTATCAGATAGAAGGACAGAATTAAATTAACTCCAGTCATATTTTTTTTCATCTTTACAATCACTTTGATTAGTTTTATCTAAAATATATTTTAAATGGAGGAATATGTATATATTTGAATGCAGGACAGAAAAACAAGAGAGGAGACATGAATTGTAAAGAAAAGCAGGAGCCATTGCCAAGGGTCTTAAACCAATGAGGAGATTTGCAGTTTATGTAAACTACTCTAAAGGTATGTATTCAAAAGAAAACCCACCTGGAGCAAGGACTTCAGTGTAGACACAAGCGATCATGAATGCTTAAACTAGGGCTCTGGTGAGAATGAAGACAGAGGTGAGACGCTGGATTACATAAATGTATAGGAGATCAAATCTGCAGGCCTGATGAAAGGAGAGGAGAGGAAGAAGCAGGAGTAACAGGTGACTCAGATTTATAAACTGAGTGATTTAGAAGTTGAGGTGTCTAGGAAATAAAGAAGGATGGGACGAAGGAAGGACAAAGTCAGTGTTACGGAATTTGCCTTTGAAGTACTTACTCAAAGGAATCCTAAGAAAGAGATACGTATTTGGGAGTTAATTAATATTGGTCAGAGTCCAAAATCATGAAAATGATAATAAACTCACCTTGATTTAAAAAAGGAAGTATATCAAGGACTGAACCTCACGAAACAGTAAAG
This sequence comes from Camelus bactrianus, assembly GCF_048773025.1. NCBI lineage: Eukaryota > Metazoa > Chordata > Mammalia > Artiodactyla > Camelidae > Camelus > Camelus bactrianus. The sequence continues at coordinate 31,713,822 of NC_133548.1, forward strand.
TTAAAAAAAAAAAGGAATAAAGAAAAATCAGGAAGAAAATCAAAACTGGATGGTGAGAGAGCTTCTAGTGAAATGGTTTATTCATAGCTAAGATTCCTCTTATAGATTCAGTATCTGCAACAGTATCAACAGTAACTTCTCTGTATTAAGTGAGCTTGCTTTCTGCCTGGCTACATCTTTAAAATTCATCTATCAACTCTCCGAAGCCACAAAGTCAATTTTCGAAGCCACAAAGTCAATTTCTGGATTTGTAGTTTCCCTGTGACAAAGGGGAGAAAATGTCTTGGGCAAGGAAGACCTACGGTCCTGTAATTCTCCCAGGGAAAAAAGAATTCTAATGTGAGGTTGAACCATAACAGAATTCAATATATAATTCTTAAACCCCGAAAGTGCTTCCAAAATCTCAAACAGGTTCATTCTCCAACATGCCATTTGCTGATACACATCTCTTCTGTCTAAAATAGGTAACTTTTTTTTCCTACAGAAAATGAACAGCAGATCAATTAAATTTGAGATATTTTTTAGATATAAAATACAGAGACAACTCAGGATTGACTGTGTGAGAATGTCTTTAAAAAGTTATTTTAGAGGATTACTGCTTTATGCTGATACATCAAGAAGAAAGTAATAAAATTTGAGTAAGAGGGAAAAAAATTTCCTTTCTGTGGTTTCAGAGGAATCTTTATCACAACAGGTTTTGAAGCACTGCAGACAGACTCTGAATACAATCTTCATTTTTTTTTAAACTGAGTGGTGGTGAACAAATTATTTGACTTCTCTGTGACCATCTACTTCTCAAAAAAAAAAAAGAGAGAAGAAGAATGGAAGTGCTGGGTGTACTTGATTTCTGCAATGAGCACAGGAGATAATAACTGTAAACTTGTCACGTAAATGTACCTACAAATGAGAATGGCAATTCTTACTAGACACGTGTTCTTAGCAGAAAGTAGTCACATGTCACTGTAGAAAATGCATCCCAGATGATTTATTTTCAAAATGAATTAAAAAGCTATTATCAGAAAACTCAAGCAAAATGATATTGCATTTTGTAATCTTAAAGTCAGAGTTCTGTTTTAACAAAATGTGTTGTGGACACTAATCTACATCGGATGCCGTTAGTTACAATTAAGTATCATAAAAAATTTTATCCAGACTGTAACAAGAATAGAGTGAGACTAAATCTGGGATTGGAAAGAAGTAGAAATCACTCATATCAGCCAGGATAAAACTTTTGATCATTTTTTGAGTTTGGATAACATTCATGCTTTTTGTCTGCATTCAGACCTGATTATAGAGCGGTCTTGTTTATTTCTTGAGTCACCGTGATCACAGAGAGGTTCTATTTGATGCTGATATTCTGTGAGATTACGTTCAACAGGAAAGCACTGCTGACTAGCTGTGGATGTCAAACCAGCTCCCACCTGTTAGAAACTCTTTTTTTGTTTGTTTTCCTCAGTTACGTAGCCCTAATATTATTTGGTCCCTAATTTCCTCTCTGATTGCTTCTCCTTATACCTTTTCTTTCACTATGCCCTGCCATACTGGCTTTTTTTTTTTTTTTTCTGTCACTTAAATAGGCTGATTATACTTCCAATCAACACCTCTGTCCTTGATATAATTTCTACATAAAATGCACCTCTCTGAGATCATTCCATGTCCTCTTCTTATTATTTGGTTTTCAACTCAAACATTACCTCTGAGAGAGGCCCTGCCCAGTCTCCCTTTCGACATGAATGCATTTTACCTTCTTTATAGTATTTATTAGTAGTTGGGATTTTCTTAGATATTTATTTAAAGTTGATCTTTTTCCAGCTTGAGGACAGGGCAATCTGTTCTCATTATCACTACATCCATAGCAGCAATATCACTATGCCTACAGTAAGACAATGATAAACATTTGCTGAAACATTTTTATAATTCTTTAGGGTTGATCACAAAATATTCTGTATAGAATGAATGTTTAAAAATAGACCTCAGTTGTGAATGAGACTTTAATTTTATATATAAATTATACTAAATAACTAATTTAAGTAACTTGTTATTAAACTGTAGTTCAGGTGATACTGAGGTCTGTAGGACTGGTTCTGGTCTTTATTGACTGCTGAATGGGCCTTTTCTTGGATGCTAATCTGATTTTGAAAAACACTGTAATTATTATCTACGCTTGTGTGTGCCATTCTAAGTTTTAAAGGTTGTTAAAGTCATTTATCTTTTCTTTTTTTAATTTTGTAATTTTAGGAAGCCTTGGAGGTCATTTATACCTGGTCTGATGCACTCATTTAACTAAGCTACAAGTTTGGAACACTAAGGCCCACCGAATGAGTGGCACAATCCTTTACTGGTAGATGTTAAGACTTGGATTCTTACACATGGTTTAGTGTTATTTTGACATACAATACTACCTCCATTCAGATAAATTCCCTGCATTTCAGTGAAAATAGGAACCTTTAAATAGAATGGGTTATTTACATAACACACTGATAGAAAACATCTTAAAAGTAACTTAGACAAAGCAGAAAAAAATAGAAAATATATTCTTGAAATTAATGATGATGTTTATAAATATGTTCATATTCTTATTCAAATTCCACATTCCTTCTCCAGAATACTAACTGAACACACAAACTTAAAAAAAAAAAAAAAAAAAGGATCACAACAGAACTTGTTGACTAAATACAATACTCTTGAAAATACAGCATGAATATTGTACTAATGAAAAAATGTTAAGTTCAATCTTGTACCCCTGGTTGAGATTTAAGTTTGTTAGTAGAGACCATGCAAAAAAGTTTCATTTTACCCCTTAAAAAGGATGCTTAAGGCAAAATTTACCCCCAGTGTTTCCAAAGTGTCATGTAATTTTCACATTGACAAGTTCCTAAAGCATATTAAAAATAAAATTGTAGCTACAGTAGATACAACTCTATCCTGTGTAATCTAATTGAGTAGTGTGGAAGTGCTCTGCATTCAGATGACTCATTTTTATGGTTTCCAGTTGTGTAAGGCATTCAATTGGCAAAACAAATCAAGATGAACACTCACACCTATATTTGCTTCCTGAAATATAAGACTAGACAATCTGGATGGTATTTTGCATCAGTCAACGACATACGAAGATCATAAAGGCTGGTGAACTGCTTCTGCTATATTGCTTGTTCTCAGAACTTTTTCAGATATTACAGAGCATCTTTTGGGTATTCTGGGAATTAGACACATGAGAAAAAATGAATAGCCTGTAGAAGGACACAATATACACTGAATGTTCCATTATGTGAATCTTATATTAAAAAAACATGATGGGACATAATATATATACAAAGATTTTCTGTTTTTCCTTCTTATAATTGCAAACCCGTAAAATATTTGTAATTGGGCACATAAAACTCTGCTAAAACACCATGTTGAAACTTTAAGGATGTGAGAAGTATATTCTGTAGGTGTAAGAGAAAACTGCCTTTATATGGTTGATTGAAGTTTTACCACTACAGGTATATTCATTTATTATGATCCACAGGCTCCGAATTTTGTAGTGATACAAGCCTTTCTTTGCAGAATTGCAAGGAGTGCAATAATGGTAAATGCTTAAATTTATTCTAATTTATATTTTGTTTTCTTTAACCTATAAATTCATGTATGTGTGATTTTAATCAAACACCGAATTATGGTGGACTTGAAGTTCTAAAACATTGGATTTTATTATTTTATTCTTAGTTGACACATTAAGGAGATCAGAAAATATATTTGTAAAGATACAAAGTAGCAACTAGAAGTCAAGTGGAAGTCAGTATGCTCTCTATTTCACAAAATACAACAGATAACTACACTAAGAAGCTCATCACCTGTATTCTTAGGAAGTGGGCAGTTTAGAAAATCTACTGGGGCATTTTTATCTTCCAAAAGAAATAAAGAAAATATGTCGATGAATGCGACCAATTCTGAAATTTATTTAATCTCAAACATATGTGAAAAATGAATAATCCTTTCTGTTTATACCTTTATACCATAAATACTGAGAAAGTTTATATTCTGGTCCAGGCAAGAGTATTAAATCCTTATAGACACAGACTCTGACTATAGTTATAAGAGTTTGCCTGCTATAGTCATATATGAAATTCTGTTCTGCCTGAAAATAGGCTGCAAGTGGCATGATGCAAGAGATGTCTTGTTTATCATGGTTATTTGCAGCATTAGCATAGTTGCTGGCATATAAAAGGAATTCATTATATTAATATATAAATAAATTAACAATTTGCATTTTAAAATAAATTGGTGATTGATTATTTACATAGCCAAATATTATAATATTTAACAGAAACACAGGATAGCCTAGTTAATATAACATTATGTCTATTTAGTACAATTTAAGCTATCTTGAATCACCTGATGTTTAATTATGTCAATATAATCTACATATATTTGTGTATTTATCTTGCTAATCCTTTTTCTTCTTTTTTTTTTTCATTTCTAGGATACCCACTCACTCACATAGAATAACCTTACTTTAGGTTTTATTATTTTGGTTCCATTTGCAAACAACATTATTTAAGTATTTTCTATTTGTTTCAAAATTTGTAGCTCAGACAACTAGACGCAAGACAGCTATAAAACTGCAGCTTACTTGCTATACTGGAGGGATGCATTTTCTCCTCCATTGCCTGTTCTAGCAAATAAATAGATTGAGAGTTATCTATGATAAATGCCCTTCATTTAAAGTGTCACAAGGTCCCTTAATTTGTGCACAGAGTACAGTGTTAGCTAAAGCTTTTTCTCACAATTTAGGTTACAAAAGCCCCATGTTAATAAAATTGCAATTCCACTTCTGGAGCCTCCCAGTTGAAAAAAAATGTAATCCTTTTGCAAAATTAAAAAGAAAAACAAGCCCAGTACTGGGACAAAGGTTAAATGTGATAAACAGCTGATTAATGATTCAAAACTTGGCCTTGCCGACAAATCTACAGAATTTAATGAGCTTTTCTATTGACTTTCATACGAAATTGTATTATTTTATTCTACGTTTTTTATTGAAAAGTGCTTGTTGGCAAAATGCTGAGTTTTGACAAATAAATAAAACTGTATAACCACCCCCAAAATGAAGATATAGAACACTTCTAATATTTTCCTTATATCTTATGGATGCATTCTCTTTTACAGTAGTCATATTAGGCACATTTTTCTTAATTCCAAGGGAGTAAAAAGAATGTTTAAATCTAGGCTAGACACACTCAATAGAATTACTTTAGGACAGGAGTTGGAAGGAGAGAACATCGATTACCTATTTGTGTATTTATCTTGCTAACCCTTTTTCTTCTTATTTTTATCCACTCTGCCTATCTCTGCCTTACAAATGGTCTACTTTGACCATTTGTATTTAGACCTTAAGTCTGCCAATTTGTTATTTGTTTCCTGTTTTCCCTCTGTTTCTCTTACGTTTGCTTCATGCTTCTTGCCTTTTTGTGGGTTATTTGAACAGTTCTAATAGTCTTCCTTTATTTTGGGATTTTGTGTGGATCAGTTTGTGTGTTTTCTCTGTCGGTTGCTCCAAACATTCCAATATGTATATTTCACTTTTCAGAGAAAATGCAATCAATGTTTTAACACTTCAAGTGAAATATGGAAACCTTAATTTTATTAGGCCACCTTAACCTCCACACTTTTAAAGCATCATTGTTTTGAGTCTCAGCTGGTGTTATAATTTTAGTTACAACTGTTGCACATTATTTAGGCCACTCAGGAGGAGAACATCTTAGGGTATTTGTCCGTATTTTTATCTTCCTATGTTCTTTTCTCCTGGCATGTCAAGATTCTTTTATTCCCTTTCTATTCAAAGAAATTTCTTTAGCTATTCTTTAAGTTCAGATCTGCTAACAACACGTTTAGTTTTTCTTCTTCTGAGAATGTTTTTTTTTTCCTTCTCCCCATTCTTAAAGGCTATTTCACAAGATACAGAATTCATGGTTGAAAACTCTCCTTTTTTCAGCGCTTAAAAATATGTCATTTCTTTCTGCCCTCCTAGGTTTCAGATGAGAAATCCACCATCATTCACATCAGTGTTCCCATGTGAGTACTGGGTCATTTCTCTCTGGTTACTTTAAAGATTTTTTTTTTTAATTTTTGGAATTCAGAAGTTTAATTATGAACTGTCTTGGAATGAATTTCTTAGAGTTTACTTATATTTGAGATTATCCCAGCTTCTTGAATCTGTGGATTCATGTCTTTTACCAAATTTGAGAATTTTTCAGCTTCTTTCCTTTGGAATAACTCTAAATCCTCACCCTGGTACTCCAGTATTATGAGTGTTTGGATCTTTAATTGTCCCATAAGTTCCTAAGGGTTGTTCACTATTTTTTTCAAATCTATTTCCTCTCTGTAGTTCAGATTGGGAGAATTTTGTAGATCTGTCCCCAAGTTCACTGAAACTACCCTCTGTCATCTCCACTCTACTACTGAGCACATCCAGCAACTTATTTTTTAAAAATTCTGTTTATGGATACTTCAATTGTATAAATTCAATTAGATTATTTTTGTACTTAATTTTATTTTCACCAAGATTCCTATTTTTTCACTTAATTCAAGAGAAGTTAGAATTGCTTATTAAATTATGTTCATGATGTTTGATTTAAAATCCTTGTCATCTAATTGGAAAATACTATTCGTCTTGTTTCAACAACAGTCAATTGTCTTCTCTCATGTGAATTGTGATTTTCCTGGTTCTTGGTACAAAGGATGATTTTTTAATGATACTTTGGACATGCTGACTATCATGTTGGAATATGCTTTTCATGCAATTGCTCAGTTTAGGGATAGCAGCAGGTCCTGGCCTCCCATTGCAGGCTGTGGTTCAAATCACACTCTAACTTAAGAGCTGTGTGGTAATATTTTTTCTGCTTGGTTTGTTTCATGTTGTTGGGGCTCTCACTACTCCCTTCTGATGCTGCTTGAGAAGCCAGAGGTAGTTCTTCAAGTCAAGGCACCTGAATCCTCTAAATGTGGAAACATTCTCCAACCATGAGGACAAATAGCCTTCTGGGACAAAGGTTTGTTGCACTGGGGCCCCCTTTGCCCACTGCCTGCAGTATGGTGTTTCTGTTTGAGGAAATTTCAGGCATCTGGAGACACAGAGGCTTCTCAGACTGGTGCTTATTTCAGTGGGATCTCGTTTTTTGGAGCCCCTGGCTTTGTGATCTCTCTGAATGAGGGACAGCAGTCTCAGACCCTGTTGGGGAAAAGAGTACGTTCCCCTGTCCACTTACCTTCAGTGGGTTTTCCAATCAATCCTTCTTGCTGTTTCTGCTGGCTCACCTGGTATTGTTCGCCAGATTCTTTTTTCTTTTTCCTTTTTTTTTTTTTAAATCTGGGACAGCAGTAGCCCTGCCTGGGTTGCTTTCTCTTGCAAGGTCAGGGGAGGCAAACTCCAGACCTGACTAGCCTTCCTTTGTGTGTGTGGTGGGGGAAGTGTTGTATTTCTGTATTGTTCCTTCACATCTGGACTCTCAAAATAGTTTGCCATCCTCTTATCTGATTTCAGAGTTCTCCTTTCATTCTCTTTTGCATTATTTACAGAGTTTATATTTGTACTACTCAAAAGGGAGAAGGGAAAAAAAAAAAGATAAATTTATGCTCTCTTGTCCTGACTGGTATTCCTCAGCCTTGGCTGTGGTAATTGTGGTCTTGTTGGTGAGTGATAGAGGTGGTCTAACCTGCTCTTTTTTTCACTGAGAACAAAGAAACAAACTTCAAGCTTTTTGTATGCCTTGATGTCTGTTGAAAAGGATTTCATTACAGATCCTTGTGAGTCCTTTTAGGATAATGCAGTAGGCAGTAACAGAATAGCTACACAGAGGGGATAAATAACCAGTGATTCTTTTTTTCTATTTTATTGTGTTGCTCTTAAAGAATTGTAGTCAGACAGACCTATGTTTTTCTAAGTTTTACCCTGCTCATGAAGAGAAGTCAGAAGATTGTAATCTTATCCTAGAATATTTCTAAAACTAAATAATAGATGATTCTAAGGCTTAAAGAAATATTAAAAGCTGAATATAAATAAAATTGTACTAAAGGGGAGAGAAATCAACAGCTCACACTGGAAATTTTTTAAATTAAAAATTCCTTTTTAATTTTTTTTTCCTGATGGACCTATATTTTTAAGCATTTACTCTAAAATTTATTTTTAATTTTCTCACGAGGGAGACTTCCTTTGTCATTTGGGATTTAAAAGGCAAGGGGAGACTTTTGCTACCATGAAGCAACATTAGAAACTAGCAAAATATAAACTTTCCTATGTGGCCAGAGAGGAGCAGTGGAAGCAAACAAGTGAGCTGACTTACAGAGAGAAACAGAGAAATGTCTCATTTCCTCTTTGTTCCTAAGGGCAGCTGCCTGGTTTGGACTCTTACAGACTTGCTGAAAACTGGGAGATTTTACAAGGATGAGAGGATAATACTGAGACTTAAAGGACAGTGAGGAATATTTGGAGGGTGGAAGAACCACAAATGCGAGGATACAACTCCGCGCTGAATAACTAAACATCCTCCCATCTCCCGGGAGTTTTCTGTGAAGGCAAGAAAGGCATTCTCTAGCCTTCCCTACTCAATCGATTTCAGGACTACAGTGAATTGACTCCAAGGGTGAACCAAACATCTGAAACTAGATAACACTTTCCAGTTAAATCGAGAAAAAGATCAAATAGTCTGATGTACATATGTACATAGAAGGAGACCCATATGCATAAAAAAATTGATTTTTAATAAATGAACAGAAGTCATCAATGAGGAGCCAAAAATTTTTCAGCAAATGATCCATTAAGATATTTATAAAGAAAAAATATGAACCTTGATGACTATTTAACATCTTCCAAAAACATATATTTGAAATGCACCACACATCTAACTATAAAAGCTAAAACTATAAAAATTTTAGAAGAAAATATGGAATAACAACTTTGTAACTTGGAGGAGGGTGAATTTTTCTAAGACTTTCTGTAAGCAATGCTATACCAAAAGATAAGTTAGAGTTCATCAACATTAAGGTTTCTGCTCATCAAAGACACCATTAAGAAACAAATAAGCTAATTATTATTCTGATTACTTGAATATGTGTAAGCACATTTGACTGTCCTTCATGATTGGATTACCACATTCTGTTGATACTTATTTTATAGTTGGCTGTATTCCTTTGATAACTATGTAAGTTAAAAAAGTTAAAGATCTAATCTGTTCTTAGAAACAATAATTAGTACATATATGTAAACTAAAAAAAGTGCAGTATACTGTATATATATATTTACATGCAATATAATGTGTATGTGCAAAAATAAATTTAAAAAAATGTATAGTCAAGCCACAAATTTGAAAAGTTTATCTTCCAAAAACTTATATATAGAATACATAAGGACCTTCCAAAGCACAATAAGATAAAGACATGCAAAATAATACAAATGAACAAAAAATTCAAAGAGATACTTTACCAGAAAAAGACATACAAATGGCCTATAAGCGCTAAAAGAGTGCTCAGCATCGTTAGTTCTAAGTATAATGTTAAGCCACAGTGAGATACCATCTCATACCTACTAGACTTTCTAAACTCAACAACTCAAAACAAAAGACTGACAATACCAAATACTAGTGAGGATGTGGATCAGGGAGGACTCATTAATGTTTTACTGGTCTGAGTGTTTCTGATAAAGCATACCCAGGCCTATGACCAAATACCTCCACCCTTAGTTATATATTCAACAAAGTTAAAAATATGTCTAAAAAATTATGGACCTGAATGTTCAGAGAAGATTTATTTGTAATAACCAAAAATTCTGAGCAAACTAAATGTCTACTGAAGGATAATGGATAAACAAATTGATCCTACTTATATAATAGGATAATACTCAGGAATAACGAGGGGAGAACTACGGATTCCTGTAGGAGCCTTAGTATTTTACAAGATATACTGTAGGAGAAGAAAAAAAACTTTTCTGTACCCTTCCAGGTTCCTCTGGCTGGACTAAGAATTAAATTGACATGAGACAGAGTAACAGGAGAAAATCTAATTTATTTGCGTATGTATAGGGATTTCATAAGCATATGGTATCCAAGGGTAAGTTAGGCAGTTGAGGCTTATGTGCCATCTGAGAGAAGTAGGTGAGGGTCTGGGGCTTCAAAGGGAGATAAGGCAATTTACAGGAAATGATAAAGAGCAAATGTTTGATAAAGAAATGTTTTCTGGGCCATGCAGAGATAATGATACACAAAGAGGACTCTGGTCAAACCGGCCTTAGTAAGTCCCCCCGAGTCTACCACACCTCATTCATATTATACTTCAGTTGTCTATGGTGCTAGTTCTCCTTCACTGAACAGAGCCTTGATCTAAATTCTTTAAGGCAGTTAAGGGGAGAAGGTAAAAGCTTTCCTCAAGCTTTTTGTTTCAACAATCAGCCCAAAATAATGCTCAAGCCAAAAAGACATACTTTGAGGTGACAAGTTTTGTTTCCCTACAATGCTAAGTGAAGGAACTTGAAACAAGTGAGAGTATATATTGTCTGACTCCATGTATTTCAAATTCTGAAACAGTCAAAACTAATTCATCAGAGACTTATCATGATTTTTCTGATAAAAAGAGGCTCCAGTAAGAAGAAACCACTTACGTCAAGGCCAGGAATGCCAGGACATGTGTGCTGGGAAACCAACGATATTGTGTCATTGGATAACAGAGTACTTTTCCTTTAAATATATATCTTTCAATTTCCTTTGGTTGGTGAATCTGTTTACAGACTTGATTTTTCTTTCACGTTTAGTAAAATGTCCTGCTGGCTTCAGGAAAAAAGAAAAAATGTCCCCTAAGTGAAGACTCAGCATTTATTTCTTAAGCTAACAACCTTGGGTATACTGAGTGACTCTTCTGCCTGAATGTTTACAAACCCCACAAGGCGGAGTATCTCATTTTAAATTGAACTAGCAGCTTTCCCATAAGCAGTTGTATTTCCATGAAATTAAAAACAACATTTATGAGTGTTCGAATGGATATTTGTGGGTTAATTTAAATACAGCTTTGAGAACAACAAAGGAACTGACTTTCTTAATTTAAAAAAGGGTTTATAAAGTTATAATGCTGCCATTTTATAATTTAAATAGAGTTTATAAAGCTACAGTGTCTTATTAAAGGGAAGTAAATGAACTGCACTGGTGAGAAAAACTTTTTCCTCTACTTTTCTAGGTTTTTTTGGCTGGTTTAAGAATTAAATTGACATGAGACAGATAAACAGGAGGAAAAAGTTAATTATGTACATATGGGAACGCCATAAGACTATGATGTCTCCAGAAAGTCAGGGAATTGAGGCTTATACGCTATTGGAGCAATGGAGAATGGGGTAGGAATCTGGTACTGCAAAGGCGAGAAAGATCATTCACAGGGAGGCGGGAAGAGCAACTGTTTGGTAACCAAATATTTGGGATGCCATGGGGAGAAATTTGTTGATGTAAAAAGATCTCTGGTAATTCTTTTAGACTCATAAGGGGCAGTAAAAAGAAACACTTTCTGGGTCTTCTGCTTCTCAAAAATAACCAGCCCAAAACAATCCTCCTTCCAAAGAGACACATTGTTGGGTAAATTTTACTCCCATACACTTGGAAGGAAGGAAACTTGCTTTCAGTGTGTCTCCAATAACTTTGGATCAGACACTAAGTTCTGAGGAATCTATTTCAGCCCTTTGCTGCCCACTAATTCCATCTTAAGGTGTACCTTATTATTTAGAGGCCCGGCTCACTTAAACCACCCCCCCCCCAAAAAAAACCAAAAAACCTTCCAGACAAGGGGGAGGCAGATTTTAAACATTAATAATAGTTCATTATTTGTTATTTTTGAGCTTTTATGTTCAAGCACTGTGCAATAAGCATTTTAACATGAATTATATCACTTAAGCTTCAAACTGTCTGAAGACAGTACTTTGAGGAATCTAAGGACTAGAGAGATAAGTGACTTTTTCCAAGTCCAAAGCCAAAAGAAAGACACAGAGCTTAGTCTCACACCCAAGTTTGTCTAGCCTCCACCAATTCATAATAATTGCATTTTCAGCCTCCACCGACTTCTGTTGGAGCTACCATAACAAACAGACCCATCATTCATCTCTTCCACTCATTGGTGAAGAATATGCTCTGTTCAACTCCTGAATTATTGAGACTGACTTGGACACTGATGGTTGACCCGCCCATTTGCCTATCCATTTCATCCCGCTCTCTTACCTTGAGCAGATAAGCGACCTCTCCCGAAACCCTAGGGCTCACAGTATCACTGCCAACAGACGTCTGAACTGAGTCTCTTGTCTCTGAAATTGTCCTATAGATTTTTGGTGATTCCCAATCACCATTTATTTCTACAGATACTCCTGAACATTCAGCACCTGCCTTCAAGGTCCCACTATGGTTAAAAGTCCCCTGGAGTCACTTGTTGACTCCAAGAAACAAGCAGAAGACAGCCTCTGTGTGCTATTTCCTTCGTTTGTAAAACGACTTAACTACTCTCTATGCCCCTCCCAACGAAGCTGCTGTGAGGATGAGTGAGATGATCTGCGTGAAAGCTCTTTCACATGTTTAGCACCTTTAACTTCCTCCGCTCTCAACTGAAGAGGATTGGACTAGATAATCTCTAAGGTTCCTCCGGCTCAGTGGTTCTATTATGTGTAATTTATGAGCTTGCTATTCACATTCCTGATCTGGACTTCAAATAGCTTAGTTTATGCTGAGGCAGATTCTAGGAAGCATTATGTAAACTGATGGGTGCTTAGAGCACACTTATAATAATTCAGAAGCCCAACCTGTCAAGCTCTTACTTAGGTTACCTTATTTTAAAGGTCTTCTGATTTTCTTTAAACTAGTCTAAGGTAATTTTAGCTCACTTTTAAAAACATTAGGCAACTGAAAAGTATTAGATGATAGAGAATTTCTCTCTTATTTGCTTAGTCTGAGCTGTACCTATTGCCTCAAAAATTTTTCAGTTTGTCTATTAAGGATACTGTAAAAAGGCCTTTTCAGTTCATCTGATCTTAAAGTGAACATTTTAAATTCAAACACAAATTTGGGGCATTAAATAACAGCAATAATGTTCACAGCTGAATTAGTTAGAGTTCAATAAAACCAAATGGTTTCTAACATTTTGGTGTTTTGTTTATGCTTTCAATCTATAGACTATTATAGCTTGGATTATGTGCAAACAAAATTGTTCTGTTTTCTTTTTTGATTTACAAGTATAAAAACTTATCCTTTGATTCAGCATCCTTAACATTCAGGTTTCCATTATAAAATATGAAAATTTTATGGAAATTTTTTACAGTTAGAATCATCTTATGACTTCTTTCAAATAAACAGGCAAAGGTATGAAAAATCAGCAGAGTATAAGATTCTCGTAAGTCAAAGGTCTTTGTACACTCTGTCTAATCATTCTTAACTGTGACAGAAGTGATGACCTTCCTACAAATATAGATGTATATATAAAAACACTTGTATGTTTCTTGACCAAGTATTGGTGTTTAACTGCTTATTTTTAACTGTGAAAGAGGTTGTTAATTTGTATTGAACTTTTTAATGGAACTTTGTTTTCTGATGGTTCTATCATCAACTTTACCTTGTGATAGATACAATTTAGTGGCTACTGACTGCTTTATGTTTAGAAAGACTTTCATTGTTGTCAGCCTCATAATAAAGTACCATTTAAAAGATACTCGATGACACAATGAAATCTTACCTGTATCATTTTAATTCAGAATCTATGTTTCATTAAAATTGCAAATAGAGAGGAATTAGGAAATACATTACAATAGAGATGCCATCTAAAATCAATCACATGGTATATATTTTTCCAAGCATGTGTTAGAGTTTCCATTACCCTGTTTCCACATGGATTGGACATAGAAGAGTCAATTGTGACAAAACAGAAAGACTCACAGATGTCAAAAACAAATTTATGGTTACCAGTCGGAGAAGGAGGGAGGGAGGGATAAATAAACCATGTACACAACAGACAAACAATAAGGTCCTACTGTATAGCCCAGGGAACTACATATAATGGCTTGTAGTAACCTGTAATGAAAAAGAATACATGTGTAAGTATATGCGTATGTATAACTGAATCACTATGCTGTACACTTGAAACTATACAACATTGTAAATCAACTATACATCAATTTAAAAAAAGATTCAATTATGATATTCCTTCTTTGAACGTATCTGAAATACATGAAATAATGATAGTTACTACTGACTGAACATGTATATGTACAAGAAAGTTACATTATCTTTAATTATTGCATCACCTCAGCAAAGTAGGTCAGCTTTTTTTTTCTTTTTATAAACATTTTTTACTGATTTATAATCATTTTACAATATTGTGTCAAATTCTAGTGTTCAGCACAATTTTTCAGTCATACATGGACATATACACACTCATTATCACATTTTTTCCTCTGTGATTCCCTGTGCTATACAGTATAATCTTGTTCATCTATTCTACAATTTTGAAATCCTAGTCTATCCCTTCCCACCCTCCGCCTCCCGGGCAACCACAAGTCTGTATTCTATGTCTATGAGTCTATTTCTGTCCTGTATTTAAGCTTTTTTGTTTGTTTGTTTGTTTGTTTGTTTTTGTTTTTGTTTTTTAGATTCCACATATGAGCGATCTCATATGGTATTTCTCTTTCTCCTTCTGGCTTATTTCACTTAGAAAAAGTAGGTCAGCTTTTATCTATTTTCAGATGGGGAAACTGAGGTGGATAAAAATTAAACATGTAGTAAATATTTTACACCTAATGAGAGGCAGAGACACACTTCAGGTCCACATCAACTCAAATCCAAAACTCGCTTTTTCTATACCTGGTCATTGTTTCCTTTCTGAGATTTATCTCTACTTCTCTAAACATACAAAGTCCAGATATCTAAGTAACATTTGCTGTTTCTGTGCAGTCCCTCTGACAGACAGAGACAAACTATTAGGAGTAATGACAAACTTACCTTCAAAATGCAGAGAGAATAGTCCTAGCAGTCAGCTTGTTTCGAATATTGGCCCTGCCTTTTTATTTGCTTCTGATAATGCACGAGATTTCGAAGCTCAAACCCTAACTTTTCCCACACACAGATCTGACAAATAAGATTAAACGAACCTATAAAAATAAAGATTATGGTGGATAATAAAAGCTATACCCGTCTCCCTCTTCTGACCCTTCTCTAAGTGCCTCCTCCTCTTCCTATTTAAATTTATAGGTGACCTAGTCAGTACAGGAAAGAGCTCCAACCTCAGTTCTGTTTTGTGATGTGAAGGAAGCTACCAAATGCCAGTATGTCTGTTTTGGCACCTGTAAAACTGGGATAATAATAGTTGACAACTGCATACCGTACCATGAGGACAAACGTAATAGCATCCACCAGGCAGACCGTACTCGGGGAAGAAGGGAGCCACACGCAATAAAAAGTAATGGCAACAAAAGCATATTAAACTTTTATTGCCGAGAGATTCACTAAAGAGATTTGTACAACTGTTGTCCAGGACATATTGTCCTTTAATGAAAACAAACACCTGCCAGCACTCATTAAAGTCCAGGTCAGCAAAGGATGAGTGAATTTTAATATACCTGTTGCATCATATATATATATAGATTAATAAGGAGCCACTGGGAAAATGAACTGTGTGATAATGATGCAGGCAGGAAATGAAAAAAGAAAAACAAACAAAAACAACAAACCTCCATGGCCCATTTGATGCAGTTACCTTTTGGCTGACAGCAAGTTTTACTCTGAATGTTATTGGCTTTACCCTAAGCAAATATTAAGCATCTGAATTGGGAGACATTGCCAGCATCTTAGATGTCACTTTGCCTGACAACAGGTGTTCTTAATACACCATGCCATAGGTCTCCAGGTGTTACATCCAATCAGATCTACTATTTTCATGGGACTTGGTAATTAGAAATGGTGCAATATTTCATGCTTGATTTGAAATTTATATTTTTCAGCATTCCCCCAGAAGAGTGCTGCCAGGAATAAAATGCTTTTAAATGAGATTGTTTGTTTAAAACAATGCGTGAAAAAACATGAGACATACCGATTAAGGACAATGATTTTTATGCTGTTTCTGTAGTTTTAGAAATGCCTCCATTTTCGTGGCTGGACATGACTGTCTACATTATAAATGACCATAAAGATATCAGGAAGCCTTTCTCCTAGACCCTCTCAGTGCCCCTGACAGGTTTTCTGAATGCTGAACTGTTACAGAAGATGTGTTTGCAGCACAGCCTGAGTCATCTGATGAAAGCAATGCGAGTGTGCCGGGAGCCGACTTTTGTCTGAGTGTCACTCTGAATTCAAAGAGCACATAATACAATTGACCTTTAAGTACACTGTCTGTGAAAGTCTTACCTGGCGTGAGGACAGGTAGTAAAATATTCCTTTTAAAAGTGGGAAGCAAGCAATACATTAACAGAGTTAGAAATGGAGGACTAAAATTAGAGAAAAAAAGAGGCCAGTCTTTCAGAATATGTGCTTCCCTTCAGAATTGAATAGAACAGAATTTCTTCAGAATAGAATCTTTTACAAACATACATCAGCAATCCACCAAAGTCAAACAATGCCCATTGTTCAATGACTTATAACCTCAATGGACCTTTTTCTTTTTTCCCCCCCAGAAAGATACGACATTGATTATAATTACTACACTTTGTCTTTAGAGTCTGGTTTTCTTGTTTTTGGAAAATTAATGAAAAGTGAAAGTGAAAGATAATATTTAAAAGTAGATTTCTATTTATAAGGTTTGGCATATTTAGAGTTTTAAAGGGATGTCTCATTCTCAGTGAATCTTGGGGGGGGGGGGGCGGACCGTACTGATGCTTTTCCACTAAAACTCTTTGCTTCTCTCCCATCTATCACTGTGATGTAACAAATTTATGAACCCAAGTACTGAATATCTGACTCAACTTTGTGTATTAGTGTAATTAATGCTAGTTGCTATTAACAAACAACTCCGAAGTATCTGTGTCATAATATAAGGGTTTATTTTTAATTGTATAATAATCTAATGAGGGCTAGATTCTCCTAAGGCAGTAACTCCAAGAAGGGACACAACATCTTAAGCTTGTGGCATCAGACATCACATGGAAGGGCAAGAGAGACTGATTGCGGAGGGTTACACAAGATGTTTTATTATCAAATCTGCCAATTCCAGTGGCATGATTCCAACTTCAAAGAAGGCTGGGGATTGTATTCCTGTGAATACAAAATGGGCTGGTTTTTACCTTTTGAGAAAATAATAGATAGACCTTAATCTGTTTCAAAGGAAAAGCTTAGCACAAAGATAGAAGTGGGGAAAGCATTCTAGTCAGAGGATAGAGCGTGTACAGCCTTACAAGGGCATGCAAGTTGGGAAATTAATCTGCATTAAAAGTGTTCCTTATTGCACTTTAAACTGACCTCCAATAGTGTTTCTGTACTTGCTTTAAAAATAGATCCATATCAGGTACAGAAATTGTCCTTTTACAACAAGGTGTCATACAACTTACAAGGTATTTGCTTTTCTCAATACAGTAAAAAAACAAAAAACAACAACAAAAAAACCTAAAGAAACAATAATATTTTCATACCAATAAAAATCAGTCAAAATAAAAAAAAACTCATTATTTGGGGGTGTGACTTGCAGATTAGACGAAATTCATTTACAAATATTCTAAAGAAAACATCAGTATTTAATTCAAATGATGTAGTTAGTAGGCTCTTTCAGGAAGATGCCAGGGTCTGTGTTTCTCAACATAACTTCCCAAATGAGCAAATTATTGTCTAGACACATTGGTATGCACAAATCTCCTAAAGTAAGCAGTCCATTTAGTTACTGGTTTACAGCCTTATCTTCTTGGGCAAGAATTACCTGGAATAAAGATATTGGCATAAATGGTTTTAGTTCTGAGTTCTGAGAGTCAAGCAATGTGTATACAGTTAAGTCTCAATTATTAGAAAAAAAATCTATGGAAAAAATGCTGTGTAAATTATAAGGTAACAAATAAAAGCCGGTTTATTATTCTTTCTTACTAATAAGTAGGTATAACAATGAGAAAGCACTCCTCCAGCACTCCATGTTTTAAGGCACTTAATGATTGCTAGTTTGTGTTAATGAAGAGTTTATTATTTATTACAGTTTGAGGTCACTGGAGGCAAGAACTCTAATTCATCAGTTTATTTCACATTGCAGCCGACTTGTTTGAAGTAGGTATGAACCAGGCACAGGATAGTGCTAGGAATATATTGCTGACAATATAGAAGTAATCTTTATTTTTCCTAAATTTAGAATTTAGAATTCATGTGTTATTGGTATTACAAAATGACAAAGAAAGGTGTGGAAATAACAGTAACAATAAGACATCCTTTGCCATATCTTCCACTCATGTGCATTTGTTTTTGTCATTTAGAGAGTTATAAAAGTAGAAGTTATTTGATAACCTTTTGCTTTCAACTGTAGTCTCCCAGAAGCTAATCTTGAGATAAGAAACTGGGTACAAGCAGTTTATATGGAAGATGGAGCAATTATCTACAGAAAAATGGAAAGTGAGATATGGGAGAAAAAGCAGAAAATAAAAGGCACATTACTAATACAGCACCACAAGAAAGTCTAAAATTCTACATTTTTGCTTTTGAAAAATAAGTTAGAAATTAAAGCATGAGATATCCTCAAACATGTCAAGTAAAGTTCCAATTATGTCATTGCTCCATTTAGCTCAAGTTTTTAGGCAAAATTAGGAAAATCACTTGATTGTAGAGAAGGTCCCTTTGTGATCGTGCTATGGTATGATTCAGATTAATGTCTACATCATGAACATCTAAAACTCAATTGACACATGATCATTTCAGATTTGTTCAATACTGCTTGGGAGATAATATCGATGTTGCTATTATTGGTTAGAACTTTAGGAAAAAGAGTTGTCATGCGTGTTTTACACCAATGCCAAATTTGCAATCCAGATCTTGGGGTGATCAACAGTAAAAATGTTCAATAATAAGGCTTTTACCACTCTTGAATAAGAATGCGAATGACTTTTGAACCTTAATTTGATCAGTTGCAAATGGCCTTGTTGTTCAGTCTTCCCAATGAAGTTAGGTGGGGAGGATTTTGAACTCTTGTTTGTCTTCCCACCCAATCTTCTCAATATGCCAGTAAGTCAAGTCCACCCTGAAAACATTCTTTCCACTTATTTCCATCACCATCATCTTGACCACAGTAGTGCATGACAGTGTCACCTCTTTCTTGAATGATTCCAATTACTCGTCTCTCAGATTTCCTTCTTGCTACCATACAATGCAAATTTTCATGCAGCAAACACAGTGAATTTCTTAAAATTATGAATTTAATCTATCATCCTTTTCCCCTTTAAAATCCTCCAAAGGTTTTCCATCACTTGCAGTATAAAATTCAAATCCTTTTTCTGTCCATCAAGGACCAACCTGGCATGGCTACCTGCCCCATCTCTGAGATTTTATTTCCTACCGCTCTCCACCCACCTAGTTCCACTCCAGCCACACTGACCTTCTTTCCATTTCTCAAACACCATGCCTCTTCCTAGTTTGTCTCTGTGCTGTCATGTCTCTTGACTGGGAGTACTCTGCTCAGAACTTCATGTCACTCACTGTCTCCATTTGTTTCAGACAGACTGTCCCTAACACTCTAGTCTCTCTTCTCTGCCTCTGCCTCATTACCACTCATTGTATCAGCACTTCATTTTATTTTCTGTATCTTTTCAAATTGAAAATGGATCTGCATTTACCATCTTATTGTCCTTATTTGCTCCTTTATCATTTGATTCTTCAAATGATACACAAGCTTTAAGAGAGTAGAGATCTTACCTGTGCTGGGGACAGCATGAGCAAATAGAACAATGCATGGTCCACAATAATACTCAATGATTGTTTATTGAATGAGTAAATAAAGAAATGAAATAGCAAATGAATTGTCCTCTTTTAGCTTTAAGCCTCAAAAATTAAAGCACACCATTAAGAAAAGCTCTTGAAAAAATCATCTTTGAATCACACTTAGTAAGCAATGGCTTATTAAGATTTCTTTGAATTATTATTGGAATAATAATCCATTCTTCAAGGTGCCAACTCCTCCAATAAAACTTTCCCTGACCCCTTGGCAACCATTGTCTTTACCTTCCCTAAACTTTCTTACTTTTGAATTATTCAAAATTTTCTTCTTGACTTCAATTACTTAGTAATTTTAAATAAAAGCTCTTCTACATATGTATGGGGCATATATTCTGTCCTAGACCGTCAGCTTCCGAGGGCAGAGACCTTATCTTGCATACTCTTGGCTAGGAGTCTCGCACATACAAGCTTTTCTAAATAAACCAGGTATCTGTGCTTGCTCATATTTCATTATTTTTTGTGAAATGCTAGAATCCTGTGGACAAGACAATATAAAAAGTATCACAATTGTATATAAAATGTATGAGTCTTTTATATCAGTAGTAATTCTTGCAAATATCTGGAGTATATTTTGGAGCAATGTTGGCTAAAAAGTAAACATTAGTTTTTCTACTGTTTTTTTCCCCTAGTTTGGGGAATGTCATTGCTTCCTGTCCAGCCAAAATACTCTGCGACTTTGAATTTAAGGTTTAACTAAATAGACACATTTCAATTACTGAGTCTAAAACTAAATCTTAATCTTCTGTAATTCCAAACAACCTACTGAAATAAAAGCTTTTAGTAAAAGAAAGAAGTTCCATCATTTGAATGCTTTAGATAATCTGCCAGGCCATAATGTTTAACATTCTTAATCCTTTTTAATTCAATTTGTGAAATATCATTAATATTAAATTCTACATATGCCTATACTTATTTGTAGTTTTTTATTTTTGAAGCAGCACATATTATTTTAAAGTTAACAAGGCACATTTTCTCTCCCTGGGTCTCAGCTTCCTCATTTCCGTGTCTGGATCATGTTAATACTTGCCTCTCTGGCTCCTGGCAGTATTGCAGCTGGTTGAAATCGACTTTCAGGGCATTTGGAAGTGATTCAGTTCCTGCTCCATCTCCTCCACTGTCATTGTGAGGACTGCATTTGATAATGTGAACATGCTTTAAAATTGGAAAAGTCTTGTACTAATAGTATTTTCTCTGAATCATGGGTCATTTTAGATTGATGACACAGTCTTAGTGTTGCCAGAATCGCTGACTTTTTGATCAGTTAATTCTATTAAATTATTTACGTGGTTTGTTTCAACATTTGATCCAATTGTTCACACTTGGGATATAAGGCGTTCTGGAGCACCTGTGTGCATGTGCCCAAACACACACATACATAGATTAGGGAGGATATTAACCTACTACGAAGTAAGTTCAAGGTGAAAAATTAATTTAAATGATGATGACAATTTTATTTAACAGTTCTTTAACCTGATCCAGGGCTGAAGTTTAGATGGTACACATGGCCTGGACATGCCAGTTATTAAATCTTATATGATTCCATTTGATTTTAACAATAGCCACTGTTTATCAGAATGACCATCATTAAAACCTCCACAAATGATAAATGCTGGAGAGGGTATGGAGAAAAGAGAACCCTCTTACACTGCTGGTGGGAATGTAATTTGGTGCAACCACTATGAAAAACAGTATGAAGATTCCTTAAAAAATTAAAAATAGGGTTACCATATGATCCAGCAATCCCACTCCTGGACACATATCCAGAGGACACTTTAATTTGAAGATACATGTACCCCAATGTTCACAGTAGCACTATTTACAATAGCCAAGACATGGAAGCAACCTAAATGTCCACTGACAGATAAATGGATAAAGAAGTTGTGGTGTATATATATGGAACACTATTCAGCCATAAAAAAGAATGAAATAATACCACTTGCAGCAACATGGATGGACCCAGAGATTATCATACTAAGTGAAGTAAGTCAGATAAAGAAACACAAATATCACTTATATGTGGAATCTAAAAAAAATGAGACAAATGAACTTATTTACAAAACAGAAACAGACTCACAGACATGGAAAGCAAACTTATGGTTACCAAAGGGGAAAGGCTGGTGAGGGATAAATTAGAAGTTTGGAATTAGCAGATACAAATTACCATATATAAAAAAATAAACAGCAAGGTCCTACTGTAGAGCAGAGGGAACTACATGCAATACTTTGTAATAATCTATAATGAAAAAGAATATGAAAAAGAATATATATATACACACACACACACAACATATAATGATATATATATACACATGATATAGATCATTCAGTCATATATATACACACACATATATTCTTTTTCATATTCTTTTTTCCTAATAGGTTATATGACTGAATCACTATGCTATACACCAGAAACTAACACAACATTGTAACTCAATTATAATTCAGATGAAATCAGGTGCATTCAGGGTGGTATGGCCACAGACAAATCAACTATACTTCAATTTTTTAAAAAACTACAAAATTAAATAACCACTGTGTCATCTCATTCCTTACTAACACCCCTCCCTCCATTACGAACCAGCTACTGCTCTGAGTTTTTGGTGCCTTGATAAACATTTTAACTCTTACCTTCTCCTAACTGTGTATGTAGAAAAAGGGTGAAAGGGGTAAATAAAATGTGGGTTGCACCTAATCTTGCTTGATCTTTACAGAGAAGGAAAAGGAAGGCAGTGAACTTAACTAGGTCTTTTCTTCTCTCTCTGGCCTCCACATTTCTTATTCATCAGCTCCCTTCCCTGGAAATAGGATTTACTGGGCTATTGCAGTAATCCTTAACTCTGAGTCTATTTCTCTGTACTACTTTCCAGACTTCTCAGGTAAATTACTAATATTCATTCTTGACGTACAAGGTGAGTTACTGTCCTTCCTAGATGCCTTTATTACATCCCAGGCAGGTTGAGTGACACTCCATATCCTTAGTCCATTAAAGCATTTATCACTGTACACCAAATGTATTACTTAGTTACTTCTTTTCTACCCCCCAAGACTTTTCTTTCCCTTGGAGAAGGATTGTGTTCTCTAGTACTCAGGATACAGTCTGCAAACGAATGAATAAATTATTCTAATATGCTGAGATTTAGTATACGAGACCATGTGCTGAACACTTTAAAAATCTAGTCTTGGTTAATTCCTATCTCAGACACACGAATATTATGATTCAGAGAGACACTGACCTGTTCAAGATTACACAGAACTACTGTATGGATTTGAGTGAACTTTGTCTGATTCCAGAATCCTTATCCTTTCAGTGATATCACACTGCATTTAAATAGAGCTTTTCATTCCCATTGAGCCTTACAGTCTGTGGGCATTTGTGGTTCACTGAGCAGTTCCATTATTCTCTGACTTGGTTTTCCTCAGGGAGATTTGAGAATTTTTAAAACCATTTCTAAAGAAGTTTATCCCATATGAATTTTTGCAATATAGATTCTGTTCTGTATGCAGCAATCAAATTCAAAATCCACTGAGGTTTGGGATTCTCTATGCCATTTATTTAAAAGATTCTTATGCTGTATACCAGAAACTAATAAAACATTGTAAATCAACTAAACTTCAATTTAAAAAAAAGATTCTTATAGTTGAATGCTCTATGCTCCAGTATTCTCTTTCTTTTGCTCTTTCCTGGGTCTATGGCATTTTTCTAATGTTTTACTCTTCGAAAACATTTTACAATTTCCATTCTTTGCACAAATGCATTGCATAATAGAATGCTATGATAACTGCTTTCTCAACTTTTCTCCTTATCTGGTCTTAATCTTCATCAATTTATCAAAAAAAATTTAAGTAACCTGAGTCTAGTGTGGTTTGTAAACTGTTTATTTAAATTGGTATTTCTTCTGCCCTTTCTAAACATGTGAGCTTTTTTGTCAATGTCACAGAGAAGGTGCACACACTTTAGGCAGTGAGCTGTGCCTGCCTAATAATGTGTGAGGGGCCGGGACCAAGGGCTGCTTAGTCCTCAGTTCAGATCCTGACCAACTGCTTGCTGGGAGCAGATCTTGGGGTAAACTACTTAAATCTTTTGCGCATCAGTTCACTCATATGTGAAGAGGAAATAGAAATACTTGCCATCTTATTGGGTTGGTAGTAAAAATACTTGTACCTTACATGACATAGTCCTGGAGGAATTTTAGTTAACTTGATATTTGTATTTCTCAAACATATATACACATATATAAATACATATAATTATTTTTTAATAAACATATTTCAATTGAGAAATAAACACAGAATATAAATTCTTTGAAAAAAATCTTGGCAATGGTAGTAAATTATATACATTTTTATTAGTTTCCATTCCATCACAGTGGAAAGAATTTCCAGGTCCTTGGCCATGAGTGTTTAAAAAAAAAAAAGGTGGAGGAGCAGTAAAACTCATTCTGATCCCACTTAGAATAAAACTATAAAAGTCAAGGAAGAAAATTTTACAACAATTCAAAAGAGTTACCAAGGCTTAACTGAATCAAATGTAGTTAGTAAATGCAGTCTTAGCAGTAAGGCAGTGTTGATTTTAACTCTAAATTAAATTGTGTTGTCTATCTCTTTACCATTAGGTTAAGTATAGGACAGATTCGTAAAGCAACCCAGAAAAACATTTGTTAGTTTTTAATGAAAAGGGGTACAGTGGGCCAAGGGACGGGCATCCCGTGGGAGGCAGGAAAACAACCTCCCAACGATGCCCACATTCTGGTCTCTGAAATGGGTGAATATGCCACCTTACATAGAAAAGGAGAAGTAAGGTTGTGGATGGAATTAAGGTTGATGATCAGCTGACTCTAAAACAGATAGACTACCCCAGGTTATCAGGGTGGATCAAATGCAATCACAAGAGTCCTTACAAGTAAAAGACAGAAGCAGGAGAATCAGTGTCAAGCCAGAGGGATGCCAGTGTGAGAAGGACCTTCTCTGATGTTACTGCTTTGCAGATGGAGGGATGAGGCCAGAAGCCAAGGAATGTGGCAAACTCTTGAAGCTGGAAAAGGCGAGGAAACAGACTCTCCTCTAGAGGCTCCAGAAGTAACAACCCTGCCTAGATCTTGGTTTTAACCTGCAAAATGTGCCAGACTTTTGTTGATGAAAGATTAATCAACTTCTGTTGTTTTAAAGTATAAAGTTCTGTTGTTTTAAAGAATAAAGAAGCAAATGGAAAACCAATACACCTATGTCGTGTCACCCAGAAGTTATACTTCATGTGAGCCAGGATTTATCTTTGTGGTCACTGCTGTATTTCTGGTATCAAGAACAGTGTCAAGCACATGGTAAATATTCAATAATTATTTGATGAATGTTAATCTGTCTGTTTTTCCCGAACACACTGGCACATTAATAAATTTAGCTTGATAAATTAATTCATTTATCAAATTCAATATAATGATTATTAAAAGAAAAATGTGTCAAATAATAAATGCTAACATTCTGTAACTCAAAGCATGCTTGTATCCATTATTTGACTTTATCTTACAATAGAATACAAAGTGCAAAGAAGGGATAGTATTATTCTTAATTTAAAGGTAGAGAAACTAAGATCTGAGACAAATACATTTCACCGCTTCATGCAGTTGATAAAGGGGCAATCCTGCACTCCAAGTCTGCTAGTTGGATTTCAAATTCTTGTGAGCTTTTAGTCTTTAATGGATTTATTTATCCATTCACACTCATCAATAATTTTTTACTCAAGAACTGTGCATGGTACTAGGGAACTGATACAAAATAGATAAATGAGTTCTGCTCTCATAATTCAGAATCTAGTGGCAAATACAGACATAAAATGATCAGTCAAGGCAATAAGAAAAAACTTTCAATTAAAGAAGGCAGATTCAACACATTTTAAAATGTTTTTCTAAATGCAGTATTAAAATGATAGTAGAGAAAAAATGTGGAAACTAATTAACTATAGAGCAACTCCAAGAGGACTGACTGGCATACATGGTTGTTCTAACATGTGTTTTCAGATTGAAGTGGATGAGGAGTGGTAACTCCTGTGGGGTGGTCACAGCTCCAAGTGTCCGCAGAGGTGGATCCAGAAATTAGGGAACTGGTTTCCAGCGAACGCTTGCAACGGCTAAAGCCTGAAGCAGTCCAGTACTACAGAGGAGGGACGAGATACAGGCTATATACAGGGCCAATAATTGAAAATCCATATCTGGGACAGTCTTTGGATAACCCACCTGTTTTAAAGATAGAAGACACTAAAATACATGTGTATGCCTTGACAGACTCTATAGGTTCCCTAAAGAGTACCCTTTCCCAACTCCTTCCTTTCCTGCCTTCACTATGAAGCCTTGAAAAACTATATACTCACCCTCCCGTTCCCTAAAGTATCTTGAGTAGCTGTGCAAAATCAATTGACCAATAAATTCTAGCCAACAAGATCAGGGTAGAAGTCGGCTGAGAACTTTCTATAAGAAAGTATGGTGCAGGGAACTGCAGCAGCATATTCACATGAGAGGGGCTGAGAATTAATACACCGTCCTTGACATTTCTAAGCTATTAAACCAATGACGGCAACTTTCTAGTTTTGGACTTTCTGCTATGTTAAAAAAGTGACCCCTATTTTCTTAAACCATTGATAGAAGTGTTTTCTGTTACTCGCAGGCAAAAATCATTCCTAAAAATTACACACACACAGATTTAGTAGAGGCTAAAAAGGATAATACATACATGAGATTATGAAAGAGAGGGAAATATTGATGGGTCAAGGTCCTGAGGGGTTGACTCCTAGAACTCAGGTAGAGAGATAGCCTTGGATAGGAGGATGGAGGCATCTTTTCTACTGAGACAGGAAGGATACCTGTGCGAGTACATACAGGTTCAAATAAGAGGTCGGGGGGACAGCATGCTGAGATCTTTCGCCTGAAAACTTGAATTTTCTCTGTAAAGTAAGATGCAAAGATATTTACTTTGAGTGTATGTCAGTAGGCATGTGCCTTTCATCTGACTGTAGGTACCTGCTCAGTGAAAGGTTTGAGGCATGTAAGAGGAAGTAAAGATTGCAGTCACAGTTGAGGTAGCTAGAAATGGATGCTGACTGCAGCTACACAGCATTGGAGACCCACCGTGACTGCATGGTGATGACTCAGAGGCAGACCTTTGCACACAAGAGAGCTGACAGTGATGATCACAGCTGCATGACAGAGGAGGCTGTGCTGATGAGGTAGATATAATAAAAAGAGTAAGAGTGACACTGGCAGACCTATATTCTCATCTTTGTTATGCCAGTTATTAACTATATGGCTTTGGATGGTCTGCTTCATTTCTCTGAGACTCAGTCTACAAAACATATACAGTGCTATCTGCAATGCATGATAAATCATTGCTAAACAGTGATAAATGATATGAACGGTGTTATTATTACTCCTGTTATTATTACTAAACCATCATTGACAAGTAAGTGATAATCTAAGAGAGCTGGAAGACTAAGAGGTCAAGATAAGGGGATATTGATGAGGTAACGAAAAAGAGTAGTTAAATAGTTAAGAGAGATGCAACAGTGTTTGACAGTGGTGAGAGTGAAGCGTGAGAGTTTAATGTTTCATGTATGAAGCATTTGGGGGTAATATCAAAGCCCAGGTGCTCCCTAAGTGTGATTTGCTGGACTTGATGTGATAGACCTTGAAGAAGCCACTAAGAAGCGTTGAGATAAGAATATGCAATAGGTTGTCAACATGAATAATGAAGTCATCCAAGTCCAGGATCAAAGCCATAGCAGGTGAGAAGAAATAACCAGTAGTCTAGCAAATGATACCAACAAAGAGGTGTACAGAATAGCATGATGAGATCCAAAGAACATATTCGCATGTGAAAATGAAGGTGATGGACAGGGAGCAGCAACAATGACTTGGGGAATTTCAGTGTTTCCCTTCTGTAGCTTTACAGAATGTGGGGAGTGGGAATATCACTAGTAAAGATTCAGGGATGTACAAATCAAATGCTTCCATATTCTAGTTTGAAACCTTGAACAGGATATTTCTTGAGTCTCAGCTTTGTCAACTATAAAATGGAGATCGTTATGTTTGCCTCAGAAAGTTGTTGTCTTGTTACAGAAGACAATTTCTATTAAAGGCCAAGTAGAAGACCTCACATGTGCAGCAATTTTCATTACTCCCTAAAGGGGAAAGTTGGAAATGTGGTCCTGGGAAGTCAGGTTTCAGTTAAGAAAAAGCACATCAGGAAAGAACCTAAGTATTCTCTGGATTTTTGCCATCCGATCGCCTGGAAAGAAATTCGGGCTCTGTCACTGTAGCTTCCACCAGTAATCAGCGGGCTTTAAAACACGGGCTTACAAGTAATAGAAAACAAATGGAACTGCTTCTCAACTGTGAAGTCTTAAAACAGATTCCCAATTAGAATTTCACAGTGAGTTGCAACTGCATTTTTTTGCCTTTAGACGTTTCATCAATGCATTCTATTGCCTTGCCTCCTGGACGACTTTCATCAATGAGAGGATAACCTTTCAGCTAGTTGTAAGGGTGAATCAGGAGACCAGCAATCAATGAACCACTCAGGCTTTGTAAATGACAGGGCAGTTACATGATCCCTAACCTTTACTGCACTGTAGAGTTTTGTTAGAAAATAAATAAATAAAAGTAAAACAACTGTGAAACTACTCGACTGATTTAACAGCATTAAAGATACGTAATACCACGATGAGTATTAAGGTTAATAGAGAGAAGATGACAACTTTCTGTTATCTCTGATAAGTATTACAATAATTAATAATTTTTGACCTTCCTTAATGTGGCTTGATTTTTAACCTTGATTCACCCTAGATTGTGGCCAAAAAAAAAAAAAAACCACAGAAACTATTCACCGTGTTATACGAAATAATATAAGCTGAATTGTATCATGAAATGCAGAAGCTTTAAGAGATAGTAAGATATCTTAATTTTAGTGCTCTGCTAAGGCTTGAATTTGTTTTCCTACTCAAACAGATATATTATTTAATTTATATAAAGAAGGATTATTCTCTAATTAATTAACAAAATGAACAGATAAATTCTGTTTACATGCTGGAAGAATATGATCTGCAGCCTTGCCAGACTGACTTCTTTCACTTGGTAATATGCATTTATGTTTCCACCATGTCTTTTCATGACTTGATAGTTCACTTGTTTTTCTTGTGTAATAATAGTCTATTGAATGGATGTGCCACAGTTTGTTTATCCAATAACTTTTTGAAGGGCATCTCAGTTGCTTCTAGGTTTTGGCAGTTATGAAGAAAGCTGCCATAAACATTCATGTTCAGGTTTTTGTGTACTCGTAAGTTTTCAGTCTACATGGTCAAATTCCTTGGAACACGACTGCTGGATCATATGCTAAAAGTGTATTTTATTTTGTCAGAAACTGCCAAACTGTCTTCCACAGTGGCTGTGCTGCTTTGCATTCCCATCAGCAGTGAATGAGAGTTCCCACAGTCTCACGCGGATTTGATGCTGTCAGTGTTTTGGATTTTCAGGGTTCTAAACATGTGTGTAGTGGAATTTCATTATTATTTTAATTTGCGATTTCCTAATGACGTATGATGTTGAACATCTTTTCATTATGCTTACTGGCCATCTATGTATCTTCTTTGGTGGAACAGACATTTTGCCCATCTTTTAATAGGGAAGAATTAACTTTTTAAGTTAATATTTAATGCTTTGAGGCAGACATAGACAAAAGCTAATCCGATGATGCCCAGGGCAGCAAGATTTGACTATACGTAGATGACTGCTTATCCGAAGTCTGTGTCAGTGAAAGAAAGCTTTTCAGCCTAGGGACAATATTCATGAAGGCTGTGTTATAGTGTTCAAGTGCTGTTAGGTGTACAAAGACCTGTCCTCAAGTACACTCCAATTGTTAGGATGAAGACATTAACCCATTTTCTCTGGCTGCAATCAAATATTCAAATGTTTAACATCGAACTCCTGCTCTAATCAAGAACCATATGTTAAGTATTCTTTCATTTGTTTAACAAATATTTATTAAGTGGCTACTATGGTTAAGCACTGTTTTAGGGTTCAGAAAATGAAGTGAAGAATCACACAAATGTCCGTCAACTCAAAGAACTTACATTAAACTTGGATGAATCAGACAATAAAGAGGTGAGTCCATAAATAAATAAGACATTTTGAGATAAAGAAATTTTTAAAAAGGAAAATGAATAAAATAAAATAGAGTTAATGAGATAGAGGCTGGTTGCAAGTGGCATCTGATCAGAGAAGGTTTCCTTGAAGAAGGACATGTGAATGAAACCTAGAAGAGGAATCAGGTGTGGGAAGATGGTGGTGATATGTGGGGGTTTGGGCTGGGACAGAGCTTTCCAGAACCGAAGGAGGAGGGGTGGGTATAGCTCAGTGGTAGAGTGCATGCCTGGCATGCATGAGGTCCTGGGTTCAATCCCCAGTGTTTCCATTAAAGAAATAAGTATATAAATAAATCTAACTACCTTCCACTCTAAAACAAAACAACAAGCAAAACTGAAGGACGAAGTGCGAAAGCCAGGAAGTAGGGATGAATTTGGCATACTTGAGAAAAATAAGAAAAGCCAGTGTAGCTAGAATGTGATGAGTGAACTGATTGATTGGGGACGATTATTTCTCTAGTGGCACCTGGCCAAACTGACAGTTCTTTTAAAAAAAAAAAAAACTAAAAAACTAAAAAACCAAAAAACAAAAACACACATAAAAAATTTCAGTTGCAAAACAGAATATTTTCTTATACTAGCGCTAAATTAAAATTTCAGAAAAATTAAGTCATGAAAAGTTTGTGGAATCACTTTCCCATAGGCAATTTGATATTAAAACAATAAATACTAAAGCATAAAATGAATATATGGACATCTGACTGAATTCCAATGTTTCCCTTATTTACGTTACGGCGGACACTAAAATATTACCCAACAGCTCTTTCTGACCTTTGTTCTTATTAATACAACGTTAGATTTGTTGGAGACAGCAAGGCCCCAGCTTGCTCTTTCAGTACCTCTTGCAGTGGGAATAACCACATGACACAGACAATGCCAGTAGCCGGTTACCAGATTTTATGGGGCATTGTGGGAAATCTGTTGATTTCCGGGTGAAAGAGCATGGCACGGAAGTGATTCACTCCACTTCTCCGCCCCTTCTTTTCCCCTGAAGATCTCCTGATGGATCTGTCTGTAGCAGCTATCTTACCATCACTGGGCATCAAGTCAGGTTTCCTAATAACGCAGCTGTGCAGCTGAATCTAAGCAAGTGACAGCACATCTCGCGAATTCTGGTTAGTTAAGAGAGCAGTATGTGGCTTCAAGATTAGTTGAGCTTTCTGTTACTCACAAGCAAACACATTCTTAATTGCTCAAACTATTTGATGCTTTTTGAAAATCAAGTATCAAACAGTCACTTTTACTTTTTTTTTTTTTTTTTTAAATTTGGGTACACGCTGTGCTTGTGCTCAGTATGGTTACTCTGAGTTCAATGAATCTGAGCTCTCCTCAGGAGCCAGGCAAAGTTCCAAAAGCCAGATGTATTCATCCCTTCAGCAGTGCTCTGAGGCTGGTGCATGAATATTCACATTTTATAGATGAGGAATTGGAGGTTCAGAAATGTAAAGTAACCGGTCCAGTGCCGCACACCTCACGAGTGACAGATCTGACTCCAGGTTCCAGGGCCTCTGGCTCTAATCTCTCTGTGGGACAGTTGCCTAGAATTAATGAGCCATTTCATTGCACAAGATTAAATGGACCAAGCTAATGAGATTTTTTTTGTACAAATGCTGATTCCTTCAGGGTTGATGGAAAAAGGGCTAAATATGGAATGACTCTCTCCAAGGCAGTATGTATGTATATATGCTTATTCCATATATTCAAGGTCAGTATTTTTACATACATTTTTTTATCACTGTCTCTATAATGATAAGTTAATAGTTTCTCAGGGGAAAATGAAATAAAATAGCCATCCCAATGAAATGGCAAATGTTAGCCTGACTGGAATTTAAAATGGAAAATAATACAATTTTTTTTTTTAGGAAGCTATTTTAAGAAAAACATTGACAGACTATTAAGAGACCAAATTCAAGGATAACTTGATAATAAAGTTTATGGAACAGTCTGTGTGCTTCTGTTTGTTTTGGAGACTGAAATGAGAGAAAACATTTGTACACAGACCCAGTAATTAAATCAAATCACCATGCTGTATACCTTACACACACACAATGGGAATATTACACAGTTATAAAAAAGAATGAAATATTGCCATTTATGACAACATGGATGGACCTTGGGGGTATTATGCTAAGTGAAATAAGTCAGACAGATAAAGGCAAATATTGTATGACTTCACTCATATGTGGAATCTGAAAAACAAAACAAACAAAACAAAACAAAACTCATAGATACAGAGAATAGATTGATGGTTGCCAGAGGGAAGGGGTGTCAGAGGGTGGGTGAACTGGGTGAAGGGGATCAAGAGATACTAACTTCCAGTTATAAAATAAATAAGTCATGGGTATGTAATATACAGCATGTTGACGATCATTAAAAATACTCTCTTACAAATTTGAAAGTTGCTAAGAAAGTAAATTTTAAAAGTTCTCATCATAAAAAAAAGAAAGAAATCTTGCATGGTGACAGGTGGTAACCAGACTTATGATGATCATTTTGTAATGTATACAAATGTCGAATCATTATGTTGTACACCTAAAACAAATACATTGTTGTATGTTATTACACTTCAATAAAACAAATCTAATTAGTAACTTTATATTGCTTGTATTTGTAATTATGCTTTTATATGTTGTTTTACATAAAATATATTATTAAAATTTAAATCATCTGTCCTCTTTACTTTTATAAAAATTTAAAATTACATATGTGGTCCACATTTGTAGCTTTTTTTTTTTTTTTTTTTTGGTACAGGTCTAGTTTAGAGTGTAGAGGTAGAGAGAGAAGAGAAAAGCTGAAGTGACTGATCTATGAAACACCCCTTTATTTAGTGGCAGGGTATTAATTCTCGAAACCCAAGTAAATATGGTATTTCAAGGAAAGAATAATCAAATGTATAAAATGATGTTAAAGAGTCAAATAAGATTAGAATGAAGAAATGGACATTGGTTCTAGTGATTTAGAGGTCACTGATGATTTTGGTAAGAGTTAGGTCAGAAGAGCTCTGGGGATGAAATGTAGATTGGAGTGAGTTGAAGAGAGGTTGGAGGAAAACAACTCCTTGGACAACTCTTAAAATGGGTCAGAGAAACCCAGCTGTAGCTTAGTAAGTATGTGGGACTAAGACAGGTGTTAATTTTTTATGTCTGCATATTGATCAGAAAAATTGCTCAGCAGAAAAGAGACTACTCCTGTAGTGAGGCCATTAGAAACAGAACAAGAAATCATCTTAAGAAACTTACTGCCATAATTTTGGTATTTACCTATCTCAGTGTGAAGAAATATTGAAAAGAAACCACCTTTTAACGATTGTAGTAAGTTTCTGAATACTTGCATTTAGGGGAAAGAGCATGAGCTTTGAAGTCCAAAAAAACTTTATTCAAATCACAGCTCTACTACTCATTAATTGTTGTCACTGCCCAAAGAGTAGGTAGGGAAGTGAGCAGCTGGACAAGGAGACAAAGGCAGGCCTAAAAGAGGAGATCAGATAGATCAGATATTTCACCCACAGTAACTGAAAAAAAGATGAAATACATAGTAATAGAAGCAAATTCATTGCTAAATTTTGTGGTAGGAAGATACAATGTTCTCTTAATTTCAGTGGCTGCTTAATATTCCATTTTATGCCTAATATATTTTAACTAATTTGCTAGTTTTTGTTATTATAAGAATGCTGCATTGAATAGCCTTCCAGTTAAAGTTATATCTGCATCGTTGTAATTTTATTAAGATAAACTACAACCAATTACAGTGTAAGAAAGTATATGTATTTCTATAACTTTTAATATAATGTTAAAGAGCTCAAGAAAAATTTAAGATGTAATTCTAACAGTGCATAACAGTGCCTTCCCAAGAACCCTTACAAACAATGGTTACCATGGTTAGAGAGCTATTTCTGTAAAAGACATTTTGGATGATTTTTAAAATGAGAATTTGATTAAATTCCTGAAGCTTCTTCCCATGAAAATGAATATACATTCAAAAATTTGTATTCAATATCAGAAAGTGTTGTGACTTCAGTCTTAACTCTTTTTTTTTCCTCATTTTTATATTATGGGGTACTAGGATAAAAATAAATTGAAGAAACATTTAAAAGTCACTCCTATATAATCTCATTGCATATGAAGTATGTGAAATTGAACATAAATATATAAAAAGAAATAAAGAAACACATGGTTAGTAATTCATTTGAATATCTATTACTTCATTCTAAAACCAGTGGCAATAACCAGTGGAAAAGAAAAATGTGTTGTTTGACCTGAGTTTCAATTTCACAGTGGTATAATTAAGGTATTGATTTGTGTCACACTGACAGAGGCCTTTTTCAGAAGGTAAAGCAAAGACTGGTCTTTGTAAATAAATATGGGTAGTTGGAATTGTAATTATGCATGATTTCAGTTACCTCAAGCACTTGAATTAACCTGAAAGTCTTGAGAAATAGTCGTCCGTCCAGGTACCAATAGTGTTTTACAGTTTTCTAAATACTTAGAGGCACAGAGACGATTTTGGATTTTGAGCTGGGAAATGAAGTGAGAATGATGATGAATTGCTAAGCAATGTTGAACACTCCAGGCCTACTGACTATAATCTCTTTAGATAGGGGTACTCAAGAGGGGTATTTTAATAGATAGTAGTCTAAAAATTGGTAAGATAAAAGTTAAATTACTGCACGTTTCAAGGCATATCGTGAGAAAATGAGTGCCAAGTAAGGTGATACCCTGCTGAGTTTGCATGTGTTGTAGGGAATATCAAGATGAAATATTTGCATATTCTGAAATGCTGGAGGACAGATTTAGTGTTTAGAACGTAATGCCTAGCGCCCGATAACTGGGGTTGGTTGCACCCAAGAGATTGTTTTACTTGTGGCATTTTAAAGCCATTTCCATATGCTTTCTTAGATATCTCTGAGGTAGGGATAGGAAATAGTACTTCTGAGTGCCTCCCTCTTATTATGCATCCTTCGGGTGGACATTTATGTATGATGGCACCTGTCATCTGTTAACTCTTCCTCTGGTTGGAACTGAGTCTCATCTTGCAAGTGAGGAAACTGAAGCTCTGGAAGATGAAGTGGTTTTGCCCACTGTACACAATTAACAGGCAACGCTACATCTGAACCAAGTACCACAACTGATGTTTCAACAAAACTTAGTCAAAATCTGAAGCTCGTCCTCATTTTTTTAGCCACGACAAGCACGTGTTATAACTTAAGATTCTATTCAGTCTCCATACTGCCATAGGAGAACTTCAACTGGGACATAATATCCCTAAAATATGTTCCAACTCTGTAGGATATTGGCATTTCGTAGACTGGGGGTTGGGCTGCAGGATGTACCGAGTATGCAATTTCCAAGAGCTGACCGGCATTCCTGATATTTCTGACTGCCACTCTCCTCTGCAGTTAAGAGTCCTAAGAACAATTAACTCTCCTGACAAAGAATCCTTGCTTGGTCAAACTTTAATCAGGCCCTGAACCCTCTCCTAGGCCCATGTGGGCACTTCCTATAAAATCCAGTTTTAGCAAGAAGTCTGCCAAGTCAGTTAAACAGAAACCCTCACCCCTGCTATCTGACCCTCCTCAGTATCTGAATGCACAGGTCCCTCGTCTTCTACCATTCCCCAGGTGCTGGCTGATCACTTGGACTTGAATTCTGTCAGGTTGTTTTAGCCAGAGTCCACACCCACTGCCTGAATTTGATGCTTCCTCTTAGTAATTTTTCGTATACTGACCCCCATCCTGCTTCTTGGCTTTAAGTTCTGACTTGCCTATGTTGTATTTGGATTTAAGGTCTCTCTTCCACTATTGCAGTAGTCCTGAACAAAATCTGTGTTTACCACTTTAATTACTATCCAGATGTAACTTTTCTTTGATACCATCCAATCCAAGGATCTATTTTGGGTCAAGTGAACAAACATAGTAGGTGATAAATAGGCTTAGTCAAAAATGTGACATACAGCATAGAGCAGCCTGGAATTTATGGACACTTGAAAATGAGCAATGCCTTTGGAAAGGTTCCTAATTGACATGGGAGAACAGAATTGGCTTCTCAGCAATCAACTCAAGCCTCTGATTGCTTCCAGAAATTTTGGAGCAATAAATACTCCTATGAATAATTATGGTAAAAAAGAATAAGAAATTATTGGTATGAAGGGCTACTGCAAGGCATCTATTAGAGAAAGAGTCTGCCCCACTAAGTTAGAGGTGGGCATCAAATGGCAGAGCATGAGAATAGGCATACAATGAAGAAAAATGTAATGGAACAGCAGTGGATAAAATACCTGAAGAGTTCTGTGCTATGTGCTACAGGGTCTGAATGGAAAATAAATCCTCCCCTAAAGGAGTCCATTAGGCACGTTTGATTACATTATTAAAAAAAAAAACACTGGATCTTCTTGCCTCTTTAATTACTGTTTTCAGCCTGCCTGAACTTGACAGGGATCTTTCCACTGCAGCAAATTAACCCAAGTCAACCCACTGTAAAGAACAAAAAAAAAGGGAACTGCTTGGCTCTCATTGAAAAGTCCATGTATGGACTTTGAGCATGAAAATCTTCAGGTGTAGTTGGATGCTAAAAGTCAGAAAGTATCCTCTGGACTTACTGGATGTTTCTTTATTTTTTCGTCTTTATATCATCAGTTTCAGTAGCAGGAAGGCTCTCTCTCCATAGAAAGGTGAAATGCCTGCTGAAAGTTCCTAAATCACATTCTCAACATTTAGCAACTCTAGTAAAAAGAAATTGTCTTTTTTTCTCTAGTAATTCCTGCGGAAGTTTCGGGCTTCAAACTGATGTACTCCGCAAAAAAGAAAAAAGA
This sequence comes from Camelus bactrianus, assembly GCF_048773025.1. Classification (NCBI taxonomy): domain Eukaryota; kingdom Metazoa; phylum Chordata; class Mammalia; order Artiodactyla; family Camelidae; genus Camelus; species Camelus bactrianus. Next base: position 31,750,746 of record NC_133548.1, read on the forward strand.
AAGAAGGAAAGAAAGAAGAGGGGAAAGAGAGAGAGAAAGATGAAAGAAAGAAAAAAAGAAAGGAAGGAAGGAAGAAAGGAAAGAAAGCAAGAATGAAAGGAAGGAAGGGAGGAAGGAAGGAAGAGGGAAAGAGAGAGGGAAACTGTAAAACAGAAACTATGAAAAAGAAAATTAGAAACACTAATTCCTTCTCTCTATTCCCACCAGGCTGCCTAATGATTCTGCTTCCAATTTTCCCCACACCAACAAGCAATTCTCTCACACCAGCTGGAAGTCCTACAATGCAACTCAGTTCTAACACTATTGACCTGGAGATAGCTTCAGACCCCAGAGTTAAGGGCTCAGTCCTACAAGACTGCCCCCTACTTCAGATGCCAACTGTATGTCCAAGTCGTCACTTGTGCTATAGGTTCCTTTCTTATATTTGGTTAATTTGCTAGAGCAGCTCACAGAACTCAGAGAAATATTCTGCTTACCAGATTATCAGTTTATAATAAAATGACATAACTGAGGAACAGCCAGATGCAAGAGATGCATAGGGCAAGGTATGGGAAAAAGGCATAGAGTTTCCACGCCCTCTTCTAGCCCAGCAGTCTCCCCAAATCTCCATGTGTTCACCAACCTGGAAGCTCTCCAAACTCTATCCTTTTGGGTTTTTATGGAGGCTTCCTTATGTAGGCATGACTGAATAAATTAGTGATAAGGTGACTAGTGGTAGATTCAACCTCTATTCCCCCTCTTCTCCCCAGAAATTAGGGGAGTGGGACTGAAAGTTCCAACTCTCCAATCAATGGTTAGTCCTCATAGCAGCCAACCCCCGTAATTCATGCTGTCTAAAAGTCACCCCATTAACAGAAATTCAGGTGTGGCTGAAAAAGATTTATGAATATCAAGATATCTTTATCACTCTTATCACTTAGTAAATTCCAAAAGATGTAGGACCTATGTGCCAGGAACTGGAGAAAGACCAAATAAATATTTCTTTTTATAAGTTACAATATCACACTGGCTCTTTTTCATTCCTTTGTTGCAATGAATAATAAACCCAGCTTTTCAGTTACGTGTATTTTTTCTGGTAGTCATTGGATGGATGGTATTGACACCAGGAAAAAAATTCACTGATTCCATAATTGTGTTCTCATCATTAAGGATGGACCCTTAACTTTATCTTTGATTAAGTAATTATAATGAACATTCCTATGTTAGACCCCAGACTGACTCCAGGATATGTATATGGTCACTGTATCTATTGTTCATAGAAAAAATTAGTGTGTATTTTATGCAAAGTATGTTTTAAACCCCCATAATATTTAGTAAGTATATAGCAAAATGCTAAAAATGTGAAGATGGTGTGAAATAATAGATTACAAAATATAGAGGAACACTAATTTAAAAAAAATCAAAAGCAAAAAGCAGTAACAATTTTCTTTCAACATTGCTTGAAAATACTCTTTATCTATATTTTCAATCTTATTTTGTTTCTTCTAAGCAAATAACAAAGTGGCAAATTTTCAAAACTTGTGTTTTTAATTGAAAACCATAATACCATAAGGCAGAATGAACTCACAGATGTAGTCTGGGTAATTAAAGATATTAATGTGTTTTCAATGAATTTCACTACTGTTAATTTTTATAGCTTAATTTGACCTCATTGAGATATAGTTAGCCTAAAGGTCAGAGGTGGCTTCAAGCTTTGATTCTTACTAAGAATAAATTCTTATCAAATTCTTCCATTCGTTTTCCACATGAAAATTGTCTACTTCTGAGAACTATTTCATAAATATCTGTTTGAATTTTTATTATTTTTGGTTAGAGTAACACCTAATGTAATTCTAAACCAGTGTTTTCAAAATACTAATCCTTTCTAATGCACTGAGAAAATTCTAAGGACCTACATGTTTGAGTACTGCATTCTCATAGAAACAGTATATACTAAAACAATCACAATCTTGACAATGTAATATATTTTCATTAGACTTTTAATTACAGTTAGTTGTTAATTAAGGACACCTTACCCTGAACAGCAGCCATATGACAGGATTAAGGGGAAAGAACTGGTTTCCATGAATAAGCACTCTGTCAATATGAACATACCTGTAAGTAATTTATGACTTGCATTAAGCAACAATCACAGCATAACAAAGAATTCTGGTAATAACAAATATCTTGAGTGAAATTGATATAAATGCCAGGAAAGTCTACAGTTCTGCCTACGTGCTCAGTCACTGAGTGGTGCTACATACTTCCTGTGATAACTTTGTTGAATCAACCAAATGACAAAGTATTTTTGGTCACTGACAGTATCTCCAGAGTTCAAGTTCACCCTGAAGTTGGTTTGGCCAACACAATGGATATGACAGTTCTCAAGGTGCCACTTCTGAATGCCATTTTGAATTCAAAAGTTGGTTGGTTTAGGTTTTCTTTTAAGATTCAGCAAATGATAAGGCATAGAAGCCTTCTTTATCCCAATTAAAGCAAGAAGGAGTATAAACAGATGTTGGAAAGTCTTTAATGTACTTTCATAAAAATTTAAGAACAGGAGTCACGACATGGTTGAAAATAAATTCTCACATTATTTAACCATCATTTTTTGGGGTCAGGGTTGTAAAAAGCAGTTTCAGAATTTATACCACCTAATTCAGAAATATGTACCCAGAAGTGACAGAGTGACATAACAACCACCACAAAAGCTAAAATGTGTACCTTTAAACTTCAGTGCCAAGGATGAGGAGATAGAGAAACATACAGAAGTTGGTGACCTCTAAGAACTCAGGTAAAACCATCTAGTGCTGAGGTAAGACTATTTGGCAAAAACTACACTCTGAGGTAAATTCAAAGGTATTTATGTGGTTGATCACAACTGACTGAGCCTGTTCCTTTGAAGATACAGTTAGACAAAGAAGAGACAGAAGGAAACAAAGCTCTCCCAGTGGAGAATCACTCAACCTATATCTTTATGACAGAGTCCTAAAATACCTCATTGGTTGGACTATTCTGTTTGTGGTCATCTTTATTTCATGAACATTTTTTAAACATTACTTAGATTTCATTGAAATTTACAATTTATTGCAATAACACATGGAGGCATTTACAGCAAGTGATATTCCTACTTACACAAATGCAGTTACAGCTGTCCAAGGTTTAGGCTAATCGAATCATTAGCATTGCCTAGTGGCTGACATGCCAGCCACAGAGACCATTGCTGGGTTTTCATATGACATCATTTTTTGAATAGGCCAACTGGAAAGTTGACTTCACTTGGGCCCTCTCTGAAAGGGATAGAATAGAAACATATGCTAGTCATGGATTTACCTTTCCTCTCTCCTAGACTTTGACCACCACCTCTGTCTGAGAGCTTACTGAGTATTTGATGCACTGGAATGGGATCTCATATAACTTCACAGGAGACTAGGAGACCTACTTTTAGCAAAGAGGTGTGGTTGTAGGCTTACGATCTGGAGACACAGTTGTCATAACACAGTCTACTCTACCTGAAGCTTCCAGCCAGAGAGAGCATTGGGAGAGCCCAATGTATCCCACTCCAGTCTACTCATCTTTCTGAAAGCATTTTCTACATTGTTCTCTAAAGTAAATAAGGTCACTATATGCTCTTATCTGGAATCAATTCAGCTCATTCATCACCTTTAGCTATTTGATCTACCCAGCTGCATGAAAACAAGTATGGGAATGACTGAGTTTTTATTTTGATTAAATAGATGCTAAACCAATTGGTGATAATAATGATTAGAAAGAAGATGAGAAAGGAGGAAAGGTATACAGAACAAAAAAGGGAGAAATAGAGGAGTAGTAGTTTAGGGACTGCTTCTTATCATGTGCCATATCAAATGATAAACATTGTAGATGTCATCTCCTCTTCACAATAACCATATTTTTATTAACTTCATTTTAACCATGGCAAAACTGACGCTCAGGAATTTTAAAAATAACTTTTCAAAGTCCAAGAGATATTAAGTGATAAAACCAGAATTAAAACACACGACTGCTTGTCTCCTAAAACAAGCTCTTAACCTCAATAATATATAGCTTTATTTCTTCATTACTGCATTATATTTATGCATTCTAACCTATTATATGGTAGCTATTTAAGTGGAAAGTGGAAGATGACGCTATAAAATGGCAATGTTTTTTATCATGATCTTTGACTTGTAAATCTAACTTTATCAAAATACTGTATTTGGAAAAATCTAAATTTTAACTCTACTGACATTTTAAAGTGAAACTAATATATTTTACTTCACTATATAGCCAGAAGAAAAGCATCTCTATTTGTAATTTTGGGGAATGCTTTTTATGATTTAGCTAAGTAAGTAAACCATCCATCTCAATGTTGGAACTAATGTATCCTGTTTTCAATTTCACTATGCTTTTGCTCTTTCTACAATTATTCAACTCATTAAATTGAAAACTTTAGTTGAATTTTATTTTTTTAAGATCAAAAGTAAACCATGGCTATTTTCAGGAGAGGGCACAGATTTGAATATACTGTCATTCTATAAATTCAAATTATCATTGACAAAGAGTAAAACCTAAAATGCACCAAGACAGAGATTAAGTTTGCTTTAGTAAATTAAATTTTGATTAAATGAATGACTAGTGTAACTGATTGTAGGTGTTACTATTTTTAATCATAATTTACAGAGAAAAGGGTTCTTTTTCTTCTACATTTCCAGAAATTAGAATGAATGAATTCAGGTTAATTATCAGGTGGCAGATTTGGGGTGCTATGCATTATGTTTTATAGAAATGTTTCCCCTCAAGCATGTCTAACAAGAAAGGAAAATTAAACACATTTTTCAAAAGTGCATTTATTCAATAATAATAATCAAAATTAAGAGTATCTACGAGGAAATAATTAAAAAACTTTAAATTCGATAGATGTAATTTGTTACTGTTTTCACTGGATCCTCATTGATAATAACCCTTTCCTCTACCTCCACTATTCAAATTAGCTGTACACTAAGGCAGTCGTGTTTTGATATATCTATAAGCAGTGAAATAGAGAGCCTATGACTCATGACGTTCAAGCACGTTGTATATAAGTTGCCCGCCAGATTCCTTACCTACCTTCTGTTTTTTTATTCCCTAGTCTCTTTGGAAAGTGGCTCTTGTTATTTTATTTTTCAGAAATGATAACTTAAGTGTTTCTCATCATGACTTAAATGATCTCATTCGTTGATTCATTGCCTGACTGAGGAAATAAAATCTTCTTGCTCTCCTCTCCTATTTGTTTTCTCTAGAATTAATCATAAGGGCTAAATAATTATATTAAGTTCTAGGTTACTTCTGCTGGATGAGATACAAACAGAGAACTGATGAATCAGGGACCTGGTATCCAGGAACTCATGGTTCCACATTGGTCATCAAAAAGGGTTAACTTAGCCACTAGCTTCCTTTGGCTGGAATTCAGGATTTTATCCCAAGATGATCTTTATTAAAAAATGATGGAATTTGCTTTAAATAAATTATATTCTCAGCTTCTTATTTGTGTATCTATTTATTGTTTAACTAAAAAAACTTAACAACTGCTCTTTTTTATTATTAGAGAAGAATAAAAGATCTATAAACCATAATTTTAGTCTTTCCAAGTTGGAATTATAATATTTCAGGGGTCATTTACTAATTGAAAACATGGAATGAAACTTCAAAGACTGTTTTTTTCTCTCTGTGATCCAAATTTCAAATAGTAAAAATAGCAAAACTGAAGTCAGCATGTTCTTTAATATTGCAATTGTCACTTTCCACGTTAGTCTCTTTTTTTCAACACAAATGGATAAGGGCTTCCTTTTTTAACCACTGATTTCTTGAGTACTTTGAAATGGAACCTGCCTATTTTGATATGTCTTTCTATTTTTCCTTATCCTATATCTTCTCCTGTGCATAGAAAAGTTTATTTAGCCATCAGAATCTATCATTCTCCTCTCCCGTCTTGTCAAGGACATGCAACTTCATATGTGAGGCTAATAGTAGAATAAAAAAGACAACTGCCCCTGCAATTTATTTTGTACTTTATGTGAAGCACTGATAGGCATTCTGGATGTATTATTTCTGATCTTCACAGTAATCACACATGGTGTATATCATGGTCCCTGTTTCAATAACATATCATATCAGTTCATATCTTTTATGTTAGTTTAGAAGGAGTTTCATAATATTCTGGAATTTTCAAGTTTGAGTGATTTTTGAGATCATTTAGCACAGCTAATTCTTTCATTTTTGACATTGAAGATTTGGGGCAGTGTGAGGTTAAGTGTTATTCAAATTAACCCAGAATATAAACCAAGAGTTTTATTCTTCAAACCTTTAGCCCAATTTAATATCTAGAGTATTCCCAGTTATTCATAAAAGCCTATAAAAATATTGTTTCCAGACCATGGAATGGTGACTACATACATACATCTTAATGATAAGAACAAAGCTTTTATAAACAAAATGACGCTATTTCCTACTATTTTCATTATCTTCTGCAACATATAACTTGTCTCCTATCCTCAAAGTGGTTTTTTAAAAAATATTATCTTTTTTTGTTTCTAGTGATTTGTCTTTTATTTTCTCGACTTTATTCTCCTGGGAAAAAAACTGGCACAAGATAAGTGATATAACATTCACTTTTATAGCTTTAAGTATTCCTATTTACTCACTGACTCAAGATGAGATCTACAGTATAAAGAGAATAAGAATAATCTGAATAAGATAATGATTAGTAATTAGTATATAATATTGTAATCATTATAGTTATAGTAATGTTACAACTATATATGGAATCTTTCCATCTTACAGAGGAACTTTTATGAGTTTAATCACATCTAATACTCATGACAACTGTGTAAGTCAGAATTTATGCTCACATGTTACCAATCAGGGATGTAAAACTTGAAGGATTTTTGATTTAGCACAGATCTCAAACTTAACTGTCAGTACTGGCCAGACATCAGAACCCTGACGAAAGCCCGAGTACTTTCTAGGGTTCCCCACTGTTACTTCTGCAGTGTCTTAGTATGTTTGCACCCCTCTTTTCTGCCTATGCAAGCCTGCTGTCATTTAGACTTATGTGCTTGAATTCAGTTAGCAAGATACAAATGCAGAGCACTAAAGCAGATCATAACAATATGAATGCATTATCAATCCTCTTCCTCAAGCAACTTCAAAACCGGTTCTTTCAAAATCACTTGGTGTTTGTCTTCTTAAACAACCTGAAACAAATTTAGTACCTTGGTGATGTTCTCTACCACTCAGACATTCCAGATCTTTGTTATGACATTATTATTATACCACTTCCCTCTAACCCTTTATAATTCACTCTTTCAATTGATCTAGGTTATGTAGGTTGCTTATAAAATGTCACATCAGCTATAATTGTATATTGACTTTGGAATAGACTAATCTGTGTGTGCGTGTGTGTGTGTGTGTGTGTGTGTGTGTGTGTGTAAAGGGTCAGGGGAAATGCTAAAGCCAGAGCAAGAGGCGAAAAGTGAGAAAGTAAAGGGAAACCTGTGTTAACTCTAACTGGAGGGCTTGACTTGCATTCAGGGTAATGGTTAGTTCTGATGGGCTGGATTTGATTGTGGTAAAATCTGGTTGAATTTTAGTGAGTGATAGACTAATCAGGAATCACAGTTTTCTAAGACAAGTTTTTGAAATGAAATAGTCTTCATGCATATTGGACTCATACTACTAACTTTAAGCCGACATCTCCCTTCCGTTAAGCCTCCTCCATACAGTGAAGTTGCTCCTGTCTATTCATAGCTTAGTCCACTGCTGATCATTTAATGTCTCAATTATGCTAGTTTCTTAATTTCATGTTGCCAATATACATATATATAAAAACTTTCAAAACGCATACCATAAAATCCACAAAAAAACAAATATAGTTTAAGAAATCTATTGACCAACTTTTCTTAAACATCTGCTAGTATATCATTAATGAACACCTTGGTAAAATTTGAGAACATGCTATTGAATTGTACTTTTTCCTTCACTTACAATTTTAAGGTTTCTTTAATGCCATTTTTAATCATTATTTGTGAAGACGAAACCCTGTCTCTGATCTGCTATTATGTCAAAAACAATATAAGAAGGGTACCTAAAATCAGAGGCAAGTTCCCAAATATGAAAATACACAAAAATGAGTCCTCTTGTTTGGAAAAAAATTTTTTCCTGACACTGTGCTGATAGCCACTGAAACACAAAAGTGCTTCAAAATTTTTTTCTGAAAAATTGTAGGTTTTAGCTAGGTTTAACTTTAATTACTTTGAAGCCATAGTTTAATTATTTTGAAGGACTTACAATCTTTTCAACTGGAGGGTGGTGTCAGGAGTCCCCTAAGTTCCCATTCATATTAAGGGTGAGTATAAAAGTAGAGTGAACAAGGGAGACTCGTTCTAGAGGCTTCAGATGGAAAGAGTATATCTTCTCTCTGAAAGTCCCATTAATGAGCTGTGGGATCCTGGGTTTGTCTACCCTGCCCTTGTTGGATGTCCCGTCCCCTGACGCCATTAGGAGACATGCCAAGAGGAAGCTTCCTAGAGATAAGAGAAATAAGCTGCATTTCTAGCTTCTGAAGGGGACATCATAATGCGTTTCCCATAGGAATGGTCAAGAGTGGTCAAACCAGTAATAGTAGGTGGGAAGTACATGTAGAATAAACAGACTTGTTTTGGCTGAGGCAAGCCTTCCCACAATACATATATTAGTGTCCCTAAGGGAAATGTGTTTCTACCAAGGGATAGATGCTTCATCCACTGCAGACAAAGCTGTTTTCTCATCAGAGGTAATGAGTTCTTTTCATCATCATCATGACTAATTTAATGGACATGTGCTACATTTACATACATTAACTCAATTAATTGTCATAATACCCTTAAGAAGTACAAAATATATTATTGCCATATCACAGAAGGGAAAACTGAGAAACCAAGCAGGGAACTGACATACAAAAGATTCCACAGATAGTAATCAGTGCATTTAGAGCTCAAGACATGACATCTGACTCGATGTTATCTCTTAATAACTGAAGTATTTTGTCCCACTATAATGGTTCTAGAATCACAGACAAGAGGGTTAAAGTATTAGATCTATTACTATTCATTAGTTTGGAAGCTATGGTCAAGTAACAGATATGCTAAGTCTCAATTTCTTTTTTCCATAAAATTGATCAAATAATACCTAATTTACAAAGTTGTCACAAATTTTAAATAAGAGGATTGTGAAGATATTTCTCACAATGACTAAGAGTGAGATTTAACCTTAACAAAATAGTACATACTTTGCACACTAATAACATTAGTGCGTGTGTGTGTGTGTGTGTGTGAACGTGACAAGCAGCATTCATCAGATTTGATGTTTCCTTAGAGATAAATTTAGGCACTCTGAAAATCATCTTGATTGGTCAGCAGTCAAGGAGACTTTCAATTTAAGTGCTTGCTTAATTAATTTAGCTAATGGGTTAAACAATGACAGAGGATGTAAGAAGTGAGGTGGGTCAAGGGTCCAGAATTTTGCTGTCCTTAATTCTTCAGAGCACTAAAACCTCTTTTTTCTCTTTTGTTCTTTCTTCCCATTCCTTGTTCCCCCAGACTCTTTTTACTTTCCTTTTACTGTAAGGAAAAGGAAGTTTATCAGATTTGGTACCTGGAAGGAGTGAACAAGTCAAACCTCTTTCCCATCCCCTCTTCATAAACACACTTGAAAACCTGAAGGTAATAACCCTGAAAGATTCCCCCAATGCTCCAGATTTCCTGGCAAGAGTTTGTTGGGATATTATTTTAAAGGAGCGCTGAGGCATCCTCCTGCCTTATACAATATACGAGAATCCTTGACTCTCTGTTTTATTGTATTACTTTGCAATGTTTGCTTCACACTATCAATTTGACAAAGATTACAAAGCCAGTCACATCTATGACATTGTATTACCATCAAAAACTGCTGAATGGCTCAGACTCAGGACAAGAAGTTCAGGCAGGGGTTAGTGAATTTACCAGATCAGCACGAATGAAGAATGAGCAACCTTAGCATTCTCTATTCAACCCATCAGTGACTCTGGGAATGTTAGCCTGTGGTTGGCTTTTTTGATTGTACTCTCAGATATCTGGAATTTCTTGATCCAGATACAAAACTGGGCAGTGCCTGAAAAGATTGCATAACTTTACTTTTAAAAGGTTTTGAAAATCATGTAAATTATTCTAATGGTACAGGTTGGAAGTTCCCAAAATATGACATTAACAAAAAATAGATTAATTTCTTTAAATAATTTTACATCAGAAAAGTTTCATTTTTAATTTTGCTTTTTCTGAATACCTCCCACTGTCCCTTCTTTAAAAGTCTGTTCTAGCAAACACTTTTTTTGGTTAAATCTATTTTGTGGTTGTAGTTTTACTTTCAAATATATAACCCAAAGCCAATTATCTATTCTGTATGTATTTGCTCTTACAATCAATATAATCTATAGTAAAACAGTGGATCTACTGAGGTTCTTCTTTGTTTCAAGCTAGTTTGCAAAGTTAGATCTTTTTTTTTTTTTTCAGTCTAATTCTAAAACATAAACCTGCTAGGATTTTTTTTTTTATAATCCTATTTCTCATGAATAATTATGTAGCATAAGAAAATATCAGCTTGCTAAATCAGTGTGAAACTAATCAAATCAAACAGATACCAGCCAGAGAATTTTTAGAAATATTTTCTTAATCATGGCTAATAATTGAATTATTTATATCTCTACTTCAGGAGTAGAACTGCTTGCCTACAAAGAGCTCATGCTCTGTGCTGTTCAAACTTCCTCGACAAACTCCTAAAGGCATCTTTTATTCAGAGCTCCCAGTTGTGTGTGTTTATTAATAGTAAAGATTATTAGCTGTTGGTGTCTCATTACGGTCCAGAGACTACATGTTATGGATTGATTAGTGTGCCCCCAGAATTCACGAGCTGAAGCCCCTATCAGTGTGACTGTATTTGGTGATAGGGCCGTTAAGAAGTAGTTAAGGTAAAGATCATAAGGGTGGGACCTTAATTCAATAGGACTGGTGTCCTTTAAAGAAGAGGAAGAGACACCAGAGATATTCACATGTCCTTATGAGGACACAGTGAGAAGACAGCCATCTGCAAGCTATGAAGAGGTCTCACCAGAATCTAACCCTACCAGCACTTGAATCTTGGACTTCTAGCCCCAAGAACCATGTGAAAATACATTTCTGTTGTTTATGCCATCTAGTCTGGTATTTTCATACAGTAGCCCTAGCAGACTAATACATTATGACAAGAATTTTATATGATTATATCTTTTGATCTCTACAAAGACACTGAAGAAGGTATAATTACTACCAGTTTATTTGTAAATGAGGCTTAGAGACGTTAAGCATCCCAGGATCACAAAACTAATGAGGAACAAATCTGAACAACTGGACAACTCTTACACCACCTTCCGCCACTGCACTAGAGGGGGCTTGGGAAGGATGTCCTTGAATGTTTATTAATAGGTATTGACCAAAATGGTCTTAGTATTCCCCTCAATTTGACTGAACTTCAGACAGCTTCCTTCCTGATGACAGACTCCCGATCTCCTTTTCCTTGGAGCATTCGCTTTAGAAAATTTGCAAATGTATATCCTTTCTCTACCCCTTTGAAATATATGTAACTTCTCCCAGACTCTTACCAGTTTTACAGTCAGGGAACTGTCTTTCTCAAGGGCTTGGGAAACATCTTTTTGAAATGTAAACACTGAAAGAAATAGTGCCCCACCTCCCAGTCTCATGGAGGGTAGGAACTTAACTTGGATTGGCACAAACTAGCAAGTACACATGGCCTAATCATAGAGAAAAATAATTGCAAACTCAAGAACAACTCAGTGTGATCTTCACATCCTGTTGACCAACCTCCCGCTAACATCATCCAGTAATTTTCCACCAGTTCATCCCAGCACGTACGAACAACTCTTACTTTGTTGCATCAGAGCCGCGTTCATCCTTTCTCCCTTATACAACAGTCTTGAATAATGTCTTCCTTGCCCTCTTAACTACCCAGTGTTAATTTTTTGCTTTAAGAGACTTTAAAACGACCCAGGAATTTAACATGTAGGGTGGAATGTCAGCAAAATTAAACTTTTTAAAATACATGAAGAGGAGAGTGACACAATGGAAAGACCCTGGGGGACAGAAACCTGAAGGTTTGTGTTCAGAAACTCTCAGCTGTCAGAAATAATCGTTCAGATATTTGGGTCATTGAAAAGTAGAGCAGGAGGCACCTAGTTTTCAAAATATGTGTCTCAGTTTGAGATCCCCAGAGGTACACCCTAAGGCAAGGATTCGAGTGCAAATAGCTAGTCTGGGATGTGAAAGAAACACCAGTGGTGAAGGGCTAGGAGAAAAGGCAGCCAATAAAGATTACCTGTTCAAGCCACCTGCTACTGTGGTGAATGGAGGTTAATCTCTCTGGGGAAATTTTGGAAGTTAGTGTAAAACAGAGGACAATAAACGTGAGGGACCTGGAGTACTTGTCCACCAGCTCTTGTTAGACACTGAGAGTCGAGGGTGTTGATTCCCAGTACTTCTTTTTCACAAGGTAGGTAGGTAAAGCTCTCTGTGTGGGAGTTTGGAGGGAGAACAGGAAAATTCCTTATTAAAAGGGATGCAAGTCCTGGCCCCCGGAAAATCTTACACTAAAATTGCAAAGGGGATAGAATGTGGTTGAGACACCTCCAGAGTCAACTACATTGTGTTAATCAATGTGACTTCAAGAAGAGGATTACATGGTCAAAAGTTTTGGAGAAAAACTGGGTTAGTCAAAAACTTAAATTGGTTTCTTGATTTCAAGACTTCTTAGATATTTTAGGATATAAATGTGCATGTACATTGTATAGCTTTAAGACAAGAACCACTTATTTAAAATTCTAAACTACTTTGGCTGATGTATCTTGTAGGGCTAGTGTACTTAACACACATCGGAAATCACCAATAAAATCCACTTATCATGTGCTAAAAATAAGGCAGATTAGGTCTTTATTTGTGATATCTAAAAGCATAACAATGTCAACAGAGGAGATTAGTGTATCTGCCAATGGTTGAAGGCAGTGAGAGCTGAGGACATGAGATAAAAGTTTCCAGTTACATACAACATCATGGATACCCTCTTAATTCTATCTAGTTTTCTAGTAGCCCTTACTTGGAGCGGCTTTGTTTTCTGAAACCAGACTTTGAAGCATACAAATATAATTCCAAAGCTGTTCATTTCCAGCAACATTTATCTTAAAATACCACTCAAAATATTAGCATATATATTTTGTTATTCTAAAAACAAGTTACATTGAGCAACATTTAATATATTGGTATTTTAATATTGGTTAACTTATCAGTATATTAATATCAATACATTGGTCTTATGTTGGTGTCACTATGAAAATTCTACTGTTAGAGCAGGCAGATATCTAGATATGAGCAGAGAAAGAGGGGCATGGGCCAAATGGCAGGAAACTACACATCTTGTGAATAATGGGGGTCCTTGGGCAGACAGAGAAAAGCAGGAACCTCTGGGCTGACAAGAAATCACACATTTTGGGGTGATAAGTGTCCTAGAGGCAAGCAACAAAAGGTAGGAAAAGCTGGAATTTCCAGCTTAATCTTTTGCTCATTATGCCCTCATTTCAACAAACTTAGCTTTGCGGATTAGAAGTACCCATCAGGCACCGACACCATGATACTTCTGATCCAGACTAAATAAGGACAAAAATCCTTTCTCCCTTCGGGAATTTGGAGCTTGGATGAAAATCAGGGAATATGACCCAAAACCCCTACCTCTCCAATGACTATTCCACACATTCATTTTTACACTCTATGTATGCAACTGGCCAAAGAAACACAGGGCAGCTGCTTACCTGAATCTGCCCACTCTCCCCTTGAGAGCATCTTATCATTTAATAAATCCTCACTTTACTTTTTTTTTTAAACATTTTTTATTGATTTATAATCATTTTACAATGTTGTGTCAAATTCCAGTGTTCAGTACAATTTTTCAGTCATTCATGGACATATACACACGCATTGTCACATTTTTTTCTCTGTGAGTTATCATAACATTTTGTGTATATTTCCCTGTGCTATACAGTGTAATCTTGTTTATCTATTCTACAATTTTGAAATCCCAGTCTATCCCTTCCCACCCTCCACCCCGCTGGTAACCACAAGTCTGTATTCTCTGTCTGTGAGTCTAATTCTGTCCTGTATTTACGTTTTGTTTTTGTTTGTTTGTTTGTTTTTGTTTTTGTTTTTTAGATTCCACATATGAGCGATCTCATATGGTATTTTTCTTTCTCTTTCTGGCTTACTTCACTTAGAATGACATTCTCCAGGGGCATCCATGTTGCTGCAAATGGCATTATGTTGTCGGTTTTTATGGCTGAGTAGTATTCCATTGTATAAATATACCACTTCTTCTTTATCCAGTCACCTGTTGATGGACATTTAGGCTGTTTCCATGTTTTGGCTATTGTAAATAGTGCTGCTATGAACATTGGGGTGCAGGTGTCATCCTGAAGTAGATTTCCTTCTGGATACAAGCCCAGGAGTGGGATTCCTGGGTCATATGGTAAGTCTATTCCTAGTCTTTTGAGGAATCTCCATACTGTTTTCCATAGTGGCTGCACCAAACTGCATTCCCACCAGCAGTGTAGGAGGGTTCACCTTTCTCCACAGCTTCTCCAGCATTTGTCATTTGTGGATTTTTGAATGACGGCCATTCTGACTGGTGTGAGGTGATACCTCATTGTAGTTTAGATTTGCATTCCTCTGATAATTAGTGATATTGAGCATTTTTTCATGTGCTTTTTGATCATTTGTATGTCTTCCTTGGAGAATTGCTTGTTTAGGTCTTCTGCCCATTTTTGGATTGGGTTGTTTATTTTTTTCTTATTGAGTCGTATGAGCTGCTTATATATTCTGGAGATCAAGCCTTTGTCGGTTTCACTTGCAAAAATTTTCTCCCATTCCGTAGGTTTTCTTCTTGTTTTACTTCTGGTTTCCTTTGCTGTGCAGAAGCTTGTAAGTTTCATTAGGTCCCATTTGTTTATTCTTGCTTTTATTTCTTCTAGGAGAAAATTTTTGAAATGTATGTCAGATAATGTTTTGCCTATGTTTTCCTCTAGGAGGTTTATTGTATCTTGTCTTATGTTTAAGTCTTTAATCCATTTTGAGTTGATTTTTGTATATGGTGTAAGGGAGTGTTCTAGCTTCATTGTTTTACATGCTGCTGTCCAGTTTTCCCAACACCATTTGCTGAAGAGACTGTCTTTATTCCAATGTATATTCTTGCCTCCTTTGTCAAAGATGAGTTGACCAAAAGTTTGTGGGTTCATTTCTGGGCTCTCTATTCTGTTCCATTGGTCTATATGTCTGTTTTGGTACCAATACCATGCTGTCTTGATGACTGTAGCTCTATAGTATTGTCTGAAGTCTGGGAGAGTTATTCCTCCAGCCTCTTTCTTTCTCTTCAGTAATGCTTTGGCAATTCTAGGTCTTTGATGGTTCCATATGAATTTTATTATGATTTGTTCTGGTTCTGTGAAATATGTCCTGGGTAATTGGATAGGGATTGCATTAAATCTGTAGATTGCCTTGGGCAGTGTGACCATTTTAACAATATTGATTCTTCCAATCCAAGAGCATGGAATATCTTTCCATTTTTTAGAGTCTTCTTTAATTTCCTTCATCAATGGTTTATAGTTTTCTGTGTATAATTCTTTCACCTCCTTGGTTAGATTTATTCCCAGATATTTTATTACTTTGGGTGCTATTTTAAAGGGGATTGTTTCTTTACTTTCTTTTTCTGTTGATTTATCGTTAGTGTAAAGAAATGCAACGGATTTTTGAATGTTAATCTTGTAACCTGCTACCTTGCTGAATTCTTCAATCAGCTCTAGTAGCTTTTGTGTGGACCTTTTAGGGTTTTCTATATAGTAACATGTCATCAGCATATAATGACACTTTTACCTCTTCTTTTCCAATTTGGATCCCTTTCTCACTTTACTTTCTTAATCTCCATGTCTCTTTTCTGAATTCTTTCTATGATGAGACAAAAACCCACCCCCCAGCAACACAACTACAAGTCAAAAGAAAACGTGTCACCCTGTTTTCCACCCAGTGTCCCTATGGATGGATTGAGCATTTAGCACTGTTTCTATTTATCAGGGTTGTAAACAGAGGCATTGAAAGGTTAGCATATTCTAAGAGTGATAGAATGAGGCTGAGTCAGAGCCCGGATTTAATCAGATTTCATATTCTGGCCTTCTCACCCTAGGTCTGGTACTTGTCCATACAATCTTCTTGCCATCTCAAGTCCTTCAAGTAATGGTGATGCTGGGGCCTGTCTTGGTTGGCATGAGTTTCTTACTTATAACATGGTTTATAAAAATTTCACAACACAAGGGAGAGACTCCAATGAGGGGAAAACTACACATCCTCAATGTGCAACTGGTTGATATAATAAAGTGTGTGCTATACCAGTTCCTATATCTCTAGATTATTTTTCTGATTGTTATTAGCATTATACATGAAAGGAAAGATTAAGCCTAAGACGTTTTCAATGCTGGAGGTTAGCTAACTTAGGAAAACTGGCGGGTGGTGTCAATCAGAAATCTTTATGCATGAGGAAGCTTCTGAAAAGGAACTCATCCAAAAGCAAACAGGAATCTTCTCAGAGAAGCACTAACTACTAAATAGCCTTAAATATCTGCTCAGAGGGATCATCTAGGATACTTTGTGGTTTTCTCACTGAGAACAGCTTCCTGTACAATCTTCTATGAGAACCATGTATGAGTTATTTAGGGGGTAGGAGAAGGCTTGGTAAGGAAAACAACAACAAAAAAGAAATGAAAATATCTATTTCTTTAAAATTGTATTCAATATCCTGGGGACCAAAGAGCACTGCTTTACTTTTCCTGAGAAAGAACACATGACAAAAACAGACAGGTGGTTTGGACAGTTCATTATAAGGCTCCCTTGGGTTGTGGGCACTTGGGATGTCCTCTGTATCAACATGATGACTACTCTGCAGAAAGGAGCTGAAGTCAGAAGAGAAATAAAAGTGCAGTCACATATGACATCTAAGTCATTCCACAAATACTTTAGGGAGAAATTATTTAAGAACCTGGGTGCTCCATTATCACATTGATGGAGGAGTGATGACACAAAAGTTATGATCATGACTGTAATAAAAACATTGGTGCATGTTAACAAACCTTCAATTTTGTAAAGTACTTTGACTATTTATGATCATTTTTAATATCAAGTCAGTTATGTTGCCCTTGGAAGACAACTGATGATTATTTTGGTACTGTTGACGTATCTTAGTGCTCAATTATCTCTTTTTTTTTAATATAAGGAAAGTAAATTCCAAATAAGTGTTTAGTTCATATCTTCTAGAAGGTCACTTACATGTTATCATGTATTAAATTATGCTTCTGATTGGATGTGTAGTCTACTTGATTTCAAATGTTGGCAAATTCTAATATTTACAATAACCATAAATGGTATATGGCTTTATCTCTTATTTGATAAAATTAATGTGAAGAATATACAAATTTATTGTTCAAGGACAGATATTCTTCAAAGTGGCAGAGTAAAAAAATTCAAACTTGATTTCAGATTTTCAATTTTAATATTAAATCCTCCCATGCAAGTGATAAGATTAATAATGCACAATTTACACTTTACAAATCTTCGTTTATCTGAAGCCCTTCTTTAGAATTACTATATAACCAGCATTTCAGGAATTAGTCTACTTGCATTGGCTTGAAATTTAATAGTATTTAACACATAAGTTGGTTTATACACTTGCTATAAATCCATAGGAAGTTGAAGATCTGCATTCCTTAACTGCTGCTTTGAGGAACACCCAATGTCACACATCTCAGTTGCCAACTTTAAGTTTAAAAATAAAACACAATTTTAAAAGTTATACATACATGTTTTAGTGGAGATTCTATTTTTTTTTTTTTTTTGGTAACTTTTTTTGGTAACAGCTGATATAGCCAACACATTAAATAACTTGAATACAAAAGCATATATTTGACATGTTAGAATTTAATATTATATTTGACAATTAAGGAGCCCTTAATGTGGATAGCTCTAATATTACATTTGAAAACTCTGATCATAGAAGCCCACATCAAAAGGAATAGATTAATGTAGCTCCTTTAATTTATAGAAAGCATAAGCAGTTTTCTTTCTTTTTTCTTTCCTTCCCTTCCCTCCCTCCCGTTCACTTTTTTCCTCCTTTCCCTTTCTCCCCCTCCCCTATCAGTCTATGCATCAAAATATGTTAATAAAATGCATTTGTTCAGAAGGGCTGAAAACTCTGGTTCCAGGTAACTAAAATTTAAAAGGTGACTCTCCTCAGATTAACTTTGCTACTTCCTTTAAGGAGGAAGAACAAAGTAAAGATAGACAATTCTATCATAATATTAATGGGGAAGGAAAAAGCTCAGTGTTTTTGAAACTATAGAAATGACCATTGGAAGAACTAAAAGTGGGGAAAATATATCATTTCAAGGACAAAATATTAAGGAGACAAATTTCTCTATGAAGTTTAGAGTTTCCCAGACTTACTGTGTTATCTTAAAAAGATTATGGCTTATAAAAGAATGAAATAATGCCATTTGCAGTAACATGGATGGACCTAGAGGTTATCAGATTACGTGAAGTAAGTCAGACAGAGAAAGACAATTAACATATGATATCACTTATATGTGTAATCTAAGAAAAAGATACAAATTTTATTTACAAACCAGAAACAGACTCAAGGACAAAGAAAACAAACTATGGCTACCAAAGGGGAAAGGGGGAGAGGGATAAATCAGGAGTTTGGGATTAGCAGATACACGCTACTATATACAAAACAGATAAACAACAAGGACCTACTGCGTAGCACAGGGAACTATATTCAATTTCTTGTAATAAACTATAATGGAAAACAATTTGAAAAAATATACATATAGCTGAATTTCTTTGTTCTACACCTGAAACTAACATTGTAAATCAACTACTTCAATAAAAAATAAAATTGAAGAAAATATTATGGCTGAACATAGAGGTAAGAAGAGCTTCTTGGAATTACATTATTTCCACTAGGAGGAGAAACAATGCCTGTTTTAGGTACTGGGGGTCACATATAAAACCTACTTACTTAAACTGATGGAAGAATGACAAATTCTAAGTAACAGTTACTGAGTTTTTACATCCTTTCACATATCTAAGTTATTAAGCATGATTTAAAAGGTGAAGCACGGTGTTTCTTATCACATGAAACTTCCAGTTTCAGCTCTATTGCTTACCGTCCTAAAGACCTTAACGCTAACTTGAATCATGTTTCCCCTAAAGGAAGACTTTATATAAATGCATGCATGTGTGGGATGGGAAAACCTTACCCATCAAGAGTGTCATTAAGGAAAAGGATTAGCACGGTTTTGACCACATCACAAATTACTGTTTCAGCATCCTATTCCTATTGCAGTGCTTGACCAGAACCTACCTCCCTGGATTCCAAGAATATCCTTTCCTTGTGGCTCAGATCTCACTGGCCACTTTGAATGGAAGTTCTCAAGTATGCTCAAAGCATGGAAATAGATTAAATAAGATCAGCCTAGCCAATTTTTAAAGTAGGAGAAAAAAATAAATAATACACACAACTTGTGTGTACTCATGAACCTATTAGAAGATTTTGTTTCAGAGTATCAAACTCACTACTAATTATTGTTCACTCAAGAAGAAAATAGTTATAAAACTCATTTTTTCTTTTCTTTCAAAAAAAAATTGTGTAGAGTTTTGTACAGTGTCAAATAGTTGGCTTTCCTTAGGAGGAACCCACTTAAAAAGAAATTACAATGATACAAGGGAAAAATGAGAACTTAATCCAATGTTCCAAAATCTTCAGTAGATGATACTGACTTTTTTTTAAGTTTAGAAAAAAATGGTGATGACATGATTACCATTTCATGATGCTGCAATAACAGAGTAGAGTCTAGAGCTTTTCTCTACTGAGCTGAGCTGTGAGTATCAGCAATCATCCTGTATATGCTTGTGGAGGTACAGCTGATCACAAAACAGTTAAGTTCTGAGTAATTTATGGCTTTTTTTTAAATTAAAGTAAATAGTAGCCATTTGACTTTTTAGATTTCAGAATTTGGTATTTGTATTTATAAACTGTCAGGAAGTCCAAGGAGAAACACAAACAGCACTGGGAAAAAAGTGACCAATTTTATTTTAAAAGTTTATGAGAATCAGTATTGAATATTGGCAACTATATATGCTTAAACCTAATATGTGAAATAGACATAAATCTTCTCATAGGTCCATGACATGAGAGCAACCATTCTTCTATGATGAGATTTCTTCAAATCCATGAATATATTTTATAAAAGCCTAGGTCATTCTATTAAGCATAAAATTTATAGTCTTTTATTCATCCAATCTATAGTTATTAAGTGATAACCATGTGTCAGACCATTGACAAAACAGACAATATCACTGTCCTCATGCCCCTTAAATTCTGGTGTGCAAGAAAATAAGTAAGAAAACTAAATAAAATATACATATTAAGTATTATAAGTAGCAGTAAGAGCAAAGGGGAAAATGAAGCAGGAAAGTGGGGTGAAGAGTATAGCAGCAGTGATTCAAATTTTAAAGCAGGTGGTTTGGGAAGGCCTCAAAGGAAACTGAGGACCTGAAGGATGCGGAGATGAAGCCATGTAAACGTCTGTAAGATATCATTTCAGGGCAGATTGAACCATGAGTACAAAGGCCTGGAGGCAGGGGTTTGCTTCATTTTATGAAGGAGTCGAATGAGGACATAAAAGAATGGGCTACAGGGAATATAAGAGAAAACATTCATATAAGCAGTGGTAGAGCCAGATCAAGCAGGGTCTTTTGCATTATAGTAATGACTTTAACATTTATTTCAAGTGAGAAGGGAAGGCACTGAAGGGTTTATGCAAAGTCCTAATACACTGTCGAATTTTAACAGAATGACTCTAGCTACTATGTTGGCAATTGATTATGGAAGCAAAACAGAATCAGGATGGTAAGTTAGAAAGCTATTATAATTTTCAGTCAGAAGAGCTGGTGGTTTGAACTAGTGCGGCAGCTGAGATGGTAAGTGTAGACGGAATACAAATAGGTTTTAAAATGTAGCTGGCAGAATTTAGTCAAAGACTCAGTGTGGGGCCTGAGTAAGGGCAAGGTGTTATGAATAACTCCAAGGTTTTGACCTGAGCAACAGGAAGAGCAGAGTTTCAGTTAACTATTTGGAGAAGACTACAGGAGGAGTCAAATTGCAATAGAAAGAATATAAGTAATTCAATTGTGAACATACTCATTTTGAGAGACCTATTAGTCATCCAAGAATTTCATAAGAAGTTCCATATGTGGGTCTGGATTCCAGGAAAGGGGGCTAGGTATGACATATACGTTTATCAGCAGCGACTAGATGGGATGGCCTAGACATAAAATTATAAACTATAAAATTATACAAAGGCAGATAGAATACTGGATAATGTACAATATAAAAGTCTTTTTTACACAGTAAACATTTCTCCCAAACATATTGTGAATATTTCTTTGATACTGAACATCACCTTGATATTCTTGTTTACAGAAAAACACAGGACAGAAGAAAAGCTTATGAAGAAATAAAAATAAACAGCCCATCTGGGAAAAAACACCGCTTGTATTCCCCTTTTTACTTCTAAGCTCATTGTTCATGGGTAAACTAAGACTCTAAGAACTCAAGCTGGATCAAGTATCAATAAACTTCAATTGACACCCTGTGCTGCAGCCATTTGTTGGTTGCTCTTATGTGCACCAAGGTGACTTCAGAGCGGAGCTTCTGTTTTGAACAATCCAATGAGTCACTTAACCTTTCTTTACTTTTTAAAAATAGGGATAAATTGTTCCTTGGCCCATTTCATGGAGCTGATGTGACTATCTGTGACACTATGTCTGTAAAGCAATTTTAAAGTCACACACATACACACACACACAGAAAAGTTAGATATTTTCAAAGCAAGTTGCTGGATTTTCTGCTCCAGAATCTAAAGAGGAAACCATGCTTTTGGATTTTTCCTGTTAAATTTATATGGGTTGGGTAAAAGGGAAAAGTATTTGTTACCTGGAAAAAGAAGACAAACATGCTATGGTTACTCAAAGACAACTGTATACTTCTTTCAAAAAAGTCTCTAATCACTAGATAACAATTTCTTAAGCATCCACTAGGCAAGAGCATCTGATAAAAATGCATATGCAATCCTCAAAGGCATAAGGACACAGAATCTGGGAAAGCAACTATCTCCCTTGTGTCCTAGCTTGTGATAACAATATATGCCCGGCTATTCAGGTTATAAATCTAGAATTCATTCTAGTCTTTATTCATCACCTTCAATATGTGCCCAAGTCCTCTCCACTCTCCAGTATCACCATCTTTCTATGCACGCTTTGCCCCTTTCGAGTCACTGCTTCTGCTTTGTTCCAGGCAGCCATCGTGCTCTCACCTCGGCTATTGTGAGGATTTCATCTGATCTTCTTGCCTTCTCTCACATATTTCTTCCTTTTTCACTCCACATGCATAGCCTATGTGTTTCCACTTGGTCTGTCTTCTAATCCTTCCATCCAATTCTATACCCTTTCAGTCTCTCAAGTACCGCCTTTGCCTCAGATATGCTGAACTATTCTTAGTTCTACAAAAGCAGCATTTTGTTTCCCATATCTGGGTTTTGCATGAGAGGCAGCATAAAGAGTGGTTGGGAGTGATGGCTCCAAAAGCAAGATGCTCGTGTTCAATTTCAACTCTACCTTTTTTTCTCTATGTTAGACCTGGGCCTCAGTTCCTCACTGCTAATATACAGATAATATTACTTACTTTATAGGGCAGTAATTAGTATTAAATAAGATACTTAATTCACAGAACAAGTATTAAGGAATCAATAGTTAGTTCTTCTTACTAAATTTTAGCCAGAATAGTAATAACCTCAATTTGCTTATTTCCTTTATGCGAAAACTTCCCTAGGACCCTCCTCATCTTGCCACCATTGTAACTGATCACTCTCCCTTTTGCTCTACTCCTTCACATTATGTAGACGACAGTCAAACTTTACATATGTTTGAAATGATTGTGTGACTAACTTCTTGTGCACTGAACTGTGAGAACGTCTTGAATGCAGTTCTTGGTCCTAGTTGTCCCAGTATTTCTATTTCGATGACAAATTCTGGCGAGGAACAAGTCCTTAACAAATGTGGATTGAAGGAAAAATACAAAACGGATAGCCATGTTACCTCTGTCACAAAACATCTGAGACGTAGAAAATGAGCCTCTCCTCATTGCCCCTGGGTAATGTGGGAACCCCAGGAGCTTCATGGTAGGAAATAAGCATTTTCTCCCTCATAAGTGTGAACGTTCTCTTCCTTTACATTCTAACATAAGTTTTCTATGGCCAACAGTCTTTTCTGATTAAATTTTACTTTTGGAGCAATTCCTCTCCCACTTACAGCTGACTTCTTCATTGAGTCACAAACCTAAAATGGTTTGTTCTGCTAAAGATCTCAGAGGGTTTGTGATCATCACAGCTTAGCATACTCGAGAGGAGCAATTTATACAAAAATAGCTTAGGAGCTTCTATTTTGCAAAATCTGTTTGGTAGCTTAACTATTTGGGGGCAGTACTGATTATTATTATCCTGTCTTTCCTGAACACATTGCTATCATAACAACATAATTAGACTCCAGCACAAATTTGTCTTTTAAAATGGCAACATTGTGGTAGCTCACAGTGAAAAAAAAAATGTGACAATGAATATATGTAAGTTCATGTATACCTGAAAAATTGTGCTCTACACTGGAATTTGACACAACATTGTAAAATGACCATAACTCAATAAAAAAATAATTTTAAAAAATGGCAACATTATTTGATCTCTGTCATTATTAAGTTCACACAAAATACTAAAATTCTGTACTTTTAAGTAAATGAATTGCTAAAAGCCCATTGATTTTTAGTTCCAATGGTCAATATTTCTGCTATTGTTTTTTGAAAGCAATTTGTCTATTGACTTTGCCATATGCTGAAAGAAATAAAAATTATGCACCTTGGGTGGTAATCAAAAGCTTTAATCAGAAGCTTAGCTTCAGGCATTTTGGTGAATATTGAATTGGACTTCTTAATACCTCCACATTTGACCTTAGTATGCAAGTTAAAAATATCATCAGTAATAAATTGTGTTTGCCTCAATAATTAAAACATCCCAATCCTGTGAAGCCATATAAATACAAGGTAAACACACACACTAATCTTCTCTGAGGACTTCTGGGAGATTCTGCTTCTTCCTATAAATCCTTGAGGTACTTAAGGCACTTAACAAAGCTTCATCTCTCCTAAAACAGAAACCTCCCTTCCTGCAGCCCCCTACTTTCCCAGTCAGTGAACTGCCTTCTAAAGGGTCAGAGTGTCTCTTAGTGTAGCAGGTTTAAAGTACTTGATGCTCTAAGTATTATTAAAATAGCCTGGGGAAAATACCTCCTATAAAGTAGGAAAAAGTTTTGGGGGCATTTTTGTTTATTTGTTTTTACTTCCTATCCCAGTTAAGTACCAGTCTGAGGTACAAGATCTAGATCAGAAGCATTTAAAGATTTTAGTGTCTGAATGTAGATTTAGGGCATACGTTCTAGAGACCAAAAGAATATGTTTACTACAACCAGGAATTTGAATATATGACAAGGATACCAACTACATTGTCAATGGGGCAGTATATAAATCAGTATTCCAAAACTTTCTTTAGATTATTATAATATTCTCTGATTACAGATTTTGCCCATTTAAGTAGTGTCTATATATTGGATCTTCAATATATGTGATCTGTCAACTGGGAATGGCTGTTTTTAGGATTTACAGACCTCTAAAGGGGAATTCCAAAACAATTTGGCAAAACAAAGTTGAACTTGCAATGCCTACATTTTGCAACAACATTTTTCTGTTAAGTATTACTTCTGGTACATCTTTTAAAGTCAGACATACAGAATTATTTGATTTGTTTCAATGATTATAACCAATATTTACTGATGGACATTATTTGGGTCCTTTCCAATTTTTACTCCTTTGTACAATGCTTTAATAAACTTCTGTCTATAAATATTTACATACATTTGTTTTTATGTGGGATAAATTCATAGAAAAATTAAGTTCAAGTATTAAAGAGAGCCCATTGCATGCAGATGAAATTGTTATATATCTATTGATAAAAGAGGAAAACTGGAAACTATCAACACTATTAGAACTAATAAAATAGTTCAGTTAGTAGCCGTGGAGACAGGGAAATGTGTGTGTGTGTGTGTGTGTGTGTGTGTGTGTAAATTAAGAACTCTTCTATAGGCCATCAATAATCAGTAAATAAATGAGATCAGAAAAAAATCCTATTTATAATACCAGGAAAAACTATTAAATAAAAGCATCACATTTGGGCACTCCATTATATCTTAATAATGTAAGATTTCAGCTTCATTTCAAAAAAGGTACCACTTAAGTATTATTTATCCTAGGGATTAAAAAAGTCTCCAAAGCAATAAATGAATATACTTTCCATACAGACTCCTGACGCTTTAGGTAACAATTGAAATAAATGATCTCTAACATCTCTTCTACTGTTACTATTCTAGAACTTCTATTTTCTATATTTCTGTGAACATGAGAGATCATGACGTAGAGGAGAGTTGAGATACATTAAGGAAACAGAGCAAAATATAAGCTCAAAATTGTCATGGAATGTATTTTTCTACTTAAAGAGATAATGAGCATGAGAAGATAGACATGATACCATGAAATAAATTAGAATATATTTTATAAGGGCTTTTAAATCAACAAAGAAAGATAAGTTTTTAAATTTAATAACCCTGGACACTTCAAATATACTTATTTATTATTTATCTTCATAATGATAGTTTAAGTTTATATAATTAATACATAGAAGGACAAAATTCAAACCTGTCCTTTTATTGTGAAGTTATGTTTCTGCTCACAGTAAAACAATTCTCCATCATTTCCTAGAAGATTTTATTGCAATTTTCAGTGAAGAATATATTTTAGCAGTATTATTGGTTAATATGAATTCATACGGTAAATAACATGATGGTAGCAACATTAGAAAAATGATAAAAGAGGAAGTACTGGATCCTCCTTTCTCCCATAAAAATACCAACTCAACAATTCATGGACAAATCCCTTTGTGAGATATCGGGAAACTCCTGTACCCCATGCAAGCACGAAAATCAGATATCAAACCAGTATAAAAATTGGAGATACCCTCTCACCAGGATTCTTACCCCCAGCGGAGCACACTATGATTAAGAGGAAAACTCCCAGCTCCCAGCTTCTCCCTGGGGAGGGAAAGAGTTGGACCACATGTCCAGTTCTCCAATTTTTCTTACACTTTTCAGAGCAGTGAATTCTATTAATGGATGCACAATATAAATAGACATAAAATGTGACAATATAAAGGGAGGGCAGAGTAAAAGTGTAGAGTTTTTGCACATGACTGAACTTAAGTTGGTATCAGCTTAAAATAGAATGTTATAACTATAAGGTATTTTATGTAAGGTCCATGGTAGCCACAAAGAAAATATCTATAGCTAGTACACACAAGAAAAAGATAAATAAATAAAGTCATATCAAAACAAAAAATCAATAAAATACAAAGGAAGACAGCAAGAAAGAAAAGAGGAACAAAAGAACTACAAGATAAACAGAAGAGTATTAACAAAATAGCAATGGTAAATCCTTTTATATCAATAATTATTTTAAGTGTAGATGGATTAAACTTCCTCAATCAAAAGACAGAGAGGCTGAATAGATAAAAAGACATGATTCAACCATTTGCTCTCTATAGGACACTCATTTATTAAGTACATGCATAGGCTGAATGTGAAGGTCTGAATAAAATATATTAACCAAATCACAATAGAGGTGGCTACACTTAATCAGACAAAAAAAAA
This sequence comes from Camelus bactrianus, assembly GCF_048773025.1. Lineage (NCBI taxonomy): Eukaryota > Metazoa > Chordata > Mammalia > Artiodactyla > Camelidae > Camelus > Camelus bactrianus. The sequence goes on from NC_133548.1 coordinate 31,777,772, forward strand.
AAAAAAAAAAGACAAAGAAGGTCATTATAGAATGATAAAGGGTCAACTTACCAATAAGATATAAAAATTATAAAATATATATGCATCAAACAGTAGAAAACCTAAATATATCAAGTAAACATTTATAGAACTGAAAGGAGGGATAGCAGTACAACAAAGAAAAGTACAGGACCATATATGACTTCACTGGTGAATTTTGCCAAACATTTAAAGAAGAATTAATGTCAAGTATTCTCAAACCCTTTCAAAAAACTGAAGAGGGAGGAGCACTTCCAAACTCATTTTATAAAATTAGCATTACTCTGATACTAAAGCCAGACAAAGGTACGAAAAAACTACAAACCAATATCCCTAGTGAATATAGATGCAAAAATCCTCAACAAAATATTAGCAAACCAAAATCACCAGTACATTTGAGATTAAACATCATTACCAAGCAATATTTATCCACTGGGAGGCAAGGATTATTCAACATAAAAAAAATCAATTAATGTGATAAACCATTTTAACAAAATAAAGAATAAAATCACATGATCATCTCAATAATTCAGATAAAGCATTTTACAAAATTCAACATCCTTTCATAATAAAAACTTTCAACAAGTAAGGTATAAAAGAAGTTTACCTCAACATCGTGAAAGTTATGTATGAAAAACCCGCAGCTAACATCCTACTCAATGGTGAAAAACTTTTTCTCTAAGGTCAGGAACAAGGTAAGGATGTTCATTCTCATCACTTCTGTTCAACACAGTACTAGAAATACAAGCTGGAACAATTAGGCAAGAAAAAGAAATAAAAGGCATTTAAATTGGAAAAGAAGTAAAATTGTTCTTGTTTATGATGACATGATTGTGCAACAGAAAACCTTAAACCATATATTGGATAATGGGTTAATATTCAAAATATATAAGAAATTTCTACAACTCAGGAATAAAAAGCTAACTACCCAACTGAAAAATAGGCTAGGACTTGATAGAAATTTTTTCAAGAAGACACACAGATGGCCAATGGGTATACTAACAGATATCACTAATCATCAGTTTGCAAATCAAAACTACAATGAACTTCACACCTGTCCGAACAGTGATTAACAGCCACCACCACCACAACAAAAGAAAAGCGTTGGTGGGGATATGAAGAAATTGGAACCCTTGATCACTCTGAGTGGGAATGCAAAATGGTGCAGCCATTGTGGAAAACATTGTGGAGTTTCCTCAAAAAACTTAAGAAAAAACTACCATGTGATTCGGCAATATAATTCAGGATCTTGAATACATTACTCATTCTCCTCAATCCCTGTTTCCAACACCTAGAAACAGGCACTTTCAACTCATTTAGTTCTTTCTTCTTGCTATTTACTTCCATATCTCTAAATATTTATACCATCATTAATTATTTTTAAATTTGACATTATGCATTGATTTCCAAGAATGTTGAATGAGAATCTAGCTCTCTTACATACCCTTCTTAATGCCTATTCCAACCCTCTTAACCTTTTCCTTTCTCTATTTTTTTCAGTATAACAATTTTACAACTTTTTGGTCAAATCATTATTTCACATTTCCATTACTGTAACTGTATAAATATATTTCATAGTTGAGCACAAAGAACTCTGATTGTATTTTCTTTCTGGCCAACTTTTGTATTACATAGAGTTATTTATCGTCTTTCTTTTATTTATTTTTTTTAACATTTTTTATTGAGTTATAGTCATTTTACAAAGTTGTGTAAAATTCCAGTGTAGAGCACAATTTTTCAGTTATACATGAACATACATATATTCATTGTCACTTTTTTTTTGCTATGAGGTACCACAAGATCTTGTATATATTTCCCTGTGCTATACAGTATAATCTTGTTTATCTGTTCTACATATGCCTGTCAGTATCTACAGATTTTGAACTCTCAGTCTATCCCTTCCCACCCTCCTCCCCCTTGGCAACCACAAGTTTGTATTCTGTGTCTATGAGTCTGTTTCTGCTTTGTATTTATGTTCTTTTTTTTTTTTTTTTTTTTTAGATTCCACATGTGAGTGATCTCATATGGTATTTTTCTTTCTCTTTCTAGCTTACTTCACTTAGAATGACATTCTCCAGGGACATCCATGTTGCTGCATATGGCATTATGTTGCCATTTTTATGGCTGAATAGTATTCCATTGTATAAATATATCACACTTCCTTTATCCAGTCATCTGTTGATGGACATTTAGGCTGTTTCCATGTCTTGGCTATTGTAAATAGTGCTGCCATGAACACTGAGGTACAGGTGTCTTTTTGAAGTACGGTTCCTTCTGGATATATACCCAGGAGTGGGATTCCTGGGTCATAGGGTAAGTCTATTGCTAGTCTTTTGAGGAATCTCCATATTGTTTTCCACAGTGGCTGCACCAAACTGCATTCCCACCAGCAGTGTAGGAGGGTTCCCTTTTCTTCACAGCCTCTCCAGCATTTGTCATTTGTGGACTTTTGAATGATGGCCATTCTGACTGGTGTGAGGTGATACCTCATCATAGTTTTGATTTGCATTTCTCTGATAATTAGTGATATTGAATATTTTTTCATGTGCCTATTGATCATTTGTATTTCTTCCTTAGAGAATTGCTTGTTTAGGTATTCTTCCCATTTTTGGATTGGGTTGTTTGTTTTTTTTTCTTATTAAGTCATATGAGCTGCTTATATATTCTGGAGATCAAGCCTTTGTCAGTTTCATCATTTGTAAAAATTTTCTCCCATTCCGTAGGTTGTCATTTTGTTTTACTTATGGTTTCCTTTGCAGTGCAGAAGCTTGTAAGTTTCATTAGGTCCCATTTGCTTATTCTTGCTTTTATTTCTATTGCTTGGGTAGACTGCCTGAGGAGAACATTTCTGAGATATATGTCAGATAATGTTTTGTCTATATTTTCTTCTAGGAGGTTTATTGTATCTTGTCTTATGTTTAATTCTTTGATCCATTTTGAGTTTATTTTTGTGCATGGTGTAAAAGAGTATACATCATAATCAAGTGGGGTTCATCCCAGGGACACAAGGGTGGTTCAACATATGCAAATCAATCAATGTAATACATCACATTGACAAGAGAAAGGACAAGAATCACATGATCATCTCAATAGATGCAGAAAAAGCATTTGATAAAATTCAACACCCATTTATGATAAAGACTCTCACCAAAGTGGGTATAGAGGGAACATAGCTCAACATCATAAAAGCTATATATGACTAACCTACAGCCAGCATAGTACTATACAGGAAAAACTCAAAAGCTTCCCACTAAAATCTGGGACAAGATAAGGCTGCCCACTATCACCATTCCTATTCAACATAGTCTTGGAAGTCCTAGCCACAGCAATCAGGCAAGAGAGAGAAATCAAAGGGACACAAATTGGAAAAGAAGAGGTAAAAGTGTCACTATATGCTGACGACATGTTACTTTATATAGAAAACCCTAAAAGGTTCACACAAAAACTACTAGAGCTGATTGAAGAATTCAGCAAGGTAGCAGGTTACAAGATTAATATACCAAAATCAGTTGCATTTCTTTACACTAACAATGAATCAACAGGAAAAGAAAGTGAAGAAACAATCCCCTTTAAAATAGTACCCAAAGTAATAAAATACCTAGGAGTAAATCTAACCAAGGAGGTGAATTACTTATACATGGAGAACTATAAAACATTGATTAAGGAAATTAAAGAAGACTTAAAAAAATGGAAAGATATCCCATGCTTCTGGATTGGAAGAATCAATATTGTTAAAATGGTCACACTGCCCAAGGCAATCTACAGATTTAATGCAATCCCTATCAAATTACCCAGGACATATTTCACAGAACTAGAACAAATCATAATAAAATTTATATGGAACCACAAAAGACCTAGAATTGCCAAAGTATTACTGAAGAAAAAGAAAGAGGCTGGAGGAATAACTCTCCCAGACTTCAGACAATACTACAGAGCTACAGTAATCAAAACAGCATGGTATTGGTACAAAAATAGACACCAATGGAACAGAAGAGAGAGACCAGAAATGAACCCACAAACTTTTGGTCAACTAATCTATGACAAAGGAGGCAAGAATATACAATGGAATAAAGATAGTCTCTTCAGTAATGGTGTTGGGAAAACTGGACAGCAGCATGTAAATCAATGAAGCTAGAACACTCCCTTGCACCATACACAAAAAATAAACTCAAAATGGATCAAAGACTATCATTTTTCTTTTAATTATTAAAAATTTCTTTTGTTTTTTAAATATACTTACATGTAATATACCTGAAAGTCTGTGATACACAGACTTCTTGTAACAAAACAAGCTTTTGGACCTTCACTTTACCATTTATAAAGTATTTCGTGTACATTATCAAATTTGTGGCTTACAATGAACACATGCATCATGTAGGGCAGATCTGTTGTACAGATAGAGAGACTAAACCTTAGATGCATTAAAGTAAATTGTCTTAAGTCTGTGACTAGCAAGTGACAGAAACATTTCTGACACTGGAATTCATGAGGCCAAATCTTTGGTCACATCCACTGTAACAAATCTCATTCTCAGCGTGAGATTTCTCCCTCTTCTGGCAAATTTCCTCATCAGCTACAAATGTCAGCACTGTTCGGAGGATTCTCATCATCTGCACCTAATACATTGGGGAATTCATGTTATGTACCAAATAATTCTCTGTGTGTGATTCTATTGGCAGGGTGAGAGGACTGGTGAATATCCTTACTTTGATGCTTGAGCACACCTTACACCCTGGAAATTGCAATGGACAATTTGATTGGAATGAGGTCCTGGAATGTAATGAGTCTCGCTATGTAAAATTACTTCCCTGGGAATAGAAAGATTATTCATGAAGAACAAGAGCTCAGTGACTTTACACTGTCCTATCAAGTACTCACAGAGCTGATTACAATTGGACTAGAATGAATTAAAGTAATTAAAGCAGTTCCTGATAAGTATCAAGTCATTTCCTCTTTTAGAATCTGAATACATTAGCTTAGCAGGAGGGGCAAATTCTCACCTCTGTCCCTGGGAAAACCAGATGTGCCCAAATTGGCTTGTTGAACTCTGAATAGTCTTGCTGTCACCACAGCATGAATGTGTTCCCTACATGAGCTTCTCTACACCTGTCTCTTTAGACCTTGTCCATCTTTCAAGACCCAGTGCTTGTTCTAAATTCACTTTATAGACCTCGCCAAACAAGCAATAGAGACCATGAGACCCAAAAGATTAAACTCTATTACACTGCTGGTAGTCAATAACTTTAATAACTTCAAACCCAGAGATTTTACATGTTTCAAAATAATAAACTTTCTCTGAACTCAAAATTTATTAACCTTTCCAAACTTTGGGGATTTCAGACACTTATGAATGCTTTGGAAATTTATTAAGTAACCATCCTTTAATCTTTAACTCTCTAATCTCTAAAGTATAACACATAGATAAACTTATCTACCTGTGTATATGTGTACATACATATATACATATGTGTGTACATATATGTATATGTATATGTAAATATGTCCAGTCTTTGAAATATTATAAATGAATGAGGGGGGAAGAAAATTCTTATTTATGTACCAACCCCCATCTTAGGAGTTCTACTCATATTCTTTTATTTCAACCTCACAGCTTTGAAAATTAGACATCATTGCATCTATTATAGAGAAAAGATAGATTCAGAAAAGCTAAATAAGTTGATCAAATGAATGCAAGTAATAAACAGTGTAGCCAGATCTCAGTTTCTAGTCCATCTGTCTCCCCAAATCCTTCTTATTTCTTTTATATCTTACCAGTACTTATTTAATTCTGCTTACATATATTTTTTCATAGAAACTTAATATAAATTATTTTAGAATAGATAACTTACTACATACCTATTTGTGTCCTCAGAGGGTAAAATATTTATGTAACTATTAGGACAAAACAATGCCATCCCACATGCCTGGCAATCAACATTTAATCTGTGAGATTATCTCTGTATAAAGCCATAAAACATAGTCAATGTTATATTTATTTTCTGAGAATGTGAATCCTACAGTATATGGCATAAATGAAACTAAAAACAAAATGACTGTCATTCTGTGGCAAGGTTCTCAGCAATTGTTGCAGATTATATCATTTCAAATCATAATGCCTCTGATGTCCCAGGTGCTTGTGTGCCTCCATTGGGGGGCTATTTTGTACTACATAGGAGTGAGCCCTTGACTTTCACATACAGGGTCTTTCTGGGCAACAGCTACTCGATGAAATACACAGATTTCTTGACTCCATATTTAATCTTTTCCATCTCTCAGAATTGCTGTTCTCCTTTGTAAATCCAATGAGGGCAAAATGTAGAAGCAAGAACTTTAGGCCTGCAGGGAACCTGTGAGCTCAATCACATAGCCCACCAAGGGCAATGATAAGCTCATTGTTCAGACACTGGAGGTTTCTTCATACAAATCCCAGCTACTGCATCTTAGGGCTTCCTGATTAAGCTAACGTTAGTAATTAGTGTTATTACAGCAGCATATGAGACGACTGGGACTTGTAAAGGGCTTTTGATGCTCCTAGGACTCTATTGATATATGCCCTACTACTCAAACTGAATTGATTTGATTCCAAACATGGCTGTGACAACAATAATGAAAATAATAACAGCCACAATGTATTGAGTCCCTACTATGTAATTTACATGTGTTATGCCATTTATCTGTACCATAAGCCCCTGTAGCTTAATTCCCAGAGGCCCACATCCATCTCTCCCACTTCCACTTTTGATTAATGGCCTTTCTATCTTTCTTCCTTTAACCTTTAACTTAACAATTAGCCCACAAATTGATAGGAGGGCCATTAGACCTACCTAATTAAATAGTATAGTATTCTAATTGAGACTAAAATTATTATTCATTAATCAGACAACTTGCTGTAGAACACACTAATATTCTACAATTAACCATTTGATACCAGAAAGATGGATAAAAATTAAATCAGCCATAAGCTACACTCCATGCCCTGGTATAGCTGTGGCTAAAATTCAGAGATGAAACTAAACACAGAGAATTCCAGTCCAGACAAGATGGTATAAATTTATCTCTCCCTATTCCTTCTCACAAGATACAACTATAAACCAGAGAAATAAAGTAAGAAATCAACAAAAGACAATTCTAAAAGGTAAAAAAGGAATGCAAATTGATTGACTCCTCCAAGAGAGAGAAGCAACATAGCAATGTGGTAATTTACAACCCCACCTTAAAGAAAAAGATGATCCAGATCCAGTGGTTCTTGATCCCAAAACTAGCATTAAAAGACCACCTAGGTAGGTTCAGTCTTTCCTGAGACTGCACAAAAGTCCCCTTGATAATATCAACTTTAAGTAACGTCACAAATTTGGTGAAAGGCATAAAGTCACAGATTAAAAAATTAAGCATCCACAAATAGGATAAACCCCGATGAATCTATGTCAAGACACTTTATAATTAAGCTTCTAACAACTAAAACCAAAGAAAAACAAAACCCTCAATGCATGTTTTTCACGTGTTCTCTATTCTGCTCAAGCTATAAAAGAAATCTTGAAACTGTACAGTGATTCTTCCACTTTTTAAAATTTATTTTAGCTATTCTAGGGTTTTTTTTCTTTCTATAGGAATTGCACTCATAAAATATAATTCTGATGAAGTTGTAAAAACAATTCAATTAAAGGATTTTTTTTTTCATCAAAAGCTGCTGGAACACTTGGATATCTTTGAGGTAAAGGGAGACCTTGACTACCTAAACCTAACACCAACAGAATAATTAACAAAAAATGAATTATAGACTTAAATGTAAAATATAAATAATAAATATTTTAGAAAAAATTTTAGATCTTCTGAATCTGTGGTAAGGCTGAACGTTCTTAGAACTGACACCAAAAGCACAATCTATATATTAAAAAAATGATAAATTTTAACTCATAAAACTAAAAATATTTGTTCTGAGAAGGCCTATAGGAGGATTAAGAAAAGACAAGCTCCTAACTGCTAGCAAATATTTGAAACTGCTTTTCCAACAAAGAATTAACATGTAGAATATATAAAGCACCCTCAAAACTTAATAGTAAAACACAAACAATCCAATTAAAATGGATTAAGAAAAGATTTGAGCAGACATTTCATCAAAGAGGATTCATAGATGACAAATGGACACACGAAAAGTTGTTCAATATAGTTAACCACTTAGCCGTTAGGAAAATGCAAATTAAAACCACAAGGAGATTATCACTACAATCCTATCAGAAGGGCTAAAATATAAAATAATGACAATGCCAAATGCTGGTGAGGATATTCATTATTCATACATTGCTAGTGGAAATGTAAAATAGTAGAGCCTTATTAGAAAAGAGTCCAGCAGGTTTTGTTTTTTTGTGTGTGTGTATGTTTTAAACTAAATATGCGACTGCCATTTAACCTAGAAATCAAACTCTTAGACATTTACCCAAGGAAATAAAAACATACGTTCATGCAAAATATGCATAAGAATTTTCATAGCAGCTTTATTTGTAATAGCACAAAATTGAAACAACTCAGATGCTCTTTGATGAGTGGTTAAATAAGTTATAACCTTGTCATGGAATACTATTCAGAAAAAAAAAAAAAGAGCAAACTATTGATACACACAGCTTGCACAGCTCTCCAAGTAACTAAGCTAAAAAAAAAAAAAAAAAAAAAAAAAAAACCAAATGCTAGTGCCAAAAGGTTACATGCCAGAAGGGAGAGGATGGTGGAAGATGTAGTTATAAAGAGGGAAACATAGGGTGATTAATGTCTTGTATCTTCACTGCATCAAAATCGATAACCTGGTTGTAGCATAACTACAGTTCTGCAAAATGGGGAACAATGAGTAAAGAGTACAAGGCATCTATTTGCATTGTTTCTTACAAATTCATATAAACGTGCAATTATCTCAAAATTTTAAAAATAAATATTTAACATTTCTCAAAATGTTTCAATAAGAACACTTAAAACAAATACTTGACAATTTTAAAAATTGTTTCTATTTTAATGCATTTTTTAAATGATCATGACTTGGAACGATGAGCATCTTAGAAACAAGCAGAGCTAGTTGAAGCAACATTGCATTTTGATTCATTTGGTTTAAACCATAGGGAAGATTAATCATGTCACTTACAAAGTCCCTAGAAAGGACAACTCCAGGTTGCTTAAGCCAATGGCCACTAGAGTCACGAAGAACTCAGGATTTTTCCATCTTTCTTCTCTCTCATCTTCAGTATGTCAGCTTGGTCCTCCTGTGGTACATAGGCTGTTTATTCAATGCAAGGCATCACAGGCTCACACAACTTCTCCAGTAAAAGAAAACTGTTTCTTTCATTGTTTCTCTTTAATTGGTGATAAAATATTTCCCCAAATTCTCTTCTAGTAGACTTTCTGCTACATCACAGAAACAAAAATAGATTGCCATATTTGCTTGAACTAATCAGTATTTCCCTGAGTTCCGTAGAAGAGGTGTGACAAAAACAAAAGACAAAACTTTGTAAGGAAACAAGTATGCACCAAAATTTTGAACAGCAAATAGAGTCTGCTACAAGGGAATAAAACTAATGGCAGCTTTTCTTCATTTTCAGGGAAGTATTGTCACATAACTGAAAGATGATTGACTAGGAGTTGTATGTTCTAGCCCAAACTTAATTTCAAAGTCTCTGCATGACATTGGTCAAATGCTGTCCCTTCTCTGGCCTTCAGTTTTATGATAATTAAAATGAAAAAGCTGGATTATAGTATAAACTACGGGGACTGGAGAGATGATTCGCAATATCCTTTGAAGTTCTGAGATTCTGTGTTTCTCTGATTAATTTCCAGAATTATAACTAAGTAATGACAGGGACAAGTTCCCACTGCCAAAGTCAAGCTAGGCGAATTTAATTTAATTTTAATTTAGAGGCTTTGTCTTTCAACACATTAAAGAAGTTGTGGAACATCCAGGGGGGTTGATTTATTGGCGAAAATCAGAGGTGATTTATATATGAAAGAGCCAAAAACAGGCCCTGCTATAATGGTGCCATTTGCCTCAAAATGAAATAAAACTATTGGCCAAATTCAATTTTGATCATAAAAGCAAAATGTTTATATCGAAAAAAAAAGTTGTTCATCCATCTGATATCTGAGGTCTTCCTTATTCTACTTTTCTCTCACAAGATCTCAAATATTCTGGTCTTTTAGAAAGCCTCCCAGATCGCGCAATTTTCTGTTCACTTCCAATCTTCTGAACCAAAGTCCACATCTTCAATTGTGCACTAAACAGTAGGAAATTCACAAGAGTCTGGATACTGCTAGTTGCTTCTGAGCACATACAACTATTATCCACCAAAGAACACCACCCATCTCTGAAATCACATATTCCAAGCACTAGGTCAAATATCTCGTATTTATTACTGTGAGAAACAGGAAGATTGTGCCACTCTTTTTCACTGCGTAATAGTTTCCAAATAAGCCTGCACTCTGTCTATGCTTTCTTTCCTGAATCTAGATTGGCCTTAGTGACTCATGTGTGACTAATCACATGTATTAGAAGCGACACTGCGTGTCTTCTGAGGCCAGCGGAGAAAAGCCTGCAATTCCACCTCGTTCTCTCAGGCTATTTCTTCCCACATCTAGCCACCATGCCTAAGAAGGCCAGGGCACCTTACGAGGCCATGTGTAGGTGTTCCAGTTCACAACTCCGGGTGAATGCAGCCTTCCAGTCCCTCTCACCATGTGCCAAACGTCTGAGTGAAGAAACTTCTGATGGTTCCTGGCCCCAGCCATCACGTCTCCTCAAGACTTGAGTCTTCCCAGCTGAGACCCCAGAAGTTGTGAAGCAAAGACAAGCCACTTTCTAAGTCTCTGTCCCGCAGAGTCTGTCAGCACAGCAGAGTGGTTGTTTCACGCCACTATATTGTGAATGCTTTGATACACACCAGTAGTCAAAGCACTAAATCCTAACCTCGTTTTAGCTGCCCTCTGTTCCAGACCACGGTTACACACACTGTGCCAGGCTGAAAGTCTCAGCTCAAAACACCACCTCCTCCAAGGAGTCTGTAGGTGCTGGGCAGGCTGGCTGGGGGCTCTCCTTTAGTCTTCTTTTTGGTAACTCCTCCTATCATTTGACATTCATCACCTCTCCATAAACTAGAATTATCTGAATTTCACAAAACATTTTGGAATTCTATGCCAAGCTATAAAAATTTAAATATTATAAACTTGGTAAGGAAAGTATAAATTCTTCCTCTTTCCCATATATAGCCTTATATCCAGAAAGCATGATATATATCAGTTTAAGTTTTAAAGAAACTCCCCTTTAATAAAAATAACATAATTTAATAAGTACTGAAAAAGGAATGTATATATGTATATATATACACACACACACATATATACAGGATATTCAAAGGTATTGTGCCTTAAAAATTTCCCAGGTATTGAATAAGCAATGCTGGTCAGATTGGTGTATTTTGAACTCATATTCTAATTCTATTTTAATAAGATACTTGCTAAAAACTATTAACTGTATCTCCACAGCAAAATTTAGAAAAGACTAAGGAAAAGAAAGGGCTCATAAGTGCCACTAGGTGACAGATGATTCATGAATCATTTAATTTTTACAAAAATCTTCCCAAAATACTATTATAATTTTTGTTTTACAATCAAGAAATCTGAAACTCAAAGAAGCTGAATGACTTTCCCAAATTCATCCTGAAGTAAATAGGGAATCCTGGACATTCTCATTCAAAGTGGACTGCACATTACTGAGCAAAACTGCTTGTGCAGGGCATGATAAAACATATCCTTTATGTCCCGTGCAAACGAGTATGAAGCACTTAACACTTGTTTAGAGATTTGTTTTACACCTTCAACTAAATCATTCTTAGATTATTTAAAATTTACATGTCAGGAAACTGAGATGTGGAAGACTGAAGTGACTTCACCAAGATCACAGAGCAGGTGAGTGGGAGAAACAGGACTCAAATCTAGGCAATCTCACTCCAGGGCAGAAGTCTTAATCCTATGCTATACTATACTCCTTAAAATGGAAAAAGAAAAGAAGCAAGCTTTCAGCTTTGTTAATATTGTAGGAAATAATTTCAACATATACAGATGTAATCCATTGTTAAAAATCATCCTCTTCAAAAAGACATATTCCAAGTATGTCTCACACAACTGCCTTTCTTATCTCTTCAATTGACTCTAGTAATATAATCAACATTCACTTCGCTAATTGCAAGATGCAAAAGGTGCTATTTTAATATATAAGTATTTGAAACCCTCACCACTTTTCTTTCTTCATGCCTTTCTTTTACAGGAAAATCCGGGTTACATTTTTGCTGTACATGTCAGAAATTCATTGCTGAGCAATGCTGTAACATTTAAAATAATGCATTATAAATTTTCCTATTTTACTAGAAAACTTAGCAGACAAATGTAATCAATTATGGCATATTTGAATCAATGGATTTATTTAGGTATTTTTAATTAATTAAGTTCACAGATTCTCTAAAGTAATGTTCTAATCCTTTTGTAACTTGATTTCTCACTCGAATTCCTCTGAGTAAGGCTTTATAAAAATTATTTCTCATACATAAAATCATGTTAAAACATTAGATGTAATTTTTCAAATGCATGCAGATCCCCACCTAAGAATTCCTATCACTCTGTCTCACTTTCTTTTATCCCCCTCAGCTCTACTTCAGATCCCTGCTGCAACATCTGGGCAAGTCTCTGCCAGCCTTGCTGGTCCCCTGACTCTCCCCTCCCATCATCTCCCTGTTTCCCTGCTTTCTTTCAACTCAGCCCACCACAGTTGCTCATCATGAGATTTGGGTTTTTCAGAGACTTCTGGTATTTGAGCATCTTACTAATGTAAAAGGGAGTATATGTTGGCACAATTTCATTCTGTCCTTTGATGAATGAAGTTGTTACTTTGATCATTGAAAGAGAAATAAAAATAAAAATTAAAAAACAAAAACAGCAGAAGTCAAGTAGTCAAATCCCATCTTCTTTGCCAGTCTCTTGTCAAGGAAACTGGCAACATTTCTGTTGAGGCTTGCTAATTCTACATAGATTCCAGTGCACCTTACAGGCTGCAAAAAAAAAAAACAAACAAATAAATAGACATCAGACCTGCAAAGGAAACCTTTTGTTTGCCTTTGCAGAAATCCCTCCTCTGTTTGCTTTTGCAAGAAATAGGACCCTCTGTAAAGCATGCACTATTCTATGCAAATAACAAATAATCTCATGAAAATTTGGTTTAAGAGTGCTGGGATGAACAGCTAAACTGTAAAGCAAGATTAAAGGGGGTCCTAGATGTCGGTCTGGTCTTGGCTGAGAGGTGTGAGGAAGACTCAGAATGGGGTAAAGCCACATGCTCATTTGGGGGAGAAGGAAAGGGAAACAAGACTATAAGTGGTCACTGACAGATAAAGTAGTAAATCCTACTGTTTCCTCTAAGAAAACTAGGTCTACTCACTACTTCTTGAGCCCTGAGACTTCAGAATACACTGGAGTTAGTTGCATGAAGGGATTAAACAGCAGTTTTTGCTGGGAGGGCAATGTACTCTCTAATCTCAGTTCACAGGAAAAATAGGGATTTTGTAAAATTGGATTATAATTATTTATAGGGTTGATATGAGGACTGAATTAAATGAAATCATAGATGAATATTGCATAGTACTGTAATGACCACATGAGAATTGATCATTAATCAATGATTTTTTTAATCATTAAATAAGGATGTTTGCCTAGAGAAGGTGCCTATAGGATAACAACCATGGCTATGGCCCTTTGGAAGTGCAGGAAATGAAGTATTCAGGTATCAGAAACTGAAAAAAATAAATAAAACTAACATGAAGTGTTTTACTGAAGATAGTCATCATATGATACAGCATATACACCATGAATGAAAAACATGGCCTGCCATGTCAGTAAACGGAGGATGTCGTAGCCTTCAAGCCATTGCACTGCAGCTCTCCACGGTGAGCCCTGAGAGAACTCAGGATGGAAACAGGATGCCCACCACCGAGCAGTCAGCCACTGCAGCCAATCCCAGTGGTGCACCCAGAGAAGACTCAGGATGGGGAAGCACATGATACTGGTCCTAGAGAGCTAGATGCATATCAAAGGGATGATTTCAATGAGCACAGACTCTTGCATCTTCCCATACAAAAGAAAAGTGTCCCGTCTTCCTTAACTTGAGATACCTGGTTTTCTTTAATTAACAGTAACCTCTTGATGTTCAAACTACTTGGTCTTTGTTGCAAAAACTCCTACGTAACCTGGCACTTCCCTTACCTCTTCAGAGCAGTCCCTTAGAGCTATCTGAGCTACTTTCTGGACTTGAAATCCTCAGAAAGTCTGCTGAATGAAACAATTCTCAACTTTTAGGTTGTGCTTTTTTTTCAGTTGACAATACCCTATAGGGTAAAATAACAAATGTGGGAATATATAGAATATTAAATTTTGTCATCAAATTAAAAATCATTGCAGTTCTATGTTAATCATTACAATAATACAAAGCATTAACATATACTTGATTTCTTTTGACTGTTTTTATTAAACTGTGTCTAATAATGATTAAAGATTCTTCTACGTAATGTTTAAAAATACAGCTGGTAAGAAAATGCTGATAACTCCAATTTATATAGTAGCTATACTCTGTACCACTCATTTTCACATGTTATCTTAACCCCTAATCAACAAAACAAATCAAAATAAAGACAAACAAGAAGACCTTGACAAAAATGTTTTCTAGCTCCTGTTCTTCCAAGAAGAAAACAGAGATTGAAAGTTCAACAACTAAGGTCATACAGATAGTGAAAGGAGCAGAAGAAAATCACCCCTGTATCTTTTGGACCCCCACCTCCCTGGTGTTCCATGCCTCCCCCTGCAATTCATGAACCTGGCGGGGAGAGTGCTGCCTCTTCCTCCACGGCAGTGGAGCAGGCATGGATTTCTCCTCAATCCTGTCCTGGATCCCAAACAAAATCTTCCTTCTTAAGGAATACAATCCAGGAAAGCCTCCTGGTCCTAGTGAAGAGATGGTAGATTATTTTCATAATCATGTCATTCTACACAGTTGAAAGTAACCTATTTTGTCTTTTTTAGGAAGCCAATGAAAAAAAGCAAAAAACAAACACCTGGATCGGTCTTTCAAAATTCTAACTTGTTAAATTATATTTTTTCTATCAGTTAGATATGTAGAAGTTTTTTTAACATGAAAACTCCAGAATTGTTCGTACAAACTGTATTATACACAACTCTCTCTAACTCCAAGGTCTTCCCAGGCTCCCAACATCTGCTAGATCAAATCTAAACACCTCGCCTTCATGGTGAGATCGCTGAGCAGTCTGTCCCTACCCTGCCTCCCGAGCCTTACTTCACACACCTCCCTGCCATGCAACTATGTGTCAGTCAAGATGTTCCTAAAGATATCTAAACTGTCTCACATTTTTTGCATGTGTTTTTGGTGGCTCCTCTTCCTGAAATTCCAACTGATCTTTCCACAACTCTTTTCTAACCACCAATTTGTTTAGGTTGAATCCCATCCCATCTTTTAAAAACTTCCTCAAAACGACCTCTTTCCTAAAATTGTTTCTTAACTGGACCCTTCACCTGCATATTACCACACCTTTCTTTATAATATGTTGGTATCATCCCCTTTTCATACATTAAATATTTGTACTACTATATACTAATACATCTAAAAATTGCATATAAGTATATTCCAAATATTTTTTTTTAATTTGGAATTTTATCTGTCAGGATAGACTAAATTATACTCCAGAAACAAGACAAATTTCAGTAGGCTGAAAATAAATATTGTATTCTGTCTCATGTTACAAGAAAATAAGAGACAGTGTAGTCATAAAAAGGCTATGTAGAATTTGAAGCTCAAATTCTGCCTCTGTTGCTAGTAACTATGACATTGTTAGGTCGCATTATTTGACTATTCTTGGTATCAGTTCCAATGTCTATAAATACAGGTTATAAATCTTAATTTGTGTGACTGTTGTGAGGATTGGAACTAATGTGTGAAGTGAACCCCATACAGTATCTAGTTTTATTACTCAATGAATAGTGAAAGCTGTTATACTATTAATCATTTTTACTAGTTTCCTCATCGTAAGTGGCAAATAGAATCATTTTAAAGGTATACCATTTTTAGAAAATCAGGCATACCTTATAGTCATCTTTCTAATATAATTCATAAAACAAATGAAGTTATGAAAATCAAAATAACTTAAAAACTAATATAACACTTCATAGTGTGCAAAAAGCTTCCATATACAGTATGTCATTTTAAACCCATTAAGCCTTAAAACCAACTTGTTAAAAGCAGATCAGTAAAACCTCCTTTAGAGAGGAGAAAAACTGAGTATTGTGGTAAGCAGAATACTCATTCCCAAAGATGTCTGTGTCCTAATCCACAGATGCTAGGTTACACAGCAAAGGGGATTAAAAATTGCACGATGAAGTAAGGTTGCTAATTAGCTGTCCTTAAAATAAGGCAATTACCCTAGGTTATCCAGGTGTGCCTCACGTAAACACAAGAGTCCTTAAAAATGGAAGCAATAATCAGAAGAGAGAGAGAGATGGCAGCAAGAGCAGGAGTTGGCCCAACATTTCTGAGTTTGAAGATGGAGGAAGGCACTCATAAGCCAAAGAAAGTGGGTGACCTCCTGTAGCTGGAAAAAGCAAGGCTCTTTCTAGAACTTCCAGAAAGACACAGCCCTGTTGAGAGCTTGATTTTCGCACAGTGTGATACTTCAGAATTACAATAAATGTATACGATTTAAGTCACTAAATTTGTGATAATTTGTTGTAATAGAAATAGAAAATAAAAACAAATTTTGTTACCTAGAAGTGGGGTGCTTGTGTAACAGATGCTTAGAAATGTAGAAGTGGTTTTGAAATTGGACAATAGGCAGAGGATGGGAGAATTCTGAGGAGTATAATAGAAAAATCCTAGATTGTCTTGAACGAATATAGATATTAAGTACTCTGTTGGTGAGGTCTCAGGAGGAAACGAGGCGCCTTGTAGAGAAAACATATACCATCTTAGAGTATGCCTAAAATGTCATGAAGAGACTGTCAATAAGCATATGTACACTAAGGGTGTTGCTGACTGATATTCCTCAGATGGAAAGGAGAAAACATGTTATTAAAAACTGAAGCAAAGGTATCCATGTAGGCAGTGGCAGAAAGCTTATCTGATCTGGTCCCTGCAGTTAAGGGGAAAGGTGAACTCATAAATTAAGAACTTGGATATTTAGCTGAGATTTCCAAGCAAAGTTTTCAAGATATAACCTGGTCTCTTCTTTCAGCTTATTGCAAAAGGTAAGAGGAAAGTGACAGACTGGGGAAAGAATGGCTAAGCAAAAAAAAAAAAAAAAAAAAAATAACTCTGCTGACAAGTTAATTTTAGTCCAGAGTCTCTTATCAGACTTTCCACCTCCAGAACTGAAAGATAATAATTTGTATCACATAAGCCTCTAAGTTTGTGACAATTTATTACAATAGCATACGAAGCTATTAGAAGCATAGAAAGTAACTAATATGCACAAAAATATACAGTTAAAAGCAGAACTAATTCTAAATCTAAGGGTTTTTTATTTCAAATTCTCTATTTTGTCAGTATAAATTATTTTATTCGCACTGTTCTTACTGTTGTAATCCTTTAAAGGAGATACTGAATTGCATGAAAACTTTCTTTAGCTGCATGATGGTACTCATTATTGTAATTGTTTTTAAGAAAAACTAATGAATCCTAAGGTTTTTGAGGAGCCTTCTTTGAGGTCTGTCGGGCATGGTGTTTGAAACAATCATGAATGAGATTAAGTAGCAAGCTCTTCTCTTTTTCCCAATGCATTTTCTAACCATAAAAGCCACCCTGTATTTATGTTTCATTTGTTTGCACGTCCAGGTAAGATTTTTTTTTTTAAAAGTCATACACATATGAAACGTATTCTTTAGACACATTTAATTCTACTTACATGTGTTTCTGTGTGTATGAATAAAAGTTGGAAAAATATTGAATTATTGAGTTAAACTACAGATCTATGTCTCTTTTCTACATTGTTATGAGTTGTCTGCTGCCATTTATGTTGTTTATTGTCACGTGCCTGCCTGCCTCCAGCAAATCTTTGCTAGCCATATTCTTTCTAGTTTCAATCTTCAAATGTCTATAGGTAAGAATACTATATAACCATACTCACTACGTAAGAATAAAGTTCTGAATGAGAGCCTGCCCCCAAAAACGGCGTATGTTTAGAAGCCTTTACATATAGAGAGTTTTTCACACACGTTAAATAAATTCAATGATCATTTTGTAATTATTGCCTTAACACATCTATCCTGTGGAAGCAGTAACGGTGCCAGTCTTATTTGGTATTTTAGACCTGTACACAGCACAGGAAACATAAATAAACATTTCTGTTCAGTGGGATTCTCCAGAGGCTCAATATTGCTAAAGCAGCAATTGTTAACATGTTCTTTAGACACATTTAATTCTACTTACATGTGTTTCTGTGTGTATCAGTATATCTGAATTTATTCTCCACGTGTGTAGTATGACTTTCACAAGCTATGTTCTTATTCAAATCATATTGTTGTTGCTCACATTTTTAGAATGTTTCCTTCGGGTTTCATTTTGGAGTTCAAACACATTCTTAAGGCTTTCCTCAACTGTGGCATATCTTTGTCATTTCAGCATAAATGTGATATTATGATTGGGTAATTAGGGTGGGTAATGCATTAAAAATAAATGTAAGGTACAGTGATGAAAAAATATTTTTTCTGGTTCTCTACAACTTTGTACTTGAACCCACTCCAGAGAATCATGTAACAAGAAATAAGTGTATAACTTTCCAAAGTAAACTACCTGGATGTAGGCAATATTCATGTGATTATTGTTAGTTATATAATCTTGATTAAAAATCTAATTAAGAGTTTTCCACACATGATCTGAATTTGTATGATCTCTATAGGTTTCGAGTCCCTAGTGGCCAAGGTTGAGTATTTTAGCTTTCCTTCTTTCCAAATTCAATAAAGTTCTCCTTCAACAGCACACTAAGCATATGGCCTAGAGGGATTTGAAATTTTCTTTATTTTGACAAGACGATACACTTTGGGGAAGGCTGAATTACTTATCATATTAAACGGATATTACCAATTCAGTGACAGAAAGATAGTGCATAATGTGTGCTAAGTTATGCAACCTGGCATTTCATTACGCTTTCTGTAAACACTGTAAGAGTATCATTTTATGTGAAACTTCCTTGAGGTGCTCCAGGCAGACTTTGAATAGAATATCAGATAAAGCATTCTCTAGGCCCAGGCTGTTTCTTCTCAAGGTCAAAGGTACATCTTTCATCAGTCACTGAATGGTCACAGGCATGACTGTAATGAAGGGTAAACTCTACAATACAAGGAGAAAATGGATAAAATGTGAGGAGGATGAGAAGTGCCTGCTTGCAGGATGAGTCTCCTCTGTCTGATTCAATTTTCAATATTAGGTGAGGCCATTGTCTCTAAAACCCTACAGTTAGTGTGTGACTCAACTCAAATATTTATAGAACACGTACTCTGTGCCAGACACTGTGCTAATCCAGCCAGATTCCTTAGGAGAGACCTAAGATAGGTATTGTATAATAGACACTATTATCATCTGTCATCCCAGACTCCCCTCTACTGTGACTTTGCCTAGAGTTCTTTAATTCATAAGTAACATATAAAAGAGAATTCACTGCTTGGTTTCATAAGATGCTCTAAAACAGTCAAGTCTAGGCTATGGTAATATACAGCAGAACAGATCTGAGCTGAGAAAGGTGGAGATTCACTAGGAAGGAGCTCAAGACAACTTTGTGGAGGAAAGAAATGTTCTACAATTATAGGACGGTGAGCTTCATAGGTATATGCATTTGTCAAAACTCATTGAGCTGTAAACTTAACGTTTGAGCATTTCTATAAATAAATTACACCTCAACAAAAAGTATTTTTTTTCAAAAGATATGAAACCAAACCTAAGTGAAATTAGAGCAGGAAGAAAGTTATTCTCACTAGAGAATTAGAGAAAGGCTTCAATAATAAAGTAGCTTTTGAGTTGGTCGCTGAAGGGAAAGATTTAGACAGATATTGATGATAGTAAGAACAAAATATGACTTGTATAACATGCAGAGAGTTCTCAGGGAATAGGGAGTTTGTTTCTGTTAGACAATCGGGTCAATATCTGAGCACAAGAATGACTTGGAAAGATTTCACTGAACACTCTAAACACTGGGCTAATCAGTGTGGCGATTTACACTCATTTACACTCCGAGAGCTTTCACCAGAAAATCTCTTGTCAGGCACTAGGATATTTAGCATATCAAATTAATGATTAACAAGATTAATGAGAGAAATTACAACTTAAAAAAAGAAGCAAAGATGCCACAAATTCATGTTAATGGAAATGTGTGTGTGTGTGCGTGTGTGCTGTGACCAGAGTGATAGGAAATATTTGCATAGCAGGTGGGTACTCTGTGCTGGGTCCTGTTCAAAGCACTTTTCATTCATTTCACGATTTAAGCAAAACCATGGTCTTAAGAATCTCCTTCTGAAAGAGGGAAAAACTAAGATACAGAGAGATTAAGCAACCTGTTCAACATCAAACATCTAGTAAGTAGTCAGGTGGATTCTGACTCCAGGCAGTTCTAGCATTAGTGTTCATGGTCAAAACCAAGACACGGTGCTACCACTCCAAGAAGAGGCACAAGCCAATCCCTTACAGGAGAGTGAAAAATGGAAGGGGGAATCAGGACAAATTTTGTTTGAGGGCTTTACTGAGATCACTGCATATGAACAAGGATACTCCCTTCAGAAGTTTTCTATTCCAAACCTTTGAGTGCTGGCACACCTTGTAGATAGGTTGTGTATCATCCTCTAGTCTAAAAAGTGTTCTATAGTGGGAAGGAAGGGAAAATTCACTACAAGATATGCCCTTTTCTGAGTGCTCAAAAGAAGGTGAGAACTCACATGTTGGAGACATTTTTAACCTCGTGGCAATTTGCTCACCTCTTCCAGGCCCAGTAGGGGTACATGAAACTGAGAGGGTGCCGGGTGAGGAGCACACCAGGGTGTCATTACAAAGAACTTAAAGTCCTAAGTCGTTCCTTAGTGTCTGCAGGGGATTGGTTCCAGGAACCCCCGTGGTTACTAAAATCCAAGGGTGCTCAAGTTATTTATATAAAATGGCAAAGCAAAGTCTGCCTTCAGTATCCACGGGTTCCACATCCGTGGATTCAAGCAACTGCGAGTCCAGATCAATCCAGAATCTGCAGATACAGAGGGCCAAATCTATTGTTTTAGTATTGTGTTTTGTGCAGTTTTTAGAAGGGGCAGATGGAAAGCTAGTGAATGTAGTCTCTGCTGGTGAATCTTTTTTAGTTCCCCTTTAGTTTATCTCAAGTTATTCGAAACAGCAGGTAAGAAACTACTGGCTTTTGAGTGAATCCTTGGGAGTTCTGACAGTGACATAATTTTTTTTTTAATTAGCCATACACATTATCCCCATGCTTATATTTTTATGTTTAGTGAAGTAGAAAGTCACATAGTATCCTCAAAAGTATTACATTATAGAAATGCATGTATGCCATTCTGTGTAGATTCTAACACTCTATCTACAAGCATTTCTCTAAAAATCTATGACCACACAGAAGGCAGCAAGCTTAATATTGACATCTGAAATCTCTTCTGGAAACAGAAGCCATTAGTCATGAAGAGAGAAAAATTCTAATAAGTTTGAAGGGACAATTGAAGATATTAGAAACTACAAAATATATCTATTTTTATTTGCCTCTATGAAGGCACTTCAATTCCAATGAAAATGGAATGGAATGCTGTGATTTGGGGTGCTGTGAAAATAAACTATAAACTGAGATGGTTTGGGAGATATGTCTGACAGACGCTTAGCAAGAGGCTTCTCTTAAAAACCTCCAAAATATGTGCTTTAGAGAATCCTGAGCTGGGGAACTTTCCTAGCTTGAAAAGATTTTAAGCATCCAGGGCTTTCCCAAAGGTTGCTCCTCTCCCTCGTTCACGTTGTGCCTGGCCATAAACACCTCAGTCTCCTTGCACAGCTTAATGCCTCTGAACTGTTGTCAGACTCCTCTGCATACTAAACCGTATTTTCAAAACACCAAGCATAATTGAACTTGGGCTCAAAATTAATCTTTAGAGGTGCCCAGACAGAAACCAATAAAGACAAATACATTGTGCTGCTTATTACCTCTGGACCTTAAGCAAATCAAGGGGCCCTACTGAATGTGTTTCCTCATCACCAAATATACCATATCTGCTCTGCAGGCCTGTTTCAAATTATAAATATATTTCGAGCACTGAATGTGTACCAGGTATACTTCTAGGGACTGGATACAGAGAGGTGAATGAGATTTAATGCAATTTTTTGCCCTTGTGTAGTGTACATTCCAGTAAAAGAAAGAAAATAAATGAATAAAAAATGAAATGAATGCACAGAATATCAGATAATACAATGGAAAGTGAATCAGGCAAGCGAGTGGATCTTGGGATTATCCAAAAAGTCCCTTGAGGAAGTGACAAATGAGCAGAGTCCTCAATACAGTATCGAATATTATTATAGATGCAAAATATTTGAAAATTATAAACATTTTATCTGCACAAACAATAAGATTATACCGTTTCCATGTAGCTGAGAAATGATGAGAGCAAAAGATTTACTTGAAATTCAACCTAAAGCTCAGCCAGCTAGGATAGACTAACAGGACACTAGGAAATGGCCCAAATTATAGTCAGAAATTATCAGCACTAAACCAAAGTCAGCTCAAGGGATTGCTGGGAAGTGCAAGTCACTAGATTCAAGAAATTTCAGAGACTCTGCGAACTAAAGTGCATGTTCTCTGACATTTCCTCCTCTGTGCAGGAAAGCATAGTTACCCCAAGAGGAATGGATAAAAATTGTGATCCCATAGGCCAACTCTGACAGTCTAAGTCAGTGCATACAAAAGGGGCAAAGATACACAATTTTAAAAAATTGATGCCTTGCACACGGAGTGAGGAAGAGAGGACATCCTGCTTTCTAAATCCTGTTACCGCCTACTTTTCAAGAGACTACAAAATCTTGAGCATTTTTTTTTCTCCCAAATTCCAAAAATATTTTTTAAAACATTGTGAAAAAAAATTTCTCTATTTTTAACCATCCTTTTTTCCCTATAAAAAGTACTGCCTCTTCCATCCTGTTTTTTATAGCTACAGTAAAGCCTCTGTCGTGATAGGAATAGATAATTGCACTGTCTTAATGGGACCAAATAACACCTTCAGTTACTGATGGTCATGCAGTTTTGATAAGGATATTCGGCTTCCTCCCAGCATGACTAAGTTCCAAAGGTTATCATTCCAAACCTAGCAGAGGCTGGATCACCTCTTATGAGGGCCTCAACAATCACAAAACGCCCCATCCCCCATAGTTAAAGGCCTGCCAAGACTCAAGGAGAAGGAAGATGGACCCCACCTCTTGATGGAGGAATGCCAACAATGTTCCTTAAATGAAAGTGTTAGGAAGCTAGAAAATATATCCATTTTTATTTGCCTCTATAAAATGCACTTTAATTATGATGAGAATTTAACAGAATGCTATGATTTGAGGTATTATGAAAATAAACCATAAACATATATGTATAGTATGTTTATATAATAAATATTTTCAAAAATAAATATGTATCTATGTATGAGATTTATTATAGGAATTGGTTACGGAGACCTAGAAGTCCCACCAGCTGGCATCTGTAGTAAGATGGAGAATCAGGAAAATTGGGGATGTCATTCGACCCAAGTCCAAAGGCTTGAGAATCGGGGGCTTATGGTGTATGTCTTGTTCTAAGTGAGAAAGACAGAACCAAGAGCTCCAATGTCTGAGGGCAGGAAAATATGGGCGTCTCAGCTCAAGCGGAGAGTATCTGCCCTTCCTTTTTGCCTCTTTCTTCCATCCCAGCCCTCAGCAGACTGGATGATGTCTACCTGCACTGGTGAGGGTGATCTTCTTTAATCAGTCTCCTGATTCAAATGCTACTGTCTTCCAGAGACACCGTCACAGACACATCCCACAATGATGTTTTACTAGCTATCTGGGCATCCCTCTGCCCTGTCAAATTGATTCTTAAAATTAACCATCGCAGTACATGATAGGATTCAATTAGCACATGAACATATTTTACTATATTTGGAAAGGAGTGAGCAAGATGATATTACTACA
The DNA here is from genome assembly GCF_048773025.1 of Camelus bactrianus. Lineage (NCBI taxonomy): Eukaryota > Metazoa > Chordata > Mammalia > Artiodactyla > Camelidae > Camelus > Camelus bactrianus. The sequence goes on from NC_133548.1 coordinate 31,802,043, forward strand.
CATAACTTTCATTTTGAGAATAATTCAACAGTAAATACTATGATCCTTTAAGGGACTAGTATTGTGTCTCTTCTGATAAAAGAAAGGCAGGTTACAAAACTCAGAAACCAATTTTATGCTTAAATTACAGAAATTCTACTGCCATGCTCCTTTTTTTCCCCTTGTTCAAAATTTTCTACTGTATTATACTTATTGTAATATTAAGTTTCCTTTAAAGATAGAATAAGTATTTTTAATAAATATTGACTGAATATTTTAATGTTCTCAACATTAATCTGCTCAGGCATATTTCTGGAACAGCTCTGTGACAGTCTATGTAGATACAAATTCAGAGGCTAAAACAGATAATTCTCTTAAATATTCACATTTAAAAATATGTAGCTATTTCACTGATGTAGCTAAAATGTATTTATTAAACTCTTCTGCTTTCAGTATGAAGTTGTAAAAACTCAATTACAAAGAAACTAGTATTTTCAGGCCTAAATGGTTTATACTAAAAGAACATAAAAAGCATAGTGTCATTTCTGTCTTTAAATAGGCTTCAGATGGTTGTTAAATTGCATTTACCATCAAAGAAATATCATTTAAGCTGAGGACTTCAACGGGCACATAACTTTTTGTGGGTAGTCAACTGAAAAGAGACATGATTAACATCACTGTAAAGTATGGTTTTAAAAGAACTATTAAAAAAGGAAGAAGGCTTTTGGCTTTATTAAGCCAATTTTGTTAACATCAGTCTGAAAGCTTAATGTTCAGCTCAAATATTGCAAAAATGAAAATGGATATTTCAGATGTCACATCAAAACTGAAGAGTGGATAAAAGCAGATTAAAAAATAGTATCATTAACAATGTTGCCTTCTTTAGCCATGTGTAAGAGAGAATGCTTCCTAAGAAACATTTGAGCTCATTCTCAAATAAAGAGAAAAACCCTACCATGGAGGGTAACATTTCAGGTACAGGAGACACCAGTGGATAAGCATCCTTCTTTAACACACATTTCACTGTGCTACAGAAATTAGCACTGAGGTGTGTTTTTTTTTTAAATCAGCTCATTTCGAAAAAAGTGATCAAACACATGACTATGAAATGTGAGATATGAAAAGCCAAACTCAAAAGTAACGGATCCCTGAAAAGCCAGAGTGGCAGAAAAAAGAAAATTTCAACATTCACAAGAATAATTCACACAAGAAGAAGAGATGCTATAATCTGTGATATTAAAGAGAGATTATTCCCTCTCATAATTACATCAGGATAGATGATGGATAGATAAGAGCTAGATGACAGAGAACTCATAATTACATCATGGTAGATGATAGATAGATAAGAGCTAGATGATAGAGAACTGATAAAATAAGAAAACGTATTGAATGTGGCAGTAGACAGAAAGAGAGTCTTTAAGCACCTGTTTAGAAAAAATGTTCAACTGTAGAAAAATAAGCTTGGAATGTATCTCCAGGTTTACTCTCACCCAATTTGGGATTTCAATCCAGTCTCTAATTGTCCTGACAAGTTGTAATTCAGGTTTGAATGTTGACAATTTAGGGCAAAGAATCCAAGGTGGGCAGTCTGAACCTAGATGAGTATCTACAGTTTCCTCAACGCTTCCCCACATGCTGTGTATCTCTCTGCTTGTTGAGAGGCTTACTGGTGACTTCCACAGGTCAGGATTAAAGCTAAGAGAAGCTGCTATAGAGCTCTTCTTAGTAATGTCCAAGGGAGCAAGACCACAGGTTGGGGAGTGGGGAGGGCAGGGATGAGGGTGGGGCTCTGATAAGCAAGGACCTTTTGGATTGGCCATTCAGTTTTCCTTTTTGTTTCTGTGAGGAAAACATGTTTTGTCTTGTTTCTGTGGGGAGGGAGGGAGGATTTTTATTCCATTTTCCAAGAGATTTTCCTCAGTCTAATTTTACAGCACTTCTATTGGGTTTTTCACTCATATTTATTTAATTTCCACAGGGTTTTTTTCCTGCTATGGAAATTTGATTTTAGAGCAATTAGTTTCTTTTCATTAATGCAAGTATTTTCTTATTTCTCTGAGGATAATTATTTTATAATTATGTTCTAATTTATGATTAAGAACTTGGATCATTGTCAGATTATTTTTGTTGTGAATTCCAGAACCGTAGTCCCCAGTTCTGTGATTGAGCTTGGGGGGGTCGCCTAACCTCTTTAAATCTCACTTTTCTCATCTGGAAACTTAATAGTAATAACTCCTGCAGTGTTTGTTAGACTAAATTAAACAAAGGACACAGTGCCTTGAATCTACCTAGCATGTGTTCAGTGTGTGTGTGTGTGTGTGTGTGTGTGTGTGTGTGTGTGTGTCTGAAGCCTGGAGGAGCTGGGGGAAGTTGGGGGTGAAGTTAAAATATGACAATAAACAAAGCACACAATAATAAGAATATGAAATAAATGTAATAAAATATAGATAAATGCAAAATAGTATTACACTGTGTTAAGTTTTTTTTTATTATTATTATTGATGGTGGGGATTGTCCAAACCAGGTTCCTACTTCACAGCAAGAATATAGGCCCTATTTATCCTGGAATTGGCCACTTAATAAAAAAGGAGGGGTTATGCTAGGATCTGCCTGGAGCCAGAAAGGACGTTACATATTTCCCTTTTTTTCCCAAGAGGACAGATCACGTGAAGCACAAAACACATGAATTCTGCTCCCTGTAAAGTCATCTCCTCTAATTATTTTCTCAGTTATTGAGACTTCCGTTGAGTTACTATCCTTTTCAAGAATATTATATAGTAATTTATTGGAGCATTCTCTTTAAGTTTTGTGCATAAATTTATTTGATAAATAGCACTATAATATATATTGTCTAGCATATGCTTTCTACCTTTATCTGATTAACTCCTTAAGACAAATCCCTAAGAATGGATCACTGCATGATTTGAAGATAACCATAGTCTAGTCCTGAAGCACAGGTCATGCTTTATTAAATTCTATGTATCTTAATTTCATCAGTGACTGACTGTTGATATAAATAAATGAATGAATGTGTTGGAATAAGTAAGCATTTTCATAGCTCTTGAAATTGGTTTTCAAAATGTAGAATGTATTAAATGTAGAATATATTATTACACTTTCCATTCATTTGATCATATTCAGGACTTCGCAGTAAAATTTCCAGGAAGAACGAGGAGTACTTTTAATTTTGAAACAAACAGCTGTCCAAAAATTATTATTCTTTTTTTAATAGACATGAATATTCTTTTAGATTTAACATGATAGTTGAATAATGGCACTTTTGAATGAATTAAAATATGTCTTAGAAAAGAAGAGGTATAATTTTCCAGTTTGTTCAGCCATTCAATCATTCCAGAAACATTTTGGGACATTTGTAATGTCTTAGATATTATGGCTAATATCGAATATACAACACTAAATGGCTTAGTATGTTATTCTATCATAAAGCTCTTGCTATTGGGAATGAGGTAAAAGAAAATGGAAGTATTTAAATATTTACCAGCAAGTCCAGAGTTGGAGGACAGGTTTAGAAAAGCACGTCAAACTGAATGAATAATGAGTTCAAGTGCATGGAATCTTAAAAGTGTGTCCCTGAAGTTTCTCCTGATCAATAATGTCTAGAGCTTGCGGTGCAAGGGAACTGAAAGAGAGTGAAATTTAGAAACCTACAGTGATGCTGGCTCTCCCTTCAGCTTTCTTATTTAAATTCGGGCACTCAGCTTTTCCCCACTTATCTTTACTTTTTTCCCCCTCTAAGTGTTAGTAGGAATTATTAGTTGGCTTCTTGAATTCTCAACTCTTGTTATCATAATTGTCCAGGGGGTCCAGGAAGCCCAAACTTCTCATTGTGAAAACTGGAGGCCTCAAATGTCATCCCAGAATTTATGGGTTTCAGATCAATCAAACCTGGCATCTTCAACCTCTAGAGTGCTCATCCTTATTCACTCAATAATTTAACAAGAAGTTAATGAATGTCCTTTATTCAAATACTGAAGTCGTTACTGGAAATTCAAAAGACAGTATCTCTCCTACCATTAGCTTGCAGACAGTTAAATATTTATTTAATTAATATCACGGTATATATTACCAAAGAGAATTTATAAAATGTTATGAAAGTGAATTGTAGGAGAAGCTGGCTTAATCAGGGAATAGGTTAATCATTCTTAGCTGAGTAAAGGATGGAGAGTGACAGAAAATTGCCCACAATAAAAAAAACAAATTCAATCTGAGAAATGAAAGATAACTGTGGGGAAAGAAAAGAGGGAAGAGGAGGAAAGTGTTTTCCAGGCAAAGGAAACACATGCAATAAAAGGCCCTCAGGTGAGGACCTGAAGGAAAGACTGTGGGAAAGCATGATGTTAACCTAACCGGTTACTAACGCAATGCCCTTCTCTTCCCTATAAGCAAATTCACACCCTCTTAAGGACAGTTCAGATTGTCTCCCTCACGGGTATGTTCTTGTTCTCTGTAGCCCATCATGCTTTAGTTCTTCCTTGAATTTCTGTAGCTATTTTTCTCTGCATCACTCATTCTGAAAAGCTCATAAAATAACACAGCGTCACTTACTTGACTGACAGCTACCTCTGCTTTCGGGCTTAGATTGTCCACAGGGAGTTTTGATCATGTCTCTAATACACTGCCTTCAGCATCTGGCACATACTGCAATTTGTAAACACTATATTTTCAATTAATACTGGCCAAATTTGTGACTGTCATAAAGGAATAAGCCTAGGATATACATATGATTCATTTGACTAGCCGTTCAGTGAGTATTTATGAGCACTCTTTCTGCGTTAGGCATGATGCTAAGCAACAGGGATGCAGTGATGAAATTTGCACTCATCAAGCAAAAATTCAGCATCATAAGTAATCAGTGAAAGGAATTATAGAGATGTTTACCTGATTGCCAAAGAGAGAGTCCAGAGAGGGACAATCAGTGACAGGCCACACATGGCTGGCCTGGGTTTAAAGTTGGTGAGATGCCACCCCATTTCTCATGGGGGCTCCCTCTGAGTTCAGTGATCAGTGCAGTCATCACAGAGTAAGGAACTTCCAGTCAGGAGGAACAAAGTAACCACCGGGGCTCACTGTCTTTTCCCTCATGTATTGCAGGGGTCACATCGATACACTGTCTTCTCTTTCAACATGTACATGTTTGTGTTGACACTCTTCTAGGAGATGAGGGTAAAAATAGGGAACCAAAAAGACAAAAGTTCTTCCCAGGATGAGCTTGTGCTCTGGGCACTATTCCACAACCTACATCCCATTGTTTCTTGCATCATGTATCCTGTAGCGGGTGACTAAGGATAAATCTTGAGAAACACGTTGCTCAATCTTAATGTTTTCCAAGGACCATGATTCAGAATATTACTTTGTTCTCAACAGCTTTAAATTCTGTCAGGTAGCATCACATTGTCCCACAGGAAAGCAGAGGCAGGATGGAAGGAGTGAGTTTAAAGGTTCTCAGATGTCAATCCCCAGATTTCACAGCACCTAGAGGTTAGTATGCAAGCTCTTCCTCTGGGGCTTGTCTTTGTGACCTGACTATAGTTCTCTCTAAAGAGCAGTATTTCTGCCCACTTGAGGGGACTGTGATTTGCAGACTTTGTAACAGTTCAAAACAGAAACCTCAGAAAGACCGTAATAGCACGCTGCTAGTCCTCCATTAGCTTCACCTCTTCATTTCCAGAAAACTCACCAGCAAACACATGAGCCTAAGCAAACCTTCCTACATGTGTCACTGCCTGTCAGATGCCACAACGCTGACAATTCAAAGTGAAATACAGCAAACGGGTTTTCTTTCTCTCTGAGCAATGGTGCAAGAAGAGATCTGGGCTCATAAGGGGACACAGTAAGTCGGTCATTAAATCCTATAAATAGTATCTGTATGCTACGTCACTCCTCCCTCCATTCAGGTTATTATGCAGCACTATACCAGGTGTTGAAGCTTACCCTGAACTAGGCATAGTTGAACTTGAGTCTTGTGGTTTGAGAAATTCCCATGACTATGGCAAGGAAAAAATTAGCTTAAGTAACTGAAATCATCTGATAATGACACTCAACGTCAACAGAGCCTCCCTTCTTCCATGGCCTAGTTTTGTTCAACTCATACTAACTTTGACTCTTCATTACCTGGGTTCATGTTTGGCTCTTGTCTCTGCATTCCTTGTGTTTCCACTCCTGGCTGACATCAGGCAGGCTGTGGGACCTCTCCTCATCATTTATCTGATCATTAAACAAATACCTACTGAATTCCTATCAGTGTCAGGCACTGTTTTGGGCACTTGGGATGCTCAATTGAATAAAACGGACAAAAATCCTTAGTCTTGAGAAACACCTTGTTGGACACTTCTATGACATATTTTCTTATGACTTTATTTAGATTGTTGGTTTCTATTTATCTTCATTTTGCTATTTATCTTTGGTTTCATATTGCACAATATATTTCTTTATTAGGGTTTCTGAATAATTCACCATTTTTATTGTGCATAGCACAAAAAATTGATTTAACATTTCTGAAATCAAATATCATTAATAAAAATAAAATGTTTCAGTCTTCACTTTTATACATGCTTCTTGAAAAACTGCAGTAAAGCCTTCTGTTACTCTTTGTTTCCTTCTTCAATGCTGAAGCAGTTTTGTTTGCTAAAGACTCTCCTCTTCAATGTAAATCAAAAGCTGCATTCTATTTTATTCCAATTTTTCTCAGAAACCTGTGTTCTGGATATCCAAAAGCTAAAAATGAGAAAATATCTACAAAACATTAAATCATAAGTTTTAGTATAGGCACTGTCTTCCTATGTGGCTTTGTATGTTTTTTATATTTTGCTTTTATTTTCCTTCAATATTTTTACACTTTCACGTTGTTGTTTAGCAGAACATATAAAGATTTTTATAATCAATAGAAGACCATTTAGGAGAATATTGGCATGATGGATCTGCAACTTCTCAGTTCTTAAATTTTACTACTGAAATAATACATTATGGCTAACAGAGTGATAAAAGACAATAAAAAAAAAAAGGAAGAGTTGTGTGACATATAAAAATATAGAACTATTGATCAGTAAAACAAGATAGGAATCTTATTTGTTATTATGGTCAAACTAAGAACTGCTTTTCAAACTAATAATTAAAAATGTAAAAAAATAAAATAAACATTGTTCTTCCTATATAAAAATCTTCATATAGTTGGTTTTTTTATTTTTTCCTATCAAGAACTTAAATATTGTTACTAAACTGCTAAATACACATATAATCACACATGAAATACCACACACAGAGTGTTGATCACTGCTATTACTGGGGGAGATGCTGGCAGAGATACAGGAATTTACCAGAAAGATACAGCCCTGTAGTTTAGTCATGAAGAATGTTTAACATTGCATCTAAGTCCATAAGACATTTATTTTGCATAGCACTGAAGGTGAAACTCTTAAATAATGGTACCTAATGGGACAGATTTTTCTGACATAAAGGTGACACATTTAAGTTAAAAAAATGCATGGCCCAGCTAAATGGAGATGTCATTGTTTATGGACACCAGTTGTAGATCAGCACACTTCCCCTTTGTACAACACTCTCACCTATACTCATGGTGCTAGACCAGCTAACTTCCTGTCAGTTTGTGCCACCCATCAAGCTGCTTGGTTAAATTTAAAACACCTCAACTTGCCCATGATCTCAGAGTAAATTGTGAATATTGAGAGTACTGCCTAATATACTATCCGTGTGAGTTTAGTAGAATCTTTTGATTATTACAAGTCCTTATTTCCTCACCTAAAATAATCATCTACCTGCTGGGAATTTTCTGAGGCTCCACAAAGTTTGTGCATATGAAAAACTTTGTTATGTTTCTAGCAGGTTATACATATATATTTCATATCATTATAGTTGACATATTTCAAAGGCAGTCTACATTTTTGAACAATCATCCTATTCAGTATGACTGATCTATTCAAAACAGATCTCTCATTATGCTTGGTTTCTCTTCTTTGTGTATACTCAAACCAACTGTAATATTATAAATACATTATTTCCAATATTACACCAATTTTCCCTTTAAGATACTTCTAATATATATATAAGTTGTTAAATACTTCAAAGCTCCCCCAAAAACAGTATGATTTCAATTTAAAATAAAAATTTTAAGTCATTTTAATAACCATTCAAAGTTCTGTTACAGTTGAAGTAATATCTGAACACTATTTGACAACCTCTGTAAAGTTTTTTAATACATTAGTACTTACATTGTATTTAATATTTATTCACACAAAATGTTATGCATAGAACTAGCTTCTAAAAAGTGTTCTGAAGCAGTTATCTTTCCTAATACCTCCTCCTCATCTTTCTTGTGAATCACCTTTGGAGTGTGGTTATTACGTTAGTGATCATCAAGATAGCCAAGAGAAGTTCTTTGTTTTATACGAGTTTGAAAAATGCTTAGTTTTTCTTTTGATTTAAAACGTTATTATTTTAACAATACTTATACTATGGTAAAATATATGTATGAGTGTTACTTTCAATAATAGCAATAGCAATTATTTGGTTTTAGATGTTCTCCAGCAGATTATGGCTGGATATGTTGTCGTTTGCTAATCTGACTTATCTTTAAGGGTTTTGTTTTGGTTTTTTGTCAAACTGATTTAAAGAGGAAATTTGCAATGAATTACTGTGTTTTAATATTTAATGCTATTTTTTAAAAAAAGAAATGAGCATCATTTAAGTTAATCAGTTTACACAATGAGACTATAGGTCTTTACCCTTCAGAAATTACTTGTTTAATATGATTTTTAAGGGGTAAAGAAAACCAACTTTAATTAGTTTTAGTAATGATCAAAAGTAAGTTATATTTTAAAGAACTATTTCTTGGACTCTATAGCATGCCAACTCTTAATTTAATAGATAAAAGGGTACAAAAGACTTAAGGATACTCTATTGTGAAAATAAGTAAGGATTCCAAATGTGACTGTTTAGCTAGCAGCTGTTTTTACTGCCTTTTCTTTAATAAATATCCAATATTCATCTCATCATAATCGCTAGAATAATAAAATAACATTCTCACACAGGCTCTTCTACAGCAACACCTTCAAACATAGTAATAATGTAAAAGCAGGAAGAAAATAAAATAATTTGGTAAATAATCAATTCTTTTAATGAACTAGAGAAATTCAGTTACATTTTTCTTTAGTCACTGTTTTCAAATATGTTTTGCCAGATGTTCTTGCTCCTTAATATAAGCTTGGCTAAGATTTACACAATACCATTCATAACTAGTCATTAAGTAATTCAATCTGATTTATTTTCCCTATTTACCCGAACTTTTTATTTTGAAAATGTTTAAACCTACATAAAATTTAAAAGAATGGCACAATGATCACCTTCGTACTCTATATATATATTCACAAATTACTAACATGTTCCTATGTTTGTTTGTTTTTCCTCCTCTCTCTTTATCTCTCCTTCTCTCCGTATATATATGACATTTTTTTCCAGAACGATTTAAACATAAGTGATGGTGTGATATTTCATCCTAAATACCTAGTTTGTATCTTCTAAAACAACAAATGCTCTTAATCTAATACCATTTTGAAGCCAAGGAATTTACCATTATTCACTATACAGTCCATAATATTATCCAACTTATCATCTATTTTCAAATTTCCCAAATGTTTCTCCCCAAAAAAATCCTTTATAGCATTTTTAAAATTCAGAATCCAAACAAAGCTACACAAGTTTGCATGATAATCAATATTTTAAAATGAAAGTGAACAAAAGAATTACTTATGAACTAGGAGCTCTAATTTTTAAACAATGGGGATGAAGAGTAAAAGTAGTGGGTCCAGCTGTAGGATCTATGTATGAATCTGATGCTATGCCTATCTGAAATGGGTATCTTTATTAATTCAGAAGATAGTGCATTTTACTTACAAAAATATGCAAAAAATTCTCAAACATAATTTGTATGTTCTTAGGAAAGAGAGAGAATTTCTGTTTACAGTAGCACATACCCTTTTAAATGAGTATCAATCTGAAACAAATCAAGAAAAATTTATTTATAAAGAAAAATATATCCAACTAACATTTTGGATTTTTTCTGAAATGTTTACACTATACTACCGTAATTTTCAGAACTCATATACTTAACAGATTAAAAGATTTTTTTAACCTTTTTATTTTGAAATAATTATAGATTTCACAGGGAGTTGGAAAGACAGTACAGAGAGTACCCAGTTTACTCCATTAGTTATCTCTTGTATAATATACTGTAAATATAGTACAATATCAAAGCCAGGGAATCAATATCAGAATGAACTGTATGTATAGTCCTATATCACTTGTTTATATGCACTGGTTTGTACAATCACCACAATATTCAAGATACGAAAATTTCATCACCACAGAGCTATCCCTTGTTTTACTAATCTCTTTAGAGTCGCCTGTCCCCTCACCATTCTATACCCATTTTGCATTATACTTAAGTGTAAATTATATTTGTATTTTATGAGTTTTTAATCATTTTACTTATTTAATAATAAAAATTAGTGTTTCTATTTTCTTATAAGTTCAATTAAAAAAATAAATTACAGTGGGAATTATTTAAAAATAACTTTAGGGCTGTGAATACATCCAAACTTTATATTGACAAATTGACTTTCTGAACCCATAAAAGCCATAAAGGCCTAAATTATTTTAAGTAATTCACGTGTAAATACATTTTCCTATTATAATGAATAATTTTTAATTTAGGCAATAAAGTCATCAGATTTATAAGATGCAGAAATTATAAACTGATAAGAACAGATACTACACTTAATCTCAGCCAACAATTTAAAAAGTGATTTGATACAGAAATTATAAATAAAATTATCTAAGTTACTAATTGGGTGATATAAATTTTAACTTATATACTCCAATAATTATTCTTTTTAGCTTATCAATCTTATTTATGTGTAAAAGTTATTAAATAACTAATGATGCCAAGGAAGCCAAACCAACACCCTCTTCAAAACATCTTTCTATCTCTTTCATGCACATACACACAGACAGACACTTGAACTCATTTAAGTTCCTATAAGCATAGTGTGAAAAAAAAACCAAAAAAAAATTATTTATCAGTTACAAAATATCCAAATGAAGCTCAAGAAGCTACTTGCAAGCTATTTCAATTAACAGCTAAAATCAAAATGTGTCACACAATTCAGAAATTGTTCACTTCATCAGTCCATTTCAATATTGTTTCAAAAAATACAGTACAGAAAAAAGTGCATATTTTTAAAGCAAAGCCATAGCACATGAATTGTAAACCTGTCAGATGATGTAGAGACAACATATCCAGATTATTGGTTTAAAGTTTTAAATTGTCTATTGCTAAATCTACAGGTATTGATAACACTAGGTAGATTATCTGAACAGAAATACTTAAAACAACATTTTTTCAAAAAAAAAAATCACACTAGGAGTGAAACATCCAAAATGGTAAACTGATTAATTTGAAACAAATGATATAATTGGAACTTTCATATGTGAATTAATGGAGCTCCTCAAATAACAAAAAACGGCAAGTCTTTATTTTCATAAAATGGCATTTCTTTACCATGACTCAACATATTTCTTTTTTCACAGTCTTTCACATATAACAGTTGTCCTGTAAACCTGAATTGTACATGAAATGACTGGTTGGTAGAATTCTAGGATGACCCCAAATGAGGCATTTCCTTGTGTAACCCTCTCCCTTGAGTGTAGCTGGAACCTATGAATATGAAAAATTACCACTCTCATCATTATATCGCCTCATATGGCAAAAGGGATTTCACAGACGCATTAACATCTCAAATCAGTTGACTTTAAAATAAGATTATCAGGCAGGAGGCCTGACCTAATCATATTAGCCCTATATCTGTATCTAGAGGGTGAAACAGAAGGAGAGAAACATCAAAATGCATAAAAAGGATTTGATATGGCATTGTTAGCTTGACAATGGAGGGGGCTAGAGGGCAAGGAGTGAGGAAAGCCTCTAGCAACAGAGTGATTCTCAGCTGACAATCAGCAAGGAAATAGGCACCTCAGTCCCACAATTCCAAGGAACTGAAATTTGTGGAGAATGAAGCCCAGGGTGAATGACACCTTAATCTCAGCCTTGTGATACTTTGAGCAGAGAACCCAGCTACACCATGCTGGCATACTTCCCTAATTTATTCTATTGAAATAATTTCCACTGCATTGATGGGAGCTATGCATGTAAAACACACAGAGCAAGCCAGAAAATTTCACAAAGAATAGATTGTAGTGACAGATACTGAGTTATGTCGGGACTTCAACTTTGGCAATTTTATTTTGAATTGTAAAACAAAATGAACAGATCACATATTTTTCAAAGCTGTATTTATATGTTTATTATTCATGCTTTATATTTTTAGATTCAGTGAAGACAAAAAGTGGCACTCATGTGAAAAATTCACACCACCCCTCCTCCTGACACAGTTATTGGGCTGACAATACTTTGAGCTAGTAACACCCTCCACGTGATTTAACAGGACTGCCAATAAAATATTCCTTTCAAGGAGGATTCAACCTCAGCTTAAAAAATAAACCAAATGTGAGGGGAAAAATGTATGATTCATAAATCTTGAGCCCACGGTTTTAAAAACTCTTACTCCATATAATGTGCATACTGTCATTCCTTCTCAACCCCAAGAGAAGGTAGAACTAAACTTGAAGAGATCAGAGTTCTATGCAGAAAACAGTTAAGTAGCAGGAAATAAGAGAGCAAATGAAAAAAAAAAATGAAAATCATACATTAAAAAATTAACAGGCAATTGGACCATTTATTTAGCTCCCAGTTATGCTATATTAGATTATGAATCATGCAGAATTGAGTCTAAATTGAGAGTGCTCATAATGTGACATTTTTATGAAAAGTGTCAACTTCCCAAATCCACTCTTATAATAGTATTTGGATTTAAAGCTTGAAAGGAAAGTTAAATTTAATCTATTAGTCATATTATCTCTGAGTAAGAAACTTTGGTCATTTAAGAGAAATTTATTTGATTATTCAATCTATTTTAAAAAAATTAATTTTGCTGTCTGTCTATATATTAAAAAAAGTTTCCATTTGATCATTTATGACATCATTTAAAAATGGCTAAATGCATTCACATCAATCTAAGTATATTTAGGGTATCTGGTTTTAGATGTAGGCTGGTAGAATACCAGGAAATCGCTTTGGGGATTTTACAATGTGGGAAGCTTTCTGGTAGCCACCAAAGGGATTTGCAGCAGTGCTAAGAGTCACCTCAGAAACATCTTGAAGGGATAGACTATTATCATTCTAAGGGACCAAGAATATAGAGAAAAGGTACAGAGGAAAGAGGCTCATGAGATGGCTAATTAGAGATGTGACATAGGGATTGACATGACCAGGCTAGAGACAACAGAGGGTCAACATAAATGCTGGATGGACCGCCACAAAGAGGATGCCAGACTCACAGACACCCACTTGGAATTAAATTGCTTTTCACTTTAGCAACACTGGGTAGTGAGTGCCAAGATGAAAGTGTAAAGTTGATTATTCAAGAGCCTCATCAAGAATGGCAAGGAAGCCTCCAGTCAATCCATAAAGCTCTGACAGAGGGTACTGCTGCTTCCCAGGCAGTGTGGATACATGACCTCTTCTGGAAATCTTCAAAATTAAATCTTTGGATCCAGCAGACCCTATGCTACATTGCAATTCATTCACTTAATTTTCACAATGTGTTCAGCTTCTTGAAAAATGAAATAAAGTATAATATCAAATTAACTTTCCTTTTTTCCTTGCTGTATTTTTTAATGTGAATATTAAAAAGTTTAAATTATATATATGGTTTATTTTTTTTAAATCAGATGGCACCACTCTTTAAATACAACTTAGTTTTATTTTCATCTCATTAGGAATTCCACAATTTTACTCATATCTAAAGTCCTGTAATTTACCCTGTGTGCGTGTTTTCATAATAACTTAGAAATAAGCTTTCTGTTCTAAATGCAGCTAGAATCCATGGCAATGATACAAACAAAATTGTCTTTTAATCTATCTGATCACTGCCTTTTTAATTATATTTCCATATAGAGATTAATTTTTTTTCATCACTCAAGTCCGAGCTACTTCAAAGGAGGCTGAACCACAGCTAGAAAAGAATCAGGTATAATCAGGTAATTCTTAACACACTAAAATTTGAGACCTTCTAGCTAAAGTACATTTGAAAGTTATCAGTAGCCTTTGAAATTTTTTTTAGATAGTGGGACAAATAATAATACAATCTACCTAAGAGAAATCTGTGCCTCATATTGATGGTCAACTTCAGGGGACCCTGATGGGACATATATCTGGAAAGGAAGGTTGGTGGGTAACTACTGTCACACTCTTCTTATCTGCCTGTGTTATGTAGACTTGTTTCCTGAACAGATCTCTTCTGCCCTGGGAAACATATTCAGGTACATTCTAAGGTGATTTAGGTTTGGCAATTTTCTAACTATTCCTCCTTCAGCAAAGGGTCTGGATTTGGGGGAGACTTATAAATACGCATAAAACAAACTAATTTAGAAGCAAGTTTACCTGAGGATGAAATGAACAAGAACTCAACACAGTATGTACACTAATACTGGCATAATAATCTCTCACAAATGTCACTAGAAAAAGGCCTAGGAACATAATGTTTTGTATCATTTCTCATTTTTTCTTCATTTGAAATGTTTGCTTATTCATCAACTCCTGGGGTTCTAGGAAACAAAATAATAAACAGAATTGCTCCAACAAAATCCTCATGGCCCCTGAATGCTGGCTACATTTAATAAGCTGTTTCATATTTCTAAGTCAGCTTTTCCCTTGTGCAGTAAAATGATATCAGAGAAGAAGGAAATGCACACTGGCAAAAAATTGTGTCTGCATATCCCCCAGAGGAAATATTGATCTGATATACAAGCTTGAGATAGATATTTGATGGCTAATCAGGTATAAAAATTTGCTACTGCCATCAACCAAATCTAGTGACAAATTTTCAGCCTTTATCTCTTCTCTCTGCCTGAACTGATCAATTCTGATCTACTACACATTGCCTTAAATTGGACCATCTAATACTAAACTCTCTATATATTTCTAAATATATATTTTGCAGTCATTTCTTCAAAAATAAAGATCTTATAAAAAATAGTTTGCTTCCAAGAGAAGAAGTTTAACTACAATAGTTATATTTTTATACTCAATAAATCATACTTAGGTGCTCCTATATTGGGTGCATATATATTAACGAGGGGGCGGGGGGTGG
This sequence comes from Camelus bactrianus, assembly GCF_048773025.1. Lineage (NCBI taxonomy): Eukaryota > Metazoa > Chordata > Mammalia > Artiodactyla > Camelidae > Camelus > Camelus bactrianus. The sequence continues at coordinate 31,817,321 of NC_133548.1, forward strand.
GAAGAGATAGATGGGATTTCAAAATTGTAGAATAGATAAACAAGATTATACTGTATAGCACAGGGAAATATATACAAGATCTTATGGTAGCTCACAGAGAAAGGAATGTGACAATGAATATATATATGTTCATGTATAATTGAAAAATTGTGCTCTACACTGGAATTTGACACAACATAGTAAAATGATTATAAATCAATAAAAAATGTTAAAAAATCATACTTAATTATAAACTTATAATTATAAAAATTGAAAAGTTTAGAAGAAATTAGAAATAAAAGAATCAGCCCAAATTTTAAGATCCTAATAAAATATTAATCTGATTATTAAATTATATCTGTGGCAGGCAGAATTCTAAGAGAATCCCTAATGACCCTCACATTTAATTAAGTTCTTTTCCTTAAGTATGTGTGAGACCCATGAATATGAAGAGATATCAGTCCTGTGATTATATTACATTATATGGCAAAAATGAAGGGATGTATCAGATATACTTAAGATCCCCAATCAGGCGAATTTAGTTAATCAAAAAGATCACCCTGTGTAGTCCAGACCCAATCAGACACTTTGAAAGAGGGCTTCAACTTCCCTCAGCTCACAGATCGAAAGCTACAGAGATCCTCATTTTTTCTGTGGTTGGCTTTGAAGAAGCAGACCACAGGGCGTGCAGTAGCTACAAGGAGACGGTTTCCGTCAAAAACCACAGGAACTTGGACAAGGACCCCGAGCCTTAACTGAGGCTGCAGGCCCAGCTGTCACCTTGGTTGTAGCCCATGAGACTCTGAGCAGAGACCAGCTAAGCCATGCCTGGACTTCTAATTCATGGAAACTCTGACATAATAAATGTACTTGTATTTAAGTCACTGTGTTCGTGTTTGTTATGGAGCAATAGAAAAGGAAAGCAGTATTAAAGAACTTTTTTTTTAAGGGATCACCTAAAACCTGCTAATTAAACACAATTATTCTATCTAATTTTTCTTCTTCTGATAATCCTATTTAAAACCTTGTACATTTGTTCTAAATCTCTGTATTTCATGAACCCTTAAGACGCAAGAATTAGAAGTAATTTTCCCCTCAAATTCTCCATAAATAAAGTTCTCAAAGGTAAGAACAAATACCCATCTGAAACAGGTGAGGTTGCCTAGCAACCATCTCCTTCCACTACCCCAGAACTGCTGAGTGCATCAGTTCCAAGAGCAACTAACTCACAGATCAATAATTAAGACAGGAAATGAAGTCAAAAGGAGGAAATGTTTGTGCAGTATTCCATGAGATAAAAATAGGATCCAGATATTAAAAGGCAAATTTACCACATAGGGCCTCTCTTTCTTTCCTTTTCTCTGCTGAAACACATACACACAAAGACCTTAAAAGAGAAAACTTCATCACCAGCAACCTCACAAATGTGGCTGGACTAACGGTGAGGACTCATGACCCAGGAGAGGCGATGTGCCGATACACGAATGAAGAGAGCCTAAATATCACCTGGCCGGCCTACCCCACTCCCATTTTACATGTAGGGATGTAGAATGGATAATGCAAAAGCAGGGAACAAGATATTTCAGGAAACAGAATCCGAGGTAGTCATGACTTACCCAGAATGCGACATTGTTCGGAGCTAGCTGCAGAACCTTCAACTCTGGATAAGAGCTTTACGTGCAAGTAGTTTGCAGTAGAAAGAACACAGGGTTTGGAGGAAGGTAAACTGACTGGGTTTTCCAGTCCTGCTGCTTCCTGACTATGTGATCCTGGACAAGTTGCTTAGTGATTTTGAAGTTTAATTTGCTCATAAAAGTTTAATTTGCTCATCCTTAAGCAATTGTAGTTAACACAAAATAATTTGTGCAAATAAAGTTATCTAAATCCTCCTTGCACATGCTAAATACAGATATTTGTCTTTTTTAACATTAAAAATTGATTATCTCCCTTAGACAGTTGCTTTTTTGTAGCTGTTAAAATCCCTTGAGAGGATTCTAGGTAAGTACTCCCTAGGACAATGCAAATAGTCAATCTATCATGTATTGGACACCAGTTAAAATTTTGGCAAGTTCTAGTTCAATTCATTAAAGAATTTGAAGCATAATACAATATAATATATAATGAAATGTCAAATTGAGTGAGACTGAATATATTTCTTATGGAAATTAAGTAACAAAGATATCGTAAAAAACAATATTATGGCTTTCATTTATTACTTGATTAAAATGCACATCAAATATATTTAAAGAACATATTTTACCTAGTAATGACATTAGAAAGACATCTTTAGGGATATAAGTAGCAATATGAGTTTAATGAGAAAACTGCATATAACATCTTACAAAATTATATTGAGTAAACCAAAAAGTTTCATTTGCATATGTTACATAAACACACTTTAACTCTTAACTCATATTTGCATACTGTTTGCAAAAGAAACAATTTGGACCGATTCAAAACCACAATCTATTTAAAATCCAACCATTCACATTTCTTGCTCTTTATGAGAGGCAAACCGCTTCAAAAGATAAGCAGGATAAGCAGGCCTTAAGATTCTGCACATCTGCAACAGTTAAATATAAATTTGACCATGAAACTCCTTAACTGCAAATCAAAAGAAAAAATATGGGAGAAACCATATAGGGTTCTTTAGCGAAAGCAAACAAAGTTATTTTCCAGCACTGAGATGTAAAAGGAATATCTAATCTAGAGCTCCACTTGAAGTAACGATTTTTTGGAAACTTTCTTTTGTCAGGCATTTTTGAGATTAGCTTATCCCTGGAGTACAGTAATAATAATCATAATGGCAAACATTGACTTATTTAATCTTTATGACTGATCTATGAGGTAGATAACATTATTTCCATTTAAAGACAATTGAACGGAGGCACGGAGGTAAATTGACCAAGGTTGTTTAGCTTAATGGGTAGCATTTACAGGATTTCCAAACTACCTATTAGGGAATTTGAAAAATAATCAGTAGTAGTAAAAGTAAAATGTAATATTTATAAAATATATTCACAGGTAATCTCTAACTTGTCTGCCTGCTACTTCCAATCTTCTCTCTGAAAAACTTTTTTCCCCCTAAATCATATAATAAAGCAGTTAAGAAACTTTTTCAGTTATCTAGTGCTGAGAAATAAAACAACTTAAAAGGTAGTGGTTTAAAACCACAATTGTGTGTTGGTTGAGCTTCACCAAGAGGTTCTTTGGCTTCACATGTCCCTGGCTGGAGGGACTCACTCACCTGCAGTTAGCTGATGTCTGGGGGGGCCTGGAAATTCTTAGAGGGCCTCACTTGCTCCAGCTCACACATGTGATCTCTCCGCATTACCTCTTGGCTGGCATGGCGGCCAGCCCTTCATCTTCTTACACAGAGGCTTTCTTTAAGAGAAAGGAAGCAGAAGCTGTCAGTCATCTTCAGGCCTGGGCTCAGGTGTCTGAGCTTGCTACCCCCATCATATTCCACTCATCACAGCAAGCTACAAAGCCAGTCCAGGTGTAAGGAAAAGGAAAGCAAATTCACTCCTTGATGGGATGGACTGGCAAGTGCATACAGGGAGGGAAAACACTGTCAATAATCAGTTTGAGACTCTGTGTCACAGACACTAGTCTGTATTTTATTTTTTCCATTTCCCTTCACCGGACAACTATCTTTAAAGTACTGTTTAAATAATTAAATCTGAAAAACAAATATAAGAGTAAAGAATGAAGAAACAAAGGACCAAGGGTGTCTGAATAACACAGGCATGAATATTTTAAGGAAGAATTTAAATGAAATTTGTAAAACTCATTTTCTATAAAGTTTACACTGGGGCAAAGACCTGCAGGAAAGAAATGACAATGGAGTTTTTGGAGGACTGCTTACAAGTCAAGAAGACTGAAAACAAGATGCAAGGGAGAGTCTATTCAGAAGAAGAATGAAAAGATATGGAGGGAACATAATATGAAAAGTTTTGAATGGCAGGCTGAGGATTTAAAGGCGACATTTTTGCCCAGAGTCATCCCTGGGATCACTTTTTTTTAAATGCAATAGAATCAGATAACCAAGGGAGAATTGGGAAGAGGTTACTTTTGACTCAGTTGGAGATGTCCAGCTCTTGTCAAATGTTTGATCCGTTTTTGAACATACATTTCCATGGTCTTGAAATGTGATGACAAGAGTTTTAGACAAGCATGTCTGTGATAACTGCCAAATTTAAATTCCTCTAGTGCAAAACACCTTAGAAAAGTGTCATGCACAGAGAAAAGGCTTAAAACCTTCAGAGAATAAAAATGTGCACTGTAATTCTGGAAAGAATGCTACTTCCAGTTTTACCAAATAAAAATCTGCCCAAGCAAAATTATATGCGGATACCAATTATTTAACAAATGTTATTAGGTGGACTGACTATATAAATAATTAATGGCCTATTTCTTTACTGAAGTGATGACAGGATGCACCACTGTACCCAGCTCCTGCCTGGTACATCACACACTCTCCACAATGGCCTGAATAAATGGCAGCTGTGCACCTATCACCAAACTCAGGAACTTTGATAGAAAATGGATTGATTCAATGGTCTGACCCAATTCTGTATTTCTTACTGTTTGAAGAATGAAGTCAGTGAGCTGAAACAACTGAAAACAAAGAAACAAACCTGAAGCTTTTGAAATACAACTTAGACTGTGGTTTATTTATATAACGGATACACATGTATTGTTTTTTCTGTATCTGACACAATTCTAAATTATACTTATAAATATAAACAACAACCCTCTGAGGAAGGGACTATTATTACTCCCATTATTCCCATCATACAAGTGGGGAAACTGAGGAACAGAGGGTTTGAGAAATTTGTGCAAAGTCACACACAGTTAATGGCAGGTGTCAAACCCACAAATCTGGGCTCCCAAGCTCAACCCCTAACTGCTACACTAACTCATTTTTCAAAGTTCCTTCTCAGTTTCCTTTTTAAAAAGCATGAAGTATTCTTTCACTTACCCAATAACATTTAATTGAATTCAACATTTAATTGGCACCAGGTACCATTCTGAGTAGTAGAGACACAGTGGCATGCTAAAGACTGAAAAATCACTGTTCTCCTAGAACACATGTTCTTGTTTGATGAGACCAGGAATAAATAAGTAATCCTGTGGTATGCACAAATATGGGTGAATCTTGAGGACATTTGCTAAGTGAAATAAGCCAGTCAAAGAAGAACAAATACTACATGATACCACTTAGATGAGGTATATAAAATAGTCAAATACACAGAATCAGAGAGTAGAATGGTGTCTTCCAGAGACTGGGGCAAGGGGAAAATGGGGAGTTACTATTAAACAGATATAAAGTTTCAGAAACGCATGATCTAGAGTTCTGTTTTACAACACTGTGCCTATAGTTAATAATTCTGTATTGTACACTTAAAAATTTAAGGGAGTACATTTCACATTCAGGGCTCACACACACACATGAATCATCAAGACAAAGAAAAAAATAAATAAGTCAAGAAATAAATCAGATCATTTCACAGCAGAATGAAAGACATAAAATAGGGTCATGTATTATGGGAGTGGACCCCTTCATATTAGTTGGCCAGGAAAAGTCTCTCTAAAGAGATGATAATTTAGTTGAGACCTAAATAATGAGAAGAAACCAAAAGGTTGAAAAGCCAGGAAGAAAGGTTCCAGGCAGAGCAAACAGCAGGTGCAAAGACCCTTAGGTGGAACAGAACTGGTCTGTTCCAGAAACAAAGAAGAAGGTAAGTGTTCTTGGTATGTGTACTTGGAATGCAGAGAGTGAATAGGTTTTAATAACAATAAAAAAAAGGACGAAGACAGAAGCAGGCAATAGACCATGTTAAATTCTGTAAGCAGTAATCAGGGAGTTTGGATCTTATTCTAAGGAGATAGGTAAACTATTAAAAGGGTTTTCAGTAGAGGTGAACTGTTTGAGGAAGTTTGTTATTATTTTTACCTGCTGTTGATGTGTATTAAAGTCAAAAACTCAGAAAAGTTATTAAAGTTAGAGCATGACATTCAACCCTCTCCACTGTTAACATTTAAGATATTATTTTAAAGATTTATTTTGTCAGAAGTATAGCTTAATTGAATGCGGAGGAATAGTCACTAGAGGCGTATCTGTATAAGTACCCAGTGGTCCTATGGAAATGTGTCTGATTACAGTTCATAGAAATGCCAGTTTTACTTATTGGGTTCACTTCTCCTAGAGAGGCAGTGTGTGTGGTAGGCTGCATGCCCCCACTCTGGATTTGAACCTGGGTCCAAATCCCAACTCCACTACTTAGTAGCTCTGCTTCCTTGAGTAATTTACTTAACCTCTTTAAGACTCAGTTTCTTAATCATCAAAGGAGAGTTAGAATAACACCATTCCAGGATATTCTTATGAAGATTAAAGTAGTACCTGACATTTAAAAAACCTAAATTAAAAGAAAGTGGTTTGCAAATGACAGATGCTGGAGAGGCTGTGGAGAAAAGGGAACCCTCCTACACTGCTGGTGGGAATGCAGCTTGATGCAGCCACTGTGGAAAACAGTATGGAGATTCCTCAAAAGAGTAGGAACACACTTACCATATGACCCAGGAATCCCGCTTCTGGTTCCACAAGGAACCCTACTTCAAAAAGACACTTGCACCCCAATGTTCATAGCAGCACTATTTATAATAGCCAAGACATGGAAACAGCCTAAATGTCCATCAACAGATGACTGGGTAAAGAAGATGTGGTATATTTATACAATGGAATACTATTCAGCCATAAAAATGACAACATAATGCCATTTGCAGCAACATGGATGTCCCTGGAGAATGTCATTCTAAGTGAAGTAAGCCAGAAAGAGAAAGAAAAATACCATATGATATCACTAATATGTGGAATCAAAAAAAAAAAAAGAACATAAATACAAAACAGAAACAGACACAGATATAGAATACGAACTTGTGGTTGCCAAGGGGGAGGGGGATGGGAAGGGACAGACTAGGATTTGAAATTTGTAGATACTGACAGGCATATGCAGAACAGATAAACAAGATTATACTGTATAGCACAGGGAAATGTATACAAGATCTTGTGGTAGTTCACAGCAAAAAAGAATACGACAATGAACATATGTATGTTCATGTATAACTGAAAAATTGTGCTCTACACTGGACTTTGACACAACATTGTAAAATGACTATAACTCAATAAAAAAGGTAAAAAAAAAAAAGTGATTTGAAAACACATCCAGTTATCATAAGAAAGCCAGCACCTATTAAAATCATTTGGGGGAGGTTGGAAGTGGTTTGTTTTTCTCCTTGTGATCTCTAGGATGAAGTTATGACTCTACTGCATGAGTTCACTTTTGGATTATCTTGCCTTCTTAAGAGAAATGACCTTGTTCTTCAATTGTTTTCCTTCACTAGACACCCCCTTAATTCCTAGAACTACTGCTGTAACTATTAATTTGCAAAAACAAATTAATCCTGAAATCATAGAGGTTTAACATAGTAAATGTTCTGTCACGTTCATGCTTAGTACAATGTGGCTGGGTGGCCCACCTCAGTCTCATAGCAATACCATCTGGAACAGACAGCTACAAGACTGGATATATGTATATATACAAATCCTTACTGGCAATGCCCTGAGGACTGTTTTTCTTTTTTAAAAACATGGCTATCTGCTATTCAAAAAATATGAGCCACTCTCCTCAGAGGTAAGATGAGATGCTGTTATATTGGATTTTTCCCCCAGTTTTACAATCTATTTAATTGCTTTTGGAATACAATACTCTAGCTTTAATATTTTGCTAAATCAGGTTTCAACTATGTTTGCTATAATTTTCTAGAGAAAATAGGGAACTCACAAGATATAATTCAGAATTTTTTTTTAATTTGAGGTTAACTATACTTTATTCAGGAATGGACATACTCCAAAATCTTCAATTCTACATGTAAAATAAGTATCATATCCATCAGCTAATCTAGTCAAGAATATGTTAAAAGTAACACGACTCCAGATGCATGTAAATGAAGTAATTAAAATGCAAAATAAAAATGAAGCAACTCTGAAATTATGTTAATGTTCACATATTTAAACATTGGTTTCCGAAATCTACATATGTTGTTGCTTCCTCCTCGCCTACTCATAATTTTTTCAAATGAAGCTTAAGTAGTATTTTTTCAAATACTTCCAAAAATGTATTACCTAACCAGTGAACATAAAAAAATATATACTAGGAAAGGAACAGACAGCATGGTTTTCTCTTTCAGTAAAAACTTAGTGTCTCTGCACCTGAAAAATGTCTGCGATCGTATTGTTGCAATTTAAGAAAGCAGTAGTTGAAACTGGAATGGTGATTAGAAGGCTAACAAATGATCAGAGGATGAAGCTAATTTTATATAAAAAGAGAGAAAAGGCTGGACTAAATACCTGGGCTCTTTAGTAGAACCAGGTGAAGAGCCAAAGGATTATTAGGGCTGACTGTTAAAGAAATGAATACTATTAACTAATATTTCTATACTACTTTTAAATTTATAGAGCAGTTTCATGATCTTATATGAATCTATTCTCACAATTATAGTAGATAATAGATATTGTTGGTAATATATATAAGAGAAAGAGTAATCTTAGGTCTATGATAAAGGTATTTACTATTTTTAAAAAGAAGGAAGAAAAGAAAGTTAAAAAAGAAACTTTAGGAGAAATAAAACCCCCGAAACAGTCTATGGAAGAAAATCAGGATGCAAATATCAATTAAACTAAAATTTTCTATAATTCAGAATAACTGATAAAATTTAAAAAGACATATTCTTCACTCTTGTAACCTCACCCCTTAAATGACTCAGGCTAGTAACATAAATTAACGTTTCTTTCTATAGGTCCAATTATGACTCGAAGTTCTGCGATGTAAATCATAGGTGTTTAATTACATTAGAGTAAATGCTACTTATTGCTTCTTTTTAATTTTTTAGAATCAACACAGACAAAAGAGAGAAAATGTAATTATTTTTACAAAACAATTTAAATGGTTGTCAAGAGTATAAGAGCAATGTTACAACTGACAGAAACTGGAAATTAGAAGGACAGTAAGTACTGGAAGAAATCGTGAGCAATTGTATGTCATACTTGATTCTGAAGAAGTTAAATTATTGATTTAGTCAATTTGCTTTGAAATTATCTAAACATTTTAAAGTATTAAATTATCCTTTAGACCTCTGAAATATTCAATTTACATTTCCACTCATTATAACTTATTAAAATGTAAGAGTAACTAGCTTATTTAAGCATTCCGATAAATGGAGAACAGGTACTTAAATTTAAATATCTCTAAGAACCCTATTTTTACATTCTTTTATTTAAAAACCACACATCAAACAGGCAGCATCTATAGAATTTACAAGAGTTGGATGCAGAAGCTGATAAAACAGGTGCAATTCTGGAAAGCAGAGCAGTCTGTTATCTGTTATGCTGAACTAAAATTAAGCAAAACTGGATGACCCTATTGTCGCTGGATAGCAAAAGAGCATGAATTGGTCATTTCAATGATGTATGGTTTTATCTAAGCGTAAGAACTAAGAGTCAGCCATTTTTAAGTGGGAGAGGGAATTTAGAAAATGCTGGAAAATTGCTACCAGAATTAAAAGTGGAACATTAAATAACCCTACTTTAGGGACAAATGTAAAATTAATTAATTTAGCCTTATAAGGAACTGTGCAAAACTGTTAAGCCATCAAATTTCTTTGCAGCATAGACTTGAACTGAATACGCTCATAATTAATTCTATCACTCCTTTATCCTCTTGCTTGCTACATTATCAATAGTAGTATCTACTTATAGCAAGTACATGGAAAATCTGTGAAGAAACAAAGCAATGAACAAAGGAAAAGATACACAGATTTTCTAACTTTCACTCTGTACTTGTCTCATTTGTATAAAATAATGGAGGGTAGGGGACACTGATGTTACCTCTCTCATAGGACTGCTGAGAAGACTGATTTAATTTATCTCACTTTGAGTCTCTCACGTAGTACAAGTGTTGTGTAACTGTCAGTGAGCACTGCACACTTCATCAAGATTTCTTCTTTTACACTTCTGAATCATACCAGCCTCTTGACTGTTATCTCCAGTAGAAGTTCAGAAGTAAGTATCAAGGTACAGACCGCAAAGTGTGTTGATCTCAAGGCAAACCCTGGGAGATTATTTTTATTTGCTTTGGCTAGATTTCTAATTCAAGTTTATTACCTCATAATTTAATCTTTCTCCTACTTGTGGAGTATTCCCTACTCCATCACTTTCATCTTATCAATACTAACACACAGACAAATTTGGTTATCGGAGAGCTTGATTGTATAAGATGTACATAATGATATTTTAAGAGAATTTTATCTTTCTGTTTTTTCCTTCTCTTTCTTACTATGGTTCTTTTAATCATTATGTCTAAAGAATTTTGTGATTCTTTACTTTTCCTTAAAGTAATCGACCTAACATATTTTTCCTGGGGCAGAGACCATTCGAAAGTAATTTAGTTTCTAAAATAATATTATTTCATCTTGTTTCTTATCAAAGACAGTATACAGTCAAGATTGATGGATCAAGTTGCACAATATTTCTCATGGAGATTTCTCCCACTCTGGATTCATAGTTTCTGTTGTCTGTTCATTTTTGTTAGCAATTTAAAAAATGCCATGTTCTACACTGTTGCTTGCAGTTTCAAAATGTTACTAGTTAAATTACAGTGAACTGATACACTGGTTATCCTGAATTAGGGAAGTTCTAGATGCACTCATGCAGTCTTTCATGTTTTTGTAGTATCAAAAGCAACTGGATTTTCACATTTTTCCAATCTCATTCATTAACTCATTCATTTTTAAAGATCCAATCCAAGTAAAATCTCCATTTCTCAAGTGAAAATCAGTAGGTTGTTTCAAAATAACTATATGTTACTGACATTTATTTTCTGAGTGAGAACACATTTTAAAAAGTGAATCAAAGCTTTTCAACCCTTCCATATAACTCAGATACCTTAAGCTAGTCCCAAAGGAAGAGCATTGATTGAAAGCTCAGTTGCTAATGAAGTTCAGAAGTCTTGTCTTTTTTGGAGAGATGTAATCTTATTTCATTACTTATTTTAAAATAACCACAAATAATTGATTCTGTCTTTACCAAGTGCTTTTAAATTATTTATTTCTTCATTGGAAATGTAACCTCTATTCCATCTGTATTAATTTTGCAATTTAAAGCAAACAACTTAGTTTGACTGTAAATAGGGATTAACTGATTTACAGAACTTGAATTATACTAACCTCTAATGGAGATAAGGCTATTCTTCCAGCAATGCCTATATCTCTCTCCATAAAGGCTTTAGTTTCACAAAAAAATAATCAAAATCCCTAAATATTTTATACAAAAATTATAATCGTAAGAGATGAAGGAGAATGCACAGATAGGTAGTGATGAAATGTCCACACTTATAATATATCATAGGGTTTTATTTTAGAAAGAAAAAAATAAACAGGAAAAGACATTAAATTTATAGCTGCCACTCATTTTGGAATAGAATCTTGTCAATATCTAGGTAAGCACAAATAGATCAAGGATGTAATCCATGGAGTAAAGGCCTATCTGAAAACATAAGAATACATATTTAAGTCCCTAATATCAGGTAATTAGATGAGTGAAGGTAAGGTGACTAAGAATGAGAGCAAATTATGTAACCTACTGTTTAACCCACAAAACCTACTAGAGTAGTAACAAAAGAAGACACCCATACAAATGTTTATTGCCTTTTCATAAACACATATTGTGAAATGTCACCTGGGCTCATGCATTCAATGATTTGAAGCCTCAGAAAAGCCATAACCAACAACAGAAGAAATGATCTGGCAAAATGTGGCATGTGCATTTCAGAGTCTGCACCCATATTAATGATAGATTGTGGATATTGATTTAATTTCAGCTCTGCATTAAAAATAAGCTTGTGGACATGTAGTTATTGAGTCAGAAGGACAGCCAGGGATGAAAGTCTTTCATATTAATTTTAAGCATTTCCACCAACAGTTACTAAAGGGACCATCATATCTATAGATGAACAGTGTCATTAGACAGTCTTAGTGATCCTCAAGGTTCAATTGGCAATGTAGTAATGCAGAACACTGACTTTCACCCCACCCTGCAAGATTAGTATTCAGAGTTGAGAGCAGCACCAGCCCCTCTACTAGTATGAGAAGGAAAAAGGGTTCAAGCCCTGTGGTTGGCCAGGATTCATCCTCTTGGGCATTAATCTATGGTCACTTACCACAGGGCACTGCAGAAGACCAATGCCTTTTCTGGGAGACCAGATTTCAAGGAATCAGACTTTTGAAAAATTAAAATTTACCTCTCAACTTACGAATTCTCTAGCAACAATCATGTCAAAGTCTTTACCTATTCTTAATATTCTGAACCTTTGTTACAGAGTTCACAATAAGAGTTTTTTTTTTAACATTTTTTATTGATTTATAATCATTTTACAATGTTGTGTCAAATTCCAGTGTTCAGCACAATTTTTCAGTTATTCATGGACATATACACACTCATTGTCACATTTTTTTCTCTGTGAGTTATCATAACATTTTGTGTATATTTCCCTGTGCTATACAGTGTAATCTTGTTTATCTATTCTACAATTTTGAAATCCCAGTCTATCCCTTCCCACCCTCCACCCCCCTGGTAACCACAAGTCTGTATTCTCTGTCTGTGAGTCTATTTCTGTCCTTTATTTACGCTTTGTTTTTGTTTGTTTGTTTGTTTTTGGTTTTGTTTTTTAGATTCCACATATGAGTGATCTCATATGGTATTTTTCTTTCTCTTTCTGGCTTACTTCACTTAGAATGACATTCTCCAGGAGCATCCATGTTGCTGCAAATGGCATTATGTTGTCGGTTTTTATGGCTGAGTAGTATTCCATTGTATAAATATACCACTTCTTCTTTATCCAGTCACCTGTTGATGGACATTCAGGCTGTTTCCATGTTTTGGCTATTGTAAATAGTGCTGCTATGAACATTGGGGTGCAGGTGTCATGCTGAAGTAGATTTCCTTCTGGATACAAGCCCAGGAGCGGGATTCCTGGGTCATATGGTAAGTCTATTCCTAGTCTTTTGAGGAATCTCCACACTGTTTTCCATAGTGGCTGCACCAAACTGCATTCCCACCAGCAGTGTAGGAGGGTTCCCCTTTCTCCACAGCTTCTCCAGCATTTGTCATTTGTGGATTTTTGAATGACGGCCATTCTGACTGGTGTGAGGTGATACCTCATTGTAGTTTTGATTTGCATTTCTCTGATAATTAGGGATATGGAGCATTTTTTCATGTGCTTTTTAATCATTTGTATGTCTTCCTTGGAGAATTGCTTGTTTAGGTCTTCTGCCCATTTTTGGATTGGGTTGTTTATTTTTTTCTTATTGAGTCGTATGAGCTGCTTATATATTCTGGAGATCAAGCCTTTGTCGGTTTCACTTGCAAAAATTTTCTCCCATTCCGTAGGTTTTCTTCTTGTTTTACTTCTGGTTTCCTTTGCTGTGCAGAAGCTTGTAAGTTTCATTAGGTCCCATTTGTTTATTCTTGCTTTTATTTCTTCTAGGAGAAAATTTTTGAAATGTATGTCAGATAATGTTTTGCCTATGTTTTCCTCTAGGAGGTTTATTGTATCTTGTCTTATGTTTAAGTCTTTAATCCATTTTGAGTTGATTTTTGTATATGGTGTAAGGGAGTGTTCTAGCTTCATTGTTTTACATGCTGCTGTCCAGTTTTCCCAACACCATTTGCTGAAGAGACTGTCTTTATTCCAATGTATATTCTTGCCTCCTTTGTCAAAGATGAGTTGACCAAAAGTTTGTGGGTTCATTTCTGGGCTCTCTATTCTGTTCCATTGGTCTATATGTCTGTTTTGGTACCAATACCATGCTGTCTTGATGACTGTAGCTCTATAGTATTGTCTGAAGTCTGGGAGAGTTATTCCTCCAGCCTCTTTCTTTCTCTTCAGTAATGCTTTGGCAATTCTAGGTCTTTTGTGGTTCCATATGAATTTTATTATGATTTGTTCTGGTTCTGTGAAATATGTCCTGGGTAATTGGATAGGGATTGCATTAAATCTGTAGATTGCCTTGGGCAGTGTGACCATTTTAACAATATTGATTCTTCCAATCCAAGAGCATGGAATATCTTTCCATTTTTTAAAGTCTTCTTTAATTTCCTTCATCAATGGTTTATAGTTTTCTGTGTATAATTCTTTCACCTCCTTGGTTAGATTTATTCCCAGATATTTTATTACTTTGGGTGCTATTTTAAAGGGGATTGTTTCTTTACTTTCTTCTTCTGTTGATTTATCGTTAGTGTAAAGAAATGCAACTGATTTTTGAACGTTAATCTTGTAACCTGCTACCTTGCTGAATTCTTCAATCAGCTCTAGTAGCTTTTGTGTGGACCTTTTAGGGTTTTCTATATATAGTAACATGTCATCAGCATATAATGACACTTTTACCTCTTCTTTTCCAATTTGGATCCCTTTTATTTCTTTCTCTTGCCTGACTGCTGTGGCTAGGACTTCCAGGACTATGTTGAATAGGAGTGGTGATAGTGGGCATCCTTGTCTTGTCCCAGATTTTAGTGGGAAGCTTTTGAGTTTTTCACTGTTGAGTACTATTCTGGCTGTAGGTTTGTCATATATAGCTTTTATTATGTTGAGATATGTTCCCTCTATACCCACTTTGGCGAGAGTTTTTATCATAAATGGGTGTTGAATTTTATCAAATGCTTTTTCTGCATCGATTGAGATGATCATGTGGTTTTTGTCCTTTCTCTTGTTGATGTGATGTATTACACTGATTGATTTGCATATGTTGAACCAGCCTTGTGTCCCTGGGATGAACCCCACTTGGTCATGATGTATAATCTTTTTTATGTGTTGTTGGATTCTATTTGCTAAAATTTTGGTGAGGATTTTGGCGTCTATGTTTATCAGTGATATTGGCCTATAATTCTCTTTTTTTGTAGTGTCTTTGCCTGGTTTTGGTATCAGGGTGATGGTGGCTTCATAGAATGGACAATAAGAGTTTTAATCAGTATAAAACAATATTTGACAATTTCAATGAAGTGGTTGATAGATGAATGTGACAGATATATCCCTAATGGTGCCAAATTACAATCTATGTGTTGGACAACAAGGCGAGTGTTTCCACATTTGCTCCATTATCCTTGCAGCAGACCTTCCTTATAACTAATGCTGCAATCACACTGGGGACCAGAATCAGATGTTCCATATCCCCCCTTTCCTCACTTTCAAAATAGGGGTAATGAGACCTACCTTTTGGGTTTGCTGTGAGGATCACATAATGTGTGAAATGCCTGTAAATTTCCCAACCCAGTGCCTGACAGTGCCTGAAAAGACTTTGAGAAAGTGTTACTGTCTTCTTTAAATGTTTTCTCTCCAAAGCATACAATATAAAGAATTAGCCCTTTTTTTTCTGAACACAGGAGTACAAACACTCCAGAAATTCCATTAAACCACTGAGAATTTCCAGTTCAGACTTACCAAGAATGTCTTCATTTTCTAATTAAACTGACACAAATAATAGTGTATGTATGATGTTTCCATAAAACCAATGTACTGGAAGTACACTTAAAATATTTTATCTGAAACCAATTATAAGCATTAAAATAAAAACATTTAAGACAAAAATTTATACTTGTTACTTATAACTTTCCATATGAAATTTTCTAAATTTAAGGTTTTCAAGAGCACAGAGTCTTTGTTCTCTAAGTATATCTTACGGGGAGAATAAATCATAGTACATCAAAGTTGTCACTGTTTTTTATGGTTAGAAGCAGTGCTAGAGATAAAATGTTCATGATCTCTAGCCTCTGTTGTTGACATTTTCAAAAACCATTTTTTTCATCTTTTTTCTTCTTTACCATAAATAAGCCCAGGTCCCTAGAAACTTAAGTTTTCTACCATTTGATGTACTTTGAACCTGTGGATTGTTTGTGCCACTGATAAGTTCAAAGGGCATGTCATTGAACAAAAGACTCAAGAAAGATATGATTTTGAATTTACCCTATCATTTGATCTACTCATGTTAATACTCTCAGTGGAGATGTCGAGACTGATTACTCTGTTTCTTCTGATCCCCAGATAATCTCTGCAAATACATGTGAAACAAATACACCTTCAATAAATAGTTAAAAAGTCACAAACTTTCTTCCTCTGATAAAACTTCTCTCCTTTAAGGTAAAGAAACAGGGCACATTAGAGTGAGAGTTTATGCATTTGTTCCCGGGGCATCAGTTGCCCTCTCATAATTGTGCCAGGAAGATGCTCTTTTTTCCCTCCTATGACAAAGGAAGGCTTCCTTTGGGGAAAACATAGCTCTCCGACTGTGATGAAATCAATAACGTCTTTAATATGAATGATGACAGAAAAAAAAATTTAGTCCAGAAGAAGGGAGCCAAATCAGTCACAAAACTGAAGTTGTTCTCTTAGGGCAGCACAAACCTAAAACCGAAGCAGGGTAGAGTGAACACTGGAGTGAAGGGGCAGTATTTAGGAGAGAGAGGTTCCGCTTCTTTGTTTCTGAGTATTATCTGCTCATTTTACAACTTCTTCACATGATCTCTGAGACTTGCAAAAGTTCCTAGACAATTGTGTGACTGCAAGTTCTCACTACCAAGCATAGCCTTCTATTCCCTGGTTATTCTGGCCCCAACCCATCTTCCTGCCAGAGGCCCAAGCAGTCAACTACACCCTTAGTGTTAGTGCTAAATAGCATGAATTACCATTTCCTGGATTGTTAACACCAATGCCTTTGTTTACTATTCAAACATCCTTCCAAAGGCAAGAATCTTTCTACTCTCTGATCTATGCGCATTCAAAGCCCTTCTGAAATACTTCCTGGGCATGAACCTGATTCAGATAGCTAAAACTAAAATTAACTTCAATATAAAAATGCAAATATGTGAATATACTTTTTATTTTTCTTATTGCAAAAACAACATATCTTAAATTTAGAAATTAAGGAAATAAAAAAATTTCTTTAGGATAACAGTAGAATAGGCCACTTAGAAAACATTATAATTAATTACTTCTACAGATATTTACTAAGCTCTTAGTGTGTATCAAAGACTATGCCAGGTGCTTTCTAGGAATGATCTTATTAAATCTTCATGATCAGTGAACTCGACAGAATAGTGAAAATCAGGCAGGCAGAACAGAAAAAAGAATTTTAAAAATGAGGACAGTTTAAGATACCTCTGGGACAACATCAAGCGTACTAACATTCACATTATCAGGGTCCCAGAAAGAGAAGAAAGAGAGAAAAGTATAGAGAAAAAATTTTGAGATAATAGTTGAAAATTTCCCAACCAGGGAAAGGAAACAGATATCCACGTCCAGAATCAGAGAGAGTCCCAAACAGATCAACCCAAAGAGGACAACACTGAGAGACATTGTAATTAAAATGGCAGAAGTTAAAGATAAAGAAAAAATATTCAAAGCAGTAAGGGAGAAGCTACAAGTAACAAGCAAGGGAACTCCGGTAAGACTATCAACTGACTCGTCAGCAGAAACTCTGCAGGACAGAAGGGAGTGGCCAAATATATTTAAAGGGATGAAAGGGAAAAATCTACAACCAAGAATATTTTACTTAGCAAGGCTTTTGTTCAGATTTAAAGGAGACATCAAAAGTTTTACAGACAAGCAAAAGCTAAAAGAGTTCAGCATCAGAAAACCAGGTTTACAAGAAATGTTAAAGCAACTTCTCTAAGTGAAACAGAAAGGCTGAAACTAGAAACATGGTGGAGGGAATAGCTCAGTTGGAGAGTCCATGCCTAGCATGCATGAAGTCCTGGCTTCAATTCCCAGTATCTCTGTTAAAATAAATAACTATGCCTAAATTACCACCCCCCCATAAAAAAATTGAAAAACTAGAAATTACAAAAGGAAAAGTCTCATTGGTAAAGGCAAATAGACAATAAAAGCAGAAGACCACTTATAAAGCTAGTAGAAAGGTTAAAAGACAAAACTGAACTGCCATTAAAAAGAGAGGAATCATCATATGTAGTTGGCTACCGGCTCTATCAGACAATGTGAAAAAAAAAAGTTATAATTAAAAAGAAAAACCTTTGAAATGGGTTACAAATCATTATGTTTTTTTTCATGTAGGAAAACCTGAAGGAAAAAAAGCTAAGTGTTTATGCATATTGGTAAATAATGGAACTGGAATTTAAACTGAGTGTTTGGGTTACATTACATCCCCTCTAAGCTAAAGCCTTAACCCAGCATCTCAGAATGGGACTTTATTTTGAAATGGGTTCACTGAAGATGTAATTAGTTAAGATGACGTTATACTGGAGCAGAGTGGGCCCCAATTCAATATGACTGTTAACCTTATACAAAGAGGAGATTGGGACACAAAAACCAAACAAACACACATGTAGAAACGATGACGTGAAGAGGCACAGAATGCCATGTCAACATGAAGGCAGACACTAGGTTAATAAGGTGCCTAAGTGCCAAGGGATGCCAAAGATTTCTAGCAAACCACCAGAAGCCAGGAGGGACACATGGAACAGATTTCCCCTGTGGGCTTTAGAGGGAACAAATCCTGCCAACAGGATTGATCTTGAACTTCTAGCCTCCAAAACTGTGAGAAAATACATTTCTGTTTTTTAAGCCTCCCAGTCTGTGATACTTTGTTAAACAAACTTAGTAAGCTGTCACATCCAGGTCTCCAAAGTTTGTGGTTTCCACGTATCTAATTATTTGCCATCAAATCACTTCTCTATTTAAACTTCCTTTGTACAACAGATAAACACTTTTATGGAAGAGAATTCAACAGTGTGATTGTGTCCTGAACATACCTAGTTTCACAGAAAATGAGTCAATAAATACTGATTACTGAAAAAATTCTAGCGGAGAGAAATTTGTAGCAAGATACATTAAAAATACTCATCCTTAATACCATGGAAGGAATCGCTCTCATTTTCTGTACCCAGGATCATTACTGTCCTTTTAGGGTCACCCCTTGTATAAAGGGTCTAGAAGCCCTGGAGCTACATTTTCCAGAATTCCTTGTTGTAGAATTCCAGGTTAGAATTCACCAGTAATGGGCACTCTCACAAGATCTGCAAAGCTGAAAAGAAAAGCAGGCGTTTTCCTGCTGTGGAAATGGCAGACAGCCATAGATTTTTATCAGACCTGGCATTTGCCTCAGCTTCTGGGTCCTCCCCATGAATCTCACCTCTTTCAGATCTGCAGGTCACTCTGGAGCACACTTTGACCATCTGTTTGGCAATAACCAATATCCAGATCCTATTACTGAGACTAACAGCTACTGGTGCTCATTTCAGACCACTCCGCCAAACTTCTAACAGTGTTCCTGCATTAAATCTCTTCTTAATTGAACATTCTAGAGTTTTCTTGACTGAACCTCAACTGTTAAAGGAGGCAAAAGGATGCAGACTAAAAAAAAATTTTTTTTTTTTCTGGTGAGCTTCCACTTCGAGAATCTCACCACTGTGTACTCAAAACTAGGGAGCAATTTCAAGAGACAGAAATACCTTTTCTTACACTCAGTGGGCATCTTCACTGAGAAAGATTCCACTTTGGCATACACAGGTAAGTCTCAACCTCATTTCCTACTTGACAGATTAAAAAAAAAAAAAAATTAACTCCAACCATGATGACTTCATGGCAGCTCCCGAACCCAGACTCTGCATCAGCTCCTTATATACAATGCTTGCCTCTTCCTTCCTAGTGTGGCAGACTTTGCTTGAACTCACATTACCTCTCTAAAGGCTGCTTTACAAATTTATACATTTGTGTTTTTTACATTCTCATCCTTTTTCTCTGCCCAATCTCAAATTCCTTGTTGTCAATTAATTCTAGACACTTTCCCAGTCAATATGATAAAGCATGTGTTCAAAGGGGAGGGTAAAGATCCATTAAGTACCCAGCTGAAAGCTTCAACTTAGTTACTACCATATTAAAGTAACTAAGCACTTAAATGATTTTTGAGCCTGCCTTTGAGAAAGACATCTGCAGTAAAATCAATATGTGAATAAAAGAAAAGGGACCCATTTCATACCCAGTGTTCAAATAGGACAGCTTTGTTTACTAGAGTGTGACCTCTGCAGACCTCTGAAATGAGTCATTTCTCCTTTCTGGGTATTCTAAAATAAAAATAGACCTTCCTAACAGATAATACATAGGTTTCTGGCACTATTTTATAAGCACGGTATTTAGCATAACAATTGTTGGTAGGCATTGGTGTTATTTACCTACAGTTAGAAAGATTACTGTGGCTCACTTGTAACCTCAAAGAAACTTTTAGAGTAGAATATACTTTATTTCATGACTTATAAAAATCTCATTCATTAGATGATTTTCTCTCTATTAACTCATTTAAATTCTGACTTAATAACATGGAACTTTGATCTCTTCTCCATTTACCTTCTTGAAAAAGGACTGGAATTGAAAAAAATGAAATATAATCACCTCTACAACTTCAAAGATAGAGTAATTTTGCTTTGAAGGAGTTTGACAATTTTTTTTTCTGGACTCAAATAACTTCTGACAGTTAATGAAACTAATTTAAGGGTGAAGAGATGAGGGAAATGACAGAAAATTTGGAATATTTGCGGTATAGAGGTGAACACCTAAGAGGCATAAGGAAATGGCAACTTAAAAAAAAAAATTCCTTTAAGTCTTCTTTAAAAAAGTGTTTTGCTCTAAGCAGAGGGGAAAAATAAAGACCAATGCATAATCTACCTGAAGTCTCTTTACAGATCACAGTACCGAGGTATCTAGATTCATTTATTTGTATAAGACCAGCATAAGAAATACCATCACGGGTGTAAGGAGATCAGTAAATTTCTCTGGTTTAAAATTTTATTTATTTACCAAGTACATTATCTTCTTCAAATATCTTTGTTCATCAGGTTATATACACTTTTTAAATGACAGAAAAAGTACAATAAGCCTAGTCACGTACTTTTGACCTGTCAACTTTGAGAAGGCATTTAAACTGAACCAGGCAAGACTTCTTCCCTTAGCCTACTCTTCTGTCTTATCCATGAAGACTGAGGTTTCAAAATATTAGAGCAGGGATTTGGATTAAGTCCAGGAAGTATAACTTGTAGTTATTTTCAATAAATACAAACGAAGTAATATTGTGAGATGGAATTTTGTTTAAAGAAATAAAGAACTCTTCTATTCACGGAAATAAAAATTAAAATGATTTTTCTGAAAATAAGTATCGATGTAGCAAATGCAATCCTTTGCTTCCAGATAACTTAGTATTTTGCTCTTATCTGTTGTACCAGATAACCTCCCAAAGAGAAAACTGCTTGTCTAACGATAACATTGAAATTTAGTTAAATAAGACCTAAATCATAGGAAAGATAAGATAAAAAGAAATCATTTGACCTATAAAAATTACCGATTAATTACAACTCAAAATTAAATATTCCTTTTCAAATTCAAAACCTTTAAAAAATATTATTATCCAATTCCTTCCTGAGTTAATACTTTTGTACTTGAACACAGAGATTTGCTGACCATCCTGTAATACATACTTGAGCCATAATACATTTTCATGATAATACGTAATGTTAGTTTTTGCATTATTATTTCTAATAATAAAACAGGATTAAATAATTATTAATCACAAGAAATATTTAGTCAGAGAAGCCTGGTTTCAAAGCCTAATTTCTCCATACTTAACTGTATGTTGTTGGAAAAGTTATTTAACTTCTCTGAGACTTAGTTTCTTTGCCATGTAAAATGAAATAATTAAACATATCTGAGAGGTAAGTTTTTTAAAAAATGAGATAAATGAAAAGGTCTCAGCTTGGGGGATTGGCACATATAAGTGTTCAATAAACAAAGCTTGAAATAAATTGCAGGAGCACCTATTGCACAGTTGGGTCTATATTCTCCTTAAACTTATTTAAAGTAATGTTTCAAATAAGTTTACTTTGTGTAACATGTTAGATTTAGCACCTAAGTGTTCTAACTCTGTAAACTTGATTCCTAAGTGATTACTCAGAATTCCTTAATTAAATGTATCTTCCTTTCTTCCTCCCTTTCTCCTCTTATTTCCTGTTTTCCTTCCTTCCTTCACTTTCTTCTTTTTTTTTTTTTAAGTTGTGAGTCACAAGAGCCATCCTAGCCAGTAGTGGCAAATGATGCAAACGGCCTTGCCCGGACACTATAATGACGAATGGGTTGGCAGGCTGAGCTAGAACAGTGATTCCCAATCTTGCCACAAGATAGGTTTACCTAGCGAACTTTAAGAAATTAACATAACTTGGCGCAAGTTACATTTAATAAATTTAAATGTATAAGGAGTGTGACTCAGAAATACGGAGGGTTAAAAATTTCCCCATGTGATTCTGATCTATTTGGTCTATAAATAACATTTGAGGACAACTGTTCTAGAGAGGGTTGTTTTTTTTTTTAATTTAGAAAATGCTGTATTACTAAAATTAATGCAGAAAATCAGTTTCTTTGTTCACACCTGACTTCCTACTGACCAATGAGGCAATCTGGATTCTAGCCCTCAGCCAAAACAAAAAGTCAGACTGCAATTACATTTTCATTCATACGGTCAATAAAAATTTATTTAGTATCTAACTAATATGTCCCAGGCACTTTTTCTTCAACTCCCTGACCCTAAATTAATTGCTCTTCAAATTCTTTCTCACACTCCAAGAATCTCCAAAGTCCTTGTGCACTCAGCCCATGAAAAACAGAATACTTCAAATGATTCCTTCAACTGAAAAATTCTATTTGCAATGATATAACGAATGTAAGCAAGGAGGATAACCTACTCACAGGCTGGAGCCCTGCTCCTCTGGGGACATCTACTGCCCCGATTACCACACACTATCTCTCCTTTGTGGACCACACAGCAGAAGGCAATGCAGAGACAGTAGCCACTCTCATCCCTGGCTCAGTACTGCATCTAACTCACCTTAACGTATTTGAAAATTATTTCTAGATGATTTCACTTAAGGATGTTCAAGAGGAAACTTCAGAAGCATACCGAGCACTCAGAAATGCTAAGTGAAGTGGAGAACATTTGCCAAAAGCAGTGTAGCTTCTGAGAGGGAAAAATTTTAGTCTCAGGGATGAAGTTAAATGTAACATATTAGATAACTCAGTAAATAGAATAAATACCTTATTATTCAGTCATCTGTGCCTCAGCTGGCTTCATATAAATCATTAACAAATGAACTGACTCCTCTTACAAAGAACTAGTCTCACATGGGTGGTATTTATGCTGCTGTATCTGTCTAAGGGTTCCATCTATTATTTACTGAACTAGCAAACAACTTGAAAAACAGGAGAATCAACTCAAAATATTTTGTTACAGAGCTGCTTGCCTTAATAATTTCAGAAAGAAGCTCTGTGCGTCCCCAAAACTCTTTTCAAAACATCTGTAATAAGAACCTGTCACCAATAGTAAATATTCTTTAACCCACATGATAATATTCAAATAATTGGTAGTAGGTATTTGGAGTACAGTGTTGTGAAGAACTGTGATGTCATGTCCGGACTTCTCAGAAATGAGTCCCCAGAAGGGATGGTGATGTCTGCTGTGGTCCAGGGACAGAGCTGTTCTTGGGTCAGCCCTGCTGAGGAGTCAACATTACTGCATTATATTATAATGATCTATTCATGTGCCTGTCACCCTCATGGATAGATACTACTTCAGGAGAGGGATTATACTTTATCTTTGTACCATTAATGCAGCAGAGTTCCATAACAGCCATTTGATGAATGACTGAAAGGCAAGAAATCAGGTGGTGGTGTGGGTAAATTGCTGTTCTTTCCAAACGTAAAATCAAGTATCTCTATATGTGATGACTCAGCTTACCACTCACATCCTCTCCACTATTTCACACAATCTAGCCTTCTGCCTCAAAGGAACCAGGAGATATTTTGACTTTTCACTCAACCCAATTTCTTTTCAAAATGACCTTCTGTGATTCCTTATTATACCTATATTTATATAGGTTATAATCTATATATTACTTATTATATCCATCCTTTGACTCCTCATGCTTACTATTATCCTATAAATATTTTTATTGCTTTTTTAAAAATTTCAACAACCTTTTCCAAGGTCAAGGTGTCAATAATTTAAAGATTGAACATACAGATACATGCACATACATATTTTAAAAAGCAAATTATCAAGATACCTTAGTTTAAAAATAACTTATTTATTTCCAATATATGTACTTTTCACATAGTTTTAGAATTCAAGTAATTTACAGCTGATTGCCCTTCTAGTAAACAATTCCAAAAGCAGTTAAAATTGAGTATAATGAAGATGAATAATTCTTTGGAGGTTTGTTAAAGTCACACTTATCACCATGGGTGTGAGTACTTACAGCTTGGTATTCTTCAATGAGATTGAAATAATTAGCTAATAACACAGAGGGCACCCGGTCCCTGGACAATCACACCAAAACTACATCAGTTTTGTTTTTTTTTCCTAAGCAGTTACTCACTGATCAAGCATTTACTGAGTACCTGTTGTAAGAAAAGCATTTGGTGGCTGTCTATACCATAGCCTATCTCCATAAAAAATTTCCAGTCCATCTGAGGAACAGGTATTCACACAGAGAAAAGGAAGCAATACAGGGTTATAAAATAAGAGCAACTATCTAATAACGTTGAAGTCATTTTTAACATAGTCCTCTCATTTATGTACCCTGAGGCCCATTCAATCAGTGACCAAGTCTTATTGAGTCTTCCTGAAAAATATTTCTCTAATTCATCCACTTCTGTAGAGGTTGGCTGTCACCAGTCTTATTCAAATCAGTTATCTCTAGTAACTTGTATCAAGAACCTTTCCTGTTCAGTTTCTGGTCTCTCTAATTTATTTTCACAGTAACAGTGACACTCGTTAAAAATCCACCTCCTCACAGAAGTTAAAACAACATCTAGTGCATGGTGGGTGTTACAGAAATACTAATATTAAAAAAAAAATCAGAAAGGTAGTAGAAGGCTTGAAATTAAAACTACAGGGATAGAAGAAACATATATTTTTGCCCTACTGTATTCCACATATTATACATGCTTTACCTCAGTTAATCTTACTAATATTTCCTTAGAGATTGGCAATTCTGATGATGATGAAACTGACTTAGATAAAGGTGAAATAACTTGTCCAAGATCACAAAATAGTACTAAGTCAGAGAGCTGGGATTCAAACTCAGGTTTCTATGACTTGCTCCACTATAACACAATAGCCCAGTTACCTTAATTTTAGCCTAATTAGTGGAAATGGGGAGCCAGATAAGATGTTTGAATGAGGGAATAATATGAGATATATGATTGTATATCCTGATATATACATAAGATTATATATACTGATAATCAAAAGTATGATTCTGTAGGCAAGATATTTGGTGAGTAGAATAATCTGGAATTACAGAGTAACACATTGATGGAATCAGTTGTTACAAGGTTTGGGGAAAAAAAGAGTTAGGTAAAAGGTTCAAAATTCTGACCTAATGGTTTCACATATTTGAACAGCTTTATAAAAGCAAATCATCCTCTCTTGAGTTCAAAGATATTTTCATAAAGAAAGCATTCATTAATAGGCGAATGGTATAAGGTAGATGGTCTTAATCAGGAATGAAAGACAAAAAAGCTACGAAAGAGGTAATGCAATCTGACAACTGTAACCAAAAATTAAAAGCCAAAAATATATAAAGAGAGGGCATGGTCATCAATATATTCAAGAGCCTGTCAAAGACCAGAAAAAGAAATTATCTTCTGTGCTGTCTCATGGGAAAAGCCAAGCAAATGTTATAATTTATCATTTTATGATATCTACAAATCTTTAAAATAAAATCATAACTTGACTTCAGTTACTGAAATCCCTTATTAATAAGAAGTTTTTGAGTTTTAAAAATGTATTGCTAATATCAGAGAAATGTTTATGATAACATTAGTCTTATGGGATAAAAGAACATACAGTTACATACAAAATGAGAAAAATATACGCTTTGACAATCCACTGAAAGATTAGCCCTAGTAGCAAAAATTTAGGATTACCTAAAAGTCCAAAAATAAGTGAATAACTAAATATAATACATTCCCTGCTAGAAATTTTAGATAGGTAATCAAAAATAAGTAAGTAATAGATGAAGAAGCCGAGAAGAGATAAAATGGAGTGAAACAGAATTTATTTTTAATGGAATAGTATATTTTTTTCTTTTTTAAAATTAACATAATTACTCTGTGGCTGTTAGAATTTAAGTGTTTTGTGATATGATTTTAAAAATAAGGCATAGATGACATAATGATAAAAATTCTTATATGTCTTTTTAGTTTAGTAACAAATTCCAGCTGTTTAAATATCCTTCTTTTACTTTTAGTAACATCTTTTATTTAAGTATCAACTTTCCTTATTTACAGTGAGCTATTGCAGATTAGTATTATGTGTAATGCAGTTCTGCATCAGATACCTGACAGTTACTAGAGGTTGGCTGGTTGTTCGGAGGGTCCCTGCTGAGTGGTGCCAGCCTGCCTGGGTTCAAACTCCACTTTGCCATTTACTGTCCATGCAACATTAATTTCTGAATGCCTCAGTTTCCTAATCGGCTATTAGGTATAATAACAATAACAACAACAACAACAACAACAACAACAACAACAACAACAACAACAACATCATCTACCTCATAAGGCTCTTGGGCCCAAAGCAGAGAAAGCACTTAATAAAATTTGAGGGCAACTTAAAACACAGTTCTGCATCTTAAACCTCACTGTGCACCTGTCCCCAGCACAGACCCCATGTCTGCCTATTGGTTAAGTGAATCAATGAAACAATGAGTTAGAAAAAAAAAGTATGCACGTTTTCTGTATTATTATGTTAGTGACAACTCTAAATTAGGTCTTGTGCTAGATGAAGCTATAAAGAGAAGCAGAATTCACGAGTCTCCATGCTCAGAGATGTAAGAAGCTAATGAGGAAAATGGACAAATACACAATGGATGAAAATTCAGTAAGATGAATTCTCTGATAAAACAAGGCACCGGAGTCAATGGAAGCTCAAGGCAGGAGAAGTAATTCAGCTCACAAAGGGCTAGTCAGAGGTAAATTCTGACTTGAATTTTGAGCCTCAAGTGGGTAGAAATCGTCCCATTTGGAGAAAGAAAGAACATATGAATAAAAAAAGATGTGGATTCAGGAGAACTGGTGAGTTCATACTGAGTGTGAAATACCACTGGAACATCCATGTGAAGGTACCAGAAGCAGTTTAATATGCAATTCTGTCTAAGATGGAAAAAAGATTTTCTGGCATTCGAAGCTTTTATAAATTGAGAAGGCTTTGTAGAGAAGAATAAAACCTGTAAATAAAAGTAGGTACAAAAATGAATGCTTTAGGACTTACATAGAATTTAAAACAAGAAATGACAACACATTTTTTAAAGATAACAAATAACATAACTATCACAAAAGCTAAAAGTAACATAAACCCATTATGATTATTAATATCCCCGAGAGACAAGTCTCCATAATTTATTTTTCCTACAATGTTTGGATGTGTACTCTTTAATTGTCTCAACACAGAACAGCAATTTCATAATATTTTTTTAGAGAAATGGAAAGATAATTCAGTCTTTCTTCTAACATGTTTGATTGAAATTTATTTTTATTATAATTGTTTAGAAAAGTTTCTTAGTCTCCAACTTTTTATTGATAATTTGCCTATGTAACTTTCTCTGCAGTTTCTTACTCAGAAGAGACTTCTTGCCCAGGGACAAGCCCTAGGGGAACTCTAACCTTCTCATCTATCTTGGCCCCACTCAGTTCAGCCAGGTCCTCTCCACCCCTTCTCTGCACTCCATGAGTCCTGGAGAGACTGCTTTCACCATGATATGGTGAGAGCAGAGAAAATGGTCTTGAATCTGGTGTCTTTATGATTCCCATGCAAGGAGTACAGCATTACCTTTTCTTTATCATACTCTTTAGGTTCAAAGATAGGGTCCAAAAGTTTGATGAAATCTACCAACAGCAGAAGGTGAACTGGGGGTTGGAGGGAGACTGAGGGATTTTGAAGGACAGGCAGCCCACATGTTTTACCCACAGCCACAAGATCACCACAGGGCAAAGAGTGACCCCGACTGGGGCAGTGCTTCACGATTCTAGCCTATAACTAGAGTTGCACGATCCCTCCTGTATGTGAACATGTTGGAGACCTGGAAGGGGGTCCAGCAAGAAGGGTATCTACAGCTAAAGCCTCTTTTACTATTTCTGGGTTCTAGAACTTAGATGACAGAACATAACATTAGTTCCTAAGGCCTATGCAAAAAGTATAAGATATATTTCTGGCTTGGAGGATATTCTGATATTCTCATCAGCAAATCCACATTGTACACTTGCATATGTAATAGTCAAATGTGATTCTGTGCAGGCAGCCATTCATAAATGTTAAAGAAATGCCACAATCAATCCTGTAGAGAGAAAGGGATGTTTCAAACACATTGGGTAGTTAGAGAAGGCTTCATGGAGAGGTGACTCTTGAATAAGGCCTTGAACTACAAATAGAATTTATGTAAACACAGGGTGGGTAAAAATCATTAGAACTACCAAAAATAACAAGAACAAATATTTGAAAGAAGGAATCCAAAGTACAAAGTACCATTCCAACCAGCCACACAGAAGTCATTAAAAAAATAATAAGGCTATGTGGATGTTGCCAGTATTTATGAGAAATGGTCTTAAGTTCTACAGTCATACGTGACACAGAGTTTGTTAAAATTTCATCCTCAGGCCAAATAGAAACACAAAGAGAACGACTTCCTCTCCTCAGTAGTAGACTGGAAAGACACTGTGATTTATAGAAGCAGAAGAAAGAAATACAAAGTTAAGCATTCCTGTAATAAATACACCTGGATAGGTTGACCTAGAAAAGTTATAGTTTTTTCTGTGGGTGGGATTGGCAGCCTCAATTTCCTAGAACATTTTGCAAAAGAGAGACACTCTGCACATCCCTTGTCGGATAGAAATAATAATGAAATTGAAAAGAATAATAAGTGTCGCTCCCTGGATGCCTAGTTGGATTGCAAAATAAGATCCCAGTGCTGCGTTAACACTGTTATCTCCATTTCCAAGCTGTTCATACAGAGTGGGCTGGAAGATATGGATTTGCATATTCAGTGCAATTGTATTGAAATGGAAATAATAGCATTTC
Source organism: Camelus bactrianus (assembly GCF_048773025.1). NCBI lineage: Eukaryota > Metazoa > Chordata > Mammalia > Artiodactyla > Camelidae > Camelus > Camelus bactrianus. Next base: position 31,846,538 of record NC_133548.1, read on the forward strand.
AAATATGTAGTGACAATTTTCCCTCAAAATATAATTTTACAATAGAAAGCAAGAGAATGTAAGAAGATTTTTGGAAAATAAATAGCAGAATAAATGCCAATATAAGCTTTGTTCTCCAAACACTCCAAAATTCTAGCAGTCAAATTGTATCACATCATTTAGGACTTCACTAGCAAGATTCACTTCCTTTCTTCATTCATCCAATTTAAATCTGTGAAATCTAGACAATAAAACATTGTTCTATCTCAAAAGGAAATAATCTTGTACTTACCTTATTAAACATTCTAAAACTGTTCCTTGAAAGCTAAAACTTCCAGAAAAGGAGTGTTCCTCAGCCCCATTTAATATACGTATGCATTAGACACTGGTTACTATTTTGATCTTTTACTTCACTCCACTCACTGTGACCTGACCAGCCTCAAAGAAAAGAGGTCTGTACATACTACTAAAAAATTCCATTAATAATTCACTTCCAAGTCCAAGTGTAAATGTCAGTATTTGACATTACATATTGACTTTTCTGACAGTCACTTTCTCTTAAATACACATCTGTTAAAAAAAAAAGAAAGAAAGAAAGAAAAAATTTTATATATGCATGTTCTTCTTATAAAAATTGTAGCTAACATTTATTGAGTGTTTACTGTGTCAGACACTTTGCTAAACATTTCACATGAGTAATCTTGTTTAATACTCATAACCTTACAAGCTAGGTATCATTATTATCTGTGTTTTGTAGGTAAATTGAGATGCAGAGAGGTTAAGAGAAACAAATTTAGTCAATCTGACTATAAGTGACTGTGGGTTTAACCCCTAAGCTCTAGCTTCCCATAATGTGTAAAGGAAGAGCACTTTTTGGGAGCACAATTCTTGACTAAATTAAAATTCTAGAATGACTAAAAACTTCTTTACTCAAGAGACTCCATTTTTTAATGGAAAATAAGAAAGGAATTTTATCATTCTAAACATAGCCTCCTCTCCCCAATTCAGTTCTCCAAGAAAAATTAAGATTTGTCCTATTTGTACTTTCTGAATGCCTAACATATGCAGATTGTCTGGTTTTAGAAAACTGTGGATCCCATGATTGAAAAAATAAAGAGGCCCAGGACATCTAAGAGATCCCATGAGTAACTTCAGAGCAAGACAAGATCTCCCTGAAATTACTTTTAAAAGTTTGAATTTATGTAGATACAAGTGGTTTTCTGAATCTAGAGTTCACAGCTTTCAACACCTTTCCCGTGGCTCAGTGACAACCCAGAGTTAACTATTACTGTCTTGGAGGAAATAAACTAAGGGAGTCTACTTTTCAACTAGGCCACTCAGAATTCCCAGGTCAAGAAAGTCCTCTGTCCACATATACTGCAAAGAACTCATTAAAACTTAGGCTTCCCATGTGAATGCAAAAAGTTCAAACTCTACCATGTGGAAAAGTACAAGTTATCCCAGAGTCCATGCTGTATAGATGAGGATACCAGAATCTGGGTCTGCCCATCCTTATAACTGTTTTCACCATGCACCATGCAGACCAAACTAACTCAAAATCTACATTTCTAGGAATGACAGAATGACAGGGAAACCACTAGTATCAGCAGAGATAGAATTTTTTTTATTCTTTAAGAGATCAATTCAGGGTCAAATCATCCCCCTGCTTAGAAGCCCAATGTTAAAGACAACTCGAAGGCATTAGCCTGTAATGTGTGTTCTTTAAAAAGAGATTTTTGTTTTTCAATCCTTAAGGACAGAGATAACAGGCACACTGTTTTCAAATTTTTCTACATTAGATTAGAACTATTCTTTCATCACTAGAATTATTCTTACATTTAGTACACTGGTCACCATGTAGGTGAATAATTTTTCAGAGGTGAATTGCTTGGGGAGCAGTGCATAGTCTCAACCTGCATCCTTAAGGGATGGATGAGGAGCAATTAGATGATGCAATTTTAAACCATGCTGCCTAGATTCTACCTCCAGATTTATGTCCATTTAGCTCTCTGCCGCTCTCTACCTCTCTCCTTTCTCCAGCCTCTTTATGCCAAAGTAAACAGACAATGTCAGGAGCAGTAGTGTGAGACTTACTGTAGAAATAGGCAAATCTGTTTTGAAGTACATCTATTACTCTCTCTGTTAGGGTGTCTCACTAGAAGGATTAAATCCACAACTTGGAAGCACTATTCAGGGTACTTGAAATAAGTGGAGCATTCATTACACATGAAAAATGGTCAGGGACACATTTTTAGTAGCTTGCCAATTCTAGTTATATCTATCATGAGGCACTTTAATAAATGAGGCCTTTTGAAGAGGTCTGACAATATGTAATACTGCTTCGCCTTGAAAAGAAAAGTATTCCTATCTATTTCTTCCTCAAATTTATAGCTATGTAAAAAGCAAAACTGCACATAAAACATCTACTGTTTAAAAGTCTTTGATAGCTCTCTTTAGTCCACATGAAGGTGCCCAAACTCTAAAACTAGCATATAAGGCACTAGTTCCCACATGTCAGAAGTTCCCATAATGGTTCTACTCTGGGCATACTCCTACCCAAGGGAAGAGGAGACTGTGTGGTCAAGGGGAGGGGCAACTCAGCACCCTTCTAGGTCATTCTCAGAATCCTTGAGTTCATCTAATCCGCTGTCCAAATGACCCTGAACTTTCTTTCAAGGCCTGCAATGGCCTTTTCCCAAGACCCCTTCTTTCCAGAGTGAACTGTGTCACCAATAAGTATATCTCTAGCCCCGACGAATGTCTAAGAGGTTCTTGTTTGTGGGGATATGGCAGGGCTGTGGGCCGGGGTCTCCTGTGCCTGAACAACAGGTCCCTTCCCGTGCAAGGTGGAACCAGATGTGGAAAGTAAAGAAGGGTAGATGGTGGACCGGCTCTCTTCTTCTTGGGCCATTTTGTTGAAACCCACTAAATCCAACATTTTTAGATTAGAGTTGGATCCTCCAGGTCAGTATGACGGTATATACGTCATGTAGAAAGATGTATGTTTTATTTAACAGTTAACTTGACTTAGATCTAATTTCTAAAACTTTAGACACATGATACATGGGCCTCCATGGGTACTCTTTCCCTGGGTCCCATTTAGGAACAAGCCTACTTCCTGATCGAACTCTGATTTTCTCCCCAGCACTGTTTCATTTCAACACCAGCATTCCTATTAGAATGTGAACTTGAAACATACATAAGTACAGACAATTTCTCCAACACGGTATTCTGTTTCCATAGTGTTCTCCCTGTGCATTTGCCTTGGTGAGTGATATTCACTGTCCTTCCCATGTCCCCAAACTGTAATCCACCCTGCTGAGAAGGGAAGTAGCTCTTTCAAGAACTGACCTAATATACCTCCTGGATAAATCTCTTGCTAACGTCCCAGCCCTCCTGCTTTCACTATCTGAGGTGGAGGTGTACAGAGTTTCGTCTCCCTGTATGTTGCTAACTGCTCAACAGCTTCATCTGCTAGACTCAATTGCAGTTGTTAGTCGTTGAAGACAACTACATGTTTTGAGATATTCTTCTAATACCAACATCTATCTAGGATATGTGCTCATTGAATGAACCCATAAAAAAGCCCAGAAAAAAGTAAGATTCACCAAAGGCAGGACTTCACTGGGGATGAGAGTGTCAGGGGCTATGTGGAGACAGTGCTGACAAGCCCGCCAGGCTAAATCACAGACAGTAATTCAATAAGGCGAAACACAAGTGAAAGAAGTGCAATATATCTTACGGGCTTTTGAGTACTAAGCATATTCATTGTCTTGTGTTTATATCCCTAGGTTTATGAGCACTTAGACTTTATGTATCAAACGTAATTCACACTCGTCAGTAAATCCAATGACAGACAGAAATACATGATTCACATCCCACGTGGAGACAAGGACAGTATTGAATCAAGGTGAGATAGATTTATACATCAATATTAATCTATTTATCTGATATGATGTTGTTTCTTCATTTTTCCCATTTTTAACACACAAAATTGAATGTTTTTTATTATATAAAATCATAAATTTCCGAAGGTTTTATTTGTGAGGCTTGCACCGTACTGTTGATAACATTCTTGTTCTGTCTCTTCTGCCTGCTCTGCCTAATGTCAAAGACTCTACGATCTTCAGGTTACTTGAAAAATGAGCATACTAAAATTTGCCTCGTCCTTGTTACACAGGCTTCGGCTGTTACAACAATATCAATTTCAGAATTAATATAACAGCAAATAAAATTGGATATAAAGTAACTGTAACCTATAATTCACGGTGTGAATCTAAGGCAGACTTTTTTAGTAATAAATATGCCAAATTAGCCTTAATCTTCAAGGCCATCATCTTGGTCAGCTTCTCAAATTTATGAAACATATTTCAAGCTCTTCTTTTGAAATTGTCTTCAAAGTCAATTTACCATCCATGCTTGGAACTCACTATCACTCTTTTAAATAACCAGACATTATTCTTCCTATGTCAGAAGAAGCAGCTAACATACATTTGAATATTTAAGAGCATCTATTATCAAAAAATTAATTATATATAATACAGTTCCTTGAAATAACCTATGTGATTGGTGTTATGATTATACCTATTTAAAGATGAGACTAATAAGTGAGGTGAGTGAAGCTAAGTAACTTTATCAAGGTGACGTAGCTAACAACTGACAGCATTAGATTTTCCCTCAGTTTTTTTCTGACTCCAAAACCCGTATCTCTGACCACTACTCTCGGCAAATTTCTATTCTTTTAGACCAGCCTGACTTCTCCCCAGCCTCTTCATCTGTCATATCAATGGAAACTCTGCTAGGATTAATGTGGGTTGGGAAAAACGATGGACCATGGAAGGTAACTGGAGGTTGGCACACAGCCTGAAGTCTGAGCCCCACGAAGTGCATCCCAAACAGATTACACTCATATGTTTAATTTCAGTACATTTCTCAAGATCTGAAATTTTCCAACTCTAATGGATGGTGATTTTTTTGTTTGTTTGTTTTAAAGTTTTTTGTCTTTCTCCTCCCACTCCTTCCTCTTCTTTTCTCTCTCCTACTCATCACTCTCTCACCCCTCTCCCTTACATACAAATTTTTAAAACTACTTCACAGTATTTATTTTTTATAAAAAATAAACTTTTATGTAACACAGCACCAACCGACATTTACATGATGGTGTGCTGTGGCTCTGAGTTCCCCTTCACTCTGCCATGCATCTCTGCATATGTTTTTAACACAAGTTGAGAAGTGCAGCCTTTAGATGGGCTGAAGTTGATCTGTGGGACAACCTGACCCTCAGAAAGCTATACTAGAAATGTACTGCTTTGCTTTTAATAATTTTGCTTTAACTGAACTAGCTGAAATATCCCCTCATAAGAAATTACTGTAGAATGTTCACTGAAATATTTATTGCTTTTATTGAGGATGTATTCTACCACGATAGGTGATACCCCTTTACAAAGAACCCAAAGAGGGATCTTCTTCAGACTGTGACACAGGAAAATTTCTAATCTTATACTAAAGTCATAAGTAAAAAGCCATACACATTCTGGCATGTGTCTTATATGTAGGCCTTACCCTAACTTCAAGTTACATTTTTTTTTAACATGAAATGTCTCTCATTATTTTGCTTTATGTTGTAAAATATTTATCACCAAAAACCACTTCAAATAACTTTTGAAATGAGGCAAGATACTCATAAAAATGAAATAGAGAGATGCTCTCAGCCTGACCTAACCTATTCTACATGGTTATTCACTTACGTACTCTATTGCATTATAAATTCACCAAGGCCAAAATCTGTGTCCATTTCTTATGGTATTCAACCCAATGCCTTTTATAGTGTTATTTTACATAGTGATAAAATGCTTACCATATACTTTCAAAATGGGCATGTCTGGTTACAAATGAAAAATACAAATAACAAACAACTTGTACTCACACAAGCTGAAAGCCTGCCAGGGAAATATGACACCAATGGAAAAGAATGGATGCATATGCCACCTTATTAATATTGGTCACTATGTTCTTCTCATGCCAACAGAATTTTGGAAGGGGACATATAAATACAGATATTCTGACAATTTAAACCTAATGAAAAGCATTTCTCTAAATGGCATGTCTATTTTTTATAATCAGGTTTCAACTGCTTGTACTTGTCTGACACCCTAAAGTGGATTTAATTTCTTTTGCTTCTATATCTGTTTTGTTTTTGTTGTCAGACGTAGTTACGGAAGATCTACTCTACTTCAAAAAGTCACTTCTAAAAAGTTATTTTAGAAGCTAGCAACAATTTTTGAAAAGCCATTATGCATCCTTTCTGGCCATTAAGCTCGGCTGGTCTGTTCATAAAAGCAAGATGTGCATGACCCCAGGATTATTTCTAAATCATCCCCTTACTTCATAACCAACAATCACCAGGAATCCTGCTTTAGCTCTGTGTGCTACCTTCACAACTCTGATTCTTGTCAGTTGTTAAACTGAGTTATAGTAAATCATAAAATAACTGTTGTAAGTCCACAATTGGTTAAAGGAAAAAAAAAAAAAGCAAAATAAAAAGCTGTAACAGTAATCTACAGTAGGTGTGTTTTGTTTTGACAACAGTGGCTTTTCTGCTTTTACTTGGAGTCTGCAAAACCTAGGTTTGGCTGCCCAAAACACATCTATCTGAAAAAGACAGGAGCTATGTTATCGCTACTTACGAGAAAGGTTCCCAAGGTTTCATCACACACTTCATCACACATTTCCACTTTTCATTCAAAAGTGGAGATGATAGTTATTTTTATGCTACAGAATCTCTTAACATTGTTGATCTTCTTTCAACCTTCATAGAAGAATTTTTCTTTATCAAAATCAAATGTTATTCATCTCCTTTCTAATTCTCAGTTCCTTTATTTAAAAGATAAATCACAGTAAATACAAATTATCAGCTTCCTGACACCCAGTTTTTCTAAAAGTTCAAAAGTAAATCTTATATGATAAAGAACAAATCAATATCAAATGTATGCTTTTCAAAATCCTCTGATTATTTATACATGTGTAAAAATATAAAAGAACAAAAGTATTATGGAAAAGCTACAGCAAAGCAATATTCCTATGGCAAATATCATCCAGGAGACGTTGTTCTCATTTCCTTCTCAGCTCTGAGACAGCAGAAGTGGCCCATTCCTTACATGACTAGTTCTCCCCCTTTGCTCAGAGATGATGTGGTTACTCCTCCACCTGAATGCTTAAGTCCCAGCCCTGCTACTGACCCAGGAGGACAAAAACTTGAGTTAAGTCAGAACATAACCCAGCCACGGACATACTGGGCCTGACAGGGGGCAAAAAAAGGACTATGCTCTAACAGAGTCACATGACCTCGTCAGCAGTTACCAGCCAGAGCAGGGAGAGCACAGAGGTACTGGGCTTGATCCTGAGGGTGTACGATCAAGGGGAATGAAATATTATATTGGCTAAGGGATGTCTATCTATTTTGGGGGGCACTCTTAGTGTACAGCATTTACCATCCTGGAAGGACCAGAGAGGGGTTCCAAGCATGCTATTAGGATGGCGCCTCGAAGGAAAAAGACTCTGATGGTCCATACTGCGTGAGGTAGAAATGCCAGAATTGTGATGATAGATGGTAGAAGAAAGAATTAAAGCCTCAGAGGGCGGGTATGCTAGAGTGAATCTATCATGCAATTCTTACACCACCACTAGCTCAAGCGCCATTCAGATGATTCCCACTGTGTTCCTATAACACAGGGCAGACTTCCATCACTCCGTACCATCACTCATCACACCACACATTTATTGTGGGTTTATTTTTATGAAACAAAACTGTTAATTTATACACTAGGTGGATGCATCCTTGAGGCTAAGAACTCTATTTTATGTTCATCCATCTTCAATACAGAATAACGTCTGATATATGATAAGAAGCTAGACTGAGAATAAGACAGATTTATATTAATGCAGCAGTTACTACTTGCCAGCTGCTATGGACTCCATGTTTGTGTTTATCCAGACTGCATGCTGAATTCTTAACCCTCACTGAATAATTAGGTTATAATAAGAGTGGAGCCCTCATAAATGGGATTAGTGACTTTATAAGAAGAGATAAAAGAGAGTTTGCTTTCTTACAGCCATCTGAGGACAAAACAAGAAATCAGGCATGTGCAAACCAGGAAGTGGACTCTTACCAGACACCACATCTGCCAACACCCTGATCTGGGACTTCACAGCCTCCAGAACTATAAGAAATAAATGTTTGTTGTCTAACCACTCATGCATTTGTTACAAAAGCCCAAACTAAGACACCAATCATTGGACTAAATGCTGGAAGACAAAGTCATTTAGTCCTTAAATTCCTCATAAGTATATACTGTGTTATGTCTAGCTCACAGGTGAAGAAATTGAGACTTAAAGGGGCAAATCCATTTGTCCGTGGTTACAATGCTACTAAATTGCAGAATAGATATCTGAACTCAGGCAGCATGACTTCAAAATGAAGTATGCTGCCTTCTCAGTTAATAGGTATTCAATCACTGTTTGTTTAGTGAATCAAATAGCTGAAATAAATAATTAAGTATGGAAATAAAATTCCTATAAGCAAAATGACAATCTCTTTATTGGAAGAAGACAACCATCTCCAAGCAATTTATAGATTCATGATTTTTTTAATTAACATATTATAGTTTAGATTTAAATAATTAAAAAATTGGCACAGTGGTCATAAGGAAATTGTGATTATACAATTATAATACATTGAAATATATTATATGTTATAAATATTATAATTCTATAATTAACCGAAATATTTTGAGAAAGAAAGGGAAAGACACACAGACAAATCCATAACACCAAAAAGAAGTAGATGCAGATTTATTGAGAACAAGAGACTGTTACATGGTAAGTGGCTTTGGTATTAAAATGTTACTGAGCACTAGAGCAGGTTTAAATGTATGAAACCATTATATTTCACTCTTAAGAAACATATTTTGAAGGAATATGTTTATTTTGAATGTGTAAATGGGAACAGTGATACTTAGCATATTTCCTATGCTCAATAAAAATGTGATCCACATTTCTTCTAAATTTCATTCTATTCAGAAATACTATGCGACACAATTCTGAAATTTCAGAGATATTTTAAATTCTGAGATAGCTAAAACGTTTAAACTTAGAAGTATATATTCATGCTTTTAATGAATTTAACGAAAGGTTGGCCTTTTCATAAAGTACTAGATTAAGATTCAAGTCAACAGAAACTTGAAACAAACTCTCTGTCTCAACTTTATCTTTACGATCATTAGAAAACTCCATATCTTTAAGTGGTATACATTCACCCTTTGACTGATGACTCTCAAAAGAAGTTGGAGTTTCATAGGAAATCTAAATATGTTCTCTAGTTGGGACACAACAGTTGGCAGGAACACCATTAAATTATGAATAGTTAAAACCCCTTTATGTTTAAAGGCAAGCTTATGTGTGTGTGTGTATGTAAAATTAATATTTTAAAACAACCTAAGAATTTACACTTTTGAATCATTTAAACATGTCAGCAACCATTGTTCTGCATAAATTTAGTTTCCAAATTAGACCTTTCCCCTGAAAATAGCTGTAAATGACTGTATTACATTTTCTCTCTCACTAGCGAATTATGAATAAATTATAATCTTCGAGTGTCAGTAATCTGAACACTGTACTCTAAAGACTATGCACAGCTTTATAGACCATTCTGTGAATGCGCCCACTCATTTCAGTGTAAATGAGCAATTATGGAAACTTTAAGGAGACATTGCCATCTTCCATTATATAAATTCAAGAATCTCATCTACTGTTTCTTGGCTTTGAGTATTGTTAATTTTTTTTTCTTTTTTAGAAATAAAGAAATATTGGAGAAAAGAAAACTGTCATCTCTTATATTCATTCCTAAAGCAATTTCCAAAAAGAATACAGTGGGTGTATACTTTAATTTACATTTTAACCTTCTGTACAGCTTTTCCGTGAAGATAAAATTAATTCATCATGTACTGGTCATTCTGGGTAGATGACTGCTTTAGAGAAAAGCAAAGTGAACCCACGCTTTTGATTGATGATGTCTTAGTAGTCCCAGTGTTAGCTATGAAGTTAAATGCCCAGTACTTCTGTATAAATAGGGCATATAACAAACATTTATCAACTAAATGAATGGATTAGTTTACAATGGCAAATATGAGGTGATACTTCCCAGCTTCTCAGATTAATGGCCATGAAAAATGATGTAAATTTATTAAAAGGGGAATATTTATGCCTTCAAAATTACAAAGCCAAGACAAACACATACAGTGTCACTGTCAAAGAAAAAACCAAAATGTACTAGAGACCAGTAAAAATGCAGAGAGGATCTAATTTTTAATCTTATGATGTATATGTCTAGAGCTATATTTTATTTACTTCTTTACACTCTATTATTTAACAATCCACTACACTTACTCTGTGCCAACCACTGGAATAACACCTTTTGTATATCATCTTACTGATTTTTTCTACTCCTTATGATGAAGATATTATTAAAATTCCAAGCTTGCAACTAAGGAAACTTACTAGTTTAACAATCAGTGATTAAGCATTTTCTATATAACAGGAACCCTTCTGAGTACTTTATAAATATCAACTCAGTTGATTCTCAAAGCAATCCTTTGAGTTAGAGACCGTTATTACCCATATTTGCAGATAAGGAAACTGAGAGAAAGAGGGATTACATAATATTCCCAAAGTTTCAAAACTATTAAGTGATGAAGCTGGTATACAATCCCAGGCACTCTGGCTCTAAATTAAAGAACACACAACTATAATGGAGGAGAAAAAAAAAGATTTAAATGTAAGTCTACCTACAGTATCAACCTGGGAACTAGGCACGTGTGGCCCCTGACCTGGGGCTTACACCTCAGAGGAACTCTGCCTCCTCCTGATGTGCGCTGCTCCATAGGGCGTGAGGACCATGGAGCTGAGAGATTAGCAAACCTAGAAACTCATCTCAGCTCCCCTTCAACCAGGTACACACTTCCAATGTGGGCAACCCTAAACCTGAAGAGTGATCAAGAGCAACTTTGCAGGGATATGGACTGAGCAAGGATGTGCAGGCTGTGACCCCCCTTCTTATAGGACAGAAAAGAGACTTAAGAAAAAAGGTGGTGGACTACAGCCTAGGGGCCAAGGTCTAGAGTCCAGTGGCCAAGCCTCTCCATGATGCCTTATTTTTATGCAGAACTCTAGAATGATTGAACACTTTAAATAAAAACCTGAGCTTCCAGGTAATAACAAAGGCACATTTTTCAAAATAGAAGCAAAGGAAATATTATACTTAGTAATTCATAACAATTTATAATTTATAACTTTCAAATATCTAGATGTATGTTATTAGTACCTGCATTGGCCCTCCTTACCCAGAATCCTACAAATATGAGGGCTAGAACTGTCTATCTACTTCCAAAAAATGTGCATTTCTAATCCTTATGCTCTATTATTTTTTTAAAGGATGAAAAATGTGTGGCCCAAAATGGCAGAGCATGTGACTGTGGTGTTCATGAGGTGAAAGGAAGAAGTATTTCCCCTCAACTGTATTTTCTTTCTTTTTTATTTGGCAGGTCTTTATGAATTGTAGCTGCACAATAGATGTTTGTAGAATTGATGAAATGCAGAGGCATCCTTAAGATTAAGAATGGGATCCAAGAACCATATACAAAGAAACATTTGGCAATCATGAGACCAGTAACTGGCAGCGCATCTGGATGTGACAACTTAGGAATTCACTTCAGCCCATACACCTCTCTTTTGCTACCACCACTTTTTTAACCATTAATATTTTTTAACTATTTATTATTCTTTATTATAAAAAAACTTCATAAAACACAATCAGCACTGAATTTCAAGTTACCTGACTGGTTTTAAAGTACTGCTGTAAAATTGTGACAGCTGAACTGCCCTTCTTCCCCATTTTTCTGTTACTACGGTGTAATGAAAGGGATCATAAGTTTTCCTAGCTAGTCCATCACGTTAACAATTCATCTCAGTCAATGTCTCACAGTTAAAAATTAGAATATCATTTGATCTGAAAAATGCTTCCAATTTCTAACAAAACATAACTTCAGGGAAAAAAATCAATATTACATTAGCTTTGAGGTTAACAGGAGCATATAAAGAATAGAAGGCGAACATATAAAGAATTGAAGGCAAACATAGCAAGAATAGCCAGAAAGAATGGGGAAGAAAAACAAACTTACAAGGTCAAAATTTCTTGCCAAAGTAGAATTCCCAAACCAGGAAGAATTCATCTTTTCATTAAATGTTAATATACCTCTGTTTTGAAAAATGACCTTTGAAAGGCCTAGTTGCCCATGACTAAAAATGATGGACTATTGTACACAGCCAAACTAGTAGATCAAAGCACTAATCTTTGGGACAGGAAAAACTAATACATAAAAAGTTAAACTTTTAATATCCCATTAAAAAGTTTTCTATTTGGTCCTTTTTAATAGCTTTCCTAGTAGAAGAGCATTATTTTATGAAGATGAAATGGAAATACTGAACATATCTTGCTCTCTTAAAACTTTCTCAACTCTATCTATATAGGGAGAGGCCAACTTGAATGTATAATCAGATTTCAGCTTTTTTCTGTCCTTAATGTCTATTTTATCAGCCTGTCAATATTATATGCAATATTCTATCTAGTTAGAGACCTTTTTACATATAGTAAGGATATCTATCTTCCTAAGTTTCAGTCTTTTGCAATTTATACGTTATAATCAAAGGTCTATTTGAAATAGCTTGTGTTTCAACCCAAATTTATCAATAACCAGATTAAATGTAAGTTGTCTACCCACTCCAGTTAAATCAGATTGACAGACTGGATACAAAAAAAAAGAAAGACTCAACTCTTATGATGTCTATAAGAAACCTCCTTTAAATACAAAGATTAAGGTAGGCTAATGAAAAAGGATGGGAAAAAGCATACAATGTAAGTATAATTCATGTAACAGTATCAGTGGGTAAACAACAATATTATAACCATAGAATATTTAATAGTTTAATGTGAAGAATAATGTTAGCAATATTTCTTCCCATGAGCAAAAACTTGCTAACTTAAATATAATCTTAAAAAATATAATTTAAGAGTATTAAAAAGAATACTAAATGGGTAAATAAGGATTATAAATAGCTATACATCAGTAAGGTTTGTTTTAGCTACCAAATAAGTTTAGTTTAAGTCAACTGGCCTTTAATTCTGCCAAGAATTTCTATGGCTCCTAAAATGATGCAATTAAAATCATGCCTCAATTATCCCTCTGAATATGAGGAATCAACATATCCACTGATTCCCATCCAAAACTGGTCAAGTGTTACAGCACGAGATGTTAACTCTCTCTTGATTTAAGTTCCTTGCAATGGGGTAGGATCCAGTAGATGCCCCATATCCAGCAGAAGAGAACCGCAGAAGGAAGAATTCATGGTATATCTGAGGTGAGAGGCTACCAGGGTTTCCCTACATGAAGCTGGTTGTCACATCAGTGCTTGAAGCAAAAGAAAGGCCCAGAGGATAAGAGATGAGGCTCTAGAGTCATGCAAACCAAATGCCTAACAGACATCTCAATTTTAACATGTCTAAAATCTATACCATTATTTTTACCCACATCCATACATATTCTTCCTACAGTTCTCTCTACCTTCAAATAACAACTCCATCCTAACAGCTGCTCAAGCTAAAATGGTGATAACTCTAACTGAGGTAAGCATTTTATGTTAGCCAGGCTGCTGAAGTGGAAAAATTGAGGAAATGTGATACCACTGCATATAAACCAAGTCATATTTATACCTATATCAAAATAATTACCTTTGAGAAACTGTGACAAAAAATGTAATTATTTTCTAGAAATCCCTCCACATGCTGAGGTATACACTCACTCTTTAATATGCGGAGAAGGTCATTGGAGACTATTTCTTTCAGGATCCCTGAAACATTATTTAAGGTGGGGAATAAATTACAAAAATAAATAGTAACTAAAGACACATGGAAATTCTGTGTGCTAGACCTTTAGAGATAGTGTCAAAGTAAGAATGAGAACAACAACCTACCTATAAGCAAATACATAAACTCAGTATGATTTTCATTGCATAATTTTTAATCAATTCCTACAAATAATATGAAAATATACTTAATATGATGATAATGTAAAATATTAAAACAATATTTACTAATGAAACTTGGCATTTTTTGTATCTCAGACAATTTAATATTATTTGATTCAAAGCTTGTTAAAAGTTTTCTCAAATCTCTCTTTACAAACAAATTTCATTTCTTTTCTGGTATTTGCTACACAATTACAACTAAATATGGGTGAGTGATACATTATTCAATGATTTCAGGACAAAGCCTTTACTAATATTTAAGTCCCCTTCTCAACAATGACCTCCTCTTAAGTTACTGGACTTTCTAAAATTTATGTGTTTCAAAGAAGTTTTATTTAATGGATTATTAAATTAAAAGGCAAAGTACCTACTTATATAAATTAATATCTAATTTCAAATCACATATTTAAATAAGGTAGAAAATTTATTTAATTGACTGTCATACTAAATAAATTTATAAAATAAAACTATTCTTAACATTGAGCATTCAATGTCTATTTTGTGGCCAGTGTAAAAAAATTAGTAACTTGTTTCTTGCACATTACATCTAGACCTGCAAATATAGAGATTTAGTAGTAATATGAATTCATTCAGATTACAAAATATGCCTTATATATCCCAGTGCAAGTGTTCAGAACATAGCAATAATTTGTGAACAACTGTGGAAACACAAACCAGAGCACGGACAGAAACAAGAAAATGGGTATTCAGTTCTTGTAAACAGTTTTTAATTATGCAGGAATTGACTGCATTCATGCTACCTGAAAGAACAGATCAGACATGTTAATTGTTCTTTTCTCTGTGTAAGCATTCATGTTTCTCAAATATTCCCTGCATTTCTAGCAGTGACATCTCCCAGAAATCTTCAAAACATTCACACATAATCATCCTTTGTTTTGAAGACATTAAGCAAGAATTTCCCCAGGGCCTGATAAAGGATGTTTAGGGTTATAAAAGCTGTGTGGATCCCAAGTGAAAGACGCACCCCTAAATTCTTTAAAATATTTATTTTTTGAGAGTTTCTGACATGTGAGCAGGACTCTTCCTGTCCAGTTCCTAGGATGTTTTCATGGTGGGCACTGGAGATTTCAGTAGACATTAGCGAGTTCTTTGTTATACAGGACTACCCTCAGCATTTCAGCCTTCTAGAATCTCTGAGCCCTACCTACCCAATCTGGTAACACGCACCAATCGTTGTGAGAGCCATATAGCCTTTTACACATTTCCCAATGTCTCCAAGCAGGCAATATCCCTGCCCCACAGGCAGACACGTGAGTGTTGAGAACTGGCACAATTTAGATGGATGCAGGTCTGACTTTGAGAAGGAAAAGCCGGGTTGGGCTAACAAGATAACTCATAAATCTAAGTGTAATAAGTGATGGTTTACTGATCTAAGTTCTGCTGGGCTAACTCGTAAATCTGAAGTTTAGTGTCAGTTTACTGGGCTAACAAGCTAACTTGTAAATCCAAGCTCAACAAGTGTCAGTAATGTGATTTGTTCCTAATGGATAAGCTCCAGTGTACTGATTCCTTGGTTTTGCTGTTCAAGCCTTATTGGCTAATAGCCCCATACTTGTAATTAACCCATGCACACGTCTTGGAGGTGCTCAGAGCTTTGGAGCAGAAGCCCCTCTGAGCCCGCCGGCGTAATAAATCTGAGTACTCCAACCCTTCGAGTGGCGCTTGTTTCTTGCTGGCCTGTCATTTCCGTAATGACTTCACTGGAACCTATCTGCTTGTGAGATCTAGCAGCATTTGGTTTACAGTCCTATAAATGAGAGACACAGTAAGCAGAATATTTGGACAAGAACGGAGTTCTGCCGCAAAGCCTCACAGGCTTGATTTTTTTTTCTAAGCAGTAATTTTTTCAGAGAATTACAAACTATAAGTGGCTCATTCACCTTTCTTCATGTTCTTATACCAGCTGATCTACACTGACCAACAGGAAGGATTAGTATAAAAACATGTAGGTCCTGGAATGTGGCAAGTATACGCTCACCCCAGTCCAGTGACATACGAGACAAATCACTCCATCTCAGCATTTCTGCATTTTTCCCTACTGAACAAGATGGGTCTTCTCTGTCCTCAACAACACAGCTAGCTGAGCTGATTTGGTACATAAGGTGAAATCTATCTGCCTGCCTTAGTGCACATAAAGGCTAATAAACTATTAATAAGGCCAAAAATTAGCTACATGTTGTGGCTGGGCTCATTTTTACAATCTTCAAAATTTCCACAAAAGGTAAAATATAATCCTAGGCACTCTTGAATCAGTACAACGTGGATAAAGGACAGCAATAACAAAACCTTTACTGCCTAGCAGTAAAAATGCCTCAACTGATCTGACAGGTATACGTTTAGTTAGTCAACCTTCTATAAAAATATCTTTCTGAAAGATTATTTACAGCAAAATTGCTTATAGGATAAAGGATATTCAGAATAGCATAATGGGTTAGAAGTACACTCTGCTAAAAGCATTTTTTTCTTCCTAAGCTTGTGAATCTCTTCACATATTAAACAAGAAGAAACAAAACTTTGCAAAAGTTCTTCAAAAGCCTATATAAAACTTGACTTCTTGATTCTTTATTTAATGATGAAAGTACATATTGAATAAAGAAAATAAAATTGGGAGATTAATGTTCTAAGTCAAAAAACAAATTAGGGAGCTTTCACATATACTGAAATGTAGCCAGACTCTCACACTACATTTGCAAGCAATAATATTTTTATATACTGTAGACACTTCTAAAATCATACAATCGAAAAAAATGTGTACAATCCTTTTTAGGAGAATTGCAAAAATAACACAGCAATAGTGATGTACGAACTTCTAAGTGCTGGTCCTATAACCCTGCTATGAGAAATTCATCACAGAGAATATCTGAACAGAAACTATACACACTGCTGCACATATACATACATATATAAATGCACAAGATCATACAATAAGATATTCTTTACTATAAAATTACAGAGAGAAATCATAGATAGCAGATGTATAGGAAACAACACAAATGTCTTAAAAGAGAAGATGGCTTAGTAAATTATGGAACAGCAACAGAATAAAATTGGAATTCATAATTACAGTCTCTCAAGAGGAGGAGAAATGTTTATAACACTATTCCAAAGGCAGAAAAGCCATGTACATGGTGACTACAATTCTATACAATGTATATTCATGTGAATAGTAGCATCAGTTCAAATGTGACAATAAAAATAATTTTATTTGGATGGAAAATGTCATTTGCTCTTCATTTCTATATATCTCTAATTTGTTACATGTGTATTTAATAATAAAATAAACTGTACCATTGAAGAAATCTTAAAAAATAGTATCTTAGTTAAAACCATATATATAGAGAGAGAGAGTATGTACACTATTGTCAAAGCAGCACACTTGAGGTTATTTCTGTATTGGTATAATTATCATCTTGCTAACAGTTTATAATCAAATAAATCTTCAGAGTGCCTTAATTCCAGGTTAGCATGCAAAATACAGTCTTGTTAGTAAAATAAATAGATTGGAATGATAAGATGTATAAAAATTTGACTTAATGATTTGCTTCTAATGGCAGGCAGCCAATAGTATGACAGCAAAACAAAATACACCATAAAATATTAGCTAGCTAAAGATATGAAAAAACATCTTAGCTACTTTTATCCACTCTATCCCAGCAGTCTATAAACTGATAAAAATATTAGGGATTTACTTTCACAGAACCTTCTTTTGTGAAGCAGCTCTTACCTATGCAAAAATGGAATATGATGTTCAGAGTCACTCAAGCTTTGTGAAGTAATATTAAGATTCAGAGAAGAGGAAAATGCAATTAAATATTTGTACAACCACATGAAGAAAGTATCTAAGAACTCAATAAAAGCTCAAAATCCTCTCTAAATATCTAATTCTAGTCAATCATTTTCTCCCCCTTGCCATTTCTGCAGTTGCTGAAGATACAGCTTATCTCCATGGTGCTAGTAACTACATCTTAATCATTTGTGATCCCTGTGGCTGCACACTAAGTCATACAAACCAAAATATTTTGGAGTTTTAAAAGACATCATGTCACAAATAAAGGCAGATGTATAGTCTTAATCACCTAGCCTAAAGCCCCAAGTTAGGGGGGAAGGAAATAGCTCAGGAGTAGAGCACATGTTTAGCATGCACGACATCCTGGGTTCAATCCCTAGTACCTCTATCAGAAATTAGTTTGTTAATTAATTAATTAAAATAAGACCCCAAATTAGATAAGGAGTAAAAAGGAAGATAAATATTGTTCTCTACACATTCCATTATGTTAAATTTAACCCCATCACAAAAGAGAACAGAAAATAATTATTAAGCATTCACTGGAGTCCTGAATTTCTACCTTACTGTTCTTCCATTTCTCAGGCCAAAAACTGAACTCAGTTATTTAACTTGTCAAGGTTGCTTTTGCTTTGAGTAGATGGAATTATCTATCTCTTTCTTAATTATCTTTCTCTCTCCCTTTTCCTCTCCCTTCATTTTCATCTCCCTTTGCCTTAAAAATGCAAAGATAAGAATATATAAAATCAGTTCATCTTTAATTACTATGAGACCCAATGCCAATAAATGAAACTCTTGCATACCTGAGATTTAGTGGGCAAAGCCAAATTATCATTCCCTTAATATTCTAGTAGCAAACAATAGGTACCAACAGCATGAGACATAGGATATATGTTTCAACATGTTCTTTTCATGGCAAAAGCATGTTCTAACTGTAGAATGTGACCATGTGTGCAGAGAAAAAGCAAAATAGAAGACATAAAATACTCTTAAAATCACAGAGGATCATTCATCTCTCCATATATCTATTTATTCCAAACAGATGAATACAGCAGCTGAGTCCACAATATATCCCAGATGCATGTATTTGATAAATCCTTGGCAGATGCAGCATAGTTATACCTTTCCTTAATCATCAATAATTTAATTGGGGGGAGGTATGGGTTCTTCTTTCATTGCAGGAACAGGGAGAATGACATGATTAATTATGCACATTCACATGTATTCAGTTACAATCATAATACTGGAATAATTTTATACATCAGTTAGTTCAACTCCTTTCTCTATAAATTAGAAAACAGAAGCCCAAAACATTTGGCCACCATCCAGTTACAAAATATTAAATATCTACATTAAGTATCTCTGAGGTTGAGACACTAAAAAGGGCTGTTATATGCAAATACTTTCTAAGAAGCATAATGTATGCATACTTAAAGCTAATTTGAGCTAATACCTTAGCTTAAAGGTAAGCATAATTTAAAGTAATATCTTTGCTCAAATTAATCAAATGAGTTAGCCAACCAGACAATTCATGAATGGAGACAATATGGAATACAAGCATTCTAACGAGGAAAGCAAAAGGAACATCAATGTCTGAAATATGCATCACTGACAAGAGGAGCTGCCTAGGTTATACTCATGTATATTGCTTACTATAGCAGAAAGACTCCATGCACAAAGAAAGGAACTTCACCCAGAAGGAAAAATAAAGGGCAGAAAGGTCAGTGAAGATAAACTTTGCAATTTCTACATGGGAATAAGGTTAAGGCACCTCTAAACTTATATAAAAATTTTTGGTAAAGACAACAATTTTCCTATCATCAGTATATGTTAGATTTTGAGAACCCTCCTAGTTTCCATGGAGGGTTTATATAAAGCACAGAAGTTGTATATAAAGCACAGGGGTTTTAGAACTCAGCATGAGGTTGAATCCAAAAGACATTTCCGGTAGGGTGCTGTTGTTTGTTTGTTTTAAGTAATGGGCATCATTAAATTGGTAAGGACCTTGAGTCAAGTCAGTTTATGGCTTCTGGTCCTCAGAAGATGGTGTAGACCCAAATCCCCCTCCTTTTCCTCTATTAAGTATAACTATAAAACACGCAAATAGTGAGAGAGAACCAAAGGAGAAATCTGAAAAGGATAAAGAAAAGTTGAACTGGATAAGTAAGACGCCAGGATCGCACAACTTGGCGGCAGGGCGTCTTATCTACACAACAGACGACCCACATCAGTGTTTCCTGATTGCCAGTCTAGCAGCAAAAGGAAGCTCATGGAAGTTTACTCCTCTGCCCCTCGTAAATGGTAATCACCAATAATCAGTAGGCCTGAGAATCCCAACACCCACAAAGAGATACAAAAGTGAAGGCTAGATTCAAGCAGACGGAATAAGTCAAAGCAAAGTAAAATTAAGGAATTTTTCACTAACAGACCTACTCTTAAGGAATAACTGAAGGATGCCTACACTTAAGGACTGACTGAAGGCCATTTAAGTAAACAAGAAATAATTAAAAAAAAAAAAAAAAAGTCCTGCGGCTTTAGGAAGGAGGAAGAAACAATAGAGCAAACACAGGAGTAGATGCAACACACTATGCCTTCTCTTTATGAGTTTTATAAATCATATTTCATGGCTGAAACAAAAGTTAACACTTAAGACAGCAACACGTAAGTGGAGGAAATGAAAGTGAGGTTTTCACATTTCACTTAAGTGATAAAAGACTGCCACCAGTAGACTGTGAGAAGTCACAAATATATGAGCAACCACTGTGATAAGTATGCGAAGAGAGACACTCAAGCACATTATAACTAAATAAAGAAGGAATCTAAAAAATTTTCAAGAAAAGAAACAGAGTAACAAAAGCTAAAAGAAACAAAGAGAAAACAAACAAACAAAAATAAATGGCAGAATTACGCACTAGTATGTCAAAAACTATCCTAAATGCAAATGATTTAAATACATCCACCAAAAGACAAAACTTGCCAGAATGGATAAATCACACAGACACACACACAATCCAACTACATGTTACTCTTAAAAAAACTCACTTGAGTCAGGCCTCCAGAGGGAGCTCGGAGCCCCAGGGGCGTCTGGCCGTGAGTAGGAATCCGGAGCAGGTAGGAGAAAGCCCACAGCTGGCGGCTTTTTTGCGGAAGTGGGCTCAGGTGGACCCGCTGGTGACGTAAGAACGCGCGCGCCAGGGGCGCATGCACAATACGGAAGCGGAGGTGGGCTGCACGGAGCGGCCAGAGGTGTGATCAGCATTGGAAAAGATGCCCGCTTCAGCTATCCCGTACGGAAGAGTAGTTTACAAAAATCCTTCTGAGCAGCACTACGTGAGTCTCCCTACAATTTTAAGATCATCAGATTGGACTGAATGCTGCTCACTTCAAACAGCTGCTTATTTCAGCCCTGAAGGTCCTGTTTGGGGAAGTTGATGCAGCTTTACCCTTGGACATTCTAACCTACGAAGAGTAATCCTTGTCAGTTGATGTCTTGAGACTTTGTAACAGATTTCTCCATTTCTCCTTGCATTATCTGGTAATAATAGAGAACTAGAATTGAATAGTCTTCAATTTCGGAAATATACCTCGCTCTCAAAAGTACCGCTCTTTAGTGCCAGCATAACGTTTGAAGACTGAAGCAACGTAAAAGCTCCTGTTGGTGGAATTTGAGAGCTCCGAAGATGCTCCCAGCAATTTCCAGCCATCGCTTCTGGTGGAGTAGGTTCTACCTGAACCAACTAGTGCTTGCAGCGCATGCACCTCAGAGTTGGAGACTTGGCTGACCTCAGCAGGACTTTGACACAGAGGGATGTGGCGACCTTCTCAGAATTAACAGGTGATGTCAGTCCTTTGCATCAAATGAAAATTTTGCAAAACATACCAGGTTTGGAAAGACAATTGTACGTGGAGTTTTGATCAGTGGGCTTATTTCATCTCTCCTGGGTACTAAAACGCAGAGGCAAGGCGGTGTATTTCTTTTCCAGGAAATTAACTTTCCAGCCCCTTTATATGTCAGAGAAGTTGTTTTAGCCTCTGCAGAAGTGAAAAAATTGAAGTAGTTCTTTGCTATTATTGTAGTGTCATATTTTGTACCAGAAAGTAAAAAGACTGTATGGAAGACTGGGTGAAAGTTATAGTTCCAGAAGCTCCCAAACCCTGAAATATGTCTTTAAAGAAGCAGTTCCAGGCATCGATGTTACTATTATTGAAGAACCTCTGAGGAAAATAGGGGTTGAGGCTTTTCACCAAGGAATGGCTGATAGACCCAGAAGCCCATATTGAGGGAGGAGAGCAGGTAGAGAGGTGTTCACATGTCCACTTTACAGTTTGGCCTTATGCTTCACACAGACTTAAGTATATTTATCATCTGTCTAGGTTTTTTAAATTGAAAAAATACAAGACAATTAGAATGCCATTATACTGATTATAGTTATTGATTTGCATGCCTTTCTCCCTTGCTAGAAAGCGAGCTTCCAGAAGGTGGAAAGTATGGTTTTATTTATCCTTGTCCCTCTAGTAGCTATGGCTGGTGTCTGAGAAGTGCTCCCTAAAACAAATGAATGAATGAGTTTAGTTATCATGAGTGTATGGCCATGGTTCAGCTCTTTTTGGATTTTGAATATAGACTGAAATCATATTGAGATTTATTATGTGTCCAGCATGGTCTGTAGTGCTTTGTATCTATCATTTTATTGGATCCCTACAATTCTGTAAGCTTAGAAAATATTTTTTATTCCTCTCCTCTTCCCACCTTTGTGTTTTGTAGATGCAGAAATTGAAGGTTAGAGTATCAACTGGTACTTTCCCGAAGCATCCTTTTAGAGTCAGGATTGTGGTCCTTTATTCAGTGTGAGATTTGTATAGATGCTGTATACTCCTCACAGAGCGGTGTATATATAGATAGGAAGCAGTGTATGCAGCCAGGGACTTTGTTGTTAAGCACCATCTGTAGTTTATTGATCTAAGAGCATCTGTCAGGATTAGGTGAATTTTTTTCTGCCTGGCAGGCGGCTGTTAGATATCCGAGAGCTGTGAGGTAGCTGTCGTGCTATTACTACGTCTATCACTTGTTAGCTTGTGATTCTTGCCGAAATACATGTCTGCATGAAAGCAGTTTTTCCTGATCCTATTATCTTCTTCCTAAGGAGCATGTCCAAACTTGTGCCATGTAGCCTGTCTTCTGGCATTTTGCTCAGGGTCCTTACAACCCACCAGTCAGTTCCTAATCTCAGCTGAGGAAGAGGGAATGCCAGATTTAAACACAGAATCTCCTGATCACTGGGAAATAAAACCTGAAAGTCTCTCCCGCCCAGAGGCGAGGATGTTCTTATTCCCCTGGACAATTTCTCTCTCCTGGTAGTGATTTTCACAAACTCTCAGAAGAGAGAAACAGATAAACCTGGACTCCACATTTTTATATTTGTAAAGTGAAATACTCCTCTCTAACGACTACGATGTCTCCGTCCCCAAATCAGGACACCCCTTCCCAGGAGGAAAATACCTGAATAGGCAGAGTTTTCTTCAGATTACCTGGTAAGCCCAAAGTCGGAATGGATTAAGACTGACATTTCCCTAAGGTCAAAAAGCACTGGTCAACATCTCCTAGACTTTCTCATACAACATCACTCTAGAGAATGTTTGTGGATTTTGTCTTGCGATCTTGGTTTTTTTTCCCCCCAATATATTCTACCCTTTGCAGTAAATAGATTTACTGACAAAATTTCTTCTCCACACTATTTTTCTAAGATGCCCACTCCCCTTCTGTTCACTGGTTCCTTCTCAGATCAGGCAGTGGCATGGAAATGCTACACACTATTTTAGAGTGGAATTCACATTACCTTTCAAATGACCCAGTAACTTTAGAGCACAGCCCTCAGTAAGATATTTTTTATATCATGACCCAGTTTCCTATATATATGTGTGTGTATGTGTGTGTGTTTATCTTTACATAAGTATAAATATTTAAATATTTGTGTATAAATTGATTTCATGATCCATAAGAGATCATGACCCTCAATTTGAGAATAACTCTCTAGAGGAATAACTCTCTAGGGGTTATCTCCCAATGTGATCATTTTATTAGATTTCTCGAATTTTAGGGATGCCCTCTTGTGGCAGATCAAGATAGACCCAATACTGTGGATTTCCAAAACACAGCTAAGTGATAAAGGCAGCAGAAACAGCTGGCAACTTTTAAGATATTCTCCCCATTGTCAACTGGGAAAAGAAACAAACAAGAAAACAAAAAATCCACAATGTGAGAGTCGTGAATTGAGTTTTACTTAGTATCTTACTCAGGGGACTATCGCCTGGAAGAGAGCCTCTCAAATAGCTCTGGTATCTCAATTCCCAGACTAAGATGTAAGCTTATAAAGTAGTTGCAAGTGTTGGGGCCCAGAGTAGGTTGGGCCAAAATGTGCCTCAATAGTATATTGATTGTTTTGAATTAAAGTTACTCAAGAAATGGCCAACACAGAAGGGACACTCTGACCCTCCTTTCCATCTCCCTGAAAGTAGGACATGAGTCTCTCATGTGTGAAGATGCACCACCTGGATCGGGAGGCAGAAGGACACACTTATTGCAAAGATAGGGAATTTGGCCAAGAAGTCTATGCAAACAAAGAAGAACAAAAAGTGTTCCTCACCATTCAGTTCTACAAGGATTAGGTCACTAGTCACTGCAGTCACTGCCCACAGTGCACTCTGGAAGGAATTGAGGATGAAAAACAGGATGAAGTACTCTGTGCTTTGGAAAAACAGGTTCCATAGGTAGTTAGATGTATATCTTAGGAAGAATTTCAGTGAACCCAGATTCTTGCATCTTCCCATACACAGAAAAACACTAAAATAATTCAGATATCTGTTCTTTGTGACTAGCAGTAATCTTTTACCAATATGTATGTTTGGCTGCACGTATTTCCTAGCCAAAAATTGTATATGAACTGGCTTCTCCCAGTATGTCTTCAGAGCCATTTCCTCAGGACTACTGAAAGGCTATCTCCCAAACTATAGTTTTCAGTAAGATATAGACTCAGAAATCTTATGTTGTGTGTTTTTCTTTGACACCTGTATAAACAAACCTTGTTACTTCTTTAATTTACTATCCCCAGTTTAGAATCTTCATTAACTGGGTGCATAAGTTTCTTTGTCCTGTTGATTCCTCACAAATTTATTGGTTTTTAGCCTAAAAAAGTATAAAAGCTGCTTGCTTTGGCCACTCCTTGGGTCCCATTTCTATGAGACCTCCATGCACATGGATTAAAATGTGTTTCTTTTTCTCCTGTTCATCTGTCTTATGTCAATTTTGTTATTAGTCAAGCCAACAGAACTCAAGACAGGTAGAGACATAGAAGTTTTCCCTCTCTAACACACGTGTTTCTTGGTGTAAAAGGAAATTTGAGATAGATGTTTTCAAAGTCCAAATTATGGAATTTCTAGGATGCATTCATGAAGAATGAGAACAAAAGGGCAGAATGTACAAGATGGAGGGATAATGAAACTTCAAACCATGTAATTATATATTGGTAGTAACGCTAAGAAAAGTGTCAAGAAATGGAATGGCAAAATCCCATGTGATAAGTTGAGAGCTTTTTCATATAATTTCGAAGAAAAACTTGATCGTAATTTTTTCAAAAAAAACTTATATGGGGAATGTAGTTATCAATCAACACAAAGTACTGTTCTCATACCAACATCAATTTTTGAGCTTTGTTTTAGCAGTATCTGGGAATATTATTGGATGCTGTATGGAGTTGACAGAGTGACCTGGGCTCTATCTGTACACAATGAGAAGCCCCTGAGCCTTCATGAGGAGAACAAAAACAGCACAGCTGTGGTCCTGTGACTTTTATCTCCCATCAAAGTTTAGACCTAAAAGGTTTGTCTCCTTTGGAGATAACTTTGGGACAAATGGGGGCTCCAAAAAAATTTTATCAGTGTGCTCTACACACTAAGGTGTGATTAAACTTAATTGTCAGAAATCTACATTTCCCAGGCACATTTGCATTTCAAGATATATCACGATCTTTAGCCAATGATTCTTAGAGAGGCAAGCAAGTGCATGCGCACATGCACGCGCCCGTGCACACACACACACACACCAGAGAATGTTCTGAGTGTGTTTTCAGAGAGAAAATTCTTTCAAAACTGTGAACTAGCAGGTTACCCTTGGTATGTAATGCCCCTCTTCATTCATTTGGTCACCTCACCCCTGTCCTATCCAGAGCTGCCACAACTAAGCTGGTGGAAGAAATGTCTAATTCAGATAAGAAATCTAGGCAAAAAGAAAGAAAAAGAGAGATAAAATAGAGAGGGAGCAAGGAAGAAAGAGAGTGAGTGCAGCATAGGAATCAAATACTAGGAATTGGATAGCACGTGTTAAATCAGCCCAAAGAAGCACAATGGCAGGCGTGGAGCTGCGGTCCCTCAAAGATGACTTAGTGCGACACAGTGTGATTGGCAAATTCATATACATATGACTGTATATACATATATATGGATATATATGTTCTGTGTATCACTACTAGATTTCACATCTCTTTGCTGGCTTGAAAAGTCTGATGCAGCTGAATTTTCACAATCCTAATTCCTCCTGATATTTTTAATCTGATATGATGAATCTGATATTTTGAGATTGTCATGTGTCCCTTTCTTCCATGCCCACCTTGTGTGTTGGTGTTGATACCTCCAGGGGACAGCACAGTCATTCTCTGTCTTTTACCTTGACTTCTTTTATCCTTTTAAAGGTGCATTATGGCCATAACTGTCTACTTCACTTGATCATTTTGTCCAGTCCAGCATGGCTCATTCCTGGCTTTTCTTCTAAATAGAAGTAAGCATGCATTTGACTGGCCTCAATTGATAATTTTGTCATGAATTCAAACAACCAACCTGAACTTTGGGTGGTAATTTTCAGACTGACAGCTGTCTTGAGAGGAGGTTGCTTTCACCTGAGCTGAGAGTGATGGGCAGGATGTGGGGTTCCTGTGTACCTCTGCTCCTTAAAATCAGGGCAGAAAGAGCATTTGGGAATTTCACTCCCATCTTCAACAACCTAATTTTTTTTTAAAGCTGCTGCTTATCAAGTCTTACACTACAAAGAATCAAAAGGAAAATCAATAAAAAGATACACTTAAATAAATTTAATTAAATAGCATCAATCATCTTTGTATAATGAAAACTCTGTCACTGTGAATTAGATGGTTCTCTAAGATGCTTTTGTAAAGAAGAATAACTTTTTTTCCCCTAAGCTGCGAACTAATAACATCTCACTATGAGAAGTAACAGAACAGAAATTGGCAAGTTCACAGAGAAGACAGACTTCAGAATCAGTTAGATTCAACATCTCACTTGTATCAACAAAGACCCAGTTTGTTTCTTTCTGCCCTGTTTTCATCAGTATCAAATTATACTAAGTTCTGATTTTTGGGTTCTATGATGATATTTTAGCTTCTGAAGCAACACATTTTATTGTCCATATCCTGAGAGACTGTAAGATTCCTTGAAGAGAAATCTCTGGTTTCACCTTGTTGGGGCCCAGGGTAGGTCCCCAGTGCCTCAATGGCATATTGATTATTTTGAATTAAATTTACTTAAGAAACAATGGAAGCAAGAGGGGCTCTTTGACGCTCCCTTCTATCTACCTCAAAGCAAAAAATAAATCTTCCATGTGAAAGGTACCCACCCTGTACCTCTCTGTACTTCCCTGAAAGGAGGTAAAAAGACATCCTTATCCCCAGAGACAGGGAATTCAAGGCCAATAAGCCTATATATAAACAAACTTTGCTCCTTCTTTACTAATTGACTGCCCAAGCTTAAATTCCTTACTAATTAAGCACCCAAACTTCAGTTTCTTCATCCTGTCACTTCCTGTCAAATGTATTATTTGTCTAAGAATATATAAAAGCTGCCTGCCTTGACCACTTTTTAGGTCTCATTTCTATGAATCCTGTGTGTGTACAAGTTAAAAGTTGTTTCTTTTTCTCTTACTAATCTGTTTTGTGTCAATGTTATGGTTAGTCCAGCCACAAGAACTCAAGAGAGACAGAGGGGAAACTGTCCCCTCCCCAACAGCCTGGTTGGTAGACCTAAGTAGCCACTCCTGAGCCCATCACTGTGGCTGGTGATTGCCGTGCACTGATTTACACACGCCTGGGTTGTTAAGGTTTCCTGAAACACTTGCATGAGCAAGGCAGAAGGGACCTTGCCAGTTGGGTAGGTCCATCAGAGCCCAATCCCAGGACATAAAGCAGAATCAGCCCTGCCTTACTAGGATTGCTACAAAATAGAAGAGAGTAGATGGATAGGCAACTAACTGCTTATCACATGTCACGAATGTGCAGACATGGTGCTTATTTTTATTGGGTCAGTAAATTAAGTTGAAGGCTGTTTCAGTTCTACCACTTAGTATCATTATAACCAAAAGCTTCATAACTGAACTTCTATTTTCTTATCTCTAAAGTGAAATATTGCCTTCCTTACAACATTATGGAGAGTATCAGAGGAGACAATACATTCAAAAAGCCTTCATCAGTGGAAAAACAACTGCTTTTAAGAACATCCTTGTTAAAAGTTCATAGACATCATTTTGTAAGATTATTTTCAATATGTTGTATCTTTAAATTTTATTAAAATTGAATCATTCCCATAACAAATAACTCACTTTTAATGACAAAACTTTAAAATCTGAACATCTGGAAAGCAATGCAATGAAAGAGGACATAATATTTTAATTAGATTTCAAAAGAAATTTTCTTCCTAAGTGCTGAATGCACTAAAATTTTAAGAAATAGCATCATTCTTGGAAGCATTAAAGTTTTATTTTCAGTTAGAAGTGGATACTTCTGGAGAAGCACATAACTATTAAATAAATGACTACATTAGAAATGCATTGGGAAAAACTTGTACGTTATGGGTTCCAACTATTTTTTGCAAGTGTTCTGTTATATGTCTGGATGTT
Organism: Camelus bactrianus; assembly: GCF_048773025.1. Lineage (NCBI taxonomy): Eukaryota > Metazoa > Chordata > Mammalia > Artiodactyla > Camelidae > Camelus > Camelus bactrianus. The sequence goes on from NC_133548.1 coordinate 31,875,415, forward strand.
GAGTAAAGACTGGAAAATCCAAAACAAAAAAGTCCCCAAAAGAAAAAGTTGTCTTAAAGGATAGATTTATCATCATTGCAAATGGAAGTTTAATACTTATTAGTTCCAATAAATGTTAAATTTATATCTAAAAAAAAAAGTGAGAAGAGATTAACCTCCAAACCCCTCCAACACATACCACAGTCTTGTGACACTATGTGTGTGTATATATATACACATAGACATGCCTGTGTCTTCATTCTAATATTGAAAGAGTCCAATTTTATTATCTAAACAATAGAAGCTGGGAGAAGATGTAACAAGGGCTCACTGAAGACTTTTAGAAATTACTCAAATAAAGATTACCTTAAAATAATAAACTTGCAAGCAAAACAGTTGATAGAGTAGAACAAATGCCAGCTCTTCTGTATGTAAGAATACTTTTCACATTTGGATTGTATTAGAAAGATGCAGGTACCTTTACAGTATATACATTTGGTGTGGAGAATAACACTCAGAGGGATTTAAGAGAATGTTGATACAGTGAAAATATTTGAGGCAAAAGAAAAAAGACATGAAACAAGAATGATAAACAGAAAACCTAAAATAGATAAAACCACCACCAAATGCACCAGGAGGAACAGCAACAGGAACTCAGTAGACTCTCATTTGCTCATATCACACGTTCTATTACTATTGCCTGGAAGCAGCAAGAGGTGGATTTTTTTTATTTCTCAAGAACATTGTAATTCTCCTTAGGGGTTCTCTGGAAATATCTAGTGTGTATAGAGTTGTAGCCATAACACACTGTGAGTGACAGAACATGGTGTCACAGTCTAATGATTTTTTTCACTAGGTGTTTTTATCATTTAATTAGACAACCCATTCACATAATGTATTAAAATATAGAATGGAGACTGGGAGAGGTCGAAGGGTAGGGGTATAATTTTCTCTGTCTTTTGAAGCTGACTTTTGCTGGTTTGTGTGTCTTTGTTTCTGGGTGGAGGTGTAGAGGCTTGTTTTCCATTCTGCCTGAACCAGTGGCTTAGGAGATGGAAATATATCAATTGTCTTGTCTATCCTCAAGTAACTCATGGTTGCCCAAACAAAATAATCCATGTGGTTTCACAAATATAAATTTTAAAATTATAAGAGAGAAAAATCATATGGAACAGATCACTTCCAAAAAAATGCTGGGAAGTGATTACAGAATCCTCATAAGAAGGAGATATTTGAACTTAGCCTTGATGAGTCCTTGACAGAAATGGGGATGTAGAGAGCAGAATATTGCAAGTAGATAAAAGAAACTGCATTAAAGTACAGGGACAAGTAAATTCAGACTGGATGAGGGACACTAAGTAAATTAGGTTACTGGAATTGAGTGTCTAATGCTTTTAGAGTTATCATAGCCAATACTATTTTGAAATATTTCTCTTCATAGATCTTTTTGTAACATCAAGTACAAACCTCTGCACAATCTCTTTGTTTTCCCCGCAAAAAAATATGGTAAATTTTATCATCACTATTTTATTGTCAATTAATATTATTTGTGTCAAGCTATATTTAAGTTGAAAATCCTCAGTTTATTCTTATTATTTTTAAAAACCCTACTCTTAGAATATTGAGCACACACATATTTTATCATTCCACCCATAAGTTTTTTTTTTATAAGAAGTTTTTTTTTTTAAAGAGGGGAGTCCTCAAACATAAAATCTATAAAAAGTTTCTAAATGAATTCAATAATGCTTTAAAAATAATATGTATTGACATTATTCAATATTGACTTTACTTTTTCATGAATATTTATGAATAAAAAATTTATGAATAAAGAAAGTGAAATATTGACTATAAATAAAGCAATTGAAGTCAATAACTGAATATTTTTTATTTATTTCTTGCAAAGAATTGGGTGATTTCACCCCCATATTCAAAGAAGCCATCTGCTGATTAATTTTTCTCTTAAAGCAAAGCAAAATAGAAATCTTCTTAGACTATTCTTTTTTAATCTATCTGGGAGCCAATTTCAGTGAATTAAATCAAATTGTCTTTTGTTAAAAAAAATACATTCTCTTGAATGATGGTCTTGTATTACTTTGAAAAAAATATTAAACTTCAAGAAACCAGTGTAAAGGAGACAGTGAGCTTCGAATATAATTAGTGAAGAAAATAATTATACATTACATTGAGCTCACATGCTGCCAATCCTAGTTTGTAATTATATTGCATTAAACATAATGAGCAAATGTGCCAAAAATAAATCACTAAAGTAGAGAATTAATCAACTGGCTTTCCTCCAGAATAAAAAGCATTTCAGTAGAAGAGTTTTGAGTATTTTTTCTGGAGGTAAGTTTTTAGCCAAATGCAGCAAATATGGAGCTTGATAAGGAGAAGAGATTGCAGCACATTTAAAAATTGGGCAATTATCGATAAAGTAAGTGTAACTAACTTGCTAATCAAACTGAAGTCAAACTTACTATATTTTAGATCCCTTATTGAGCACTAGAGATGCCCAGATGAAAGAAGAGTCACTGGTCAGAGCTGTAAGGGGCACAGGTTTTCCTATTGCATCTATAGTAACCAGCGTACATGGAATCATTTAACGTGTGTTGAGTATGTATTTTGAACCAGGAATTGTGCTGGACACTGTGAATTTAAAAAAAAAAAGGTGACAATAACCCTCATCTTCCAGGAGCTCAAAAATCTACAAGTTCATGACTGATAACCTTAAGTGTTTTGGGGACTAGACTAGAATGTGTGGCCCTCTGTCTCCTTTCCAGGGCCCAGTCAAGTCTAGAGCAGGCTCACCCATTTGTAAATGAATCAAAGCTGGGGCTCTTGGTTCTCTGTGAAGTGCCCGATGTAAAGTAGACCCTTATATTTGCTACATTCAAAACCACTAAAATAAAAAGTACACCTTCTAAAATGGTTCCACCCATAAAAATTTTGCCATGGGTATGTTTTGGTTTAGAGTGGTAAAGCCAATGAACACTTTGCTCTGCAATTTACTAGTTCTGTATTGTGAAGTGAGTTATTTAATTTTTTTTTCAATTCTCCATGTCCTCAACTACAAAAGAGTAAAAGTAATATTTACCTGGTAGATTTTTGGATGGAATTAGATAAGTATATATATAGTTCTACACTGCGGTAAACATTCAATAAACAGAAGCTTTTATTATTGACAGTCATAAAATAAAATAAAATGTAAAAATATAGGGAATGGAGCAGTTAAATCTACCTGAAGGTATTTGGACGGGCTTCAAGGAGAAAGTAGCTCTTAGCCAAAGAGCTGTAGAATTCTTCAGAAAGGCAGGAAGTCCAAATATTCCAGGACGAAAAGCTTGATGTGCAGTTTTGTCTCCTAATGCTCGTCCCCACCAGCCGTGGACATAGCAGACGTACTGAGCATTCACCTGATTTTTCATGTGCTCCCTGAGCTTGCTCTGCCATTAGGTTAAGTAAATGATATCGGGTGCTGATCAATGAATCGTAGCTTACATCAGAGTTGATGTAAGCTACGCCTAGTTCTGCTCCTTGAAAACATCGTGTGAGAAACTCCAGCTCTCTTTTCCCTTGTCAGGATGATCAGGGAGTCTACATGCTGAGCTGACTGAATAATAAGTTTGATGGGGCCTTGTGTCTCAGAATGGAGGACACCTTTCAATGGTGTGCATTAGGCCCAGTATGAACAATTAAAAATAAAAAATCTTGTGTGTGTACTAAGCCACCGAGAGCTCAGGGTGTGTTGCAGCAGTTAGCATTTCTTATCCTGACTAGTGAAAACAACCTCCCGGTAATCTCTCCTGTTTATCCTCAATACTGAACGTGTAGCTTTCCTATTCAACAGCTCCACAGAGTTGGACAAAACTGTCTTTAAGTTAAGAGTGATTACAACCTAGCCATTATACTAGGGATAAGATGGGATAAGACGAAGCTAAATGATCATCTTTGTAATACCTGTACTCTACCATTTCATGGATGGCAAATAATTCAGTCCTTTGGTGACCAACATCAGAGGATTTTTCCATCTAGTAGTTAATTACTCCTAAGCATTAATTGCAAGGTTTTCAACAACATAGATGGATCATGAATAGAAAATAGGCATAAAACACAATACATTCAAAAAATTAAATTTTTACAGCTTTTGCGGGCACTGAATCTTTTACAATATATGTTTTTTTAATTTAGAATGGAATGAGAATGTGATTTCCATAGGCATAATTTGAAATAGTCTAAGTACTTAATCACTAAGTGCAATTACTTGTAAATACAAATTGAAGATATAGCACTGCTAAAGAATAGTAAAATTAGATTTTTGAAACTTTTCTTAATGTGCCCACAAAAATTTTAAATGTTTAATTACTTTGTTCATTATACTTCTTATAGGCTTATGCTAAGCTGGGGAATGTGAATAATTCAGAATAACTATGAATAACTCATAAAGTAAAACCAAATAAAAATAAAAAGTTTGGGCTAATAATCTTTCACAAGGAGATCAAATGATTGTATTAGATATCCTCCAGCCAGGAAAAGAGAACCTATCATTGATACAGAGATAATTTAACACTGGTACCAATTAGCCAGAACAGGGTGTGGGTGATGATAAACCTGAGAATAAACCAGCAGTTGACCAACACAACTTTTTATGGATTGTTGAGGTGAGTGGAATCTAGTTTTGCTGATGCTAGGTAGGTGTATATCTTTTTGAAAACTTTCAGCAATTCTGAGAATTAGGTATTATTTTAACATCTTCCAGGTGAGTAATCTATGAACCAAGGAACTAAGTGAACTGCCCAAGTTACCAGCTATCAAGTGACAGAGCTGGGTCTGACTCCACGTAGCGAATCCCACTTACTACACCATGTGCAATAAGTAAGGGAGAGGGAGGGGCCAGACCCAATTAGGAGACTCTCTTTAACTCTGAGTTTCCATAGTAATAGAAACAATTGCTTTCATAAAATAATCAATTAGTAGCACCATCCCAGACTGTAATATGTTATCCTTAGCAACACAAAGTGTGTATTGAAGTGAGGTTCTGCTGTGGGTGATGGAGCGTGCTCTGTAAACTGTGGAGGCAACTTGCTTAAATAACAAAGGAAAACCCCATGTCTTCTTTGGATAGATAAGTCCATACTGTCAATCTCAGAACGTGTAAAATGTTGTGTTTTCTCAACTGACTTTTCACATTTTATATTGTTTGTCTCTTTTCCCAACTCAAAATTGCAAATATCTCCTATAAGAAGATTTGAAGATGGATTGTATTAATTGTCCAAAATGAAATTTATTGTTAAGGGATTTTCAGGAAAGATTATTTGCTCAGCATTTGTGACAAGAGATCTTTGTCAAAGAGATCAGTGGATCTGGAAACCAGGGCTTACCTGTAAGACACGGCATTGCCACTAGGTTTCAATAACTTGCTAAATCAACAGAAATTCTAAGAGCCTCTCTGTGTAATGATCAGCTCCCAAAGAGTAATGATGGGCTTCCATGAAATTTGACAGAATTGGACTATATGTCAAAATCTCTCTTTTTCCAGAAAGATTTTTCTGTAACAGCGCGTGTAGGACTGCTCTTTCTTTTGAGTTACCTAATGGGATTTTTTTCCTGCACAAAAGAAAGCTAACTTTACAGTTTAACATATGTCTTTCTCCATGCCCCTTTTTCTTTCTTAATTTGCTACTTCTGTAAGTTGCCTGGAGCTCTCAGGCATCAGGTTCCATATGTATGTAAGTTATTGGAGAGTAATGGAGCCATTGACCTGGAAGGAACCAGCTCCCACATTATAGAAATGAAAAATAGGTTAATGAGAGTTAAGTTTAGTTGTATACAGTAACTGGCAATTTAGGGACATGTTTCCCAATATCTGTTCTGGGTGTTCTTTTAACTATGCCAGAATCTTTCTGTGAGCACTTTAGTCAAAAAATTTCTAATTAAATATACTATTAGAAAAAATAAATTTTGTTGTTGTCGTCAGGTGAATTTCTCTGTTGATCTGTCATCATTCTTTAACCTAAGTTTCCATCAAATCTTACTATAACATCTCGGCTGTTTGGGTTTTCTTCCTTCATTTTTATTATTCTTTCTTTTCCTCTTCCCTAATCTCTTTGGCTCTGTTGTAATTAGTTCTAGAAATTGTTTGTTTTTTAAATTTTTCTTTAGTGAATATAATACAAAATATATCCTGTTTTAATTCACAGTGCATACTTTTATTTCTCCAATAGAGATGCTCATTAGTATAGGTAAACATATTTTAAACTGCTGTGTTTGTTTTTTTTTGGGGGGGGGGGTTACTGGCAAAAATATGTTTCCTTTTAATATATTTATTGTTACATGTCTCACTAAAAAAATAAGTTAAAGTTTTAAAGCAGAAACATTGAAAGACTGAATATTTGTAAAAGCTATACAATTACATACTAGAACTGCAACTTGTATCTTTTCAAAATAAGCAACTTTTATTTTAACAAGCAAATCTGAGACCTGTGATTCAAAAGTAGTGTGGCGGTGTTTTATTCATTTTTTTAAATAGGTGTTTTGATAAATTATAGATGCCGGTTTTCTCAAATGCACTGAAATATTTTCTTACAAGCATCTTTCAGCCAAGATACATACACACACTCCCTCAATAGCCGTCAACAGACGTACTCAGAAATCCAGTGAAATAACACCTTTACCCTTTGCAGTCGACTCCATTTGGGCAGAATAATGTCTTAAGATTACACTTTTGGATCCCCAAAGCACAGAACATTATATATTGGGTCATTTAAAGTCTGACCTTTTAATAAAATGTATTTCAAACCAACCAAGCTGTAAAGGATCAAATGACATTTCTCACTATTCTCTAATCGCTAAATAATCCCTGAGTAAGTAAGTGGTACTCCTGGGATACACACATATACAAGAGTTTAACTTAACTTTTTAGGGCCCCCATCCAATGAAAGTGAGAAAAACACTCCTTCTTGAATTTTTCAACACTCCTTGTTTTTGTGAACTATTAATGCAGTGTTGTAGAAACTGATTTAATTACCAGGGAAGGGCAGCAACAACTACTAGTTCTGCAGCTTGCGTTTACGTGTCTGGAAAAGTTCCACAGCAACCAGATTTCTTCCCTGACTCTGAGAAATGCTCATGAATGGGGAGCCAACACATTTAGAACAACTGCTCGTGAGGACTTGCACTGAAATGTAAGGTTTATGAGCCTAGGCTGGAATAAATGAATGAGTTACTACTGGCAGCTAAATGACTAGGTTTGATCATAGTTGAGGTAGGACATGAAAGACCTAGTTAGAGAAAGAGGGTTGGCTAGAAAGCCTGAAGGATAAATAAGACAACAAACGGTAAGAAAAGCAAAGGTCACAAGCCGAGAACTTGAAGAACAGACCAGGGTTATGGCATGAAGTTGGAGGCCATATATATGGGGTATGATGCTCTGAGTGAGTCTGCCTGCCTAAAGAGTCAGGACCAAGGCAGATGGTCACTTATGGTCACTAAAGAGCTCAAGGTTCTCCCCACTGACAAGTCCCTGGGGTCTCTGACACAGCCTTTCTTAGTGTCACCTCTCCTAGCTGGTGCCAAATGTTTACTCATTGCATATAAAACTAAAGATGCTATAAATAAAGATGCATATAAACTAAAGATGCTCTTTGGCTCCCTGAAAGCCAAAGAGGAAGGAACAATGTTTGACTACTGCTATCACTCATTAGTTCTGGACACCTCATTTATCCAGGTAACTCCTACATCATTCTCTAGATATCCAGCTATGGGATAGACTCCATAACCTCTCTCGAGTCTCTTCATTTGAAAAGCGGAAGTGAACGCATCTACCACAAAGAAAAGAGCTCAGTGCAGGGACTCGTATATAGGTTCTAAAATGACTTTGTCCTCTTTTCATGTGGTAATTCATACAGGACTGAAACATTAGAGAGAGGCTGACAAGTTGGAAAGGAGAATATAGGGAGAGTAAGGAATACTGAAGATGCCAGATGATGATGCGTGCTTATTGCACAGGAACCACATCACAATAAAGGTGTTTAAAAAAATTCAAGAGGAAGCTAAAATATGCCATAGCTTGTGAACTAAGAAAATGATCATGAAAACTCTGTTGAAATATATTTGTATCAATGAATTTTACATTTAGATTAAAACTATGAGTTAAAACTTAAGATGTAAAATATGATAGAATACTAATAAGTAGATTGGCAAAATTATATCTGTCAAATATGAAGAAAAATAATATTGGAAAAGCAAAAATAAAAAAGAAACAATGGAAGAATAAAGGAATATGACATCATGACAAAGAAAACATAGAAACTAAATAGAAATACATAGGAAAACAGAATGATAAAGAGATAAGTAAATGGTAAAAGCAGACACAGCAAAGTAAGGGAAATGCAAAATTAAGGGCTCTCTCTTGCATAAGGAGCCTTTGAAGGAGTGGTTTGATTTATTGTCTATCTTAACTCATTAAATAAAATTCATCTAAAAATATCCACTTCTAGAACATAGAGACATGGTATCTGAAAAATCTGGGGAATTAGAAGGGACAAAAAGAAAAAAAACTGAGCAAAAAATCTACCAAAAAGTTATTTAGAAACTAACTGCATGGTAAAAGTAAATTCTAAAGTGCATGAGGTTTGTAGTTTCAGGGAATTCCAAGATGACTCAGAAAATGCACTGTAGATTTGTTCAAGTTCAAAATCTTTGCAACAATTTCCCAAGGTTATGAGTCTCCAGAGGAGAGATACATGGTAGAGTCTTCAGATATTCAGTTTGTGGTCTTATCCCAAGGACAAGCACTCCATTTTATTCTATTCTTAATTGAAAATCAACAAGCCAGCACTGTATCAACGTCTTTCCAGCATTGACTGTTTCCACTTTCCCTCAGTAGTGCATGAATAACGAACTTGAAATAGGTACTGCTGACCTCATCACAGCTCAGCAAATTCCAAACTATCTCAGAAAGAGCAAATAGTTAGTTTTCTCCAAACTCCAAGAAATAAAGCTATAAGGTATTAAGGTGGGAAATCTTTATACATGAAAAATGAAGAGATGATTCATATAAAGGAAAATGATTGCTTAGGATATTCAGTAAAGTAATAGTAGCTCTCACTAATTAAGCTCTTACCATGTGGCAAGTTTTTTCAATAGAGCTTTATATTCATTTCTTAACTTCATATTCACAGTAATTCCACAAGAAGTCACAACTGATACTTCCATTTTACAGTGATAACTGGCTCAAAGTCTGCTTCTCTGTGCTTGAGTCAAGATTTTGACCAAGGCTGGCCTTACTCTATCAAAGACTATAATCTGAACCAAAGCTTTTAGTGCTATCCTCATAATACAAGAAAAACTCCACTGAAAATAATCACCTTAAAGTCCTAGAGTGGAGCTTTAGTGAACAATTATAGAAGAAATTGGATTCTCTGTCTTAGATTCTTGCTTTGATTAGTGCAAATTTCTATACAATCTAAACTGACAGCCCATAGCCAACAACCTTGACCAAAGTATTGAGATGTTTTCATATTCATTGGTAAAGAAATTTTGTCCTTATGGAAACTACAAGCTACCTAATGACTTTAGCAGAAGTCATGCAGGTTGGCTATGAGAAATCGAAACAGTGCTGGCATGTGTAGGCTGCCACTGTGGTACTTAGCACAATGAATTGGCAGTGACGAATTTGGGGAGGGAAGAAGGGATGTGAAGTAAAATAATCTGTCCTTTTGTTCTTGTAGTTTCAAGGTTTACAAGTGAACCTCATAATTTCAACATGCATGCTCTAAAAATTGTGTCCTCCTTTGGTGCCGTATGAATTTTAGCCATTCTAAGTGTTGGCAATTAACTATACCTGATCACCCTTTAAGTAGTCTTTTGTTTTAAATAGTCTTTCTTAAATCCTAGGAATAATGCAAAAAGACATTCTATTTAACTTTCATAATCTGCATTTTTCTAAAAAAAAGTTGCGGTAAAATATACATAACATGAAATTTAACATCTTAACCATTTTTAAGTATACAGTTCAGTAGTATCAATTACATTCACATTGTTGTACAACCATCACCACCATCCCTCTCCGGAACTCGTCTTCTTCTCCAACTGAAACTCTATACCCGTTAAACAATAACTCCCATCCCCCAGCAGCCTCTGATAGTCATCATTCTACTTTCTATTTTGATAAATTTGCCTACTCTTGGTGCCTCATGGAAGTAGAATCGTACAGTATTTGTCATTTTGTGACTGGCTTATTTCACTTTGCATAATGACTTCAAGTTTCATGCATGTTGTAGTGTGTGTCAGAATTTTTTTAAAATTAAATAACATTTTACTGTATGTTTATATCACAGTTTAAAAAATCCATCCACCCATCAGTTGACACTTGGGCAGCTTCCATATTTTGGCTATTGTGAGTAATGCTGCAGTGAACATGGGTATACAAATGTCTCTTTAATAGCTTAATTTTGTTCAATATTTACCTTCTTTCCTTCTCTCTCTCTCTTTCTCAGCCTGGGCAATAATGTATTTTCTATCATCCTGGACTTTTTAGATATGGGAAAGGAGCATACCTAGTATCAGAAACTCCATGGATGATATTTCAAAGAAGAGAAAACCAATGTAATGGATCAAAGAATAGTAAAACCTCATTATAGAATCAACTTAAGCTCTCCCCTCTGTGTAAAATGAGGAACTTTTGCACCATTACTGACAAGCACATGTGTCAGGAAGCTTAATGTGAGGGAATCCAGTGATCCTTGAAGAACTCAAAATGTCATAGTGTTTAAGTTACAATACTGTTCAGGAGCTAATGTATAATTCTAAAATAGCAGTCATAGTGAAAGAGGAACAGGTAGATTTTTAAAATGTACCCTTCCTCTTCCATTCACTGCTAGAGTGATCATCAAGCCTGGGTAATTCAAATACATCTGTTTGATCACTTCCTTTGCTTTAAATAATTCAGAATATCTCTATTAGATCTATCTCTAGACCCTGATGCATTCTACTAATGGGGGACATGCATGAGAAATGTAAAGAATTACATAGTTCCTGTCACTGGTATTTAACATTGTAGAACTGATGATTTTTCAAGGAGGCAGTATACCTGGGGCACCACGATTCCTGGTAAAATCCAGATTCTCAGTTACTGGTGACTCCACCCTTTCAGTTGGTCAAGCAAAAAAAACGCTGAAATCACAGTTGACTCTTCTCGTTCTCTCACACCTCAATCCCAATCCACAAGTGCACAATATATGTGTTAATTGAATAACATGAATCTCAATTACATAATGTATTAGCTTTGGAACATTGGAGAACATTAGTTAGAACTCTGGTCTTCAATGCCTTCCTTATATTATGGAAATAATAGGAGGAAGAAGAAGGAGGAGGAGGAGGAAGAGGAGGAGGAAGGAGGGGGAGGAGGAGGAGAAGGAGAAGAAGAAGAGGAGGAGGAGGAGGAAAAGGAAGGAGGGGGAGGAAAAAAGAAAGAAGAAGAAAGAAGAAAGAAGAAGAAAAGGAGGAGGAAGGAGAAACAAAATAAACTATTTATATAAATCATATCTAGTTGGCAAATAGTAGCTATTTTTTCAAAAATTGGTTTAAAGTTTTGTCGTTGCCTTTAAACTTTTCTCTTGGAAACTCTCCACCTCCAACATGAGCATAAATTAGATGGTGACTAGAGTCCCCATCAAGTAAAATAGAAAGTAACTTTTCAAGGTTCTGAAATGAAAATTATGCCATTTTCTTCTGCATGTATCTCTATAGATATGACAATTGGCATCAGTAGTTCAAAAATAGTTTAATAAATTATATGTCCTTAAGCTACATTTTTCTTTTCTTTAATTATAATGTCCTTATTGGATAAATAGTTTCATTATAAGCAGTGTAGAAAATGCTACTTATGTTTAATTCACCAATTTTAAGCATGAGTTACCTCGCATTTTCAAATATTGTCTGATGATAACATAATTTGTCCTCATTAATTGGAATGATGCTTTGCATCCTTCTCAAATCTCAGAAGGAAAGAAATTCAAAGCCTTTAAGTGGTGCAAAAGGTTTCTGCATTTTACAATCAATATAAAGTGATCAGAAAAATTGCTATATATATATTTTTTTCTGGATAATGCTATAAAGGAACAAACTGCATTTGAAAAGCATTGGATAATTGTTTGCATCAAAACAATTCTTTAAAGGGTGATTCCTGGTTAATACACATCCTTTCCCTGAGGAATAGCCATATAAATTACTTCCAAATTAAGTAGATTCCAATATTTTGTAAATCTGTGTAAATCTTAGTCACATTCTGTGAGACACTCATTAATCTCAAGGCAGTGCTACAGCATTGATTTATGATCTGACAAAGAAGCCCACCATGACCATGATCCACAGCCACAAAACAAACTTGTACTGCATTTAATTCTTGACACCCGTGTTGGCTACCAACTGTGCCAGGTAAGATGCTCAGCGACTGATTATCCTTGTTCATCAGTGATACTGTTCTTCTCAGGCTGTGTTCTGTGCTGTCCTATTTATCTGTAATACCTCGACTGCTCATCTGGTACTCTTGCATCATCTAGCGAATAAACAAGCTGGGGAAAGTCATAAATAATTGAACATCACGGAGTCCAGTTGTTTACCTTCTTAATAGCAAAACAACTCAGTTTGGCTCCTTGTTGGCATTACCTGATTGTCCCTGAATTTCTGTTTATACAGATCCCCTCCTTCTCTGTTGATTATTTTTCTTAAAATCCCCTTTTTTTGTTTAGACTCTATCAGCTGCAAAGGACAATAATGAGCTAGAAAAATTTACTGGACTTGCAATTTTACCTTCATGTCTGATCACTCTTTAAAATACCTGTGGACATTGTTGAAATCCCCCTACCCTGTGGGCAGGGCCACATGAAGCTGTAGGGCATAAGTAGGGTGACCATATAGTTTTATCTTCCAAACCAGGACCTTTGAAAGGTAACAGGGTATTCTATTTGAAACTACAGTTGAACAGTAAATGTAAACTGCAAACTGAAGTGTATTGCCACACTTAGAGTGAAAAAAGAGTCCAGATGTTGGGTTCAAACAGTTTTAATAGTTTTAATACTAGCTCTGTCTCTTATCCTCTGTGTGACCTGATGCAAATTACTTGAACTCTCTGGACCTCAGATTCTTTACCAAAATTTAGAATAGTAGTCAGGCTTATCATAGTATATGAGGATTAAATTAGGTAAAAGGCTTAAAACCATGTCTAAAACAAAAATAAAAAATAGTTATTAAATGCACATATCATAGTTGTTGTTATTTATATTCTTAGTGCTTAGAACAGTGTCTGACACATGGGAAGTTTTCAATTAAAATATGTTGACTACATTAGCAAAAAATAAATGAATGAACAAATACATTAAGATCTGAATTTCAGTCGCAATTAAATGAAATTATAGTTGCCTTAATGACAATCCTGTAGGTCATAGAAGGGCTGATAAATACATAGAGTGTGCTAGGGAGCAATTAAACCAGTCTTGGAGAAACGACAAAATAAATTCAAATTAATATTATTCAGTAGAACATTACTTTACTCCATTTATAAATGTATATTAAACCTCAGGACAATCTTAATTGTGATTTCTATTCATTTGCGTTAAGCATGTAAAATACCTTATTTTTTCATTTGGTAATCAAATATTTTTGTCATTATGTGTATATATCCCCACAATCTTTAGAATTATAATTCTAAGAGTTGTATAATATTCTATCATTTTAAAGTGCCAAGTTTATTGAATTTAAATATGTCATTTATTTCTAATTTTAAGCCATCAAAGTGCTAGAGACATACATGAAACAGTTAAGAAAAATGGTAAATTATTAGAAATGTATGATAATGGGAGTAAGGTAAGATAAAAAAAAAATCACAAACAACTTGAATTAAACCAGTAAAGAGGTACTTCTTTGATAATTTAAACAAGCAGCAATGAGATGCTGAAATAAATTAGAATCACTGAAGCAGTACATTGATTGAGCTTAGCAAATGGTTACGTCTAAAGAATGAAAAACAGAAAAGAGTCAAAGACAATTTGGAAGTGCTAAAGCCACATGCCCATAGTGATAACACTGCTCTGATGGAAAACACGGAGAAAGAGCTAGCTGATATTTGATCAGAAACATGATGAATTTGGGTTTTGGAACTGGCATTTGTTTTTATTTTATTTTTGTATATTCGGTCACTCATATCCATTCACCCCAATTTTCTTTCAGTATTGCATTTCCTCTCACTCTTTGTTCTTAGTTTTTGGTGAGGCTGACATACACAGCTCCAAAACAAAGCCTGTAACCCGGGCCTGAAATAATTAGCACTGTCTAGCCTCTTGCCGCAGCCATGAAAGGCCAGTTAAGGCCAGTTAAACCAGTTAGGAAGCAGATTCACGTTCCCCACGAGATCTTAAACTTTGAGAAAATAGGTCCCAGAGCTTCTGGATCTAGTCTTAAGCATTTCAGACTTTCCTAAATTAAATTTTAGGAAAAAGAAATGGAGATTTTTAAGACATTTTGTTTTTACGTATTTCATACCAAGTGAAGTAAGCCAAGGAAAAGAAGGTAGTATCTTAATCATCTTCTCAGTACTCGGCTTCTACATATTTCCAGGGGAAGTGGTCATAAGGTTTTTATGTATTCGTCAGATCAGCTAGTAGTAAAAGTTCAGTAGTCAAGAATGCTTTGGAAAGTCTAGATTAAGAGAATTAATTTTGCTATCAATATAAGGCAAGCTGTAGAACTAGAAAAATAAATGTAATGAGAAAATTTATCATATAAGCTCTGAAGTCAAACATGATTTACAGTTGAAATATTTAAATTTTAACTCTCTATTACTGGACATTCCTTTGGTGACTGCATTTAATTCACTAAACTAAGATGAGAAAAAGTTTCTAGGTGCATTATTGTCATTTGCTCATTTGTGTTGCCTCCAGTTTGATTTTTCTTAATGTCATTCTCTTGTTACATCTGTATTTCTTTTCTTCCCAATCTCTATTTTTAAAGTACTCTTACTTAGTAATAAATTTTACAGCTCCATTTTTTTCTGGTCCATGAAGAACTGCATATAAAGTTAGTAAAAATACTACTATTGAATCCCTCTTAATTGTACTGTCTTCAGTGTGGAAAAGAGGGAAGATTTCCCGGTATGCATGTGAAAGAACCATCATACATATTTACTTGTGTTTAAGGAAGGAAAGCTCATTTTCTTTAAAAATGAATTTAAGTTTAAGGGACTACATTTCCAAAACATCCTGGGCATTCTTATAAATTCTTCGGTCTGGATGTATTCAAAAGGACAGCTTTAAAAATGTAAGTTCAATGATTGCATTAAATGTTTGACGTAATTGACTCAACACTGAATGTATGACAAAAGGCTTTGCAGTTGGGTCTATAGACGAAATATTTGGAAGTACAGATAACCACAGAATGATTGTAATCGTGAAAAGATCACTTAAATGTCCTTAAAGAGGTTAGAGAACTCTAATAAGGAATCAGTTGATGACTGTACTCTCAGTCCTTGGCTGTATTATGATAGTCTCGCAAATTGAAAGAGAACCTAATTTTCAGTGAATGGGCCAACAAACATTAGAAGCTAAGTCTGAGTCTCAGGCTCTCAAATTTTTAATTTACTTAGTGCAATGACAACTTGAATCATTGCCTGTTTAGGCAAATGACAAAAGATAAACTTCTAAAGCCTATAAAGACACATTCCCCAATGTAAAGTTTTCTTTGATATGTAAAATGGCTTCCGTAGATTGTCACAATGCCATATAAGATTGTGTTTTTTTAACAACTTATTTTTCATTCACTTCATAAAATGTGGCATTATAATTAACTTCTGGGCCTTTACTCTGTTTGTCTTTTAACATTTTTTAATCTGAATTGTTTATCTCCCATATAACAACACTACCAATGACAAATGGACAGAGTTCAACTGTTGTCCAAGAATTTTAAATTAAAATATTTGTAAGTAAATTGTGCTTTATATGATAATGAATGCAATAGCAGACTGTTTATTGGCTGACTGTCCATCTGTTCCCACAATAATTCAAATCTAGTAGGGAATATGATCTTGAGCTGAAAGAGATAACTGCTGTCAGGTGTCAAACCCACATTTTTCGTTTGGTGCATTAATCTGGTCAGTAATAGCACTTTTACCCAGGGTGGGCAAGTTTAGAGAGGAGAAAGTAAATCAAAATGTTTTGTTTTAAGAATGATCAGAATCAGAATAGAATTCCGCAGACCTATTTGTTCTTTGAAATAAAATGAGATTAATTTTGAGAACAGAAACAGAGCCTAAAATTCAAGAAGCATTTAGAGGCAAAAGTCAGTTTTGAAATTAGAAACAATTTTAAAACAGTAGAATTAATGATTCATAGAATATTTATAAAAATGACCTCCCTTGAGTTTTTTTAAATGGTGAGAGAAGACTCATGGGTTTTTTTTAATGAAATGAAGTAATTGGCTTTTGTCAATTCTAGTTACCAGTGTATTTCCCACAGCTTTGCAAGTGTCATATTTGGTTGAATAATGACAAAATTCACAGCATTTTGCTGTCTTAAAATTGATAAAATATAGTGGATAAGGATTAGCTACATAGTGTGTGAGAAAATAAGTTGATATACACATATACATTTCACTTCAGTTTTCCATGATTGCAAAAGTATAATATCCTAGGAACAAGAAAGCTTTTTCTTACTGGCTCTAAAACTTCTCACTAATTTTTATCAGTCAGAGTTCAATCACAGAAGCAGAACTACTGTAATACACACACACAACTGATTACTGAGATTGTCCTTACAGAGTTTAGGAAGATGGTGAAATAGACTCTGTCTGATGCTGCAGCCTAAAGTCAGCTGGGCGGGCAGTAAGGAAGGGAAGATGGATATCCAATGGGGACAGCAAGGCTGAGAGAAATCTGTGAGGGTTTGAAATCCACATAGACTGAATGACACTTGCAGATAAGCAAACCAGCTGATAAGTGATAGCCCACGTAAACTGCCTCGTGCCTGGGACCTGCTTTAATCTCATGAGTGTAAAAAGAAAACAGTTGCTATTCACTACTTTCTTCCAATTTTCACAAAGAAATTTCTGGCTAAAAGTAACCTGGAATGATCAAGCGAAAAAATTTCTGCAAAATGTGATTCTAGATTTGCTAAGTTGACAAAATACAATTCCACTACAATTCACCCCTTGTCAACTTGACATTTACGTATACGTTTATTAACCATACTTATTATAATTTCTAAGTAAAACAATAACAAAATTCTGTTTCTGTATGATATAATTGTTCTGTGTACTATCTTCTCCAGTAACACACAAAATCCCTTCATCTATCCTTAAGTGGCATTCATTTCTCTTCTACATAATTCACATTTCCTCTTTGATATCTTGTAAATCAAATGGTATGATTATTAATACATCTTACATTAGATGTTAGGCAAATGCAAGAGAAAAAGATTTTAAAAGTTAACATATACACAAGTATATACACATCAAAATAAGGAAAACTATCCATAACTGTTGTGGTTCTCAGTTCTGCCATTGGTCATGTGATCATAATTGATACCTATTACAATATTTTTCTACCACCTTTTGCCTTCAGCACGTACCTTGGCTAGTTATCATTTTAGTTGAGGTCATAAGACTCCCTCCTATGTTAGATTGTTTTCATTTTTCCGGTGACTTGAATCACTGAGTACGGGAATACTAATAGGTACCCCAGATGATCTTCTGCAATCTTTACCCAATTTCTTTTTGATAATCAAGATCAATCTCCTCAATCTGCAGATTTAATGCAATCCCTATCAAATTACCCAGGACATTTTTCACAGAATTAGAACAAATCATATTAAAATTTATATGGAATCACAAAAGACCCAGAATTGCTAAAGCATTACTGAAGAAAAAGAATGAGGCTGGAGGAATAACCCTCCCAGACTTGTTCTCCTAGGGTAGTCTACCCAAGCAATAGAAATGAAAGTAAAAATAAACAAATGGGACCTAATTAAACTTACAAGCTTTTGCACAGCAAAGGAAACCATAAGCAAAACAAAATGACAACCTACGGCATGGGAGAAAATATTTGCAAAAGATGAAACTGACAAGGACTTGATTTCCAGAATATAAAAACAGCTCATATGACATAATAAGAAGAAAACAAACAGCCCAATCCAAAAATGGGCAGAAAACCCATATAAGCAATTCTCCAGTGAAGACAGATGAATGACCAATAGGCACATGAAAAAATGGTCAATATCGTTAGTTATCAGAGAAATGCAAATCAAAACTACAATGAGGTATCACCTCACACCAGTCAGAATGGCCATCATTAAATAGTCCACAAATGATAAATGCTGGAGAGGGTGTGGAGAAAAGAGACTTCTCCTGTTGGTGAGAATGCAGTTTGGTGCAGCCACTGTGGAAAACAGTATGAAGATTCCTCAAGAGACTAAAAATAGACTTACCATATGACCCAACAATCCCACTCCTGGGCATATATCCAGAGGAAACCTTAATTCAAAAAGGCACCTGCACCCCAATGTTCATAGCAGCACTATTTACAGTAGACAAGACATGGAAACAACCTACATGTCCATTGATATATGACTGGATAAAGAAGTTGTGGTATATTTACATGATGGAATACTACTCAGCCATAAAAAATGATAAAATGCCATTTGCAGCAAGATGGATGTCCCTGGAGAATATCATTCTAAGTGAAGTAAGCAAGAAAGAGAAAGGTAAACACCGTATGATATCACTCACGTGTGGAATCTAAAAAAAAAAAAACAATAAAGACAAATGAACTTATATGTAAAACAAAAAACAGACTCACAGACACAGAATACAGACTTGTGGTTGCCAGGAGGAGGGAGGTGGGAAGGGTTAAACTGGGAGTTCAAGATTTGCAGATACTAACTGGTATATATAAAATAGATAAACAAATTTATACTGCATAGCACAGGGAAATATATAATTCAGGGAATTATATTGTAGTAGCTTACAGTGAAAAAGAATATGAAAATGAATATATGTATATCCATGTATGACTGAAGCATTGTGTGTACACCAGAAATTGACACAACATTGTAAACTGACTATACCTCAATAAAAAGAAAATTCTCAAAAAGAAAAAAAAGCTATAAGAACTTCTGATTCTGCTAAGGATCCTACCTGGAAAGCCCCTATGGAGAGGTTCCAATGCCAGCCACTCATCATAAACTTGTGATCAGTCTGCAGGGGCCGCTCAATCCCCTTACAAGTCTCCCAACTGTGACTTCTTTGGGTTTTGCTTTTGAAAATCCATCATCCCCTTTACCTCCTCCCTACCGATGTACTTTTGGTTCCAACTGAAGGCTGCATATTTCCATTCTGCAAATCTTGTGAACAGTAAAGCTGTCCTTTTGCTTCATGATAACCCTGATTCTTTTCTGGGATTTATTTCTGATTTAGGGCAACACTATTATAAATATTAGAGCAAACTGAAATTAATTCTTTCTTCTTATTTATAGCTTGCCTCATTTAAATATGATTTTAAATATGATATAATAGAAATAAAAATGAAATAAAGGAATTCATATTGCAGAAAAGTAATATGCACAGAAGATTTTTAGTTTGTGGAACTACTCTCTAGGATACCCTGATGGTAGATACATATCATTATATATTTGCCCAAACTCATAGAATGTACAGCACCAAGAGTGAGCCTTAATGTAAACTATGGACTTCTGCTGATAATGATATACCAAGGTAGGTCCATTGATTGTAACAAATGCAGTGCTGGGTGAGAAATTTTGATAGTGGGGGAGACTGTGTGTGTGTGGCAGAAGAGAGTGCATGGGAAATCTTTGTATCTTCTGCTCAATTTTGCTGTGACCCTAAAACTTCTCTTCAAAAAGTATATTTAAAAATTGAAAAAAAATTAAGATGAAGAAAAATAAAATTTCATGTTTACTCATCAAACCCCACCATAAAGCTCTACGTAGTTTCTAGGAACAGCCCCCAAAATGTGGCCTTTGACAAGTGCATAGAGTAAATTAATACCAATACCTCAGTGTTAAATAAGACGGGGAAGTTTTCCTAATAATAAAGTCAGAGAAAAGTGCCCTTTTGTCCCTTTATAAAGGGAGGCATCATGTTTTGCTGTGGAATACAAGTCAGTAAATATATCAGTGATGTTCATAAAGTTATTCCTCTGAATGAACAATTCAACTAGTATAATTTTAGGAAGTATCAGAGTAGTGCATTCTGCATGTGCAGCTTTCGGGGGATCTGAATGTTTCGTAAATAAAATTTAGACTATCTAAAATGTGTGATTCTCAAATTGTGTTAGGAACACACCTGAAGATATGTGGAAGTGTGCAGGGGTATTCAAAATAACATTTTACTCAATTTTGAATCGTTTTAAACACTTGTTTTTCATTAAAAGAAACATGACTATAATGGAGTAGTGCACACAATTAGCATAACCTTCCCTCCTCACATAAAAAGGAAAGGAAAACCATGGGACGTAAGTAAAATTCACTCCCACTTCACAGCAGGTTATTCGGCTTTGCTCTTTGTTTTCCTATGGGTACCAATTTACTCTTGTGCCATTAGGGTGACTTTCCAAAAAAAACACCTGAAATTGTGATTCCAGAAGACAAGTAGGAGATTACATGCTTGAGCATGTCTGTGATGTGCTTCACGGGGCTACAAACCTCAGCCTCGCCACACCCTCCATTTTCCCTCCAAAGTCCATCATCCCTTGATAGCAGCAGGGTTTTGACTGAAGTTAAAAATGAAAAGACTAAAGGTAGGTAAAGCAGAAGTATGGGAGAAAGTTTCGAGAGGCAGTATGAGGAGTGAATTAGAAACATGGGCTTCAGAGCCAGAAAAATCCTTATTTGAAATCCACGTATTTGTTGGTGCCACATATTTGTTCAGTCAGGTTACTCTGCCTCTCTGAGCCTTAGAATTCTCATCTGCAAATGAGAGCAACAGTAATATCTACCTAATTGGTTATAATGAGAGGTTATATGATATGAAGCTACACTGTCCAGTACGGTAGCCACTACCCACTTGTGGTTATTGAGCACTTGAAATGTGGCTGGTCCCACTTGAGATGTGCTATAATTGTAAAATACATACTGGATTTCCAAGACAATTAAAAAAAAAAAGAATATAGAATATTATGTTAATAATTTTCTACATATTTTACATTTAAAAAATATATAGGCGGTATTTTTTACATGTTACAATTATATTTTGGATATAATGGTTTAAATAATTATATTATTAAAATTAACCACCGATTTATATTTATCTTTTAATATTCTAATTTAATTTTGTATATCCTTTCTGAAAAGTTGTCAGGATTCCTTTATTATTCCAATTTATAGGTGAGAACTGAGGCCCAGAGAAATTAAGGCTCATTCAAAACTTCCCAAGTAGGGATAGAACATAGAAACAAACTCCAGTCTTCTGTGTTTTTTATCACGTAACTGTGCTACCTGTAAAAATCAGCATCGCTGCGTAACAGTAATAACAACAGCAACAACATTTTCATGTACTGAGTGCTCTTCGTGAGCCTGACACTGCTTCGAGCACTTTAAATAGATTAACTGATCTGATGTACCTACTCTTGAAATAGATGCAATTATGATCTCATGTTTTACAAATTGGGAAAACGAGGTACAAAGCGGCCTGTGTGTGCTGGCTTCCTGCACTGCGATCTCACCCATAGACTTTGACTTAAATGGGGAACGAATTATGGAACCTTGAAATTTGTTTACTCCCCAGTCCTTAAAGTCAGAAAAATCTCTGCACCTCCAATGCATATGCTGAATTTCACTTTATAATACTAGTTTGTTAGCCATTACTAGTGAGCATCTTTTTGCATGTTGCAACAACTTAAGCATTAACTCTGTAGTGTGTCTGTATCACTGTGGTTCAAAATGCAAGGTCTCGAGCCAGCCTGCTGGATTCAATTTCTGGATCTAAAGCCTCTCACTGTGAATGTGGACACATTACTAAGTTCTTCAAGTCGTAGGCGTTTTCAACTTTAAAAAGTAAAATGATAGAAAGTAAAAGAAGGCAGCTAAACAGTCTCTTTCCTATTTCAAAATTGCCGTATAACACTGTTTCACCAAAGGTTTATTTTTCTAAAGTGTCACAGAAAATATAAAAAGTTAAACCTTTCTGAAATTCATGATTTTAATGGATTTTTAAGATCACTTTACATTTTCTATAGTGAATTGAAAATGGGAGTAACAAAGAGCATACCATAGTTTTATCGATTCTATGCATAGACAGATATGGTGTGTGTGGTGATTGGTGCTTGTTACTGTGTTGTTCTGGTTCTTAAATTTAAATATAATGAGAAAAACTTCATATATGTTATGATTTAGAGAAGATTAAATATGTCTATAAAAACTTTGGCATTATACTTTTATTACATCATTTTCTTTTTCTGTCTAAGAAACAGAATGACACCATTTTTACTGCAAGCTTCTTTATTTTCCTTCAGGAACACAAACTATTTAAGCATGTGACTTGTCTATATTGATCCAGCTCTGTGTACTTACTTTGTAATTTCTCTAAGGAAATGGTATAAGGTTATAGAATAAATGTAGACAGCACTCTCTAGATGTATAAAGTTTTAAGCACTGTGTTTGGCAGCCATGAAATAAATATCATTCAATTCCGTTTGGATAGTATCACCCCCAAACTCTATTTGCAACATTCTGTTAGTACTTTATCCCTCACACTATTATAGAAATAATGAAAACCATGTATTTTTAACTTCATCAGTAGCCCTGAGCCTCCTAGTTACTACGTTTTGTTCACAGAATGAAATAAACACTAATCCTTTCTTTGATTACTTGCTACAAATTTTCTCTCTCTGGATTTGGTAATTTATTTCTCTATGCCCCAACAGCTACTCATGCATATAAATTGTATATAGAAAATCCAAATACTCTTCAACCTAAGACCATTAAAATAAGAAAGAGAACATATTTGACATTCAAATCCACATGCTAATACATATTTGACCTATTTTTTCTAATCCTAAAAATGCTAACTAACATCACATTACTGAATACTTTGCAGATTTGTTCAATCAACATATATTTTTGAAGTGTTTCCTCTTTATGAGATACTGTGACAGAATCTGCTGTTAGAAAGATATCTAAGAAGTAGTACCTATCCTCAACTAATAACTGGAATACACTTAAATTGATGTCAGTATTTTTAATCAAGAAGAGAGAAAAACAAGTATGTAATTCCCTCCGGGTGAGGGATTGCCAAGGACAGGGACTAGGAAAAGATTTACTAACGAGCTTAAACTGCCTCTTCAAGGAAAATCGGCCTGGTGAAAAAGGCAGAGTAGAGTTTGGGGCATGGGGCAGTCAGTCTATGCAGAGGAAATCACTCACAGTGGCAAAAGCAAACACAGAAACATGAAACAGGTCGACCTAGAGATTATCATGTTAAGTGAGGTATGTCAGAGAGAGAAAACAAATATCGTATGATATCACTTATATGTGGAAATCGAAAAAAAGATACAAATAAACTTATTTACGAAACATAAATAGACTCATAGACATAGAAAACAAACTTGTGGTTACCAAAGGGGAAAGGGGAAGAGGGATAAATTAAAAGTTTGGGATTAACATATACACACTACTATACATAAAATAAACAAGAAAACCCTACTGTATAACACAGGGAACTATATTCAATATCTTGTAGTAACCTATAATGGAAGAGCATCTGAAAAAGAATACACACACACACACACACACATGTATAATGGAATCACTTTGCTGTACACCAGAAACTAACATTGTAAATTAACTATACTTTAAAATAAAATGAAAAAAAAGTCATGCAAAAAAAATGCACAAAAGAGATTTTTAGAATTTGTAAGTCAAATTTGAAAGGAGCTTAAATACAATAAAGGTAGTGTACAGGTGAACACACCTGTTGTGCTGGCTGGCTGCTGTCAAGAGGTGGCCCAGGTCAGGCCTGTCTAGTCCTTGAAAACAGGTCACTTATTGGGCAAGAAATTCTAAAGCGAGATCTGAAAGACAGGGGATGCAAAAACAAGAACTACAAGTGGGCATATCTCCTTGGGCCCAAAGACTGCCTTCCTCGGGGGAAGGGTTTCTCCAGGGAGGCCCACATGATATCCTCAAAGCCCAGTGACATGAGCATGGATGTTCCTTGCTTGGGTCTAAGACTGGCAGCCTTATGAGCTATGCACGAGAATTTGGACTTCTTTGTAGCCTAGAAGAGAGCCATTGAAGCTTTCAGTAGTGATTGTCTTAGATAACACTTTTGTTGTTTGCAAAACTACAAATTAGTGAAATTAACATTAGGACTCTTTTCTTTTCAAGGTAAAGTAATGCTATACACATATTGCAGACTCCTTTGAAAGGACTCATTTATTAAGGCCAAAGAGAATAGATACATTTAGAATTGGCAGGCTATATAATTAAAAGTATATATTGCTATTTATCACAGGTAATGCTTTATTATTTAAAAACCCCTCAATAACCATGCCATGCTGTGGATTTAATCCTGATAACGTTCACTCCACGCAATGAGAGTAATCGACTTCCCACAAAGGAGATTTGTAAATGTCTAGGCTGAGCCTCACAGCTCCTGAGGAGAGATGGGAGAAAGGAAGGAGACAGTGTTCAAAAGATGCAGACTTGGGAAGTGAATGTAAGTAGCTTGATTTTCAAACAGCCCAACTCTATCTTTTCTGCATTTGTTCTGTAAGTGCACAGAGACAATCCATGAATCCTCTAGTAATGCTTTGCTTTAAAATTGTTCGTCCACACAATGACTCATACAATTTATAAATATAAAAATGGTGTTGAAATGTAGGAGAATTTAGATCTCAAGAAAGAAACTGTCACACACTGGTGTGGATGTTGTGTTGTGTCACATGGATCCCCTCCCCCTTTGGAAGAGAAGCTCTCTTTCCCCAGTTGTTTGGTTGGCTCAGTCCCTCTCTGGGAACTGCCCTTTTCAGAAGAGAGCTGCCTCTGCTAAGGTTTCACCTCCTTCCCAGGGAAAGTCAACATGCAATTAATTAGTCAGTGCATGTCCCCTTATAAAGGTCCATCCTCCTTGCCCTAATGCATGTCACTCTGCAGGGCCTCCACAGCAACAGAGCTGATCACTTCACAGTTCACTCACTGCCTTTGCTGAACCCTGTGTCCATCGCTCTTCCACAGGTGCTGATCCTACATCCTATGATTTCCCCATTACATGTCTTGAGCATGAATTTCGATCTCATGCCTGCTTTTTTGGAGAACAGGGCCAGAAATATATATTAAACTCATTAGTTCTTAAAACTGTTATCTCAAGGGATGGGAGGAAAAATTCCATTCTAGAGATCACATGTGAAGCCAATCTCCCATCTTTTCCCTTACATTGTTGTTCTTGAAAAGAACTATTTTATTCTCGTAAGGGTAAATTATCATTATTTTTTTAGACATTTCCCTGGTGCCAAAAGTCAAAAAACCCTTTCTCCACTCACTTGCTTAAAACATTTCCTTAAGAAACCTTGTATCTATAAATCCTTTCTCTGTCGCTTTGATAGGGTGTAAACCTTCTGAAAGGACATGTAAGCTGGTGTTACAACCCAGGAATATTTTCCTTAAAGACCTGGGAGCTATTCCTTTGAAATGTATATATGAAGGGGAGTCGATCTGTCTACTCTGGTGTCTCTTTGTCATCAGAATTTTAGCCCAGAGGTCTCGTGCCAAGCTATAACCACGTGCTCATCATAGAGATAGAGTAGTTTTATTATTTCTTCAGATAAAAGCAATTAGCTACCCCAGTTGGCCACCCCAATTACCAGGTGAATTTGAGATAAACTATGAAAAAATATACAGCAAACAGTTCTGTCCAATCTTCTTCCAAAACAAATTATTGTTCATGTTGAGAACATGTACATAACGGATTATATCTGCTTGGTGTTATACAAAGGATGGGGTTTCTTTCTTTCCGTATAATATTATCAACAGATGATTGGTGATGCATATCCCAGTTTGATTTAATGTTTATTTAATAATAAAACTTTTTTTTTCTTTTCTATATTTGAGGAAAGTATTTTCTAGGTTGAAATGGGTTTTATTTTCATGTTTTCCTCAATACACCAAACAAGTTTCTGTCACAATAAAAATGAAAAGAAAACAGTGGTCTCATCGGCACCAGCCGTGCTGATGCCAGTGGTTTTCCTGTCACTTGATCAACCCTGGGGAGGCAGTTGTACTGCCAGATGAATCGTCACAGTGAAAAGAGTTAGAGAGAAGGCAACTCTGGAATCCTCATTTGTTCAAAAGGGCGCTGGGTAAAAATCGCACTTTATAACACTACAGAGATTGAAACTCCCATCCCTCTGTGGACTCTGGGTACTAGTGACCTGGCCTGGAGCATGTGTGTTGAGAGGACTTTTCTCACCTAGAAGTAAGTGGCCTGGTCCCAAGCCAGTTTTCCTTGGTCCATTATCCCCAGGACAGCGTTTATTGATCTTTTGGGAACTGTCATTCATTCTTGGGAACTCTGATGACAGCTTTGAATATTCTTAGAAAAGTACACATATCTACTTCAGGTCAAATTTTTGTATGCACATTTAGGAGAGTTCTAAATCTCCTGGGCCTCTTTCCTCCAGAAATTATGAGAATTATTCTCAAACACTGTATAATTTGTAACCAGTAGATATTCAGTAAATATTGGTTGGGTGAATATTAGTCTTCTTTGAAGAAATGAATGATGCCCATGATTTAAAAAACTATTTTTTCTTATTTTCCTATAAAGAACTGAGTTTCGAAAAGAAAAGTGTTATTTAATGAAGAACATAGACTCTGAAGTCAAATCATAAACCTCTGTGTCTCAATTTCTTATAAAAAGAAGATAATGGTATCTGGTTTATTTTTGTGTGTATCAAAACAATTCATGTATACATTTAGTCAATATTTGATATATTAATAAATGTCAAATATTAATAAATGTTAGCCATAATGATTATTATATGAAACTTTATATTTCAAAAGGTGCTATATAAGGATTCATCTGGCAGAAAACAACTGTTGGAAAAGTTAGCATCTTAAGTTAAGTCATAAGTTTAAGTAAATGAAGGAGCTGAAATGTGAAATAAGTTCCATCCAACCGAAAGTTCTTGCTCTTAACCACTACTTTACCTGTTTTACAATAAGAAATGATTATGTTTTAAAATAATAATAATGTATTATATCTATATCTATATCTATATCTATATCTATAAGTCTCCAAGGTTTTCCCTTGTGTTTTTAATCTTTCAGAGGTCTGCATTTATTCAAATGTGTATTAGGGCTCATGTAAGATCAAAAGGTCTCAAGTACAAAAAAATTCAAGACATGGAAAATTATAGGTGTCTTTAAAAGTTTAGGAATTCAAAAAGGAAGAAATTTTTTTGATTTTTTAGAAGTCAAGATTTTTCAGAATTAAAGATTTATTTTTAAATTTTCTTAATTAAGTGGTATTTTGGGGGATTCAGTTGATAACTACAGGAAAGCCTGTCACATTTTGTATAGGGAGGCAGTGTTCTGTTTGGAAGATCATCAGGCACTAGAGAAAAGTAGCCTATTAAAAGAATTCTAAAGAGTTGCGTAAGAAAAAGACACCTTCTCAATACTGCTATGTCTTTGCAGCATGGCCTTAGAAGACTCTTCACTTTTCCTTCTTTTATGAACAAAATAAAATATTTTATATTTCTTGATAAAAGTATCTATTTCCTCATATCATTTTATTGGTAGTTTCTGAAAGTAATCACAAAGTATATTTTCTAGAATGATCTGAATTTCTTCTATAATATTTTTCAATATCAGTTATCCTGGGCAAAGTAGAAATATAGAGAAAAAAGAAATTCTAGTTCAATTCATAAATCCTTATTGAAATTGACAACTCAAAAATATTCTGATTCTTATTGAAATTGACAAGTCAAAAATATTAGTCTGATGACTGGAAAGTTTCAGTCATTTAAAAATATTTATCTTTTTAATACCACCACAAATAAAGAGATTTCAAGCTAAGTAATGTATTTAGTAAATGAATACAGTTTTAAATTAGACATATGCAATTGAGTTTCTTTTACTTAGATGGGTATCCTTATGAGGTAAAATAGACCATAGTACCTAAATAATTTGACATAAAAAAGAATTTCAAGGACATTATTTTTACTTCATATATATCTATGCTTACAATGAAGAAATTTAGACCTTAAAAGAAATGCTATTTTAAAAATGGCATTACCTATAAAAAGTTTTGTCAGTTCAGAGTAGTTTTCAATGTCCACCTTAGTATCCATGAAATAGTTTTCCTTATCTGATCACTCAAATTAATTCCATTACCTGCCAAAAAGCCTATTTAAATCCAGGAAACAACTTTCATCAACTCTTTTAGTAGCTACGGAACCTCTTACTTTGAAGTAAATAGAAAAGGTTATGCGTCTAGTCTTTCCAATTTCAAACTCTCCTTTAAAAAGAAAGTAAAGGGACAAAGGCCCACAATTTTAAAATAAATTTAAATAAATTACTTAAAAGAGAAGCATGACCTACTTAATTTGATTTTCATAGTCAGGGTGTAAGATATACTATACTATAGAAGTTTTTTGAACTTAAAAATGTGTCATGGTAACTCAAGTAACAGGTTAATAATGCCAATCCTTTATAATAATAACTATTATTATCATAAAATTATAATCATCATAATAGGTGATGAATCACTTGTCCTTCTTTTGAAATCATACTTGAAACCTGGGGTTTTCAATAAGTACTATCCAAGGTTTATTCTCATTGAAGAATAAACCTGAAAAAATATGAATTACTTCAAAGAACAGTGTAGATCACCCCCTATATATTAAAAGAGATTTATCTTAATATTTAGGACAAAAGCAGATCTCTTCCTATATTAGTTTTAGCATAAACTGAAGGAAATTTAAAATTTATTTGATGAGGGCTTTTGTTATTTGTACATGACATTAAGTTTTCAATTGGACTATTAGATTTTTATCCTCCCCTTAGGACACAGGTTTTATCATAAGAGCTGGGTATATGTTGAGAGTTAGAAGAGAGGGAATTGGAGTTTGGGGAGAAAAAAAATGGGAAAGGATGATGATAACATAGCAGGAGTTTGTATTTTTGACATGCACTTCCAGCACGTTAATGTAAGTTCAACAAAGTAATTTATCAGAAGGGTTGGGGAAGGCCTGATGTTTATCTAAGAGGAGTTATTGCAAAGGGTCAAAAATGCATTGCTGTTGTTTTTGGCATTGGCATGAAGTCGTCATGGGCTGAGTTAGGTTTATGCAATTTTGTCTAGTAGGGAGAGACATTGAGACCACCTTTTGATTCAAGAGAAAAACCACTCTGTATGAAAATGCTGACTGCTAACAGAAAGGATTTCTAAAGTTGCCTTTACAATACAACTCTCTCCTTAAGGATTTATTCCAAAAATGGATGTTTATTGTGAACTTAGCACACCTGGAACACTGTGAAATATGAATTAGAATTAGAAATAGATATTAACAGGGCATAGTTACTGCCCTGTGTTGAGTATTATTATATGCAAATTATTGGCTTTAACAGAAAGCAGGTTAAATAAAGGTTTTGAGAGCAAATAATTAGAATTAATTAGGTTCAGATGGGTCACGATCCTATTGGAAAAAACCATGAACTTCAGATACCTAAAGGTCTGAATTTTCATCTATCATTTACTAACTTGGATAAGACATGTAACATTTTTGAAACCCAGAGTTCTGAGATAAGCACACCTGGGGTACCCTACATACTTCGTGTTCTGCTGCAAAAGTACTTAACCCCTCCTCTTCCAGCAACATATGACTAGCATGTTGTCCATTATCAACAAAATATTACTATTTTTTCATTCCTACATGGAAATTGGATATTGTGTTGATCCTTCCACAGTGGATATAATTTTAAAAGGAGATGATATTGGAAGGGGAAGAAAAATTGGTTTATTGACTGCTCTAGGTTTACAATCTGAGTTCAATTAATGGACAATTTAGTTTCCACTTTTTTCTGGCTGATATATAATCGTCTAAGAAAAGCCTGCTCAAAGGTTGGCAAGGTTGGATGAATTCTCTTCTCTTATAGATTTTCTGTCACATTCGCCTGTCTCTGGACCAGGATCCCAATTTTGTAGGTAACACAGGTTTAAATGTGAATTTCAGAAAGTGTGATGGTCCTAGAACTATTATTCTGTACAGCAGAAACAAAGTTCTAGAAGTTAAAAATGGAAACTTTTGATTATTAAATGCAAATTCTGATCATTTTAATGTAGAGTGCTTAACTTTAAATCAATCTAGCCCTTACTCTAGTTTCAATTAAAAAAAAAAAAAAACTTCGTCAAAAGTGTGAAAATGTTCATTTTATTCTCCTAAATGTTTACTTTGTATTTTAAACATTCAGAAGAAAAGCAGAACTATATCCCTGTTAGGTATTATTTTGAATACTTTCTAGAGTTCTAAAATTTTGTGGAATTTAGTGACATGCAGATACCAGCCAAAGGATGAATTGAACATTGGATGTGGGAGGAGAAAGAAAAACTATTTTGACAAAATTCTCTTTAAAGCAACTCACGCAATAAGCGTTACCATAAAATACAGTATGTTAGCAATTTGGTAAAACAAATATTAAGAACCAACAACGAATGGGAGCTGGTAAGATAGAGCTGGGGTCGATGTTCTACCAGCAATATTACTAATTAATGCTGGATCTGATTCCACCGGAAAAGGGTCTGGACTTGCCTAATCATGTGATTTAAAAGCAGTCAAGGTTACTCTCTAGATCCTGACATTTGGTCCTCGTAGGTGTCTGCGTGCTCTAAAATGAACAGGTGATGTGCACCCCACATACACTGCTGATGCTGTCAGTGAGTCTCCCCCCAAGGACACAGCTGCGTCAGGCTTGATGCACTTACCGTTTGGTCATGTGCCCTCATTTGCATTATACAAGCATCACACATACCAAAGATACTGACAGTTGTACTGTTCTTTTTCTTAGCCCCAAATGGTAAGATGTAGTCAAGATAATAGTAATATCTACCCAAATAACAGGAAACATTACTAGTTAAGTGACGAAACTTCTGATTCCTGAGTTCCATGTATTATTTTACGCTTCCTAGGACTCCCGGGACAAGAAGGTTTTTATCGTCTTTTCCCTCCATTATTCAATCAGGAATCATCCTAATACCTATCTATCTGTCTTTCTCCCTTCCACCTCCCCCCTACTTCTGTCTCCTCTTCCTTGAGCTAGGCATTGCATTTATAGGCAATGTACTTATGATTATGTACTCAGGAACCCTCCATCTGTTTAAGGCCTTTATTTCCTAGAATGAATTTTTGCTAATCATAGCATTTTGATAAACACGTATTCTATCAAACACTAACCAACAGTCTAAATTTTCCAGAAGAATGGCTTCCCTCTTTTTCCACGGGAAAAAAAAATGTGTATCTCTTCTTGTTCAGGGTGCACTCTTCTTTGAGGAACGTGAGTTCTACACTGCACAGTGTGTGGCCTCTTTTCAGTAGTACAATTGTAGATCTTGGGGTTTTTCCTTTGACACTGAAGCACAGTACAGGAAGACGTACAACTCCAGGATGAGAATTTAATGTGGATTCCTGTCAGCCCTGTCAGACCAGTGACTGTATGTCCATTGATGTATTATTACCCACAATCCGTTGTTTCAGTTTCAGCTGCTGGAATGAGCAGGTCATATTCCTTGGCATCATTTTCTCCAGATGTCGTTTATGGCCTTTCCAAGGCATCAAGTAATTGGATGTGTGACTCCAGATGAGTTCATGAAAAATATGTTTATGAAGAGGCAATAAGCATTTGATTGTCAAATATCTGTCACCATTTGTGTGGGTTTGTGTCTTGGGAGTAACGACCGGCTTTCCCTACTCCCGCTCCTTAACCCCACTCTGCTAAGGCCATCATTTCTCTTCCCACGGACTATGTGGATTTTAAAGATATAGTCCCGTGTTTTGAACCAGATCTATCCTCCTAGATTTAAGAGCCAGGAGATTGTGCTACTTTGCTCTTTTTGTGTTTATTCTGGTGTTTACAGATTTCCCCAGTCCAAAACAACAACAACTATAAATGAAATGAGTCTTCTCATTTGTTCCTTCCAAGCAAATAACACTAGGTGTGGAATAACCTGTACATTTACTAACCACCTATTTGTGCAAACTTCTCTAATTTCATTTTTCAAACCAGAGCCTTTAGGAGTTTTTATGAATTTCTTATGGAACTAAAGCCTTTCTAGATAGAGACACAGCTACTGATGAAAAATGACACTGTTTTTTTAAGATCAGGCCTAGCGATGAACATAAAATCCTGCTTTGTAAATCAATAAATCCCTACTTACACTAAACTAATAAATTTGTTTGCTTTAAGTATCAAAATAAATATGGGTAGGATAGAGGTTACATTTGCAAGGCTGCAATAAATAATTTAAAAGCAGCACAATAAAGCATAGAGCGTAAATATTTATTATTTGTTTTTTAGATAATGTGTTAGGAAAATATCTCTCCATAAGAAAAAGAACTGTAGAATGTCATTAATAATGTTGCTTTTTATTGGCATTTTTATTTTAGGAAATTATCCTTTAATTAATTTGGACAATACAAAAGAGTTGAAGATCTCTGGTTCAATTTTGTATTTCTTGTGTATCAAAAGGAAAATCTCATTAGCACCTACTTACTGTGAAACAAAATACAATGATTTTTACCATAAAATACATGTTTTAGCTAGATTTGTACTTAAAAATGAATAAATTGAGAAAAGATTAGTAACATTTAAATCTAATCTCAAAAAATCCCTTTAAGTAAACACCAATTACTCCTTTTTACTCTGTAATAGAAGCACATAAAAGACCATGTAACTACACTCAAAAAACATATCTCACTTAGAGAACCTGCAAACAAATTCATTAAAATTCAGATATCAATCAACAAGGAATGCAATCACCACTACAGAAGACAGCATTTTTTTCTGTAACTGCAGAATAAAATGAAAGTACAGATAATAAGAACAGTGACCTCAAAGTTGGAGAAACCATCATAAGAAATATTGGACACCTGAACTCCCAGGCTAAGAATATTGCTTGTTGGATCAAATATCTTTCTCTTTCTTGGATTCTTTATTTTTTTTTACAGCTTTGTTGAGGTATAATTGATATACAAAAAACTGCACATATTGAATATGTGCAATTTGATGAGTTTGAATGTATGCAAACACCTGTGACACCATCACCACAATCAAGGTAACAGACATATTCATCACCTTCAAAAGTTTCCTTATATCCATTTCTTTTCCGTGTTGTTTTGTTTTGTCTTGTTATAAGAACACATCACATGAGATCTCCACCTTTAACACATTTTTAAGTATACAGTGTATTATTATTAACTGTAGGCCTTATGATGTACAGCAGGTCTATAGAACTGATTTATTTTGCATAATTGAAACTTCATGGTAATTAAAGTTTAATTACCATGGTAATTAAAGTTAAATCTGCTTCTATGATTTTGACAATTTAGGTACCTCATGTAAGTGGAATCATGCAATATTTGTCCTTCTGTGACTTGATTATTTCACATAGCACAACATTCTACAGATTAACCCATGTTGTTGCAAATGGCAGAATTTCCTTCTTTTTTAAGGTGGAGTAATATCCCATTGTATGTATATACCACATTTTCCTTATCTTTTCATATGTCAATGGACATTTTGGTTGTTTCCACAACTCGGCTATTGTGAATAGTACTGCAGTAAACATGAGAGTCAGATATCTCTTCAAGATCCTGATTTCAAAACTCCTAGATGTATACTCAGAAGTAGGTTTGATGAATTATATAGTGTTCTATTTTTAATTTTTTGACTGTTTTCTATAGTCTATTGTGGTTGCACAATGTTATATTCCCATCAACAGTGTAGAAGGGTTCTAATTTCTCTACTGCCTTGTCAACATTTGTTATTTTTTGTTTTTTCTGTTTTTGTTGTTGTTTCTACTCTGTGAAAGGCAATGTCAAGAGAATGAGAAGGCAAGTCACAGACTGAGAGAAAATATTTGCAAAAGAAGGATCTGATAAAGAACTATTATCCAAAATATGCAAAGAATTCTTAAAACTCCACAATTGGAGACAAGCAATCCAATTAAAAAAGGGCCAAAGACCTTAACAGACACCTTGCCAAACAAGATGTACAGATGGCAAATAAGCACATGAAAAGATGACCCACATCCTACATCATCAGAGAAATGCAAATTAAAACAATAATGAGATACCACTGCACACCTATTAGAAGGGCCAAAATTCAGAACCCTAACAACACCAAATACTGACAGGGATATGGAGTTACAGGAATGCTCATTCAGTGCTAGTGGGAATGAAAAATGGTACAGTCAATTTGGAAAACATTTCAGCAGTTTTTTACAAAGCTAAATGTATTCTTACCATATGACCCAGTAATCATGCTCCTTGGTACTTACCGAAAGAAGTTAAAAACTATGTTCACAGAAAAATCTTCACACAGATGTTTGTAGCAGCTTTAATCATAATTGCCAAAACTTGGAACCAACCAAGATGTCCTCAGCAGATTAATGGATAAATAAAATCTGGTATATCTAGATAATGGAATATTATTCAGCACTAAAAAGAAATGAGCTATCAAGCCATGAATTGACATGGAGGAATCTTGAATGTATATTACTAAATGAAAGAAACCAATCTGAAAAGGCTGCATGCTGAATGATTCCAACTATAAGACATT
Source organism: Camelus bactrianus (assembly GCF_048773025.1). Lineage (NCBI taxonomy): Eukaryota > Metazoa > Chordata > Mammalia > Artiodactyla > Camelidae > Camelus > Camelus bactrianus. Next base: position 31,910,226 of record NC_133548.1, read on the forward strand.
CTGGAAAAGACAAAACTATGGCAATAATAAAAAATCAGTTGTTACCAGGGATTGGTGGGGAGGGCAGGTGGAGCACAGAGGATTTTTAGGGCAGTGAATACCATAACGATGAGTGCATGTCATACATTTGTCCAAACTAACACAATGTACCACACCAAGAGTGAACCCTAATGTAAACTATCGGCTTTAGGTGATCATGATGTGTCCGTAAAGGTTCATTAATTGTAACAAGTGTAGCACTCAGATGAGGAATATTGATAATGGAGGAAGCTATCCATCTATGGGGGTAGGGAGTATATGAGAAATCTCTGTATTTTTCCATGCAATTTTGCTGTGAACCAGAAACTGCTCTGAAAAATAAAATCTTAATTAAAAAAATACTGTTTTAACTTTTTCTGAAAATGTGGTAAGGATGTAAGAGAAAGGAAAGCACAAAAGTATTTGTGGATTCTAGGTACCAATGTATAACATATGAACATTAACATAATTAGATTTCAGAACTGCTTCTTGCTTTTTTGCTTTGCATTTTAATTACTTCATTTCCATCCAGTTGTAGTTATTTTAACACACTCAAAATTAGCTTAGTTAATAAATCTGTAACTAGTCTTAAATTTACAGTGGGTAAAATATTTGAATATTTTGCCACTGAATAAACCATAATTTACCTCAGCAGTAATGTTTATTATATTTTGTTTTTAGAATCCTTATTTAGCATATTTTGAATTGCATAATCCCCCAAAATATTACACAGTTGGAACCTGATTTATCAAAATAATAATTCACTTCAGTTTTATATTCCTACATCAGTGAAAGAAAGAGGTTCAAAAATGTTGTATATTTGGAAGAGGAAAAAAGTAGTCTATCTGATTGCATATCTTCCTACCTCTGAAATAACGGCTAATATTCTCCATAGTTCAGACAGTTATGTGTTTTTAAGGAAAACACATAGTGGACCTCAAGGCTAGTAATGCAGAGGTGTGAGATTGTTTTCCTTTTTTTGAGTATGTAGGGATGTTTGTATGTTGGAGGAGAGAAAAGATAGTAGGAACCCTGGATGCAGAGACAAAAGAGGAGACAAAGATCCTGGTAGAAGCTAAGGTTGAGACTGATGTAGGGAATCTCAATATGGAATAAGGAAGGCCATTTAAGAACTTGGAGGCCCCATGTCCAATTTTATGTTCTCAGTCTGTAGAGATATGATATGACTTTAAGGCTTAACTTTTTTTTTTGAAACAAGCCATACAATACCCCAGTTCTCTTTCCCAATTACACAGCAACACTGGGAGCCACATGTTCCAGATGGCGTTGCTGCAGGACAGAGGAGAGCTACCTGCACCACAATTGTCTTTATGGCTTCATTGGATTAAAACACGGTCATTTTAGGGCATCTTTGTTAATGCAGCATAACCTGTTCCACTGGGGATTGGCAGGATTAAGGCGATACCTAGTGAAGATAATGGAAGTGGAACAACCAAAGGACCCTTGAGATGGCAAAATCATCCATAAACTGGATTTAGTCAGTAGAATCAGTACCTTGGCTTCCACAGTGACAAGGAGAAAGGCAAGTCACTTAAATTTTCCTTAGAGTAATCTCCTGTGTGTAAAAATTCCAAATAATTCATGTAGATCCTCCATTCTCAAAGGGGTAGAACGTAACTCCCCACTCATTGCGTGTGGGCTGTGCAGAAAAGCCTCCTCCCAAAGATTACAGAATGGAAAGGGAATAAACCTGATAAACACTACCTCAGCCCAATGATTAAGGTAGACATCAACAGTGACACATCATTTTGAAAGCATGGACGCTTCATACGATGTGATGAGAATGCATAGGTGGTCTTCCTCCCCAGAATACATAGCCCCCGTCTTACCATGAGAAAAATAGCAAACAAATTCCAAATGTGGGCCTTTAATAATATACCTGGTTGTGACTCCTCAATGTTATCAAGATCATTAAAAACGAGGGAAGTTTGAGAAAGTATCACAGTCAAGAGGAGCCTGAGAAGAAATGAAGACACAGTGTAATGTGGTATCCTGGTTGGCGCCCTGAGACATAAAAAAGACATCAGATAAACATGAAAGAAATAAAATAATACGCAGACTTTAGTTAATAATAATGTATCAACATCGGCTCATTAATTTTGACAAATATACCATATTATGATATATAGTGTGTTTCATATTATGGTTTATAGTATATACCATATGTAAGTTCTTAAAAATAAGAGAAAGTGGGTGTGGTATATGCAAACTCTCTGTACTATCTTTGCAATTCTTCTGTAGATTCAAAAATTTTCTAAAATAGCTTCTTTTTTTTTTTTTAAAAAAGAGGTATTTGAACCTCTATGTTTGAACAAAGGCAATTCTCTCACAGGTGAATTTATTCTTTTACAGTTATCACTTCCAAGGAAAAATATCTTTATCAATGGTTTTGTTTATTTATTTAGTCTTTCATCCATTTATTTATTGTAAGGTGGACAATATGTTAATTGGATACCCTTATATATTGTGAAATGATTACCACCATAGCATTAGCCAATACCTCCATCACCTCATATAATTACTATCTCTTTTTTGTGATGAGAATGTTTAAAATCTACTCTTCTGGCAACTTTCAAGTGTATAACATTATATATAGTATGTGTATATACGTATATAGTTTCAGGTATGTAATAGGACTGTTAACTGTGAGCATCATGCTGTGTGCGGTAGATCCCCAAAACTTACTCATCTGGTAACTGAGAGTTTGTCCTCTTTGACCAGCATCTCGCCACCTTCCCCATCTCTTGGCCCCTGATAACCACCATTCTACTCTATTAAAGGTTCTATTTAGAGCAGCTTTGGGTGTTACTAGCCATTCCTTATTCAGAGCGTTCCAAATGTTTCTCTAGATCTTATCAGTTACCAACTGGGCTGAGTATTTTTTTGTGTCGAGCTAAAATACTAAATATTTTCTGAGAGCTTGAAATTTACAGGAATTGGCTATTTTCAGGTAATAACTTTGCAGTTATTACATAAAGCAAAATTCATTGGTTCGTTCACTGAATGTGTGGGAATTGCCTTATATTTCTTTCTGAAAGTTTATAAACTTCCTGGCACAGTTTCATACACAGATTGGTTCAAAATTCCCAAATCAATGTCAAAACAGACTCCAAAAACATGTCCATGTTCAACCGTTTTCAGTCTAGGTATTTTGAAAGTATTTCTTTCATGTCTGCCTATAATTGATCAGCTCTAAATAAACTGTTTTGTAAAGTATTTCTTTAATAGTTGTTAAATATAAACTAATGTAACACTAACAGACAAGAGGATCTAATGTTTAAACTATTAACTTGAGGCTAATTTCTTCCCTAAAGCCTACTAATGTGTATTGTTATAACCAGACTTTCTCTAAATTGTTAAAATCTAATATTTTATAAGAAATGGTTAAACATCTGTATTAAAATTTAGGTTTTATACAAATGCTGTGAAGTGACTGCCAAAGCCCGATTGTTTTCCAGTGACTCTTTGGATAGGTTAAGAGACTCAGAATTAGTAGGTGAATTGATGCTTTCCACTTCCTGCCCCTGGTGTCCTAAAACTGCTCTCTTCATTGAGGAAAAACGCATGGTAGGAAGGAGATGCAAATGAAATTATCCCTGGCTACGATTGTCCTCTCTCCCTAATATAGAGAGGAAGTTCGGTGTCTAACTCTGAGAGGCAGTGAATGCATGTCCAAGAATCTTCAGCAGATTTATCCCCCATTTCAGCAAATAGGCTCTAGCTGTGGGTCAGTCCAAGAGACAAATTAGAAGTACTTTATCTACTTAATACACACCAGCATGATCAAGGCATCCAGTCCCTTAGAGAAAATACAGTTCAATGAAATCGAACATACTTAGCCAACTTTTAGTAAATTTGGAGCATTCACTGGTGCATACAGAACTGGTAATTGTACATGTAAGTAGCTTTTTGTTCAGTGCACATCTGTTTGCAATCCAAATGTGCTGGTTAATGGAAAAGGAAATAGCCAAGAAATGGTAGCATCTGTCTTTTGAAGATTTACCTCTGATATTTAATACAGAATACACAAACTTCCACTACCACCAAAGCATAATTTCTATGCCCCCAAAGCATTCTCTGGTTTAAAAATTGAGAAAGGATAATTACCTGTATTCATAAGCAGCTAATGCATTCTCATCTGTCAAAAAGTTATCTATGCATAATGTAGAAATATGATACACGAGCTCTGTCCTAGTCAGCTTTAGCACATTTGGAAAGATAAAACTAAACAGATAAATCAAAAAAATGAACAGCTCAAAACATAGTTGTTGGCAAAGGGTAAACTACTGAGGAAAAGGATACTTAAGTCTGAGCTAGAAGAGCTGGGTCTAAATGTCCAATATGATAGAAGCAGCAAAATAAACTTGGCCCAATTCACCTCTCTGAGGACAGTTTCCTCTTTAATGCAAAAGAAATAATGTTATTACTGCAGACCTCACTGGACTGTATTTTGAAAAACCCACAGAACATTGATGTGTAGGGAGCAAGACAGGAGAAGATGGTATTATCCAGACTTGTGACCTTCAGATACTCAAATCTGTATCAACAAGGCTCCTATTGTATCTCCTGAGCAGGTACGAAGTGTTGCTATTACGGACACAAGAGTACTCCAGAGAGAGTCACATGTGAGTGAGTCACAGCACCCTTAATCTCCAAAGGGCAGATATTGTCTCTTTTCTTCACTGATAAAGCCAAAGAGCCTGACATCAGAAGATCATCAATAAGGATTTCTTAGAGAATAAATTAAAATGTTGAGTAGACCTGTCCATCTGATTCCCATAAACACTCATTTCTAATTGTTATGCTCTTCCACCTCTTTTCCACACTTTTTCTCAACCTGTTATTTGTGACATTTGCCAGCTTCAATGCTCTTTCTACAAACTTATGTGACACCAAGTTTTCATAGATGGTGTTAGAACTTTTCCTACATAGACCATTATGTTAAAATCCATCTTATTCAAGAATTTTGAGTAATAGTAGAGAAACAATATATCACTTGATTTGAGAAATACAATTTTCAACAAAATGTAACTTCAGAGAAAAGTCAATAATATATTAGCTCCGAGTTTAGCAAGAATATATGGAGTCAAACATGGTAAGACTAGCCACAAAGAATACAGAAGAGAAGACAATTACAAAAGGTCAAGGTTCTTATTAGAGATAGAATTCCCAATAAAAAATAATCTTTTCATTATAAGATAATATACCATCATTTTGAAAAATGGGTTTTGAAAAGCCTAGTCACACATGAGTAAAAATGGTGTTCATGGCCAACCCAGTAGATTAAAGCCAAACATATTGAGAAAGGAAAGAGTGATTATTGAAAAACTTCAAAAACTTTTAGTTATTCTATTAAAAAGTTTTCTATCTGATCATTTTTTAATAGCTTTTCATTGGAAGATTTTTATTTTATGAAGGTGAAAGGGAATGTTGGTCATATCTAGTTCTTTAAAAATACAGGGAGAGGTCAAATTAGATAGAATATTAAACCAGATTTCAGCTTTTTCTCTCCTTATAATCTACTTTCCAGGCATGCTGCTATTTCATGGTCCAGCTCAACTGCTTGGCTAGAGACAGCTGCCTTGATATTGAATGACACCTGTCTTCCTAAGGCTCAGTCAGTCTTTGCAACAAAGGACCATGGCTCATTTCTATTCTCTAGGGAAAGTCCATATTATCGAGTTTGAGAATGATCCCCAGACCTGGGCCCACTGATTTTAATTTTGCTTTTATAATCACCTGCATTAAACTTAACAGCTTTTCATGGTATCCAATCTTAGCTCTCCATTGATTCCAAAGCACCTCAGACTAAGCCTGATACAAAGATCACAGAAGGAGAAAGCAGGTTATGTTCTCCCTCGGCTCTAAATTCAGCCCCTGCTACCCACCAGAATCCTCAATTCTTATTTCCCAATTATTACTTCTGATTTTGGATGCTGTAACGATTTTTAATGTCCCAATCACTAAATTTACTACTAATAGTAACACCTAACACTTACATAAAGCTTACCATGTGCCAAACACTACCTTAGCACTTTAACAACTTTAAATGTTATAAGACCCCTATGGGGTAAGAATTATTATTATTATTATTATTATTATTATTATTATTATTATTATTATTATTATTATTCATTTTTATAGATGAGCTCTTCGTTCCGTTGTCCAGTAATCAGTTCTTCTACATTTAATTCAACTACCCATACACGGGACACTGCAGGCACAACGACAAATACACATCCTTTTCCTTCACAGACGATATAATCTAGTGGGGAGACAAGCAAATAAACCAACAGTCACAGGATAAATTCTACTAGATGTGTGCAGAGAGTACCTTAAGGTCACAAAGGGGGCCGTTTGAATCAGACCAGAAAGATCTAGGAAGACTTTCTTGTGTAAGAAACACTTGAAGCTAAATTTAGAATGACCGAGTAGCAGTTAATTAAAGAAAAAATGTTTGCTTTATGGACAGTGTGTGTGTGTGTGTGTGTGTGTGTGTGTGTGTAGCAGATGGCATTCCAGGCAGGGGAAAACAGTATATGTAGCAATGATTTTGATTATTTGTAAGTGAAATTTTGACCTATGGCAAGATATCACTTTGATGAGATGAAACTTTTAATGAAAAGCTAGTGGTGTGTCAGGGTTGGAAGGTGGGGTGTGAGGTGAGGGTGGGGGGAGTGGGGAGGTGGGGGTCACTGAGCGAGTGGCAGAGCCCCACTTACTGCCCCACAGCCATATTTTAAAGATGTTATTTTTGACCATACTTACCTAGTTGATCATCAATTTCACTGTAAAATAAAAATACATTTTATGAGTTTATGAAAAACAATAAAAGTTAAGATTATTGATTTAGTGCATACACAGGCTGGAAATATAACTCTTGAAGAGAGAGAGCAGGAGAGATGGGGAGGGATTTAGAAATAAATCTGGACAAAGCTAGGAAGCTTTGTGATTATTTCTGAATTGAGGGATCCAGAAAAGTCTTCCAATGTACTTGGCTTGGAGATTCTTTTTGAGTACAAACTCCCTTCTCCAATCTGCTAGCTTGTTAGGATCGAACAGGCTCTGGTTTGAATAAATTTATTCTTTTCCTGTCTCTTGTTACCAACAGCAGATGTAGATATCCCCCAGCAGGCACAGATATAAATATAGACATGTTAGACAGACAAGAGAGATTATTTTGTATAATAATTTATATTACTTTTTATTTAGTTCATCTCTGACAAGCATTCCATCACATGGAGTAACGGTAATATTATAGTGCCGTGTTCAGGGTCATGAACAATGCAGTTAGAGAGACTTTACATCACTCATTCAGACAGTCCAGGCTAATTTCAACACAGCAATTCTCTTCGTGAGCATCCCCCCCCCAAACAAAACAAAACAAAACCAAACCTCTTGGTAATTCTCTCTCTTGCTCTCTTACTTTCCCAAGACTGAGGTCAGGTCCATCTAGCATTCATTCTCCATGACTCTGACTGCGGGAAGCGCATTCTCAGGTTCTCCTAGAGGAAGTTTTAATCCAACTTGGAGACAAGAAAACAGCCCACTCCCACCCATCACCATAGGAACAGTGGCAGCTGAACCACAGATCTCCAGAGAAGAGGCTCTTCACCAACAACCTCTCCTCTCTTGATCCTTTTAAATCTTAGATGTGGGTGAAGAGGTTCATGTGTTGCAGAAGAGTCTCTGTTCCCTCTGGAAAGTATGTCTGTGTGCAGGAGACGTCTTCCATCTCACACTCACTTTCGTGTCCTCAAAATATCTAAAACAAAGTCCAGCCTTTCTAACATGTTATGACATGGGAATATGATGCTAAATCCAAACCATATGAATTTAAACATTCCTTTCAGAAATACCTGACATCATTACATTAGTCAAACAACATTAAAAATAAGGAAATACAATATTTTTCAGAAGGTATCCTTTAGATGTCGGCACTGGGTTCTAGATCCCTCTTTGCATCCAGTAGGATGGTAAAAACACATCCAAAGTTACGGTTTGAAATCAATTGAATGAAACATCTATGAGGCAAAAGCATCTTTATAGGAGAATCATCAGGAAGAGAAGTAGGGAACCATCTTTTCCCTCTTATTATAATTTTGTTAAGATTGTCTTAGAATAGTTTCTCATGAAGAGTAGTCCATGGTATTCAAAGTAATCATAAGCCACTAAACGGTGGCACTGATAATAGATAAGCCTTAAAACTATAACCATTAAGGAGTTTGATAGTTCTGTTGCTTCAAACAAGAAGTATAATCCAGTCTGAAAAATGGAGGTTCTTGGTTTTATAGATTCATAACCCCTTGTCTGAAATCCTTGAGGGCAGATAGTTTTGGAGTCCATAATTTTACAGCTTTTAGAAAAGTAGGAAGTGCATAAACTGGGTATTACATCATACCCCAGAGGGATCTGAGACAGTATCTTCTAATCAAACATATTAATATTACTGCAGTGAAATGTGTGGCTATTCACCCTAAGTAGGAGAATAAAGGCCATTAATAGACTCAGGTCAGTTCCTTTAAGATTTTGCCATGAAATAAGTTATGAAATCTTTTAGTATCTGATACTTTAAGATTTCAAAATTGTAGACATGGGCTTGTGAACACATGCCACCTTGAGACAATACTTAACCAGCTGACCATAAAACACAGAACATTAAACTTAAAGAGATGTAGGAAGTCTCAGGGCCATGGAAATAGGAAGTAAAGTTATTCTCCCATAAGAAGTAACTATTTGCATATTGGAAGGAACTTAAACCTTGTCATTAAAATTGAAAAAGGTCACTTCTCTCCTTAAAGGTAAATCTTAGCAAGTGCACATAATGGCCTAGGATTAACATAATATCAAGGGAGCAAAACTTGCCAGTCAAAAATGCCTCTCTGGCATGTGGATTATTTTGAGCTGGAAACCATTAAGGCCCAAAAGATTCAGGAAGGAACTTTGACCTTCTCCTTAAATGCCTAAAAGAATATAGACAGAGGACCTGCCCTGGGAAGGGCTCTCTCACCACTATATATGAACTAGGCACATAGACAGGGAGAACCCCACCCACGCAAGTTTGTTAAAATTCCTCTCTGTGTCCCACTGTCACTGGATCCCCAGCAGACATTTATTTACCAAATGTTTGCTTTCCCACCTCCATATGAATTGCCTTTCTCCTCTTTGAAATCTGGAACCACTATACCTAACATCCTCATGTGTCTTTAGCTGGAGATGGGGTCTATGGTGAGGGTTTCTGCCATTTTGGGGAGTTACTCAGCTCTCCTGGGTCTCTCCCATGTACACATGTTATTAAACTTTTGTTTTATTTTCTTTTGTTAATCTGTCCCATGTCAACTTAGTTCTTAGACCCCTAAGGGTAGAGGAAAATTTTCTCCTCCCTGACCATAGCAAGGGATGCTCACAAGACAATAAGCAAAATCTAGAAAACTGAAGAAGTAATTTTCTTAACCACTTTGGTGAAGGGGTTGTACCCATTTCTCAGGGGAGAAAAATGATTGGAATTAAAATCACTAACCTATTCTATGTTATGGTTTTGAATGCATGAGTATTTCTAAATTAACACTCTAGTAACCAGCATGGTTTCCTCAATCTATAGTGGTTGAGTTAATTATCAACAAAGCCTGTTTGAAGACTCATATGTGTTTGAATCATGCACAACTCTTCTCAATTCTGCAGCTTAGTTCTCTGATGCCAGAATAGGCAGATTTAGCGAACATAATTCTTTAATGAGTGCTGCTTATTGTCCTGCCAGATTTCCTGTATGCATGTGCCTCCTATTTAATAAACATAAGGTGTGAGATAATTTGCATAGATAGAAAATTAAATACCAATAGGGTGATTTTTATCCTGCCCAATTCCAAAATAGATTGATGCTCAAAATAAAGGCACAGTCATGATAGACCCAAATGATAGTCATAAAAAATAGAGTATAAAACTGGGAGAGAAGAGATGGGAAAACCAGTATTAATTTCTTTTCGTTAAGCAAAGATGAAGTAATTGGGTGTAAAAATTTAACCATCACCTTCCAAGTAATCATGACAAAAATTATGACTATAACAATGTGCTTTCGGTGGAATAAGGTGAGATTCATTGATAGAGTTTGAAAAGTTCTCTTATTTTATAATTAATATTAGAAATTGTGTATATATAAGATTATTTTTGGCGTAAGAGTTTCACCACTATCATTCAAAATATCTATGAGCACTACATATAAATATAATATGTTGCAAGATGTCCATGGATATTTTAAGAATTCTTACACTCTTTTTATTTTGCCAAAAAAAAAAAAAAAAAAAAAAAACTTTGCCAAGATCAGATGTTTAAAAAAAGAGACCTGAGTTGCAAGCAGTTGAGGTTACTAGTCTACATAGAAAGTGAGGCTAATTGGTTAAAACTTTACTTTAATGAAAAGAATTCTATAAGACAAGGCCTTCTCCATCCTCTTTTGGTAAAAGTATTCATTGAGTGGTTTTTAAAATTTTGTATAATATAAAAAAATAAAAAGTACTGAAAAAAATGTACTTTCTCTCATTGTTTTACATCAAAATAATTGTAATAAAAATATTTTTTCAAAATGATTTTCTTCTAAATTACTGGATTTTCAAGTAAATTCTTATTCAAAAAAAATAAATAAAATTTTATTGTTATATACCAAAGTACTAAGACTTTATATTTATAGTGGGACTTCCAAAAAACAGAACAGAACAATGTGCTTGCTATGATAATGCAACTTCAAGACTTTTCTTCTGATGCCTAACCAGATTGCCACCCCAAAGCTTCTCTGACAAGGAAATTCGGGGGCCGCCAATAGACTCTGAGCTACTACAGGCCATTACAGCTGCTTCTCAGTGTGGAAAATTATCACTAGCATTCTGATTTTAACAAGCCAGTAAGAAAGAAGATAAGTTGAATCAAGATCTCTGTGTGAGCTTTTGTTTTGTGAAAAATTTGGAATAAATTATATATTTTGAGGGTTTGGAATATTTAAGTAGTGAGAAGTGAAGAAAATTCACTATAATAAACATTCACTGACCTCAGGCACCATATTGGTCCTGGGAACACCGAAAAATCAGAGAGAGGGTCCTTGCCCTAAAAGATCAGACAGTTTAGGGCCATTCATCTAAATCTTTTCTGCCTATTTTTTTTGTCTTTAGAGAAAATTTCTGTTCTGTTTTTTTGGAAGTCCCGTTTTGAAGAAGGAAGCCTAAATAAAAAGTTCTTTTTCTAAAGGATTCAAACTAACTATTGAAATGGAAATAATATACCAATCATAATTAATAACCAAATTTTAAACAAAAACTGAGTGGAGGCAAATTTTTATTCTTTTTTAATTTAAAGGAAGTCTTATTAAAGATGTTTTACAAAATAAAACTTCACAATTTTAGTGTTTATTTTCTGTCTTATTGCCAATGTAAAGAATGCATATATGTCCCTTTGTTTTATCTCTCTATATACGCAAATTTAGGAGTGATATGACCTGTTTAATACTGCAAAATAGTCCTTAGTTTCCATGGATTGTTAACACTGCACTATTGTAAGTAATCACAAACTGTAACAGAAAGAGAAGCAAGAATAAAAATGGACACTCAGTATTACTATGAAAATGTACTTATGTATGCAAGAATAGTTGCATTCATTCTATCTTAGAGAAATAATTTAACAGATTAATGAATTTGTTGTTTCTCTTAAGCGAGCATTTCTGCCTCTCAGCTCATCCTTGCCCTCTAAAACAAAGCATTCTTAACATCAGCAGTGGTACAAGCTATGCATCTTCACAGCATGAATGCTATAATCTTTTTCCAAAGAACTAAGGCAAATGCTATAGAAAAAATATTTCCCCAGGGCCCAGACAGGGTTCTTCACTAGTATCTGAAACATGAACAGCTCTTGCTCCAATCTAAGAGACTGCAAATTTTCTTCCATTGGCTATTAGAGTCCTGCTGAACATAAGAACGCTGGGTTTTGTACAGGTCTACCCTTCACATTGCAGACCTTCAAAAATTCCTAAACCCTACCTCCCCAATGCCAGTGGCACCTCTAATCACTTGAGCACCCAGATAGACTCCCACAGGTTTCCAAAATAATCTCACTTGGTTTTACAGTCTACGCTGGAAAATACTGTCTTAGAATGAGTTATGTTAGTGCTAGGAACTGTTAAAATTAAGACAGTAACGTTAATGTGGCTTCAGTTAAACTTCAGCTGGTAAGAAATGGCATTTGAGTTACAGTTGTCAGAATAGCGAGGATAGTTACCAACACTTTTGCACAACAAAGGAGCTATTGATGATCACTTTTGCACAACAAAGGAGCTAATGAGGCATACTTCCCTCTTTAGAACTTCACCTTCAGTAGGGTTACAAAGCACAAATGGCTCACTAATCATAATCAGTATCGCCTCACCAGCTCATATATATTGACTATCATGAAGTCATGTAGAATTAGGAAGGCAAGAACAAGAAATATATATGCCTTAACACTTGCTATGGAAGACGTGAGAAACTAACCCCAGCACACTTTCCTGCCAAGCAATATGGGTCCTCTTTGTTCTCAGACTCACATGCCAGGTAACCACAACTAGGCGAGCTAAGCAGAACATGAGGTGAAACTTGTTCACCATCCTTCATGTACATAAAGATTAACAAGTTACTAATAAGGCACTAATGTAAAGAAAGGAGACTGTTAGTTTCATTTGCGAAGACTTAAACTTCTCTACAAGAAAAGCTGCTACAGGTCTAGGCATTCTGGAATCACTACAATGGAATAAACGCCAACAGTTCCAAGGCCTTTATTTTCTGTCAGAAGGAGAGCATTTATCCTACAGGTATGCATTCAGTTAACCAGTATCCTCTAAAAACCTCTTTTAGAAAGACTATTTAAATCAAAATCACTGAGATAACATATGCTCTTGTTCAGGGTAAAATGGAGTAAACACAATCCACCCACAGTCTCACACTGTCTCACACTGATTACAATTATAAAATATGCACAGAATTCAGGGAGCGGCTATTTGAGGACTTTGAAAAGTAAACAGTAGCAGGCAGACTGAGGAAGAAGATCAATATTTGAAGTACCGCTGAACCATGAGTGATTTCACCTTTTCTCCCTCTTTGGTGTATCTCTCTGGTTCTGACTCTAGGAGTTGGAAGTGGGTTTCTTAATGCTTGGAGGTTTGGGGAGACAAATTCCTTTGTTTGTTTGTTTGTTTTCTCATCCCCTGGTGTATCAACCTTCAGACAATCCTGCAGCAACATTGATGACAGTGGGGTTCACAGGACCAAATTTTTGAGGAAAAGGAAACTTGCTCTCTGACCTAAGTTCCCAACAGAGTGGGATAAAACTCAACTTTTGTCTCCTCTCTTTGTGTCTTCCTCCTGTTTAGCCCTAAGTGGAGGCATAGTCATAGGAAGTGTACAGCGTGAGCAAGATAAATAAAACCTAGATTTCTGATGAGAGGACAGAAAAGGAAAGCACAAGGAAACCAGAAAGAATTGGAGATATTTCTGAGAGGGAGATCAGGAAAGCAACGTCATAAAGTTGTGAGGTGTGTATGCGCAGACCTGACACTCAGTAACATACCAAAGACATTAAGAAATTAACTATGGGATAGATCATGCCTAAGTTCCAACTAGTCATTGGGTAGTGCCTGAATAAAACAGATTAGAACAATGCTACAAAAGCTTTGAAAATATAGCTGACATTGACACCAAAACTTATAGAAAGTTGGTTGGAACTTGCACCCTGAACCCAACTGGGTCAGTTGCCTACTAAAACGAAAATATCTATATTCTTCATGGTATATAAACAAAAACAGGAGTTCTATATCATATTTACAATGTCCAAGATACAATTCAAAATCATTAAGCATACCAAAAGCCAGGAAAATTACCTGTTACATGGAAAAAATTAATAGACATCAATCTATGAAATTATCAGAAAGACTTTTGTAAAAGTATTCTAAGAATTAAAGATAAAGCCTTGAAATAAATGGAAAAATAGAAAATATAAGCAGTTCATTAAAATAAAAATTTTAGATAGTAAGTACAATTACTGAAATTTAAAAAATAATCTCACTTAAGGGCTTCAATAGCAGAATGGAGATTATAGAGAAAGGAATAAGCTTGAAGATGGATCAAGAGAAATTATCTGATCTGAACAATAAAGGAAAAAAAAAGAGTGAAAAAACAAAAGAGACTCAGGATCCTGTGAGAAAATAAAATTTTAACATCCATGTTATTGGAGTCCAAGAAAGAGAGAAGAGTTTTGAAAAATAATTTGTGAAAACTGTCCAAATTTGTCAGTAGACAAGAAAACAAAAAAGAAACTCAGCAACTCCAAACAGGAAAAATGTAGAAAAAAAGGAAAAAATCCATATCTGGACCCATTACAATTAAACTGCTGAAAACTAAAGACAAATAGAAAATGTTTCAAAGGCACCAGAGATAAATAGCACATTACTCAGAGGGCAGTGGTTCTCAACAGGGGAGATTTTGACTTCCACACACCCAGGGGACATTTGGCAAAGTGTAGAGTCAGTTTTGATGGTCAAACAGGGGGAGAGGTATTGTTGACATCTAGAGGCAAGGGAGACTGCTAATTTTCCTGCAATGCACAGGAAGGTTTCCCACAGCAAGGAAATTTTGGCCCCCAAATATCGTAATGCTAAGGTTGAGAAACTCTGCTTCTGAGGAGTAACTATGTAAGTGACTGAAAATTTCTAATCAAAAACCATGGAGGCCAGAAAAAAGTGAAACAACATTATTAAAGCACTGAAGGGAAAGAAATATTAACTCAAAATTCTATACCTAGTGGAAATATCTACCAGTAACAAAGATGAAGACATTCCCAGTTGGAAAAAAAACCAAAAGAATTTATTGCCAACAGGCCTGACTTTAAAAAGCTATATAAAAAGATGTGTAAAATACAGTTGACCCTTGTACAACAGGGGTTTGGAGCAGGTCCACTTACACTGGAACTTTTTCCAATAACTACAGACTGCATGGTCCATGACTGGTGGATCCACGGATACAAAGAATCAATGTATGGGACTTGAGCATCTGACAGATTTCAGTGTCTGCAGAGGGTCCTGGAGACAATCCCTGTGGATGTCAAGGAATGACTGTACACAGATTTTTGAACGTGTGCAAAGAGGGGTGAGGGTTGGCCCCCCCTAACCTCTGCATTGTTCAAGGGTCAACAAGGGACTAATGATAAATTAAAATGTGATATTAAAGTTGTTCAAATTACTAGAAAGAAAAGGGAAGTAGACAAATCAAAAAGATGGGGGAAAAAAAGCAGAAAATCCAATGCTGAGTAAAAAAGGCAGTCTCAAAGGTTACATACTAGGTGATTCCATTTTCAAGCTATTCTTGAACTAACAAAATGACAGTGACAGCAAAGACCCCAATCATCATAAAGAATTAAAGTTGGGGAGAGAATACATAAAAAGGAAGAGCACAAGGACATTTTGGGAGGTGATAAAACTTTTTTGCATCCTGGGTAGTACAGATAGTTATAGAACTCTATAAATGTACTGACATTTCTACACCTGCACACTAAAAACGGGTCAATTTTACTGTATCTAAGTTTATAAAAATAAAATTTGAAACCATTGAAAAGAAAAGAGATAATATAATCTGTAATAAGGTATTAAAAGCACATTTTTTTAGACAAGGGATATTTTTTCCTCAGATGTGTGAATCAGTCCACAAACAGTACAAGAGTTTGCGTAACTACTGCAAACATCTCCAGGACTGAAATCTTTTTTTAACTGTTAAAATTAGCAACACAAGTAACAATTAATATAACATTTAGATGCACAAGGAGCATTTTGTCACATTGTCCTATGTGAAAACCAGGACTATATTTGTTGACTCTTCAAAACAAAAAAATAAAAAATTAATTAAGCACTATTCTCAATTTAGAAAAAAAATGGAAAAACACAGAAAGAACCATATAGGCTTTCAAAATCTTCAATGCTATATTCCACTCTTAAGAATTCGTCTTATGCTGCTGTGGACTAAATGTTGGTGTCCCCCCAAAATTCATGTTAAAATCTAATTCTCCGTGTGCTGGTGTTTGGAGGTGGGGCCTTTGGGAGGTGATTAGGTCATGAAGGTACAGCCCTCATGAGTGGGATCAGTGTCCTTAGAGGCCCCAGGGAGCCCTCTGCCTTCTCCCCTGTGAGGACGCAGAAACAAGACGGATGCCTATGAACCAAGAAGTGGGCTCTCAGCAGACACAGATCTACCAGAGCCTTGATGTAGGACTTCTCAACCTCCAGAAATATGAGAAATAAATTTCTGTTGTTTATAAGCCACCCAGTCCATGGTAGTCTGTTATAGCACAGTCAGAATGGATAGATAGCTTTAGTCCAAATGGACAAAAGCATATGGCTGAAAAAATAAGAGAAGCATTTAAACAAGTACAAATATTTCATTAATCAATTACTTCTAAAAGTATAAACTGTGAAAAAAAAAAAAGAGGAAGAAAGGAAGGAAGGAAGGGAGGGAGCAAGGGGGAAAGGAGGGAGGGGAGGAAGGAAGGAGGAAGGAGAAAAGAAAATAGAATGCCACATAGATGTTCAGTAAAAAAGAAAGCTGAATTAACAGAGTGTAATATAACATAATCATTCATAATTATGACGTTTCTCACGACACAGGAGAAAATACCGCATAATTTCAAAATCAGAAATAATGACCGTAACTGTTTAAACTGCATATGCATACGAACTGGAAACCAACTTTCATTTGTGAAAGTGAGAGTGTCATTAGGAGAGCAAAATTATGGGAGCTATTTTCTTCTGAAAATATTCTTTAATTTGCTACTTTTCTATGCTTAATGAGAAAAACAGTGCTTCAATTTAGAGTATATATGGTGAACTAATTTGTAAGCTTTCACATGCAAAGTTATTCTCTATCATGAAAACTGCGATCATTATAATAGTTTACTTTTCTATAAATCTTTTTAAAAGAGTGCCTCAATAGAAAACCAACAGGCAAAACAACCATTTTTAGCACAAAGAACGTAAATTTACAAAATGCAATTTATACAAAATAGACTTAGTTTAAAGACACATCTGCCCATAATAGTATAGAGTCAATAGCATATCTGACAAAAAAGAAACTAGGCAATGAAATGCTAACTAGCCTGAATGAATGAATGAATGAATAAACAAATTCAATTTTAGTTACTTTTATCCCAGCTCTATCTTAATATACTATAAACTGAGAGAAAGAGTTAAGAATATTCATTCCCAGGACCTGTGGAAGTAAAAAATGACGTGCAAAGATTGGTCAAGCTTTCGAAATACTAGATTAAAATACAGAGCAGAGAAGGCTGCAATTAAATGTACCTGCACATTGGTGAAATACACCCGTGCTCAGTGACAATTTCAGAATCCTCTCTCTGAATGTCCAGTTATGCTCACTTTCTCTCCCTCTCTTTCTCTAGCAATTACTGCTGTAGCTGCTGACACAGGTTGTCACCATGACTTACACTTATATCATTTACATTCCCAGAGGTTGTATTAGTCATGCAGACCAAGAGAGGGTAGACCTTTCAACTCTAGGTCTACAATAGAAGTAGCCCCGCAGCCCCAGGCCTGATTATGTACCTCCTGATGAGACATCTGATCACTGGGTCACTTTAGAATAGAATACGCCCTCTTGCAGTTGAGGCAACTGAAACCAAAGGAGGCTAAGTGCTGTCCACCTGTTAACACCCTCATAAAAGAGAGAAATGAAGTGAATAATCATTGAGTGCCCACTGTGGGTTTTCCATCTTGCACACGTGACATCAATTTTTCTAAACAACTGCTCTCACTGAGATAAGTGTTATATTCTCCATTTCTCAGAAGAGGATATTGAAGCTCCACTTCTTATGTTTCCCAAGTTCACCTACTCGTGAGGGACTAAAACTGGCTCTCTCCCACTAATTAATTCACTTTTCTCTCCTTCTTTCTATTTTTTTTCTCCTGCTTTACATTAAAGCACTAAAGATGTGAACACCTAAAACCATTTGAACGAATAGAATGCTACATCATTCAAGCATTCAATGCCCATTAGTCATTTGACCAAAATACCAATAAATACCAGAATGCTATACTTGAGTTTCTACTGGGCAAAACCAAAAAAGGCAACCTTATGTTACAGCTTTGGTAGACAATGGCAGAGTAAAGATATCATGAGCTATGAGATGTAGGTTTCAACATACTCCTTCTGTAGATAAAGCACACTGAACTGTGAATGTGTGAACTCATGTTTGGAGATGGAAGGTGAAACAAAAGGCATAAACTCTACTTAAAGAGAGTCATTGCTCTCCTCATGTGCCAGGTTATCGGTGGCAGTATCTGGGCTGCACAGAGTTAAGACACCCTTGGCAGATATACTCTTCCTTATTCATTACCTAATAAGCCAAAATGTAAATAAAGGTTACAGAAAGAATTTTAAATACACTAAAGATGGAAATGGTGTTTCTGTTATTAGCACAGGTCAAGAAAATGGTACAATTAATTAAACTATACACTCATATCTGGTGAATTAAAATTATGTTACTCAAATGACTCTATTATCCAGACAGATTAAGTCCCTCACTGTGTTATGTATCACAAAGGCCAAGTGCAAGATACACAGGCATACAAAAGAGTAACCCTCAAATCCATGGCTAATATTAGATTATTTTAAGTTTTCTCTCTCAGTTCCCAGAAACCTAGGGATTATGGTTCTACTCATTTTCTCATCAAAAATCCAAGTGGTTTCTTAGATATTTCTAACTTGTTTCAGTAAATTCTACTTATGTTTATTACCATCTTGTTAATTTATAAAGGGGCACATAAGATCGAAATTTCCAAAATACGTCTGGGCAAAGACTTTACTATATTCGTCTTTTATCAACTGGGAAAAGTTGAGACAGCCTTCAATGTGCATGCGTGCACACACACACACACACATCTTTAATAGGAATTATTAATTACATTGATATTTATCAATGAAATGTTTCTTATGGTTAGTGGAAATGACCATTTTGGGTGCATGATCATTCTTCTGTGATTTTTTAAATCACATAATCACTTGATCTTGTTCTCTTTAAAGACTGATGTGAAATGAATTTATTTAGCTATAAAAAACAGAAACCCCAACAAATAATGACTTGATAGGCATTTGATCTCAGACTTCTAGCCTCCAGAACTGTGAAAAATAAATTTCTGTTTTTTCTAAGCTATCCAATCTGTGGTATTTTGTTATATAAACCTGAATGAGCTAAAAAAAAAAATTGATCTTGAGAAGTTGGGTTCTAGTCTAACAAGTACCTGTTTCCCCCCTTTTGAACTTTCCTATCAGGCCCTGTGGGGTCAAACAATTCCTTTCCTGTCTCTGGCTAAGTATTGTGCTGTTGGTTTTAACAGAAAGGGTTATGTCCTTCAGGGAATGAAATCAGGAGAGATGTCGTGTTACCTGAGAGCTGGGAGTCCATGCTGGCAGGCAGAGCTGAAACTCCTTTTTCTCTCTGATGCAGTCTCTCTCCAGAAGCTCCTCAGGGAATGGTCTCGGGGTAGCTGATACCCTACGTTACAGCCACCTCAAACAAACAAGCCACCAAGATGTCCCTGACACCCTCATAGGGACAATGTCCACTATTTCATCCACTTAAGTTATTTGCACATCTATTAATGGGCATTTTTTTATCCACTTAAGTTATTTGCACATCTGTTAATGGGCATTTTTTTAAAACTTGAAAATGTTAAAACCTTCAGGGAAGAAATTAATTTCACTCTAATTATATAACTTCTGAAACTTAGGCCCCTTTAGCAAAAACCTTGAAAGCCTACTCCAATGTAGACCTGCAGCTACATACACACGATATCCACAAAGAAACATATTTCCCTAGCCTTAGGGATTATGCGCTTGAATTCTCTTGGAAATGCATTTGAATTAGCTGGACTACGCATCGTGGTAAGAATTCAGTGGCTCCCTATACAGCTGGGCCCACTGTAGATCGCTGAAGTTAATATGTGGACTAGAAATGTAGCTAGTCTATGCAAAAAGTATAGGTTGCTCTGAAAAGCATCCATGCTAACGGGCTAGAGGGTTATTATATTTCTGATCATTTCCTCCAGTCCCTTAGTCCCTTTGACTACCAGCCCTCATTATGTCATTACAAAAATTGCCTCCTGGGAGACTATTGGGATTTTTGTTCTGCAATCTGAACTGATACAATTATTTGCAAACTTCTAGAAGTAAATTAGCTTACTTATCAATTTTTCTACCCAGCTGATTTAGAGCTATAACTAATTGCATTGAGTCTAAAATTTTAATAAAAGAAACTTTTTACCTAGCCTAGCTCCACTAATAACTAAAAATTCCTTTATTGGAGCCAAGGAATCAATTTTGCACTAATGACTGGCAGGAAGTGGATTTTCATTGTGTGTGCATATATGCAGCCACATCCACACTAGACAGCCTCCATTTCTTCATCCAGTCTACTCTCCATCCATCTCCTTCTTGATCTCTGCCTTCAGAGGCTGACTTGTGTCGACTACAGCAACAGCTTTATCACCCTCTAGCTTCCACATGGATTTATCCAATGGGTAGCCCCAGCAGTCAGTTGCTGGAAAGGAGCAAGAATGTCAGATCATGGTATTAATCCCACTAGCTGTCTCTTTTCAAGTAATCTGTGTCTCTTGGTCAAAGATGTTTGTACCTATCAAGATAAGCGTCTTATTTGACTCCGTCCATGGTCCTATAACAATTTCTTTTAATTATCCTTTAAGGCCTTGGTCAGGGAGATGGGCGATAGTCACAGCGTTTGTGACCATTAAGGTGCACAAATACTGGGAGTTTTTGTATTGTCACCTAAGCAGCAGTGGAAGAAGACATAAAGGAAAAAACGCCTTCCCTCTGACAAGTTTCCAGTGGTCAGTGGGAAAGAGACTACAAGATGGCAGCACCTGTCCTCAGGGGAACTCCTTCCTGCCGAAGGATTCATTTTAGAAAGGAGACAAACGACTATCAAGGGGACTGCCACGAAAACATCTACTCTCAGAAGGAGGTTTCCCAGCATCAAATACCACAAATGTTCTGGCCTTCAGGGAAGTAGAAATTTCCTTACATAAGACTTCCCTGTAGCTTCTTTCTGTGATTTTTATGATGCTGAACATTGGCCCAAAGAATAGAACTATCCAGTAAAATTTTACTTTTCTAAACTAATCTGAGCACTTTATTGCTTCTTTGTTAATTAAATCTTTCTTATAATTATGAATTGTGTTGGTTTGGTTTCCATGGCCTCATTATATGAGCTTTGAAATCTGTTGTAGTTTTCTGTCATGATTCTGTCACTTTCTATCTCTGTTATCTTGGGTAAGCTATAGACTTCTCTGAACATAGTTCCTTGTTTTTTGTTTGTTTGGGTTTTTTTTTGTTACTAGATTTTTAAAAATTGAAGTATAGTCAATTTACAATGTTTTAATTACTGGTGTACAGTATAGTGATTCAGCTGTATATATATATTTCTTTTCATATTCTTTTTCATTATGGATCATTACAAGGTATTACATATAGTTCCCTATGCTATACAGTAAGACCTTGTTGTTTATCAATTTTATATGTAGTAGTCAGTATCTGCAAATCCCGAACTCCCAATTTATCTCTCCCTACCCTCTTTTCCCCTGGTAATATGTTTCCTTGATGATAGTGAATCCATTATGTCTTCTTCATATGTGTCTTTTCTCACAAAATATAGAATAGTATCATTGAAGCAAATAATAGAAACTGCAAATTGTAGCAATATTTTTTTGGATCCATAAAGGAAATAAAAGCAAAAATAAACACATGGGACCTAATTAAATTTAAAAGCTTTTGCACAGCAAAGGATACCATTCACAAAACAAAAAGACAATCTACTGAATGGGAGAAAATATTTGCCAATGATATGACCAATAAAGAGTTAATATCCAACATATATAAACAGGTCATACAACTCAACATCAAAACAAACAAACAAACAAACAAACAACCCAATTAAAAATGGGCAAGAGAACTGAATAGACATTTTTCCAAAGACAATGTAGATGGCCAATAGACACACGAAAAGATTCTCAGTACTGCTAATCATCAGGGAAATGCAAATCAAAACCACGATGAGATACCACCTCACACCTTTCAGAATGACTATCATTAAAAAGAACACAAATAACAAATGTTGGTGAGGATATGGACAAAAGGGAACCCTCGTATACCGTTGGTGAGAAAGTAGATTGGTGCAGCCACTGTGGAAAACAGTATGGAAGTTCCTTAAAAAACTAAAAATAGACTTTTCTTGCAATTGAGGCTCAGGGGTGTAAGCAATCTCCTCCAATCACATGCACCCATCCTGGTTTTTGAATCATGTGTTAGTAATGCAAAAACCGGTAACTGCATAGAGTCTATTCTGCACAGGGTGGCATCAGTGGTAAGGCTGTGCCAGTGATAAGCTACATCATGTATCCAAAGATAGTGCAAAGGACCAGTGCTGAGTGTCTACATAATATACTGTGGTGATAGTGTCTACATAGAATACTGTGATGCCTCTGACCAAGAGAACACAGTCCTATCTAGATGAGACAAGTTCTTCAGTGTCATATGGGGCCTCATTCCTGGCTACATGGTTTTTAACCCTTTTCAGAGATTCTGAGAGCCACTCAATAAACTTTCAAGAAATTTCTGCTCAAATTAGAGTTATTACTGCCGCTTGAACTTAATAATCTTGACGGGTACGGTCGCTGTTGCATAAATCCAGATGTTTCAGGAAGCTTTGACAAATGATTATGAAGCAGATCCATAATTTGTTTCCAAGTGAGGGTTCTTATACTCCCCTTTAGAGAGGTTGGTCAGTTCCTTATTGATGTTTGCATGTTGGAAGAGAAACATCACAGACAGGCATTTCATGATCTATTAGAGAAACAGTTTCTACTGATTCTGATCAAGATTTCTTCTAAAGAGGAAAGCCAGCTCAAAAGAAAAAAAAGTGTGCCCTTTACTATATTTTTGCATGGATTTTATAAGGTTCCTATACAATATGACACTGTTATCCCTGAAAGGTGATAACTGGTCCAGAGCCTAACTCTTAAAAGCCTCTCAGGAAAGGCTTCTTAACTTGACTATATGAAGCACAGCATATGAAGATCCCCTAATCATATTCTCACCGCTTTCTGAACAGAATGTTGCTTTGGCTGGTGATTTTCGAATAGGAGCTATCCTGCAGAAAAAATCACATAGCAGAACTTTTCATTCAGAGGCTACAAATCCACTTCTTAACACAAGATGCCTTCTGTGGTTCAAAGCTTAGGGAAAGGGGAATTGAAGAGATGCTGAGATGTTAGAAAAAGGACTCATTTATCTCTCTGAAGTTATGCTTCTAAGCCAGGATCACACACACCTTAGGGGGCGGGAAAGCATCCAATAACTACCAGCCGTGGGCACCCTATCCTTTCATGGAAATACACTTAATTATCTCACTTGACCCACACTCTTGTTTCTGCTCTTCCATCCAGAATTTCTGATCTTTCGTGTTTTATCTTTCATTCCCAGCCTCAGGTGTACTTGAACATCTGGTTTTTTCCTTGGCTTTGAATCCCTAAGCTTCCTAGAAATTAACTTGTACTCATGCAGAGCCTTTTTTCTCATCTGGATGCTTCAGATACCCACCTCTCCTCGACCCAGCTCTACCCAACTACATCCTAGCCCCAATCCACCAAGATGACACTCCAGCCTATCCCGCAAATCAAAAAGGGTATCAAATACCATCTTTATCAGTGAGAAGGTCTGCTCCTGGAAAAACAAAATTTTCAATTAATAGTGGTTTAAACAACATGGGCACTTTCCATCTCACCAAAGAAGAAATCTAGAAGGAAGAGGGACCAGCAGTGAAGCGGTCATTTAGCATCGCTACCAATGACTCCTCCCAGCTTTTCTGACTGCCATCGCCATGTTGGCAATTAATTTCAACATGGTTGTGAGATTGCTGCCACTGCCGAGGGCACGACAGCATTCCAACTAGGGAAAAAAGGCAAGGGCGACATAGGTTTCTTCTCACATGGCTCTCTTTTATCAGGAAGAGAAATTATTCCTAGGATATCCCTCTCAAACTTGTCTACATCTCATTGCCCTCCAACTCCCAGACCAATAAATGTGGGGCTGGGCACCCTCTGACCCAAACCCATCTGGAATCCTGCTAGGGTGAAAGCAAGAGATGCATTTGGATATGCAACCAGAAATGTCCACCAGCCTCGCCCTGAGCAGGAAGGGAGAAAGGCAGAATAGTGCATCCTTGTGCTTCCGACTTGTTCTCAAAAAATAACCAGAAAAAAGTTTGGAAACAGGATGTGAATCTTATTCAAAGGCTGATATTCAGTATTACTACCTGTGTTAATTGTTGATGCAGTCTAACATTGGACTCTCCTGCTTGTAAGAGGACCCCTTTGGTTAATGTCATGAGAAATCGTCTTTAGTGACTACAACCAACATCTCTGCTCTTGTTTCGTCACATCTGTGCTGTGATATAAGGCAGGAGAGCTGGCGGCAGCAGCAGAGCTGGGACAGCCACGTGAAGGAGATGTATCACCCCAAGTGCTTCTTTTTCTGCAGTATCTTGGAGCACAGCAGTGTGTGATGGGGTGAGTGCTGCGTGTGGAGAGAAATGAGCCCAAGGCAGATGTAAACCTTGTTTTGCATGGGCCGTGCAACCCTGAGGAACCCATGGTGATAAATATTAAAGGGGAAAGAAGGATTCAACTGAAAACTATTCTAATTGCACCGCAGAAAACGCTGCTGACTTGCTGGGATACTGCTAAACTAGAAGGCTTTAGGACAGACATCTAAAACAGAATTTATCACAGTGCAGGAAGTCCTCAGTCAACACCCACACCCAGATAGCATACTTTGCAATCGCGTGTGTGAATGAAATAGATTGGGCTAAAATACTCCCCACATGATAGAAATTTTTTTGTAGTGTTGCTTTCTTAGTATCATCTGCTCCAGAAAACAATCTCGAACCTGAGTCATCAGCCTTATTTCATCTCAAATAAGTACATTTTATAAATCTTTATGTTAAAGAAAAAGCACAGCCCTGTTAGTAGCAATCACTTTTTAAAGATAAATACAAATGAAAATTATAATAATGTACAGGAAACACGTTCATTAATGTGTTATTCACCAAACTGCATAAACCGGATCATGATAATATTGACAGCTTGTTTCTTGAACATTAACCTCTTGTATGCTAAACACCTCACTTTTGTG
Organism: Camelus bactrianus; assembly: GCF_048773025.1. Lineage (NCBI taxonomy): Eukaryota > Metazoa > Chordata > Mammalia > Artiodactyla > Camelidae > Camelus > Camelus bactrianus. The sequence continues at coordinate 31,935,542 of NC_133548.1, forward strand.
CTTTATCTCCAATGGCTATAAAATTCCTACCTTATAAATAACTAAACTGAGATTCCAAGTGATTTTTCCAGGACTATGAAATTAATAAAAGATGGAGCTGGTCTTCAAATGCAAGTTTGTCTGACTCTAAAGCCCTTATATTTGATATCTTCTAATAGACTGTTTCCCATGTCCTAATGTTTCCCATAAAACCAGTGATACGTCACAGCATCTAAAAATCCCAAACGCGAGAAAGAGGAATAGAGGGCAGAACCACAAAGAGGATGAGTTTCACCTTGTCCCACGAGGGGTGCAGAAAGGGATGGGGCAAAAGGCCGATCAACAGTTGTCCCCATAGCATGAGGACTAACCATTGAGAAATGCTGCTCTAAATAGACAGAAAAGGTAAATGAAGGGAATTAAAACAGCATCTAATATTTTTGCATATGAATCTTAACATTGGCAACATTCATAACACAATTCATAGCATTACACTGAATTTCTAAATTTTCCTCAGTCCAATTAACTAGTAGAAATATCATAAAAATATTTCTGGACACTTCTGTAAGGGTGTTTTAAGATGAGATGAGCATTTGAATCAGTGGACTCAGTAAAGAAGACTGGACTCCCTAATACAGATGGGTATCATCCAATCTGTTGAGTGCTAAATAGAACTAAAGGTAGAAGAACTTGGAATTCACTTTCTTTTTCACTTCTTGCCTTCTTGCTTCAGTTGGGACATCACATCGCATCTTCTCTGGGCCTCGGACAGGGATTTAAACCATTATTCCCCTGGTTCTTAAGCTTTCAGACTTAGACTGAATTATAGCACTGACTTTCCTGGGTCTACAGTCTGCAGACCACAGATCTTCTCAGCTTCCTTAATAGTGTGAGTCAATTCCTCATAATAAACATTTCTCTCTCTCTGTCTCAGTCCATATTAATCCATGAAAATTACAAGTTACAATGTATTTCATAGTCTATGATCCAGACACGACTGATAAATGCTAAAGTCAATAATGATTAGGGGAAAAAATGAACTTTTTGGTTCATGCAACCTATAAGTGAGATTTGGGGGTACTGGGCTAGAGGGGCTAAAATGTGTTAGCCCGGACAACATGGATATGGATTGAGGTAGAGTTTCCTTAAAGGAAGAGAGATACTGTTTTTTACCTAGAGAAGGATGGAAAGGTCTGTTGAACAAGCTAGAAAAGTAATAACTATTTCCAGCTGAGTAGATGAGATTAGATAGATAGACAGATAGATAGATAGGAGAGAGAGGCTAAGATACGGAAAGAAAATAGATAAGTGACAGAATGTAAAAGCTACTGTATTTGGATGTCCAAATTATTAGTAATTTTTTCCCTACTGCAAACATCCCTGTATGTGGTGGATACTTTGATTCTCAACCTCCGTTTCACTCTTTTTCACTTTGGAGGGTTTGGGAAGTTACCATCCACCTTCCCCCGGTACTCTTGCAGGCCAGTGTTCTGGATGCAAAAGACATAGTCAGTACCTGCGAGAGATTTGGAAAGCAGGATGAAGAACCGGCCACTTCCCTACCGCTCCTGGTTCTTGCTGCCGACAATTTAGAAATGTGAGTCTTCCCCACAGCCACATACCAGGGTACATGTTCCAGTTTTATGGATGTGGAAACACAGTGACTTCCTAGTCTGGAGTTCCAGCATCCTAATAACAGCTTCACCTTGCTCTTCCTCCAGAGCAAGAGGCCGTTGTCGCAGAAGCAGTGGCTGCCTCTGAGAGAGAAGCGCCCCTGGTGGCCGAGCTCTGCCTTATTCTGGAAGCCAGTCCAGAATGTCTGGCCCAGAAGCCTGTTCTTTCAGACCTTCCAACAATTCTGTAAGCACCGAACATCTTGGATGAAATTCCTTTCTGTTTAGAATACGTTCATTTCTATTTTTTGCATGCAACCTTACTGGTTTACCTAAATTTTATTATGTTGTGGGTGAAAGTATTATATCTCATATAACAAAAACACTCCTTTTAAGTCTCATGCCGTTTCTCCCCAACACAAATTTCTTATTTAAATTAAGTTGGTCACTTTACTGTTTCTAGAAGTGCCCTTTGTTCATTCTTATATGCAGGTTCCTTCCTCAAGTCTAAACCATGGTCATAGTACAATAGCAAAACGTTCTAATACCCCCACCATGACCACTGTGCCCAGCCAAGCAGGAGCAGCAGTCCTGCAGGGAGACAGAGGTGTGCAACAGGGCAGGACAAAGCAGAGCGGGCTGGAGCTGGGGGAGTCCCCTGGGCCCAAAGGAAACGTTAGGTAGAGAGAGACTTTGCAGAAGTCTAGAGTTTCTCCTTGAGCTGGAACAAGAACAAGAAGGATTTGAAAGTATAGTTTACTTATTCTCATCTCCAGGTACGATTTCATTGTTATTCCTCCCACCTGAATTTTGACAGTGGACACTGGAAATGAATATCAACTTTGTCTCTGTTTGGCTATGATTCATTTCCTCCTCTTCATTCTTATAGAAGAAAGTTAACAGTAGGGTATATTACTTTGTGTCCTTCTTAGGTTTATTTTTTTAAAGATAAATGCATGTGGGAAAACATCTGACCCACAGTAAAGTGTCTCAAATGTGTATAAAGGGAGATTCCAATTCTCACGTTTGCAGACATTCCAATATGCAGTCCCACTGCCTGGAGATAATCACTGCTACCAGTTCAGAGAAAAGCTTTCTGACATCTTTTGGTAGATTTACATCATTGTTTTCTTTAATGGAAAAACGCTGTACATAATGTTTGTTAATGGATATTTTTTTCTTAATAATATATTATGGCCATATTTCCATGTCAGCATACATTACACTACTTCATTCTTCTAAAAGGCTGCATTGTAGCCCACTTGTCATATGCAGTTTATTTAAACTTTATCCCATTAATCAACTTTGAGGTTGTTTCCTCATTTTCGTTCACGAAAAAATGTGTCCTTGGGATTAAATTGATGAGGAAAACTCTCCAAATGTAGGTTTTGTTTGCAATCTACAAAAAAATGTTAAGAACTGCTTAATTGATATATTATGAGGCCTGAGGATAAACTAATATTTTTGTTTGTAATTTAATATAAAATATAATTTAATATAAAATATAAAAATAAGGCACACAAGTGAGGCGCTTATATATTAGTATAGGTATCTTGACCCCTTTTCCTGCAATAGAATCAAAATAGGTTCACAGGACAAAGAGCTCATTAACCATTTGTGTTTATGGACAAAGCTGAGAAGATCACTGTATTTGAAATACAAGATTTAGGTCACCCACAAGAAACAAATTAAGCAAGTTTTATTGTTCCAACATCCAAATGTATTCCCCCAAATTTATCTGTAAGTGTGACCCAATAAACGTTAAATTAAAAATGTACTTTGGAATAGACAATTTCAGTTATCAGAGAAAATAATACATCTGAAGCAAATTCTAGTTACGTTTTGTTTCAAGAGTATCCCAAAAAGAAGTTGACAATATGAATTTAAGCTGAAATCAGTGGTACAGATCATGTTAGGAAATCACGTATTCTTTCAAGTCCTAAACACAATGGAACTTAATCCTAGGAACTCTAAGGAGGAACCCACATGCCATTCAGCACTGGTCTCAGTGTGCAGTCAGCATGGCAGAGACAGAGGTATCTTTTTAACAAATCACACCCCTACAGGATCTCAAAGCTCAAAGGGACTTCAGAGGCCATTTAATTGCCCTATTGCTTCTTGAATTCTCTTTTCTGCCCTTCACCAAATGGACTACTAACTCATATTCAAATATCTCTAACTTATAGACACCTATTGCAGGAATTTGTCTTATTTTTCAGATACTTAGTTTTTTAAATCTTGGATTGAATTCTTTCTCTAAGCTTTTGGTCTTAGATCAACCCTTTGGAGGCACAAAGAATGAGCTTCCCCTTCTTTTGCAGGACAGCCTCGTAGATTCCTGAAGACAGCTATGATCTGCGTCCTGAGCTTCCTCTTAAGGGTAAACATCCTGCCAGTAGAAGATATTCTGAACCCATGAAATCAATTACACTTTCCAGGTTCGTCCGATTTTTTTTTTTTTTGATCATTCATTCCATCAACCTACAAGATTTATTGAGAGCTTCCCACATGTCATGAATGACACTCCCACTCACTGGGAATACAATAGTAAGAAAAGTGAAGCACAGGGAAATATATATAAGATCTTGTGGTAGCTCACAGCGAAAAAAAATGTGACAATGAATATATGTATGTCTATGTATAACTGAAAAATTGTGCTCTACACTGGAATTTGACACAACATTGTAAAACGACTATAACTCAATAAAATAATGTTAAAAAAAAAAAAAAGAAAAGTGAACACTCCTCTGTCTTCATGAAGCTTATGTTAGAGTTAGGGTAAAAAAGACATTGATCAATCTACCTCCCATAAACCATGTCCAGTTACAGAGGGGAGAGCCATAAAGGAGACTTACCCAGTGCTACGGGAGCGCAGACTAGAAAGTTCTGATACCCTGAGTGATCCGGGTAAGCTTCCCTGAGAAAGCGATGCTGTGAGCTGTGATCCAAAGAATGTATATGAGACACCTAGACGGAGACATGAGAGAACAGATTTGCTAATTGAAAGAAGACAAGTACAAGACTGGTAGGAGGAGGGAGCGTTGTCTGAGAAAGGTCATATAGCAAAGGCACAGAAAATACTTGAGAAGAATGGTATGAGAGGGACCTGAAGAAGTGAATTTGGGGAATGCTTGAGGTTTGGCTGTTTCTAAAGTTTACTGAAGAGCTCTGAGAACAAGAGTGAAATGATCAAATTTGTATTTACAACATATCGCTTTAATCTCATGAGGGAATACAGGTTGGAGGGGAGCAAGAGGGAGTGTAAGTCAATTACAAAGAGGCTGTTGGAATGGTCCAGTAGCTGGACCATGGTTAGAGGATGAAGGAATGGGGTGACTGGTGAGAAAGGATGCATTTAAGAGATATCTAATAGACAAGTGTTTGGAATTCCAAATGAACCAGCACCAATTTTTAGAACATAATTTTTGTCTATTGGAAAGTTTAAAACAGTTATAAAGCAGTTTAATTTTTATTTTCTATTATTTAAAAGTGATTAAAGACTTGAACATTCACAACAGAATATACAAAAAATGTTATTCATTTTTAGAAAAGTTAACCAAGTACAATAGAAGAAATGTTGCAAAACATTTTTTCCTCTGATTTGGGTATGTCAGGAAGTGTATCTGCAGGTTCTACATCTTCTAATTCAGTGTTCCCTCTTCCTAAGAAGTGGAAAATAGTGGAAAATAAGAGGAAAAGAGCTAGGAATTTAGAGGTGGATGATAAGCCCTTATATTTAAAAAAAAAGTACAATCTTGAAACTCGTGAAGCTAGAGAAACAGTAAATTAAAAAAAAAATAAAGATAATATTGTTTCTTTGCAATGATTGTGAGTTATAAAAAGCAGAGTAGACAAGTATTTCTTGCTTTCATGAGCTGGCCAGGGTTCTTTTACTGTAAAATAATATATTTGAAGTTTACATTTGAAACTACTGAAGATTTTGAAGAATTTTAAACAATGGGGTCCACAACACCATGATTATAAACCCTGGAATTCACCAAAATTGAAGTTGCCTATTTCAAATGCGGCCATTGATTTTTAAAGACTGGTCCACTAGCACCATCTTCTGGCTACGTCATGATTTTTGTTTTCTTCTTCACTACCAACTTGTTCCTATGTGAATATTGTGGTTGTGGCGCCACTTGCTGGATTTTTTTCAAAACATGAACAGATTGAAGAGATGTTGCTGAGAGATTAGACACTTACACCTCAGCTGCACGACTTCAAACGACTCTCGAAAAAAAAATAGTAGTAAAGTAGTTAGGTCCTCTGATTCGAAGCATTATTCTAAGCTATTCATAATAATACTTTGCAATAGTCTAAAAAATTATTCTGCATTCTATTGATTCATATGGAGAAAGAGGCTGTATGTCCTTTGGGAACTCATTCAAATCTATTTCCTCTTTAGCTGTCTCTGTGCGAACTTTAGCCACAGGAAATTATCCCCAAATAGTTTAAAGGGAAAGTAAAATAATATTTTACCGCCCTTTACATTATTCCTTAAATCTTACAACTCTAGGAAATAGACAGATGAGCCCCATTTTACTGACTGCAAAACAGAGACACAGTTTAGCTGCACCTAAGGCAGCTTATGCCAAAATAGAACACAGAAAGTTTTTTGGTTTTGTTTTTTACTTTTTATTTTATTTTATTATTGTAGTATAGTCAATTCACAATGTTGTGTCAATTTCTGGTGTACAGCATAATGTTTCAGTCATACATAAAATACATCTATTCCTTTTCATATTATTTTTCATTATAGATTACTACAAGATACTGAATAGAGTCCCCTGTGCTATACAGAAGAAAACTGTTGCTTATATATTTTGTATACAGTAGTTAGTATCTGCAAATCTATAACGCCCAATTTATCCCTTCCCCGCTTCCCCTCTAGTAACTGTAAGTTTGTTTTCTGTGTCTGTGTGTGCGCTCAGAAAATTTTGAATATTTTTCACACCGAAGCCTCTGCTTTTTCTGCCCAACCTGTTTTCATTGCTACTCAGTGGGGTTTGGGTAAATGCAGATTGTACATAAATAGGATTTTAAAAGCCTATTCAAAAGATTTTCTTATCTAAGTTAATTTCTACGTTAGGGAGAAGTTTACTGAACGAGCTTCAATGTAGGCTAGTAACCTAAAGAGTATCGAGGTTCCAACAATATATTTGAAAAAGTCTTTCATAATATTGATATGGACAAGATGGATATAATCAAAACTTGCCGACTTTAAATCTGAGAGAATTTGTAACTGAATAAACAGTTCTTCCAAAAGGCACTGGTAAATAATTATTGATGAACCTTCAGTGCAGTGATGTAGAGCAGTCTTCTCAGCCCTGCTGCAAAATTTTCATCACAAATTTGGAAGATAACATGCTGATCTAGTCAGCAGATGATATAAGGCACTGTGCTATAAACAACAGAAAAGACCCTTGACAGGATGAAGTGATAGATTGAATTGAAAAAGATGTGCCTTCATATAGACATATTAAAAGTCTACATAGCCTAGAATTCACAATTTAATTGCACAGGTACAGAAAAGAAAAAAAAATCTATTAACGCCATACATGAAATAATAATAAAAATGACATTTAAAGTCTACAAATGATAAATGCTAGAAAGGGTGTGGAGAAAAAGGAACCCTCCTACACTGTTGGTGGCAATGTAAATTGGAGCAGTGACTATGGAAAACAGTATGGAGGTTCCTTAAGAAATTAAAACTATAGTTACCATATGATCCAGCAACCTCACTCCTGGGTACATATCTGGAGAAAAGTCTAACTCGAAAAGATACACACACCCCAATGTTCACAGCTGCACCATTTACAACAGCCAAGACATGGAAACAACCTAAATGTCCACTGACAGATGACTGAATAAAGCTTATTTATATATATATACAATGTATGTATAATATATATATATATATAGGAATATTACTCAGCTATAAAAAAGAATGAAATAATGCCATTTGCAGCAACATGGATGGGGATTATCATATTAAGTAAATTATGTCAGACAGAGAAAGACAAATATTATATGAGATCACTTATATGTGGAATCTAAAAAAAAATGATGCAAATGAACTTATTTATAAGCCAGAAATGACTCACAGATATAGAAAACAAACTATGGTTACCAAAGGAGAAAGGGGTGGGCAGGAGGGATAAATCAGGAGTTTGAGATTAACATATACACAGTACTATATATAAAATAGATAAAGATAGAACAGGGAACTATATTCAATATCCTGTAATAACGAATCTGAAAAAGAATATATATGTGTGTATATAATTGAATCACTTTGTTATACATCTGAAACTTACACAATATTGTAAATCAACTATACTTTTGTGACTCCCAGTGTGACTACACCGATTGTACACCCATGAAGTCAGCCCTACACTTGTATCACTTTACAGGGGACCCATTCATATAGAAATTCTGCCTCGTTCACTATGAAAATTCCACCACAAGACACAGAGCCTGGAACAGAGGAGTCATTCAATGGATCTAGGTATTTATAGATTGAAAGAATTACGCAAAAGAAAGAGTGATAAATCTGTCAACATCCTATTTACTAAATAGAAAAATAGCATCTTATCCTGGAAAGGGAACAGTCTTTAATTGTAAGAAAACTTTGCAGGGTTTAAAGAATCTTAGGATCTAAAACAAAAAAAGATTTACTTCCTCAAAGTTATTTTAAAAAGTTATAGGAAAATTCTAAATATATAAACTAGTCAAAATTCTCTCACTTACTGTGGAAAGTAATTTCAAATCTAAAGATAGTTTTATTGAAATAAAAATAAATATATAAAGTTTATTAATGCCCCTAAATGGATTACACGGCCCATTGGAAACCCAGAAAGCAAACTAACAAAACAGAAAACCTGTGAATAGTGGTACAAGATAGATTAATGTTGATATTCCATTTGTATTTCTTCACAAGTTGTTTCATTTATGTGGTAAAGCTTAAAGGTTAATTTTTAAAGAGCTAGACACTACATTTGTATAATCTTTCAAAAGTAAAATCTAATTATGTAAATGTCAAACATGGCAAGCTTAAAAAAATAATAAATGTGAAGGATAAATTTAAATGCTTCTATAAATTCAGTTGCTAAATTGTCAAGTTTTGAAATACTAAGGATGATAGAAAAGAGCTAAAGAGACACAAACCTGAAAAGACTTCATTTGCAAAAAATGAAAGAAAATGTTTAATATTTAAACTAAGGAAAATTGTGTAGACACTCTATTTGATAAATCTTATCTTGTTTTACAGGATATAGATATATCATCTATTAGTGCAATGCCACTGTAACTGATTTCATCAGTATGTATTTATCAGAATACCAGGAGCAGTGTGGAAACACTTTAACAAGCTAATCTTACTTGCATTATGAACAGCCGTTGAAGATATAAAACAAAAAATCAGCAAATTTTGCTTAGATGGAAAATGAGGCAAATAATTGAATGTGGGAAAATCTGATTTAAATATTGATTTTGAGTTATTGATATAATTTATGCCATTACAAGGTTATGCTTAAAGTAATATAACATAATATTTAGTTATTCAGAAATAATTACTATCTTTATTATATATATATTTTTATTGAAGTATAGTCAGTTTACAATGTTGTGTCAATTTCTGGTGTACAGCATAATGTTTCAGTCATACATGAACATATATACATTCATTTTCATATTTTTTTCACCATAGGTTACTACAAGATATTGAATATAGTTTCCTGTGCTATACAGTATAAACTTGCTGTTGATCTGTGCTATATATGTTAGTTCGTATCTGCAAATCTCGAAATTCCAGTTTATTCCTTTCTACTCTTTTCCCCCTCTGGTAAACCATAAGTTTGTTTTCTAAGTCTGTGAGTCTGTTTCTGTTTTGTAAATAAGTTTATTCATCTTTTTTTTTTAGAGTCCACATATGAGTGATATCATATAGTATGTTTCTTTTTCTTTCTGGCTTACTTCACTTAGAATGACAGACTCCAGGTCCATTCATGTTGCTGCAAATGGCATTATTTTACTCTTCTTTTTTTTTTTTTTTTACAGCTGAATAGTATTCCATTGTACAAATATACCACACCTTCTTATCCAGTCATCTGTTGATGGACATTTATGTTGTTTCCATGTCTTGGCTGTTGTAAATAGTGCTGCTGTGAACATTTACGGGGTGCATGTGTCTTTTTGAATTAAGGTTCCCTCTGGATATATGCCCAGGAGTGGAATTGCTAGATCATATGGTAAGTCTATTTTTAGTTTTTTGAGGAATCGCCATACTGTTTTCCATAATGGCTGCACCAAACTACATTCCCACTAACAGTGTAGGAGGCTTCCCTTTTCTCCACAGCCTCTCCAGCATTTAACATTTGTGACTTTTGAATGATGGCCTTTCTGACTGGTGAGAGATGATACCCATTGTGATTTTGATTTGCATTTCTCTGATAATTAGTGATGTTAAGTATTTTTTCATGGGCCTATTGGCCATTTGTATGCCCTCATTAGAGAATTGCTTGTTTAGGTCTTCTGCCCATTTTTGGATTGAGTTGTCTTTTCTTATTAACTTGTAGGAGCTGTTTATATATTCTGGAAATTAAGCCTTTGTCAGTCTTTTGCAAATATTTTCTTCCATTCTGTAGGTTATCTTTTTATTTTGCTTATGGTTTCCTTTGCTGTGCAAAAGCTTATAAATTTAATTAGGAAATTACTACTATCTTTAATCTAGAATCCTTCACGTAGAAGTAAGAGAGATTATGGGTGGCACACTGAAAAGGGATTCCACAAGCAAATAAATTAGAGAATCACCGTGTTAGATAAACCCTTCTGAAAGTTCTTAATCACTTTAGCATGTTATTGCTTCTCAATAGGCCTAAAGTATTTAACTTTGTTTAACCCAGAATGTCTAAAATTTACTTAAACTCAGTATCCATTTTTAAGTAGGAGGGAAGGTGGCTTGTTTACTTATTTTGTTTTTCATGTAAAATTATAAACATTTTGAGTGGGTGGTATTTTCCAGAGTTTACTTTGAGAATTTCAGCTCTACACCAGCCAAACGTGAACAAGCAGGAATATTGATTCTGCTTGCGTTTAGTATTCAGGAGTTTTTATAATGGATTTCCCAGTTATATCATGTTCACTTTTTGCAAAGGTGATTTTTATGCAAACATACTGTCCAGGTTTGAAAAGCTAATACCCTGGCCCCTTTTACTCTTGGTCACGTCACATATTAAGACTTATGTCCAGTGCAGGGCATTGGCTGACTGTGGTGTGATACAGGTAATCAACCTGGATAGTGGGAGATTTGCAACCACTCTCAAAGATGTACATCTGAAGGACTGCAAAGTGATTTAGGGCATGATGATTGCCGTTGCCCTGATCGATCTGTTGCCTTTAAGCTCTGAACCCATTCTTCCATATAGTACTTTGAGAAGCCAGGGCTGGGACTCTGCATACTTTACTTCTCTTTAGAAATAAAAGAGCCAGAAATTTAGCCAGCTGGAGTCCTTGTGGGTTTAGCTGCTTGGAGGTGCCAAAGGGGAACTGGAAGGTGGTTGGAGAGGAAGGATGGGACTCTATGTATAGTGTTCTTGCTCTCATGACACCGTCGCAATGACACTTCACCTGGTAGTAGCAATTCACCCCAGCAGCAGTAATTTCCAGTTTCTAAATTCCTTCTCCATGCCCGGGATTGGTTTCATTGCTCTTCCTATACCATACAGGCACGTGGCAGAAAGTAACCCCTCCTAAGAGATCTCTGATCCCTAGTTCTGCAGGATTCCCAGCCCGCCCGCATCCAACCTCCCCTGGTACTAGTTCAGCTTGGCAGACTTCCCCCTCCTCAGAGGTCTGATTCCTAACTTGTGGGGCTCCTCCTCCAAGCTCCTAGCTTCTGACAACCTCAGCCTCTTCCCGCAGCCTTCTCGTCCTGTAGAGAACAATAGGTTAATTGCATGAGGCCCTTGAGGGCAGAACTAGAACTTGTGGGTTGAAGTAACAGGTTCCTATGACTAGAGAGGTCAAAAAATTGAATGGGCTGGAGTAAGTTTCCTATCCATAATTTAACCAAAAGAAGGAGGGACTGCCACAAAACTAACATATTGACAGGGGATTTAAAGCATCAGATGGGAGACTAGACTGGTTGAGATCTAAGGTACTTTTCCATGTGGGGATTCTACAGTGTAATCCACAGTAGAATATAACTACAACTACCATTATCAAGTAACTACTAGCCAACTGGTACTGGATCCAGTTCCTTCCTTGCTTACTTACTATTTCTAATGCTCATAACAATCCTATGTTTTTAGATATTATCAGCCCAATTTTACAGGTGTGGAAAAAGGAGTTGAGGCTCATGCAAGATCACAGTGTTCAAGTGAAGGCAGGTGAAGGCAGGGTTTGGACTCAGGGATTCCACTGCCTGCTTCCTAAGAAGTCTCAGACATGCAACCCTGAAGCATTCTTTTATGGAAGCCGCATGGTGCCTGAATCATCTAACTATTGTTTTATTTCAATTTTTGCCCTTCTGTTCTTTTTGTTTCCTTACAGAGTAAGAGAGGGAAAAGGCAATGAGAAGTGATAAGTAAAGAGTGATAACAATTTGACAGTAGTCATTTATTCCTCAAACCCATGGTACTGTTCCATGCCCCCTGCCCTTTTGACATGCTGCTGCTTCCATCAGGAATGCTTTTTCTGACTTTGGTTTCCCAATGAACTCCTATACATTCTTTAAAGTCCAGCTCAGACACTTCCAGATCCACCTCCAGGGTCTGTCTTTACCCTATTTTTTAATTATAATCCTACTCTAAAGGTATTATACAAACTACGGGTGGTTCTAGGTGAATCCACCTGTGGAAGTATCATTCCAGCAGGGCAGAGGCAGATCAGAAAGTTGGAAGAATGAAATGAATGAGAGTGGCCAGTCTGGTTACTCCACTGGAAAGACTTCTTGGCATTCTTCTTGAAGGCTTCACCTTCAAACATAATTTGAAGCTCTTATGTTTCTGCATAACATACATCGTTATTCCAGCTCACAACACACCGTTCTATTATTTTTTTAATTGTTGCTAGTTTATCTGACTTCTTTGACTCCTCTTTGTATTCCTAGGACCTAACCAAATATAAAATAATAAATTTTCAAAATATACATTCTTGAGGTAGCATGGTGTATTGGAGGAAATGTAGGATTTCAAATCAATTTCTGGATTGTGATCATGAGCAAGATTACATGATTTTTCTAAGTTGTATTTTTCCTACAGAGGAGAGTTTCAAGAAGGGAGTGGTCAATGGTTTGGAGTGCTACTGGAGGGCAAGATTATTTAATCTTCCTAAGCCTAACTCTCTCAAGAGATCTCTCTGCAGTTTCTAACACTTTGCAAAAGTCACCTAGTAAAAAGTATCTATTGACTTCAGCAGGAAGACTGTTACTGATCATTTTGAAATAGGTATTAATGTAGTAGTAAGAGTCGAAGCAGGTCTCTGAGCCAAATATTACACTGGATGTAAAGAAGAGGAGATGGGAATTACAGGCAACTCTCCTGGATATTTACTGTAAATACAGAGGATGGGCAACAGTTATAATTAGTTGTTCTTCAAAGGGTTTTGGTTTATTATAAGAGGGGAAGAGTTGAACATATAGTATTTAAATATGTAAGGAAAGAGGCAATATAAAGAGGGTAACAAGGCAAGGGAATATTGTATAGAGCAAGATCTCTGAGGAGGCTTCTGGGAGGGAAATGTTATGGGAACAGAAATGGAGAGATTTACTCGAGACAGACGAGGGGCAACGACTTTTTTCAGTTTCAACAGGATTACAAGACAAAGAATAACGTGGATACAATAAAGGTTTTAGGCTTACAGGTGGCAAGGAAGTGAGGAAGCTTCAGTCTGGGCTTTTAAAAGCAGTTGGTGGCATAGCACAGTGTTAAGAGCACAGGCTTTGGAGACAGATTTTGTGGATTTAAATCCCAACTCGCCCCAGTTGTATACCCTTGGGCAAGTTATTTAACATACTAATACCTTGTTCCCTAGGTGATGATAATCCGTCACCCTGTCGGTGTTTTGTAAGGAGTTACTGAGTTAATACATATAAATTCATCTAATAGTGCTGAGCAGAGGTGCTGGTCATTGTCAGTGCGTGAAGCAAGAGTTGTCCTACCTCTGCGGAAAGTGACTGGGAAGTGGTGGGTCTGGAGACTTTAACAGAACGAAGACAGTTTGAGGGGGATGGTGCTGAGAACAAAAAAGAAAGAGCTAGTGCAACATAAAAGAAGCAGTAAGCAGTGGGGAGAACCCAGTTTAAGCTGGACATCATGAATACGTTCTGCAGTCATTTTCCAGATCCAAGGTAGCTGGATGGATCCAAATTGAAGTTTGAAGTAAGAACAATGAGGTGATGGAATTGAGAACCCTGACGATAGACTGGCGTGAGGGACCATGGAATTAAGTTGGATATGTTAAGAAGTGAAGGAGCTCCCTGGAGAGAGAGTAGAGAGATGAAGACTGGAAAGGGTGGAAAACTGGTCTGAGCAAGAGAGTGGGAAAGATAGCGGGTGGTGGTAACCTGACATCCCTAATTCCACAGACGCTCTCGCGACAGCTGGGGACTTCACCTTCCCTGCATTGGGATTGGAAGGCCACTAAAGGAAAGGGCGGGGCCGGGATAAAGAGAATTGTGATGGGACCGGGTGGGGCTCCCGGGCTGTAGGTGGCGGGGCCTGCAAGGACTTGGTGGGGTCCCGCAGAGGGCGCCGGGGCGCAGCGAAGCTCTGCAGCATGTGCCTGTTCTGTAGGGAGGACGACGCTGCCCAAGTCAATCCGGTGAGTGCTCCTGGGCCCTCGACTCCCGCCTCGGCGGCTCTGGTCCCGGCCTCGTCCTCGGAGGCCACCGCGGACACTCGTGCTTCCGACCGTTGCGCCAGGATTGATGCTTTGGGGTTGGGAAATCCCTGGTGAAGGAGGAAGACTAGATCCTGGGCTGCAGAGCCCACTGAGATGAGAAAAAGCCCCACCTCGCGCCTGCTAGGGGCCAGGCACGTACAATCAGCGGTTTGTTGAACGACTCATTGACCCACCCGCCCGAGAGGTGGAATGGGGGTCCCAGAGATGGGGGCAAAATTTTTCACATATTCATATAGGGAGGAGATTGCTTTTGGGTCTTTGGGTTAAACAACTGGATCAAAATGAGGGGAAGGGGAGGTATTTAAGGTACAATTTAGAAATCAGAAGGAGTGGAAATCCCCTACATTTAACAAGCAAGTTCCCGGTGCCTCAGAAAACCACACCACCTGATGGGGTTCCTCAATCACCCCAGCTTCCCTTGACTTTAGAAGCCAGATTAATGTCCAGTTCCTTAAGTGAAGAGCAGCGTGGCACCACTGAAATCAGTGCCAACAGAAACATAGATTTCTGGATTTCTGGTGCCCCCTTTCCTTCCAGAATAAATCCCAGTAGTCTACATGTTCAGGTAATGTGGTTCACAGCTGGTTCTTTTTGCTCATAATACTATCCTATCTTCCATCCCAATTTTTACCTTGATGTTCTTGTTCAGATCCTGCCTCTTGCAGCTGAGATAATAGGCATTTCATTACATAAACAGAAAACAGTAACACAGGCTGCCTATTATACTAGCTGATTTTTCAGTTTGCTCATAACTTTTATTTTTAAATTTTTCCTATTATGTAGGAAGGCCCAAGACAGCATCATCCTTCAGAGGTTACTGCAAGGCAGGTAATGTTTAAATAAATACTAAATAATTCTGGTTATCTCAAAAGTGTGACTATGACTCTATCTTGTTCCTTTATGTGTGGTGGTCCCTAATATGACAGAAGTTTTGTTAGCTAGACATTTCTGTGTTATCTTTCTTGGGACTCTGAGATCTCATGACTACTATCAGAATGAGTCTTAACTAGGGTAACCTAAAAGGTTTATATTCTCCTTTCCTAATGTAATATTTGACACATACACAAGGATATATATAGCATATATAATTTGTAAAGCAGTGTAATAAAATATACTTCCAGTTTAAGAAACATATGAGTAACCTTGAACTCCTCTAGGAGCTCCTTTCCTACTGTACCTCCCTACTTCTCTCCCAGAGGCAACCACTACCCTGAATTTTATTTTTATCAATCTAATCTTTTTCTTTAATAGATCATCATATATATGCTTCTAAAAGTATATTGTTTAGTTTTCTTGGACTTATTTCTTTGTGAACATAGGCTCACACAAAATCCATTGTATGATTTAGTCTTTCTTCTTAACACTGTTTACTAAAATTTGTCCTTATTGTTGTATAAGGTCATAATTCCTTTGTTTTCACTGCTATTTCCTATTTCATCGTGGCACATATCTGTCGATGGACATTGGGTTGTTTCCACGTTTTCCTATAAGGAAGTGCTACAGTAAACCTTCTAGGACTTGTCTTTTTTGCCCATGAACAAGGGTTTCACTTGATAATTTAGGCAAGAATAAAATGGCTGGATCCTAGGGAAAACAATTTTTTCCTTATTGTAGGGCAATGCCATATTGTTTTCAAAGCAATTGTACCAATTGAACTCACACTGGCAGTGGAAAATGGTCCTATTATTCCTGTCCTTTCTACCTTACTATTCCATTCCCTTCTCTTCAAAGCATTCTAGTTTGATCCTCTAGGTCTTTGCTACTTAACAAACACTCTACAATGGGGACATAAAAATCTGTGTGACATGCAGCATTTAAGAGAACTAAAGAATGTGCATGGATTTTATTTTCTTATTTCTGTGAAGAAGATCCCTTTGGGGTTTTAAAGTGAACATTACTTTTAAAGTAAAAGTAGACACATATATCCAGGTGTCTTAGAGCTATCTAATTGTGCACAGGTAGTGAAGAGGAAATCAAGGGTAAATAGTTTCATTTGAAAACTCTGCTGAGGCTCCTAAGTGTTTTCCTTCATCTGGAAACCACACATTTGAAAAAGGTTTTTTCCCTACTTCTATGTAGCCCTGTAAGCCATAATCAGTGATTGTATTTAGCTTTTTTTATTGAAACAAACTAAAAATATTTTCAGCATGCTATGTTGTCAAGTTGTAAAAAGTTTCCTTTCCTTTTAATTTTCCAAAAGTCCGCAGATAAACGTATTGAGCATATGAAAAACCTAAGGAAAGAGAAGAGGAAACTTAGTAAACGGTTTGCAAGGCCTATTCCTGTTCCAGAACCAGGACTCCTAGTAAGTGTTGAGACTTCACTGAAATCAGCAGATCTTTAAATGCGAAAGACATCCTTATTTTTAATTTATGTAATACTCTAAAATTTGTTTCCCCTTTCCTTTGAAAACTGTGTAATTGCAATCTGGGAAGTTATCTTAAAATCCAAATAAAATTCTCATCTGTTACTTAAATCTCCTTTGTAGTTGTCTCTTGGAGATGCTGTGGTTTAAAGGAAAGAGTGTTGGGACAAATTTCACTTTGCTATGGTATGCAATTCTTTATATACATTGTCAGATCAATTTGCTCACTATTTTGTTGAGTATTTTTGTATCTATACTCTGAGAGATAATAGTCTCTTATCGCCTCTCTTGTGGGTTGGGTATTAGGGTAATGCTGGCCTCATAGAATAAGTTAAAGATTTTTCTCTCTACTATTTTTTGCAAGAGATTGTAGAAAATTAGTGTAATTTCTTTTTTAGGTGTTTGGTAGAATTCACCAGTGAACCCATCTGGGCCTGGTGCTTTCTGTTTTGGTAAGTTACTAATTATTGATAGAATTTTTTTACACTTTTTAATTGTCCCATAGTTCTTGGATATTCTATTGCTTTTTTTTTCAGACTTCTTTTTCTTTTTAGTTTGGACAGCTTCTATTGATGTACAGTTAAGCTCTCTGATTATTTTTTCTACCATGTCCAGTCTATTGATGGCATTCTTAGTGTATGCTACAATGTTTGAGATTTCTAGCATTTGCTTTTGATTCTTACAGTTTCCATTTCTCCTTAGGTTACCCATCTGTTCTTGCATCTTGTCCACTTTTTCCATTAAAGCTCTTACTATATTAATCATAATTATTTTAAATTCTCAGTCTGACCAAAATTTCTGCCGTATCTGAGCCTGGATCTGATGCTTGCTTTGTCTCTTCAGGCTGTTTTATTGTTTGTTTTGTTTTGTTGCTTTTTAGCAGATCTTATAATCTTTTGTTGAGAGTCAGATATGATGTACTGAGTAACAGAAACTGAGAGAGATAGGCCTCTAGGTTTTATGTTTATCTGGCTAGGATTTAGGCTATGTTTTCTGTTTGCTATAGCTGTGGTGTCAGGCAAGAAGTTACTCTCATGTCCTTATTTTTGTCTTTCCTCTTAGATTTATGTCCCCCTAGAGACTCTTTCTTAAATAGGGTCCAAGGCTTGCAGTTCTTTAAGTTGGATTCCCCTGATATCATATAGGAGCCTCACTGATCTGGTGGTAAGAAAGGCACATTATAGTCCTATGATTAGGTCTGTCATTTAATAAGTCTGTGTCTCTGGGATGTGACTTTCTTAACAACAACTTGGCCACCATTCCCATAAGTGAGAGAGAAGGCTATAGGGATCTGGAATTGAGTATTTTCCTTCCCCCATGTAGAATGGTCTAGATTTGGGCATTTCCCTCCCTCTAGGTCAGTTAGGGTTCGATCAAACCCGAACTGGTTAGGTCCTGATAAAATAGTTTCCTTAAAGGTCATGCCCTATTGAGGAGAACAGAGAGCTCTAGGAATTTCAGAATCATTGTTTTTCCCCTCCTACTACTGGAAGCAAAAGGAGATTTTTCTCTAATCTTCACTCAAGGGAATATTAGGGCTTCCGTAAGGCTTGCTGCCAGCCTTGAGTTTTTACACTTTCAAGCTAATCCATACTGAGCCTCAGCAATTCATCCTTTAAAATTTAAGCGTTCCTCCTCATAGCATTGTCTCTTCAGTTTTAGGCAAGGTAGTTTGCCCTGTGACCTCAGTTCTCCGATGGATCTAAGGAGAGTTGTTGATTTTCACTTCATTCAGCATTTTTCTCGTTGTAAGGATGGTAGTGATGATTTCTAAGCTCTTTACATGTCAGATTGAAAACCCCTGCTTATATTTCTTTGGTCAAAACTGAGTCACCGGCCACTCTTAGCTATAAGTATGTTTGAAGTGGTTAAAAAATGAAGTGGCTTCCTTGCTGCTTTGAAGAGAACTGAAGTCCTGTTAGTCTGAAAGAAAGTATCTTCCTTTCCTTTTCAGGCTGTGGTGATCCTCCTGTAACATCTCCTCCTCACGTTTCTGGGGGGAAAAAATACAAACAATGAGAAAAAGTTAAGCCCATTAGCTTTGTTTTCCATTTGTCTTTGCATAATCCAGGGAGTTTACATGTTGCCACATAGAAACCCAGGCTCCTCTACATTACAGCATTATTATACTGTCTTAAGTTTCTACAGCACCCCTCCCTTGCTCTGATGCACTAGTGTTGTGTAATCCCACCCCCACGATCCTGGTCTCCCTGATGTGCATTAGAATATGCCTGCACAGTACATTTTACATTTGCGCAGTTAACCCTTAGCAAAACTCTCAACAGATGCGTATAATATGCTGTCTCCGTCAGTTACAGACCATAAGACTTGGAAAGAAAATCCTTATGTTTAACCTCTCTGTCACATCTGTTATGTTTAGAAATGCCTTTACCCTTTCTCCAAATTGTTATTTTTGGTTTCTACAAATTCTGCCTGCTTGTAGTGTTTGTTGCCTGACTAATAGAAAAAAAAATGTTTATATTGTATTGATCCCCACATATGATTTATTTTATAACAGTACTTCTCATATCTGGCTTCTGTCTGAATGTGACCTTGCTTTAATTTAGAAGAGCAGTTCTTGCTCTTCATACAAGTCTTTGTGGACAAGAAAGGCTTCTACCTCTAAGACCTTTCCCAGAAAATTTACAGTTTGTATAAACTTTTCCTTCTGTATATTTCAATTGGATTTATTGTTCTTTGTGTATTTTCATCTCTTCTAGTGGACATAAAGCTGGAGTCTGTATGGAAGAAATCACGCCAGACCAAAATATGCAGATTTCTAACATCGAGTGGCATTTTGTGATCTGACTTCATTTTACAAATAAAGGCAGAGCTCTGCCATTTCAGCAAAATAAACACAGTGCAACCATTTAACACCCAAGCCACAGGGTCTAGAATTTTATTAAATACCATATCTTACTACCGCTTTCTTTTCTGTGGTGATTTGAGGTCTGCTTTCAACAAATAACAATATTCATAGGCCTTAGAAAATGATACACTCATGTTTAAATTTTTCCAGTTGGACTTATGACTTATTTAGAGATTTAGAATTATGCTTTAATAATAGAGGGGAAGAGATTTCTTCTGTATATTTATACTGACTTGTGTTTAAACAAAATGTTTAGAATCTTCAAACAGTCTTTGGGGAGAGTTTTGTTTTGTTTTGTATTTTATTGAAGTACAGTTGATTAACAATATTAGTTTCAGGTTTACAATGCAGTGATTCAATATCTTCATAGAAATTTGAACTCCATTTATAGTTATTATAAAGTATTGGCTATATTCGCTATACTGTACACACATCCCTGCATCTTATTTATTTTATACCTCATTGTTTGTACCTAGAAAAGAAATGATAATCATGTCTGTTTCTGTGAAAACTTGCTTAATTATATAAGTATTTTCTAACATGCTAGTGGAATTATCACAGTCATTTTCTGGATTAAAGAATAACCAACTATTGAATTTATAAAAACATTATACTCAGTGACTTATTTGCAGTCTCCAAAATAGAATTTACAGTGAAGTACAGGGAATTCTGCTTCTGGGCACAATGGAAGTACCAGAATTATGCTCCCACTGTAAGCAGTTAGGAAACAGGACACAATATTAAAAACAGTGATTTTCAGAGTATACACAAAAGTCAAAAAAGGGCTGTGATCCTTAAGAGAAGAGAAACAAGGTGAACCTTGTTACTGCCTAGAGGAGCTTTCCAGATCTTCATGCAGGAAGAGGATCACAAGCAGAGCACAGCAGTTTTCCTGAGGTGAGGATCAGAGATAAGAATTCAGGGAGTCTGGTAATAACTGAAAACTTCCCTCACTTGAGGACAGTCACCCAAGTCCAGGAAGCGCAGAGAGTTCCACACAGGATCAGCCTAAAGAGGAACACACCAAGGCACATACTAATCAAACTGACAAAAATTAAGAATAAGGAGAAAATATTAAAATCAGTAAGAGGAAAGCAACAAATAACATACAAGGGAACTCCTATAAGGTTATCAGCTGATTTTTCAGCAGAAACTCTACAGGCCAGAAGGGAGTGGCATGATATATTTAAAGTGATGAAAGGAGAAAATTTACAACCAAGAATACTCTATCCAGCAAGGCTCTTGTTCTGATTTGATGAAGAAATCAAAAGCTTCACAGATAAACAAAAGCTAAAAGAATTTAGTACCACCAAACCATCTTTACAACAAATGTTAAAGGAACTTCTCTAGTCATCAAACCACAAGAAAAGAGATACATGCACTACGGACAAGAGCCAAGACATGGAAGTAACCTAAATGTCCATTGATGGATGACCAGATAAAGAAGTCATGGTGTATATGTATACAATGGAATACTACTCAACCATAAAAAATAATGCCATTTGAAGCAATATGGATGGACCTGGAGATATTCATACTAAGTAAAGTAAGCCAGAAAGAGAAAGAAAAATACCATATGATAATCATTTATATGTGGAATCTAAAAAAAAAAAAAAGAAAGGACACAAATGAACTTATTTACAAAACAGAGATAGACTCACAGACATAGAAAACACACATGGTTATGGGGGAGTGGGAGAGTGATAAATTGGAAGTTTGGGATTTGCAGATACTAACTACTACATATAAAACAGATAAGCAACAAGGACCTACTGTATAGCACAGGGAACTATATTCAATATCTTGCAGTAGCCTCTAATGAGAAAGAATATGAAAAGGAATGTATATATGTGTAAGTGAATCACTATGCTGTACAACAGAAACTGACACAACATGGTAAATCAACTATACTTCAATTTAATTAATTAATTATTTAAAAAAAAAGAATTCAGGGAGTCTAGGGTAACTGGAACTTGTGGGGCAGGATTTCAGAAAGTATGAAACCATTCAAGCACTTTGTAGATCTGCATTATGGCTTGCATTTAGTCTTTACTGAATGCTAAGCTGTGTGCATAGGGTGAACTCAACAAGGTCAGGTCTTTTACTTGAGGCAAAGAGAAAAAGACTGGGAAAATGACTAGCTCCTCATTGATCTGTGAGACAATATTGCATGGTCTAACACATAAATAATTGGGACTGTCTGAGTGGGGAAGGATAGAAGTAAAAAAAAAATTCTCAATGTGTTTCAGAATTTTATGAAAACTAAACCCACAGATCCCAAGTTTAATGAACACCAAGCAAGACACAGCCCAAATCTTACCAAATTAACTTACAATTGAATTGCTGAAAAATATAGAAAAGAGAAAACAACAGGGAAGGGTGCACATTAAATATTGAGATAAAGCATAAGAAAACCACAAATGTCATTAGAATTTATGTAAGCCAAAATGGCATCTTTATAGAACTGATTTAAAAAAATTTAAAAAACAACCATGTCAATGTTAAGTTTTATTTGAAGCAAAAATATCCTTCAAAACTAAAAGCAAAGTGCAAATTTTTTTCCCATAAAAGAAGATCCAAAAAATATTTATCACTAGCAGACTTGCAGAAGAAAGTTGTTTGGGTGGAAGAAAAATTACCAGACAGACCTTGCATCCTGGAAAAAAGAGCTCTGAAAATGATGCATATATGAGTGAATATAAAACCCCTAAAATTGTTTTAAAATAATTGACTTTCAAGAAAAATTAATGTATTATAGTATTAATAACATGCAGCGGTAAAATGCACACTAACAACAATAACAAAAGGAATGAAGTAGCTGCATTTTTCCTCCTACACCTTTGAAAGACAAATGTTCTACCTGGTCTTCTTCAGGTACTCTAATCTCAGGCATCTTTTCTAAAATGCAAATTTCAGGAAGGTAACTTTTATTGAAAAAACAAAAAGGGGGAAGTTAATTTGGAACTTGACGTTTCAAGGACAAATACAAACTAAGTGTCTTATCTATAAATATTAGAAAGGGTTTCTCCCTCTAAAGAGGTGACGTTGATTTGTTCTATCTGCTAGAAACTCGGTTTGAATCCAGCCTCTTCTGATGGGTTTTATATTATTGTAACTGATTCATGGCTGAATTTTTTAATGGAAATGACGGGATGTCTGTTTGTGTCTGTGTGTTGTAGAGATGTGGTATTGCCAAAATTTGTAAAAGAGCTCTATTCAGTTCGCTTAAAGGAAATTAAATGTTCATATAAAGACTTAGAAATATTTAAAAAACTATGCTAAATGAATTTCAGGATCACATGATCTAGGACTACTAGATTAGATGAAACAGATTTCATTTTAATGAATGAAAACAAGTTTAAGTTTAATTAACACAGACATGTCATTAGGGTAGTCAACATTAAGTATAATACTTTTATTGTACCTAGGTTTGCTAGAAATCAAATGAGATCTTGTTATTCCTGTTACAAAATTTGTCAGCAAGAAAAAAACTTGATATGATGAAACTTTTAAGTAAATTAAATGTAAATGAGACAAAACTTTTAGGTGAACTAATTAGGAATAATTACGTTTTGGATATGTCTATCTAAAAATAGTTTCTCCAGATTATTTTGTAACTTGAAACTTGTAAATGAAGGGAATTCATTGACTATCCAGACCATTTCCAAATAAGATCCTGGAACATTAATTATTGACATAGGCTTTCTTTTACAGAGAAACTAAAGACATTTAAGACTATTTTTTTAACATTTTTTATTGATTTATAATCATTTTACAATGTTGTGTCAAATTCCAGTGTTCAGCACAATTTTTCAGTCATTCATGAACATATACACACTCATTGTCACATTTTTTTCTCTGTGAGTTATCATAACATTTTGTGTATATTTCCCTGTGCTATACAGTGTAATCTTGTTTATCTATTCTACAATTTTGAAATCCCAGTCTATCCCTTCCCACCCTCCACCCCCCTGGCAACCACAAGTCTGTATCCTCTGTCTGTGAGTCTGTTAATAAGTATGTTTGGTGCCACACTGAGGCATTTTCTTTAAGGAAGCATCTGTTTTTAGAAATTACAAATAGTATTTATAAATTTGCCTATGTATGATGGGGAGGGGTATAGCTCACTAGTAGAGTGCCTGCTAGCATGCACAAAGTCCTGGGTTCAATCCCCAATACCTCCATTAAAAAATAATAAATGAAAAAGAATATAAAAACAAATATATGTATGTATATGCATGACTGGGACATTGTGCAGTACACCAGAAATAGACACATTGTAATTGACTGTACAATTTAAAATTTTTAAATCTAATAAATATATAAATAAACCTAATTACCCTCAAAATAAATTTGCCTATCTACAAAATGATAATGTGAAATTTCATAATTGCTTACTTCTTAGTTTTCACTAGAAACTAAGGTTTTTAAGGTTAAGAATTATAATTAAAATGTGTAATTAAAACTACTAAAAATTAACAAGAAAAACATCTTTGTCTGCAAAGAAAAAGAAGGCATGAGGATGGAAATGCATTTTGTTAAGGGAAAGGAATTTTGTCCTAAAGCTGGTTATTTCTACCTGGGAAAGAAAATAAGGGACAAATTAATATGGATATAGAAGGTTGTAGAAGGTTGTGAGAAAAAAAAATCTTTAGAAAGGTCTACGTGTGGTCAGGACTGATAAAGATTAGAATTAATTTAACTGAGTAAATGAACTTTAATACTAAAGGTAAAGTGGTCCAATGCCTGAATTTGGTTTTCTCTCTGTTAACTATTTTCTTAAAATAGTTACTGGTTTTTGATAACTGATTATAAAATTTCTTTACCTTTATTTGGTAAGCTGTTACAACTTTCAGTATTTGCTTTTGAAATCTTTTATTGTCACTTTGGTTAAGTGAGTAAGTATAGTTTCACAGTGACAGAAGCATCTGAGAGAGACTTATTAAACTATTTAGGCTTATTTTGTATGTTAAATTACATGGGAAGCATTGTCAAAGGAGTGGTGATAAAACTTCTTAGATTATATTATGAATGTTATTAATACAGAAATTCTAGAAATTATATGGAATTCCTAAAAAAACTGATACACCCTAGTAACATATTATCAGTCATAAGTCTAGTAATTATCTTAAACTGTTGTATGTCACAGCAGTAACCACGTATCTTTGTCAATTGCGTTGCAGTCAGATTTTCAACTGTGCCTTTTAAATTCTTTTGTCATTTATAGACAGTCATTGTTTTACTCTGATGCTTTTGCAAAAAACACTTCATCTTTAAGAGAAGTAACAGGAAGACTTTTTGACAAGTACAGATTTCTGATGATTTTCAGATCATACCACTGAACTGGGTAAGAAATTTAAAAATTGTAATGGAAAACTTGATGGTTTCATAAAACTGTCAACAGAAGACTAAAATCAAGAACCTAGCATGCTCACATCAATTTTCCAATATCTCCAGTTGGTTGTGATATTTATTAACTCATATGCTAACTCATATTTATAGGTGCTAAGTTGACATCTATATAAATGCCCAGGTGATTCTTATGCCTATTAACATTTGAGAAGCATTTAATTAAAATATTGCTGAACAAATCAAACAGTATTATTACTCTTGGAGAAATAAATGAATCCAAAGCACCAGAAACTAAGGGAATCTCAACTAAGTGCCACATTCATGAGGCTCAATTCTAAAACACAGTAATGGATTTTACATTCTGTCCTATCAACTGGAACAGTACTGAGAGGCACTTAAAGGTAAGGTGCAAAGAGGAGGGTATAGTTTAGAGGTAGTGTGTGCTTAGCATCCGGGAGGTCCTGGTTCAATGCCCAATACCTCCATTAAAATAAATAAATTAACCTAATAACCTCCCCCGAAAAAGACAAACAAGCAAAAGGAAAACATCATAATAAACAAAAAATAAATTAAAAAAAGGGAAAAGAGTGCTAACCTCAACTTGAAATTTTGGCTTGAATTTCTTGGAGGTCGGAGTACCTTCTCTCAAAAGAGGTAGTAGCATAAACTCTCCAGAGTCGTATCACTCATTTATAAAGGGCCAGGCAGTGAGAGCCTGGAAGAGCTCTGGAGGTCAGAGCCAGCTGTTCCATCCTTCTGTAAGCAGCCCGCAGCAGGTGCTTCCTGACACGGAGGCCTGGTCAGCACCTGAGCCTCTGCAAGTCAGGTTGGGGTATTGCCTCCGGGGAGCGAAGGCGAGTTAAGGGGCGGGGTGGCGCGGTGAGGCGTGGCACCCCGGGGGGCGGAGCCGAGCCCCGGAGACGAGGCGGGGCGGGCGGAGCCGAGGCAGGGTGGGGGTGGGGCGTTGCCGCAGAGGGGCGGGGCGGAGCGCCGCTGCTCGGTAGCCCGGCCGCCGGGTGGGGGCGGAGCGAGCACAGCTGACTGGGACGCGCCGCTGACCGCGCAGTTCGCAGTTCGCAGTTCGCAGTTCGCCGGGCCTGGTCTGGGGCGAGCCCGGGAAGGGACCACCCCGCTACCGCGGCCGCGACCCCCATGGGGATGTGCTATCCCTGTCCCACGGAGGCCGAGCCTCCCTCGCCAGACCTGGTGAGTAAGGCCGCCTCCCCGCGTCCCTGTGTCCGCCAGCCCGCGTCGCGCGCACCTGTTCCCGGAGTGGCGCGCGTGGAGGCCCCGAGCTGCGGGCGCCCGGGCGGGCGGTTGACGCGGTGGCGCGGGCCGCACAGCCTGTGCGAGGGGCACCCTGGTGGCGGAGACGGGTGGACACGCTCCCAGGGACCTTGAGGTCCTGCCAGCGGGACTGGAGCAGCTGCCTCCGCGTGGGTCCGTCCGCTTCCGTTAGAAACAAATTGTCGAAAGGAGGCTCCAGGGTCCTTTTACCTGTCTCTGGCTGGCGACATCGGGAGTTCGTGGGACGCAGGCGTACGCGGACGGCGCGGTGTGGAGGCCATTCCCGGCGATGCGGTAGATGGAGTTAGGTAGGGGGCAAGAAGAGATTCCGTGAACTGGCGTGTTTCATGTTCTAGGAGATGTGCATTTTCCTGTGTCTGTACCAGCTGCTCAGAGAAGGTGCTTAGTAAAGTCTCGTACACTCCGCTTAATTGGACATTGTACTGATCAATGATTCCCCTTTAGTATTTATCTTTCTTTTCGTTTTTTTTTTTGTAAAGAACATCTTATGTAGTGCAGAACGTACAATTTGTAACGTTGCACGTTAGCAAATAAAAATACAGGGTGCCCAGTTAAATTTGAATTTTCAGATAAACAAGAAATACCTTTTAAAAATACGTAGACTTACCCCATGCAATAGTTGAGACGTACTGTAAGTTATTGGTTATTTAGCTGGATAATTTCAGATTTAACTAGGTGGTTTGTGGTATAATACATTTATACTTTTTGTAGCTTTCTCTTTTTAACAGTATTTTTACATTAGTAGTCCATACAGGACGTTGATAACAGAAAACCTAAATTCCTCTCTTCTCCTTTCCAGCTAAAAATTCGTTGAAGGAAATGAATTGTTTAGGGAAGTACATTAACTCTTCAGTCATTTGATCATAAGTTCTCAAAATTACCTGCAGGTTGATATGGGAAAGTTCAGCTTGTCTTTCTTGCTACTGTTCCTTTGGAATATTCTTAATTTTGTTTATATGGCTGTTGATAAAATACCAGTCTGCCAGCGTTTGTTAAGCTCTTCCCACACCCCACAGATAACCACATGGCTCACTACTTGAATGTCACTTTATCTTGGAGGCTTTTCTTCCCCACCGTAAATAAAATAGAGCCTCCACTCTCCCACTCACCTATCCTTCCATTTCTTTTCCCTCATCCTCTTCTTTTTGTTTCTCCAAAGCTCTTAACTTCTGTCTGACAGATGTATTCATTTGATTATATCTGACTATTTGTCCTCATTGAAATGTAAATTCCAAGTGGGTGGAAACATTTATCTGTGTTTTTTCTCTGCCATATCCTCAGCACCTAGAAAATTTCCTGAGGCGTGACAGTTGTTCAATAAGTATTTGTCCAATGAACGAATGAACAAAGGAACGTATTGTGGTATGGGAAGCAAGAGAATGATCAGTACAGCTCCCAAGAGAATGCTCCTTACTGTCTTAGATATTTAAAGAGTGTATAACTTATGGTTATGAAAAGTAGTAATACATGATATAGAAAAATTATAGTCACTGTTTCCCAACAAGAAACAGTGCATCTCATAAATTTCCTCCAGTCCTTCCTGTCCTGCACGGTGAGGTTTGTCCATTTCATTCATGAAGTTTTCCTGAAAACACCAGCCCACTTCAAACTCCTTTTTGACTGGCAGTATCAAACCATGTTATTTCCCTGCTTGTATTATTAAATGTCATTTGTTTTATTATTGTCCTGACCAGCTTGTAAGCCCTTTAGAAAAAAAAGCATAGATTATTTTATAGGCCAATATATATGTGTGTGTGTGTGTGTGTGTATATATATACACATGAGATAAACTATATATATGTTATATATATACATGTCTCATCATGTGCTTATTTGAAGGTATACTGATTGGGAGAACTAAATTCAGAAAGTTGAGTGTTTTATAAATATTTTAAATAATGGCATTCTTAGTGGGACATTTTGGGCCAGTAGTTAATATTTTTGTAAACTGTTATATTACCTATAATAAAAGTGTATAAATTATCAAGGAATATGTTTGGTTTTATTTTAAAACATTTTTTACACATTTTTCCTAGGAAGAGAAAAGAGCAAAGCTTGCAGAGGCTGCAGAGAGAAGACAGAAGGAGGTGAGAATAAGAATAAAATTCTACCTTAGATAATTAAATTTGTACTTTTTTCCCTTATAGATGTCTATTACTAGTAGTATTCACTAATGAAAATGGTATTTGATATCCTATAAATTCAAATTGAAGGTAAACATTTTTCAAAATGATTTCTGTGTTGCTCTAAATTACATTAATGTATTTATATCATTTATGGTATGAAAATCACCATACACATGTCTTCTGTAATGTGAGATGCCCCTTTAATAACATTCCTCCTTGGGATGAAATGACAGTGCCTACAAAACACTGACAGATATGAAGTAACTTTTGGGGAGAAATTTGTATGGTTGCAAAATACCCTATGAAGAAATGAAAATATATTTCATGTAAAGCTGTTGTAGAAATAGTCTAATTCTTTGTTACCAAAAATAGGCCAAAGCTCCCACCTCCAAAGAAAAACCTAACAAGGAACAAACAAACAAAGCACACCTACTGGACACTGGAAACTGATTTTTGTTATTTTTCTACATTTCTTAACAATTTTTTTGAAGGCTGCATCTCGGGGCATTTTGAATGTTCAGTCTGTGGAAGAAAAGAGAAAGAAAAAGGAAAAAATGGAAAAACAAATTGCTACATCTGGACCCCCACCAGAAGGCGGACTTAGAGTAAGTACTTAAATTTACTTTAAATTTAATATACTGGGAATTTTTAAAAACTTAAGTAGCAACCCATTCAGAAATTTCCTCAGGAAATGGATTATCTTAAAATTGTGAACTCATTTTAAAGCATGAATAATATAGATTGGAAGAAGTGTCAATTTATTTGGACATTCCAATGTTCATTGGAATAGATTTGCTTTTTCCCCAAACTGAAAAGAGACTTTCCCTGATTCACTTAACTGTGTATCGTAATACTTCATACTTATGTAATTGATGACAATCTTAAAGGTGTAGAAAATTAAGCAATATGGAATAATATAAAGCAGAAAATAAAAAATGACCCAAATTCAGTGTCATTTTGACACTGTCATTTCTAATCTCATACATCAGTCTTACTAAATTGGATTACACTACAACCTCCGCTTTTTTCACTCAATGATTTGAGATTTTTGAGCTTCCCATTGTCACACATTATCACAGTTATGTAAATGTTAATTTGGGCAATAGGGTATACAGTGGTGAGTCTGATATATTCCCCTCCCAACCGTAGCAGTTGTCGCTCTTGACATGAGAAGTACAGTGGTGGGCAAGTTAAACAAGGGCCCTGAACTTGGGCATCTTTACAGTCTCTCAGGACTATAAAGGTTTAATTTTGTAAGTTAAAGCTCAGGAAAATAATGGTTCAGATATTAAAATTTTCTTCGTTGGTCCATTTTTTTTTAAAAATTGAAATGAATTGAATTCCTTTACAGTGTTGTGTTAGTTTCTGGTGTACAGCAAAGTGATTCAGTTATTATATTGAATGTAGTTCCCTGTGCTACACAGCAGGACCTTGTTGCTAATCTGTTTTATATACAGTTGTTTGTTTATCCCTCCTCCACACCTTTTCCTCTTTGGTAACCACAGTTTTGTTTTCTGTGTCTGTGAGTCTGTTTCTGTTTTCTAAATAAGTTTATTTGTATCATGTTTTCAATTCCACATATAAATGATATCATGAGATACTTGTCTTTCTCTGACTTCACTTAGTGTGATATTCTCTAGATCCATCCATGTTGCTGCAAATAGCATTATTTCATTCTTTTTTGTGGCTGAGTAGTATTCCACTGTATATAAATATTGGGTCTACTTTTAAAGGAAATACATTTCTCAAGTGTATTTGTGAAAAGGGAAATGTCTTGAATTTGTCATTTAAATTTAACTTCTCAGTTATGAGATTTATGAGCACTTGTTTAGCTGTTTCACTGTCTTCTCAATTCAGTTTGGTTTTTGTTCTTAAAACTCTGTATAAATATGTTTAGGTGTGTACACCCCTAACTTGTTGGGGAGGCAGTTGAGCAGAAGTGATTCTGGCTCAGGAATATCCCATGGAAATAAGATTTTTCTGTGTATATTTTATCATTGCATGTTACTTCATCTAGTTTCATTTACTAGATAAAAGTAAAAGAAAACAGTGTTTTGTTGTTAACTTTTAACAATGTGTAAAATAGCTGCTTTCAAAATTAAGGTAAATGGCTGTGACCATTGTGTTTATGTTTTATATGTATATACATATATAAAACTTTTTTTAAAGCTTGAGACAATCTTCTTGGCTAAGAATTAAAATGAGAAAGCATAACTTAAAGAAAATTGACCAATAGATAAAGGCAAAAGTGAATTAATAGTTGGAGAAAACTATATATATAAATACGTTGCCATAATAGAATAGATTAAATGTAAAGTAAAACAGTTGGGAGATACAAAGTCAAATATTTATCAGAAGTATAGCTTTCAATATTCTGTTGAGATAAAGATCTATGTGACCAGGTTTACTTCATATAGGATTCTCAAAAACAAAACATTTGTGAAAATTAAATTATGGGACTGAAAAGGATGCTGAGATCAACTCTTTCATAGTAAAAGAAATGGAAGTTCTGAATGACTTAAAGTCACATATAATGTTAGAAAAAAGCACACTTCTTATGTATATATAGTAAGAATTAAGAAGGTACTTATTTTACATGTTCTAAGCCAACAAATTTAATATCAGTTTTTAAACTAAGAGAGAAAGGGGCTTTCTTTGTTAAACCTGAAGTTTTCCTGCCCTGAAGCCTGCAGATTAAAAATAAACTAGGTCTTATATTGCTTCTGGTCCCTTCAGAAGTGCTCTAAATGAAAAACATCTCAATGTTAAATTTGGTAACTTTTTTTCCTTGACCACCTGCGTTGCTCATCGAGAGCATACAGTGAAGTTCAAAATGAATTTTTGGAGGCTGGGGATAGCAAAAAGGAAGATACAAGACAGAGAGTAACTTTAATCGTCAAACCATTTGGCCTACGGTCCCGTGAGGGCCGCGGTCAGGCCCAGAGTATTCTATAGTGTAGCTCAGTTCTTCCTAACCAGACTGACTCCATGGTATACGGAAAACCTGTCCTTCCCTGTCTTCATGGCCTCCTCACGTACATCTGACTAGCTCTGTCTCCGGCCAGGACAGTTGGCATTGGCAGTGCTCACTGTCTTCTGGAAAGGCAGCCTTGTTTTAAGATGTCAGTGTGATGATGGCATCAGGACACAAACTGGCATCAGTTCAGGATGTACCAGCGCAAGAGCAGTGGCAGACCTCCAGCGTAGTGGCTCTCAACTGTGGCTGCACGCTGGGTGCTCATGGGGAGCTTTCAGAAAGGCTGAACCTTGGGGCTGACCTCACACCAGTCGGAATCCCTCAGAGCCTGGCTTAGCCGTTGGGGTTTTTAAGCTCCCCGAGGTAATCTGATGTCAAACCTGATTGAGAATTACTGCTCTAGTGTTTGTAATGCTCAGTCCTAAGAGAGATTTTGTGGGAAATTGAGTCTTGTGGTAAAAATTTTTTTACAATCCTGAATACTCTTATATACTGAATCTCCTTCTTGGAGATTAAAAAAGGCACAGTATTTAAGTCTCTAAGAAGTCCTAAAATAAAGAAAAGCAAGTTTACTTGGATTAACCTTTAACTTTCAAACTTTATTTAAATACAGATTTTTAAGAAATATGCAATACCCAGTAATATTCCTTGAATGTACTTAGAAAATGCTGCTCAAGAGACTAGCAGGTATCTCTGGTCCTATCCCAGTGGTTTTTTCAGAACTTGCTGTTACAGATTTAAGAAACGTGATTAAACAGAACACCAAATGGAATAGTTTCTCAAATCAAGCAAAGACTTTTCCAAACCATTATTTAATAATTTCTATCATTTCTTTGCTCCGTGCCTCAAACAAGAATTTCATTATTTTTATTTTGTAGTTTCACTGTTAACCTTTGTCTTGAGATATTTGGTTTTGTTTTTCCTTTACTGATGATTGTATATTTGAAATCTAGTTCTCATTAATCTGCCCGGATATTTTATTCTACTTCTTAATATTTTTAAACCATTATATATCTTATATCAGGCTTTTGACTATAATTTCAAGTTTTGTTAATTGCTGCTATTCACAGAGATCATTTTGCATTTGTATAGCCCATATTCCCCTCTTAGTTTGTTTACTGGAATATTGTTACATAACCTTAAATAAAATTTACTTTTCTCTGTGTTTTTTTTTTCCTCTGTACATTTTTCTTTTCTAGTGGACAGTTTCATAAAGCATAAAGTGAGTGGAAGAGTGTACTGCCAGGAACTAAAATCTGCAATCAAGTGGACATCCTCAATTTAATTTCTTCTCTTTGAATAAATGAAGATTCAGACTTTATAATTTTGGTACCCTTGAATGCAGTGCTTTTTCATAATTGAAATATTGAAAATGCTGTTGATTTTCAGAATTAGAAAATGGCCAGATCTTTCTTTAAATATCTATTTTCCCTGCATTTACTCTTCTGCCAATAGGTGATTTGCCAATTTTAAGTAGTTAAAACGTGGACGTAAATAGTGAATATATATTTGTATATTGCATGTGGAAATTCTGCATACATCTCAAATATTAAGGTTTGCAATTGTGTTTTCCCTTTTTTTTTAAATAATCTAGCCATCTATAGTTTGCCAGTTAACCTTACATCTCTTTATTTCCTTATATATGAAGACTTTTGCTTAAACTTATGGATTTAGTGCCTTTAAACTGAAAATCATCAGGGAAAATCTTGAAAAATCATGTGAAGGGCTTAGTGAAGGAATACAATAAATTTTTATAACTTACTAAGAAATGAAAATTTGTAGAAAATGTTGAATTTCTCCTAATTTATTTTCTACTTCTGTAGCTTATAAAATTAACATACTGTGTTTTACATTATAGTCAAGGTTTTTGTTGTTGTTGTTGTTTTGCTTGCTGAATTTAACATTGTATATTCGTGGTACCATCAGAGGGCAGTGATGTACTATTACACAATATCAGATTCAGCTCTACAAAGATCTTTGTAGTAAATGAATGAGTTAAACTAAGAATCTGGATGGGTTGTACTTAATGGTAATGTATCTTTCCAAATTTCATAGGTGTTTTTATTCTTTTTGTATTTATTAAAGGATGATCATAATATTTATACAGATGTGAAATTGCCAAGGCAAGTATGAATGTATGAAAAAGAAACGTGTAAGTACTATATTTAAAAAGATCTACTTTAAACTTAAAAAATGTTATAAAGTAATTCTATATGATGCATTGTCATAAACTTTTTAGATTTTTGTTCATGAGTAACATGTTTTATAGCAATTTTATTTTTTGAGTTTTTTTTGTATATAATAAGCGAAAATGGAAGAATTACTGTATCTTTTAATTTGGTTGCTTTTTTGGATGATAAGGCTAAACCCTAAATTAGAATTTGCAGATATTAAGTGCAATAGAGACTGTAAATTAAACAGACCAGCTCATTTGATTTGCAAGAAGAAACTGAACAACTATCTCACTTACCCCTCCCACAAGAGTTGTGTTATATTAAAGTATATTGTCTATGTTAATTTTGGAGAGTTTGAACTATAATGTAGAACTCTTGACTCCTCATTGGAAAAATCACTTTTTTCTACCATGGAATGAAATATTCTATGAATATCCAGGCAAGAAGTATAGTTAGAGACAGGTTCAGTTTTCTTCATCCTTTAGAAGATCAGTGGTATTTTTGTTTGTATAGTGAAATCATTATATTTTAGAAATAAAAGTTTTGACTTTATTATACAGTTAAGTTTTCCGAGGCAAAAAGGGAAGAGGACCATTAATAGATGAATGGATATAGAACCAGAGCCTGTCATCCTAGAACTGTGCAGGTTTTTTCCTTCCAGTTTAACGCAGAACGAACAGTTTTATCTGTACTGCATCTTAGAGAGTGACAGTTTGGGTTGGTGTAAATAAGAAGTTTATATCCAGGGGATGATGTCCTATTTCTAATAGTTTATATCCAAATGCCATGCTTATTTACTGTTGATCCAAGAACGTTATGCTGCTGTAGTGCTTTCTAGGAACAGTGGGATATGCCGTTTCCGGCCATGCCCTGCCTCCCTGGGTGTTAACGGCTTTCTCCAAAACCACGCAGGTTGCTTGGGCTAAGGGGCTGTACTCAAAAGTTAGGAAGAGGAAGGAGTAAGGGGAGACTTGATCCCTGATAGGAAACTAATAAGTGACTACTTCAAAACAATGTACACACACACACACACACACACACACACACTCTCCAGGCATCTTCCTCAAGAGTTATGAATCAGTTCCTGATGAAAACTTTAGCTTAGAGCCAATTTCCTATAATTCATAATTTAAATAGGAAACCATTATAATCCTTAAAATGTCACCCAGACCCCCCAACCAAATTATTAAAATCTGAAACAGTAAAATGCTTATATGTAACAATCACGTTAAGATGTAAAATGCTTAAATCATTGCTTCTTCATTCTAATCATTAAACTATTAACTATGACTGGTAACAAAAAGTTGTGTACTGTCACACAGCCCCTTTGTTGACAGGCATGTTTTTTTAAACATCTGTATGTGATACTCTTGTTCCACTGATTGTATTTGGAATGTAATTAATAGTTTTCTCACACATGGTTTTATAAATTCTGTATTTTGCCTTTCAGGGGTACAAATATACATTTTCCTATATAAAAAAATTGGCTTTGGCCATTTCTGTTTAGCAAAATTTTATCTTCACTATACCTTAATTAACTATAAATAGGCATGTTTCTTTTCCTGTACTCCCAAGGAGATATGCCATTATTAGTCTCCTGTGTTCTTAGAGAAAAATTGTAATAAAGGTTCTAGCTGTCATCCTTGGTACCTCAGAAGAATTGACATAAGCTATGAATTTTCCTTTTCTCCTTCTGCAGTTCAACTTGTTTATTTTCACTGATAAGAATTATGCTACACCCTTAGAAGAAAAAGTACCTCTTGTCAGTTTTAGATTTGAATAATACCTGCATAACCAGGTCAGTAAGAGGTAGGGAGATATGCATACCTATCTGGGTTGACATTTAATGTGTATTCCTTTAACTCCCCAGGTAAGCATCCCAGATTCCCATGACAGCTATATGTGCTTTATAGGTTGATTGAAATGTGGTACTCTTTCCTCTGATTTTTTTTTAAAGCTACTGACACCAGCCATTTGCATATATAGCAGACTTTGAAGAAATTTTGGTTTGATAAGTTTGTTTCCTGACAACTCAAACGATAAATTTCTCATGTGATCTGACTTTTTATTATCCTGTTTTCCCCCTTCTAGGTATGTTTCATCTTGTAAATATTGCCTCTATATATGATCATTATGGTCTAAGTACTGAATATTCATAAATTACTTGACCCGGATGTGATACTTCTGCTGTATCCTGCATTGAATTGTCTATTTTTATAGCACCACACTTGGCTTGGGTTGAGTTTCCAGTTAATGTCCTCTAGTCATAAAAGCAAGTTTGAGCCATCTTTTGCCGGTACTTCAAACTTGCCTCAAATGGAATTAATTTTGCACACAAACTGGCTCTGTCTAGGCTGTTTCTCTGAAATCTCTTTTGTCACATAAGTCAGAAGTCAAGGAGTTTCCTAAACTCCTCACTCCACTCCTAAGGTGCCCTTTTCTCATTATACATTTGTTAGTCAGGTTATAAGTACCAGACATACTTGAAAGTCAGTTAAAAAAAATACCAAGTGTCTTGATGTAGAAAATTCTTCAGGATCTACACAAAAAATGTGTGGAACTAATACATTTACATTTAGCAAGGTTGCATAAAAGATCAATTCTATTTCTATATGCAAGTAATGAACAATCTGAAAATTAAAAGTTCCAAGTATCCAGTATCAGCACATAGGATAAAATACTTAGGACAAAGCAAGAGAAGTAAAAGATGTGAATTAAAAACTACAAAACACTGCTGAGAAATTTTTTAGAATATGAGTGGTCAGACATCGCATGTTCATGGACTGGAAGATACAATATTGTCATGATGGCCTTCTCAAATTGATAATAAATTAAATGAAAAATCCCAGCAAGCTTTTTCAGAAAAATTGACAAAATGATCCTAACATTTATATGGGAAATGCAAGATTTATAATAGCCCAAACAATTTTGAAAAAAGAACCTAGTAATTTCCACTAGGGAGTCAATGAGTAAGAGCTGTCTACACCTGGTTATTTCCTTCTGAATATAGTCTCGTTTTTCCATATTCTTCTTCAGTGCCATTCACCTCGCAGGCAGACCCCAATGTCAATTATGACCAAATTCTTAGCGCCACTTAAAAAGACCATCATAGAAGTGGTATAAGCAGTAAGAATAATGCCACCTTCCCCCAAAGAGGGTGACATCCTAATCCCTGGAATCTGAGAATATGTTACATTACACAACAAAAGGTATTGACTCAGTTAATGACATTAAAGTAGGGAGAGTATATTGGATTATCCAGGTGGACCCAATCTAACCACATGGATCTTTAAAAAGCCGAGAACCTTTCCAACCTGTTATCAAAGAGATGTAAAGAAAGAAGCAGCATGTTGAAATGCTCTATTTATAACTTTGAAGACAAAGGAAGTAGGGGCATGGAGGCAAGTGCCAAGGATATCAGGCAGCCTCTGGAAGGTGGAAAAGGCAAAAAAATGGATTCTCTTCTAGACTCCTCAGAAAGGAACACAGCCCCTGCTGACATACTGATTTTACTCTGTGAGACCATCTTAAACTTCTGACTTACAAAACTGTAACATAATAAATTTGTGTTAAGCTACTGAGTTTCTGGTAATTTGTTACATCAGGAATAGGAAACTGACAAAATAGTAACTAAATTAATGGAATTAATTATTAAAGATAGAAATATTTATGAGAAAAATTTAAGCACAGGAGAAAGTTTTGATGGAAATATTGCTGACTACCGTACAGAGAAATTCATCGTTAATATTAATTTAGGAACATAAAAATCAAATCACTCATATTTTAGAAGATATTACAATACTCACTATTTCAAGGTGATTTTATTTCCTACACTGTTTTTTTTCCATAATGAATACCACCACTTCCAGCACCACCAAACTATACAAAGCCTGTTTTTTTTTTTTTATTTTTTAAAGTTTGTCTGCTTTGACTAAAATCATCCTTATGACAAACTGAGATACTTCTTCCCTGACTTTCTGGGGCAAGAAAAAGTAGATTTTGTTGTTGTTGAAAAATGAGGAAATGACAAATTAACTCTGGCTGTACTTTTTATATTCACGGTCGCACTGGAGGGACTATTTATGACAAGGTCTACACTCTGCTGTGAAGAACCACCACCACCACCACTCAGCCGCCCAAAGTGAAGACATGCAAGGTAACTGTAATTTGATTCTTCCTATAACCCTCAGGGGGAGTTGCCACTTGAAGATTATCTTTATTTCAGAATGAAGCATTAATACAGAGACATACAGTTTTTAACATTTATCTTTTTAATTCTTGAATCAGTAAGGACAAGAGTTTGCTGTTTATGGGTACAAAACAGCCCTGTCCTAGGTATACAAGGGTATACAGAAGTCTGTAACATCATTAGCTACAGTGAAATTACTTTACTAGACAGCATAGCAAAGTTGGGTTAACTAACGATAGAGTCGTACAAGAAAATGCTTTGAAATAACATGAAGTCAGTGAACATCTGACTGTACAGTTTACTCTGTCAAAATATAAACGTATATCAACTTAGGTGTGTGAATTACACTCAGTCTCAACACAGCCATGTGCCTAGGATTGTGTGAAACAACTAAGGGGTTCAGTGAAAACTTCCAGAAGTACCCCGGATATTTGGCTATAGACAGGGCTAGATGTTTAAGGCAATCTTCTGAGTGATGTAAACTTTTCTGAAGTGGCCTTTCCAGTAAAGTACTGCTGTCGTGACGACGCTGTACTTATCCATAGTGTTGGATATTTTTAGTAGCACACCATCACACTAATTGTCACTTTTTAAAAATTAGCATAAAAATCCTGCAATTTAAAAAAATGTCTCGGTTGCTTTTATTCTGTGGACATTAGGCAGGCACTTTCTGTTGACTTAACTGTAAATCCTAACTATTTCCTTCTAATAATTTTTCTCTAGCTAGAATTGTATTTCTAATACTGTGTTCACATATTAAGCAATAATAATTTGCCTACACTTTGTCTAGTTTAAATTTGAGTTTAGAATTTCTTTTCACAGGTCATTTTCTACAGAAGCATTTAAAATAAATAGTGCTACTTTTTGAACATGTTTCAGTATGAGGACATTTTTTCTGTCTGTTATGTTTTTTTACCCCAAAGAAATTCTCAGAGCATGTGAACTAGACTGGCTACCCTGGAGCTGTGGATACAGGCCATTATGAGAGTCCTCTTGTAGTGACCAACTAGTTTCATTTAATTTCCTTCTTAGCCTTGTAGTTGGCAGAGACCACCAGGTAATTATCTGGATTCATGTCCTTAAGGGTCGGCGATTTGCTCTGGATGGGGGACGTTTTGCCGTCCACGCGGGAGATCTGCAGCATCCGGCAGGGGTCATGCTTCAGCAGATACCCTGCAAAAGTTTCCCATCCTCCTCCCACACGGACCATGACATGCTTGTTGTGCAGCATCTGGAAAGAAAAGAGAGCAGAAGGGTTAAATTCTGAGAACCCTCACAGGCTCCCTGGTCGACCTGCAGCCCTGGCATCCTTAGTGTTTTCTGTTTTATTTTTCGAGCCCCATTCTCCTTCCATTTGTTGCAGTGTCTGAGCTAGCACAGAGCATATGAGAGAAGCTTTGTTTTCTCCATGCCAGTGGCTCCGGCTTTGCCCTGGGATGGGAATCAGTGTGTATAAACTCCCCTGCCTGGTTCAGTGAGCCTGGAGGCTCCTCGCTGACCAGCCTCACCACTGCCCATTTCTTGCTTACTGACTCAGTCCATGCTTCACTCTTCCCCCCGGCTTAGTCCCTGAGGCACTAGGACTTAAAGGACTGTGGAAA